>NC_139348.1:108779197-109379197 GCF_055883805.1 Amblyomma maculatum
TACCGGGCTGCAACCTGATATCTCCATGACTAATGAAGCGAACGCATAACGTGTATGACGATTGAAGAGCAGAAGCCGATAACAAGTTGCTTTTTCATTTTTCCAGTGTGCAGCGTAGATTAAGTTATCGCGTCTATTATCTTGATGTTCCCATTTTTCTCAATGCACACGCGTCTAATCTGGAGATTTACCTGAGCCCTTCAAAATAAGAACGATTTGTACCCCTACTTTAAGCAAAATCATAATGTGACGGATATATTTCAAATTCAACAAGAACACTGCAAAAAATATAATACATAGAGAAGGATGTCAGTGATGCAGGCCCTGCAGTGGAGGCAGAGCCCAGTGCAGACAGAACGATACACCTAGGCCACGGTGAACTATTCCTGCTGTCTTGTGAAGAGTAGACAGGGCTAACTCTTAAAGCCGTGAATTTGGCTCGCAGAGCGCTAAATATACTACACAGTAGGCGGTTACTGGGCGACTTGCTGCACATATAAAGAGGAAAAAGCTGACACACAGTCACGCGTCGCATAAATTTATGCGTAGCAAAATAAAAATGCAATTATAATATTTAAGTTGGTCGTTTCTTCATTGCAAAGGCGCTGGGAGCCACGAAACAAATATATATAGATCAGCAGTTTGCAATGCAGTGAAATAATCATGCCTATCCTTCTATACTGTGGAACAAAGAAGTCTTGTGTCAGGTTTCCCTCAGTGATAAAGAGTTTGTGGTTGTGCACTTTGTATGTCTACCAGCCTTCGCTTGATAGAGGTCACGAACTGTCGGTATAACCCAGCACCTGCTCCGTTATTCTTATTCACCTGTTTTATAAGGCGCCTCTCGAGCGCTCTAGAAAAATTTGTTCTTTCCTTTAGACAGTCATCATCGCTGTTGTCCTCACCCTGATCACGTCCACAGCGGGGGAGTGGCGTCTCAAATATTTCTCTGGTTAACCTACTCCTGTGCCAACAACAAACTTTTTATCTCAGCCGGCCATAATTTTTTTTTTTTTACCAGGAACTTCAGCTTTTATGAAAGAGTGAAGGAGTTGGCACAAGAAGCGGGCAAGATGCTCCATAGACAGTCATGAGTAGACTTCCCCAGAACGACGAGTGATTACTTCGTTCTTCAGTTTCACGTTGACAAATTTTACCGGAGTAGCGAGAGCTGCAGTCGAGTACACTAATGGGTATAATCACATCCAAATAAATTCTCCCTTGAAATCGACACAATTCTCCCACCGCTTTATTATATCTATATTATACCTTAATTATATATACAGATATCTGTGTTATATGTATTATATCTGTACCCATGTCCAATAGGCTTATTTGTTGCATTAGCCAATTACTGCAGAAGCGTTCCTTGCCACTTGCGATTTGCATAATATTCATTACTTCTAAAGATAGAGGGATGGGACAAAGTTATTTTGTATTGAAAGTGTATGCAACTAATGCATGTATTTGTAACTAGCCTTATAGGTGGCACCAAATAACTTCTAGCCACCTTTACGCCTAATTAACCTAATTAAATCTTACATGCAGGGGTAGACTTTCGTTTATAACGACGCTGCTTAGTATATTGTCAGTTTAGCACCGACTAAGCAAACAATGGCATTAGATGACGGTGGAATCATGACATATGGTAAAACTTACTTCCAGCTTAAATAATTGTGTTGGCTACGGGCAGACTCGGAGAATAAATTGATTAATGGGTGATTGATTCGTCAACAGATTAATTCATTCATCTATTGTAAGCCTCCTCTAAGTCCCACCTACAAAACATGTTATCTCAGCTCACAACGCAAGTGCGTCGCGGAGTCCCACGATTACATATCACACGGGAATACGCAATTAACAATGGGCTCACACGTTCGAACGCACAGTGTCCGGGTACAACTGCGCATGGTTATGTTCTCATTTGGCTGCGTCGGATATGGATACAATGGACACACCAGATTAGAGACTCGATAACGATCGCCTCTAGAATGCGAGCCATCTGAGCGCTCGGCTGTACGCGACATTCAAACGCTCGTGGCCCGCCTCAGTCGTCTTTTCAAATGGTCAGCTCACGGAAATTGACACGGTCGGCCGCACTGCAGGAATCCAGGCACACGCAAGGTATGAAAGGACTCCCTTCTGGAAAGAAAAGCCTCGTAGCAAAGAAGCGACGATCAAGGAACGGAGAAGCTGCCCTCTGGAGCGCCATTTAGGATCGGCGTAGTCTACGCAGAACCATCAACGTGCTCCCTGTGAAATGCTCGCCCACGGAGGCAGAAGGGGTGCGACTATTGCAAGAATGCTGCTGCCGCCCGAATAGCCGCCTTCATCGCACAGTGAGTGATCAGTGTTATAGCCTTACCCGGCGCGAAACAGCGCAACTTCGTCAAACAAAGAGCTACACAAAGCCAGTATTTACGTAGCGGTTCGGCACGCTAAACTTTCGCAACAAAAAGAGCTACAAGAAGGAACAAAGCAGCCGCATTGCGCCTCCTCGTCACAAGGTAAAGAAAGAGCCCACCGGCGTCATCATCTGGCACTCGACACTGTTTCAGTTAGAAGAGGCAGGGGGGAGGACAGTTCCTGGGGTGCGCCCAGTGAACGTTTCATTGGGTTCGTGTGCTCTTTACTTTACGGCTTTTATTCTCTGCGTTTTGGTCTGAGCGTAAAAACGCTACGTGGCGATGTAAAGAAAAGACAACGACAAAGAGTGCCGCTCGCCGACCGAGGGGAAAGGCCCGGCCGTCCGCATCGAAGGGGAAAAGGAAGCCGGCGGCCAGCCCTCTCCGGTTCACTCCCGTCCGGAGGGGCAGGAGCGCGCACGGACCGACACCGCTGCCAGCCAACCAGGCGTCAAGAACAGAGGTCGCCGCAGAAGACCTTGGCGAGTTGGGTGAGACGTTCCTCAGGCGTGTGATTTGAAGCGACGTGTTCTCGCCTAACCCACCGCTGACATCTGACTGAATCAGACCTGCAACGCTACGCAGGTTGCTTCCGTCCTTCTTGGCCACTGCAAGACGTCACCGCCTGTTTGGACACTCTTCGAAATCACCGGCTGGAACCTTCCTATAACCAAGCTCGTCTCTGACATCCCCTGAAAGAGAATTGCAACGACCAGTCTGATCCCTTCCGGACTCCTGATACGGTTGGAGACGTTCGTGCACCTAGAAGTCTGGGACCAAGCTTGTGTTGAGCAACCCGCATCTGTCGTTTCCGACTGAAGAAGTTAGCGGTTTTCTTCCCATGAGGCGATCAGGGGAAGACGGAAGAAAAAGCCAGTAGTCTTGGAAATCAGGTTCCTCGATTCCACGAAGTAACACCAAGAGTGCCATCACACTACGCCTTTAAGAAGGGCCGAACAGCACCGGACGCCTTAGTGAGTCTGCCCCCTCTCCAGCCCTGGAGAAGAGCAACAGGGTGAAGCTGCTTGTGTCAAGTCAAGCTGGTAACCATTTCATCGCAAAAGGCGGCGTTCGGCGAGTGTCTGAGCAGTGCCCCGGTCGCCAAATCGCGGCTGGAAATCAGTTGTAAACTTGTCGTCGTTGGACCCTACAAACTTCAACGTTGATGCTGCCGTGTTACGTGGCGCTACAAGTCGAAGACGGCGTCCAGATGCCCTACAACCGAGCCACAAGGAACATCCAGCTCATGCTATCTAGCTAGCCAGCCACGTCATTTCTAACTAGAACATTCCTGTTTCTGAACTAGACAGTGTATAAAACACAGTTGCAAAGTGGTGAATCCTAAAAAGGTTATAGAAACTCCATATGTTTGTTCTGTGAACTTTGTCATCAGCACCAGAGTGAATAGAAGTACAAACTTCATGACTACCAACATCATGACGGAACTTTCGAGTAATGGTGTAGCTATGGTTGCAGAAGAAAGCGGCACGAAGACATCGTCTCTCAAGAACGGCACCAAGAAGAGCAAGAACAGCTGCTGCAAAGACGTAGTCAAGAGAGCTGTCTTCATTACGGGTAAGCCCACTCGTGTTCCTATTGCGCAAAATGTGCACAGTCTGCTCAGTTACGCAAAGTAATTACCATAATGAACTGATTAACATACAGATGAGATACTGTTGATCTCGTAAGCGTTACTTTTCCCCGCCGCTCACTTGCGGCGTTGCACCGAGTAAGAGCCCAGACCGTAGCGTAATTTGAAATGACGGCGAATAAATCAAACTAAACGTCAGACCGTTCCTCCAGCTATATTAAGCGCGGCGCGTTTTGCGCAACTCTGCGTGTGCGTACAACGCAGATTGTTGCCAAGTTTATGGACCTCCTACAACACCGACTATGTAGTACATGGCTCCGTCGCTTAGTGCGTGCGACGAAAATGCATCCAGCAAAGATGGATGATCGATTCTGTTTTTTGGATTCGCCTCCTGTCATGACCACTCTCTGTCTGCTCCCACTTCTCTCGCTATTCTTTATTTCGTTCCAGGGAGGAAAAAAACAGAACGTTTATCCGGAGTAATTACACGCTTTTAAAGCGACAATAACCAAAGATTTTTCGATGGAGGCGATAAGCAAGGCGCCCGTGTGCTGTGCGATGTCAGTGCACGTTAAAGAACCCCAGGTGGCCGAAATTTCCGGAGTCCTCCACTAGGTGTACTGTCCCGTCCCGTCCCGTCTTTGTCCCGTCTTCTTTCTTGTGATGTGTTTATTTCGGTGCAGTTTTTCACAGTACAAATATGAACCAACTAGCCCAAGAAACGGTATTAATGCAGTACCCTCCACTAGGGCGTCTCTCATAGCCTGAGCTGCTTTGGGACGTTAGATCTCTAAATCAAACGAAACCAATGACCGCAGCTATCTGTGTAGAGGTGTTCGAAAAGTACTTTTTTTCGCATCGAATCGATTACGAATAGTGCACCCTAATCTATCGGATAGTAATGTGCAGTTAAATCAGATATTTGGAGCGATGTTCGCTGCTCCAAATTCAATATTCGTACAAGCTCAGTAAACTTGTGAAACACCAAAGAGCGGCTCCATTGTGGTAGGGTGCTATAGCTTAATAATTTAAAGTCCGAGGCGTCTCACAAATCGAAGTCCGTATATTAATTCTATCACCATAAGAAATACGTACAGAAACAACAACCTTTCTCTATTGACGGCGAAACAGAATAATCTATGAAGTTACTCCCCAGGAATATAGGAGGCAAATAAACCTGAGCAATGGGCGCCAAAATTATGCATCGAGACAGCGTTTGCTCATCTTGCCTGATGTCTTTTGCTTCATGAAGTCTTAAGAGAGCATGCTTGAGTGTCGTGAATGCCCCGCATAAAGAAACTGCTTCGCGGCGCTGTACACGTCACCCCAGGCATATACCTACCACGACTGTATGGTGCGCGACCTGATGTTAACAACGAAGCTATTACAACACTCGTCGAAATAAAAAATGTGTCTAGCTTCAATCAAAGTTGAGCCAGTTATTCGAATTTTTTTTCGAGGAGTTCAGAAGATATGGTCGATCCGTTGCGAATAATATTTAATGTGCTATATATGATTTGTTCGAATAATCGAATAGGAGGATGTATTCGAATCTCTATGCGAATTTTCGAGCATTCGCGCACTCCTAATTCCTTATCTTCGTTTATTTTTCTAAGTTTGGGAAGGAAATTGAACAGCTCGTGTTACACCTAGTTCTGTGGCAATATCTAACTGGAAAGCAGCTTGTTGACTAATTGGTTCCATGTTGTCATTGTCACGTTCGATCACTGAAGGTTCCCTTTTCTTTTGCCAGCTACTGTGCATCGCCATTTGCGGAGATATGAAGTGTGCGGCACTGCAGGGGGTCGGATTGTTGAATCATGCAGAATCGATTGTTTTTCTCAAAGGTGGGACTGGTTTTCTGTAGAAGACAGCTCGACTGCGGAAGTTAAACGTTGCAAAGAAAAGCAGGGTTTATCGGAATACTACATGCGCAGTACACTCATGCGCAATGCGGCTTAGTCCTAACGAACACATGCAGCGCATATGGTGCCTCGATAGTATAGCTATAGTGCCTAGAATATACTAGGCACTATAGTATAGCGTCTCTTAAGTGAACAGCGGCGCTGCTATCGAGGCACTTAAACAACGCTCCGCAACTAGTGACATCTGTTGCCAAGCGGCGATCATATCGTGCGGCGATACTGTTCAAGGGCTCTAATATTATATCCAAAGAAGTAGAGCAACCCCAGTTGCGTAAGCCCCGGGAAATTGCGCTAAAACCACGACACCAAAGAAGGTCATGTAGCAGAGGACGAGCGCGAACTATCAACTGATGTATTCAGGGTCTGCTCCCCTAAATATGGAAAAGTCAGCTCATGCGCGCAACGTACACTCGCAACAGGCCATAAAACACGTGCCTACTCATCGTACCCTAAAAGACAGAGTTCAAAAAAGCTAATTCTTGTACAAGCCAACTGACGCATCACTGACACAGTTGCTATCATTCTTTACAAAAAAACGCTCAATTTGCCATGGCTTCTGCACACATTCACCAACCAGTCCGACAACAGCTCTTGCTGAACTCCAGCTTACTGCGAAAAAAAAAAAAAATATCTGGTTATGCTCTTGGTACACCTGAATGCAGTATAGTCCCTTCAGTATGTTCCCTCATGGTGGTGTTTGGTAATGGCCTATGAGAAGATGCAATGCAGATTCGGGTATTGATTTGATGACGTGAAGTTAACGAGCACTGACATCACACAGCAGAGGTTTGTTTTTGCATACGGTCTGAAGATAAGTGCTGCTGCTGTGGTCGAGATTTGACCCCGTGGTCTCACATTTGAGCTCCACTTTACTGGTAGGCAGGGCTGGCGCAACAGGACATTATAAAGTTCGCGCGCATTGGTGAAGAGGGTGCTGTGAAACTATACTTGAGTCAGTTTTCAAGCAAACCATTAAGCAGTTGTTCGCATTAGCAAGAGTTGTTTTCATGTGCATGCATAAGTAGACCTATTCAACGTCGTAGAATTGTCTGGCAGAGTGGTATTTCTGTTTGTTGTTTGGTCGTATCTAGTGCTTCTCCATGGTTACGATATAAGAGCTGAAATGTGTAACTCGAAAAAAAAAAAAAAAACGAACTTGAAACGGGAAGGGGTCACAAGAAAGAAGCTGCCCGTCTCCCTATTGACGTAGTCACCTCTATCCAGGGCGTATTTGATGCCGTAGGAATGTAATGATGATCGTAACGAAAAGGCTGAGCACAGCGTAAACGACGGAGTAAAAGAGCAAAGATGCGGACTACGGGAATCACTAACAAGCGAGACCAAAAATATTTGTTTCTTTTTTTCTGATGTCCTATCGCGGCCAAAGTGGCACAAAACAGACATGTCAATAGACACCAGGAAAAGGCTAAAAATCCCCCAATGCGCCCCCCCCCCCCCCAAGGGAAAAAAAAAACGCATCCAGAACCACACAAAAATAGAAAAGTCAAAAGAACAGAGGCTCTACAAAAGCGGTACGGAGGTCGTACGGATGCGGTCTTCGTCAACGTAGCGAAGTACGAGGGCTGTCGAGCTATGGTTTCAGTAGCGCCAAGGTAAAACCAAGAGATTAAAGCTAGCTGCCCCGTTTGCACAAAATCTGCAAAGATGGCGGAAGAAATGACCATAGCGCATGCAAGAACAGGTACAGATGCAAAAATGACGATCAGTGATTCCAAGTCCGCGGCCCGCAGTTATGTCAAAGGGAAAATCCAGAAAGAAGCAATCGACATGTTAAATCTAGGCTACTCGAAAAGAGTCGTTCAAATAATATGGTCACCGGCCCAATACCTACCACAGGGAAATGAAGGGATTCACGAGTTCGCTCGAGGTCTAACATTCGGTTGGGCCCGGGCCCGTATACCATGATAGCGATAGCGGCCGGGACCGAGTACTTAGATATAAAGACATAACACAACGCTATAAACTAAGTCGAGCGTTACACCCACCGGCCGACAGATCACTAAACAAAGAGCAAGAGAATATTTGGAGATTCCTACAGACGCGAAAGCTTTTCCTTCGGAGAGGATACCGCCCAGCGTTTCAGCGAGGAGTTTAGCGTGTTAACGCCAGAGGAAACGGATGACTCTTTTCTTGGCAACGTTGCGCGCTTTAGCTGGATGCATCGCACCTTCTCTATCTCACCAAGGCTCTTCCGCAGCCGGCGTCGTAAATGCGCAGTAGCTAGCAGCTCGCCGCATTCACCGTCGCGTTGGAAGAAAGGCGGAAACTATATATCTCGTGTGGTTACGCGGTATGCAGCAGTCTTCGCGAGACGCAAAGTAGGAGGAAAGGAGAGTCAGGCTTCAAAGAGGACCGGCAAGAAGGCAGGCGGGGACTTCCTTCGCATTATTTTGCCTTAAAGTGCAAAAAAATGAAACATAAATTGGAAGGTTAACGGATGCTTCTAGGTAGAAGCGTGCCTCCTTTCCTGCCCTGTAGTTTATCTCGCGGATAGCGACGGGATGCTCGCAGAATTCGCGCAGGAAACGAAGACCAAACAGGATGTTCCAAGGTGCCCTGCCAGCGCAAGCTGCGTCGCGAGGGGGGCAACTTCTCGTTCTTCTCGTTCGTCTTGTGAAATCGAACAAAGGCGAACGCATTCTTCCTGAATTTGAATTAAAAAGTTAGATGTTCTTTCTCCTTTAACAATGACCTTGATGTGAGCATCTGCCACGCAATGCTTAGGCATATCCTATATGTAACGGTTTTCAACTTTCAACGTTTCGTCGTTTCTCTTACCTATACATGGCAGGCAGGTATGCGGCTAGGTCTTGCATGGTAAAAAACTATGGGCATAGCGTAAGGGCATGATGGTGAGAATCTGGCAGAGCAGCATGCTGCAGTTAAATTTAAAAAAAGCGAATGTAATGTTACGAATGGCTCAGACAGCACATGTTGTTTAATGATATCCTATAGTCGAGATCAAGAAGTAATGAACCTGAACGGTAGGCGTATTGCGAAGGGAAGGTTATCAACTACCTTTAATAGTAATTGATTGCATTCCAAGGGAAGGCAAGCGTGGATGGAGGCGGTAGAAATTTAAGCGCGCGAATAAGGTTATAGCAGGGAATAAATCAGGGAGCGCTGCTGACACAGGACAGGGTCAGTTGGAAAAATATGGGACAGGCCTTTTTCATAAACGTACGTAGAAACGGCGTGGTCTAGAATGTAGGATTACTACGTAATTAAAATGCGAAACCTGGGGGTTAATCTTCTCACGAACAAAGGCAATAAAACTTCACACGCACTCACGCACACGCAGAGAGAAATAGAGAGAGGCAAAAATAAGGAAACCAATAGTTGTATTTCTTATGCTATATCTTCTGCTACTGTCTCATGGAGCCTATTGAAACTCTGTATTACTTTGAAAATCAATATGCAGAAGACTAAGGTAATGTTCAACAGCTTCGGGAAGGAACAGCAGTTTACATTAGGTAGCGAAATACTGGAAGTAGTAGGCGAATATGTCTACTTAGGACAGGTAGTAACCGCAGATCTGGACCATGAAAAGGAAATAACAAGAAGAATAAGATTGGGATGGAGCGCATTTGGCAAGCACTCGCAGATTATGACTAGCAGCTTACCGGTATCGCTCAAGAGGAAAGTATACAACATTTGCATCTTGCCTGTACTCACCTATGGGGCTGAAACGTGGAGGCTAACCAAGAGAGTTCTACTTAAGTTGAGGACACCCCAGAGGGCTATGGAACGAAAAATGGTAGGGGTAACATTAAGAGATAGAAAGCGTGCAGAGTGGGTCAGAGAAATAACTCAAGTTACCGACATTCTAGTGGAAATTAAGAAGAAGAAATGGACATGGGCAGGACATGCAGTGCGAAGAGAGGATAACCGATGGTCGCTGAGGGTAACAAACTGGATTCCAAGGGAAGGAAAGCGTAGCAGGGGGCGGCAGAAAGTTAGGTGGGCGGATGAGATTAAGAAATTCGCAGGGGTCAAGTGGATGCAGCTAGCACAGAACCGGGTTAAGTGGAGAAATATGGGAGAGGCCTTCGCCCTGCAGTGGGTATAATCAGGCTGATGATGATGATGATGATTACTTTGATGGTAGTGTTAGCTTCTGAATTAAGCCACTCACCTTAGAACAGACCCCCAGAATCTCTTTGGCGATTTGTTTTTAGTGCTATTCGAACCTTTCTGCAAGGATGAACAGCAGCTGATGTAGTTCGTACAGCCTCTTTCGTCCATGGTACGCCAAGATGGTTGGAGAGCGAGAGAGGGCACGGAAGGGAGACGTACAGGAGGAAAAGGTTTCCCTCAACTTGAACGCATACACATGGACAGGAAGAGGAGGCGAAATGGGATTAATGCATGTGACTACCGTGCACTACAATACAATATTCTAAAAAAGCACTCTGTGATTGTTTTTTTATTGAGCCTACAACTCTTCCTTCTAATAAACTATTTGGCCGGCGATCACATCTGGTCAGGCTTTTCCTAACAGTGGTTTTAATCGGCTTTAGCGCGACAATTTTGCCTCTTTAATTTTATATGCCAGCTTGCCTGAATGCGAGGATTCTTTTAACCGTTCAAAGTAGAGTGTGTAAAGGCAGCAACCAGTTCAGGCCTGATGTCGGCATTTGTCTTGGCTTGGTCAGCGATTATTGAAATGCATTTTATTCGAAACCGGTTAGAAACGAATAAAACTCCGTCAGTACTCTTTTACTGTCAATTTTAGTACAATATTTTTCAATGCAGAAGTTGCGCATGACACAAAGGAATCTCGTTTCAGTTAACTGTTTCCTTATGCTGTATAGTGTCTAAATTTTGGCTTCAGGCTAACTATAAAACTTTCTACCCCGCCGGGGTGGCGCAGTGGTTACGGCGCTCGACTACTGTTCCCAAGGATGCGGGATCGAATCCCGGCCTCGGCGGCAGCTTTTCGATGGAGGCGAAAAGCAAGGCGCCCGTGTGCTGTGCGATGTCAGTGCACGTTAAAGAACCCCAGGTGGTCGAAATTTCCGGAGTCCTCCACTACGGCGTCTCTCGTAGCCTGAGTCGCTTTGGAACGTTAAACCCCACAAATCAAACCCAACCATAAAATTTTCTAACAGTTGGTTATTAAAGCAAAAGGTGCAATTAAAAGTTATTCTTACCTAATCTTTACTAGTGCCTACATCCTCACGCTAGTAAACTCCGTTGAGCATCGCTTCACTCGAATTTCACTTTGTGTTTAAACTGCCGGAAGAAGAAAAAAAGTGTGCATTTAGTAAAGCATTGACGTGAGGTACATACTGCCAAAATCGCATTCTACGTGTATTCCTTCTGAGTCTATTTGTTTTTCATTAGGCTTTTAAGATTCTTATAGACAACTCACATGTAAATCAGTTCGCGCTACTTCTGATACTAAAGCCTTTGAAAAATAAAGATGTCTACTTTTACTATCGCGCATTGTTTCATGTAGCAAAATATGGTTCTGTAATTTTTCTTTAAAATTTTATTTTATTTTTCTTATGTTTTTTTTTAAGAAAGTCAACAGTTGAAGTAAACAATGCGTCACGTTTTTCTGCTCTGTAAGCAAGGTAGTAATTCTTAGGGCTCGGATCGTGCGTGCTGTTGAAGATCTACATGTACTTTCTAAAAAAAAATGCACAATAAACTCGACATATGTGCGCATTGCGCATCAAGGTAAATAAGAACTCAACTTTTTTTTTTAGTCCTTGGTGCCTGCTCTCTAGTGATGATTATTAAAGATGTGTACATACCGTAGGGAGAACAACGACCCTGATATCGGCATGCGAAGGACCCTGCAAATGACGCAGCCTTCCTACGTGCGCTCGTATCTGCGTCATTATCGTACTGAGCGTTGCCTAATCAGAGAAGCAAGCCCAGCCCAGCTTAAGATGTCTGCTATACTGCATTTCCACTGATTCGTGCTTACAGGTGCTTAACTGAATTGCCGGGGTTTCCCTTGAGAAGAAAGAGAGAGAGAGAAAAAAAAAACGAAAAACGTGTGTCTAGCCGACATCCGGGAAACCCCGTTGTCGCGTTTTGTTGTGGAGGGTTTGGTAGAAACAGGTGTGAGAAAGGCGTGTCGTGTATTTACGCAAAATGTTGGTAAACTATAACGGTGTACCCAGAAGGCCGGAAATTAATAGGCGGAGGGAAACATCTTCGCCCGTGGGAAAACACCTCTTCACTTTGAAGGGCCCGAAGAAAGAAAGAAAGAAAGAAAGAAAGAAAGAAAGAAAGAAAGAAAGAAAGAAAGAAAGAAAGAAAGAAAGAAAGAAAGAAAGAAAGAAAGAAAGAAAGAAAAAGATTCTCAGATGTTATATTTCCCTAAGGAGGGGAGGAGGAGAGTTAGAAGGAGGAAAGGCAGGTTGCCAAGGCGTTCCCCAGTAATGCGTACTGGCGTACTGGGGGCCCTATTAATTTTTTTTTTTTTTAGTTTATTGACTCGCTTCCCAAAGCTGCAATCGTCCTTGAATACTCCAATAGTAGACAACGACGCAAAAACCAAGAAAAGAAACGAAAAGAACTTGATTCTATGCACCATGGTCCGCGGTGCCCTCTATTACTTGGCTGATCAGTAATGACTGTGTAGCTGATCAGTATTTGTATTTTTGACTATATAAATAAAACAAGGCAGACGTATCAAAATTGAAACCTTCATGATTTCGCCTGGTGGATATCTTGCTACTTATGTAAATAGAAAATCTTTGACAGCGTTTTTTATGGAGAAAATGTATGTGGCGGTCATTACATACTTACCTTTAACTGCCTCCAGCTATAATAGTCGCACTTGTCGCACTTGTCGCCATATTGTATTTAAGCGCTAAGCATAATGAAGGCACGTGACGCAAGTGCGCCTTTCCCTTTATTTTATATTGTTCCCATTATAATTATTGTGCAATGCCATTTAAGACTGCCGGTGTGTAAGTTGTGGTCTTGACGATGATAATAATTTACGTGTCAGAACCATTCACTAACTTGTCGACACACGGTGCCCCACAACATCGTGAAATCGCTTTTGAGTCATGCCATTGGCGCTGTTCGTCTTAGAAATCGACGAAATAAAATTACGTGAAGCACTGCTTTGACTTTCAAGAATCAAGCGTTCCTTCAAGGGCAAGAAAAGAATGCAACTAAGTAAAATATTTCATACTCTTACAAAGCGTACCGAAGTACAAGTTGATGAAAACATATTATTGCATGCAAACGAGAGCACCAAAACTGGTATTTAGTACGTGTACACTATAAAAAACCTCTGAATCATAAACCTCTGGTCTGACGTCAAGGGCCGCTTTTCGATGGAGGCGAACAGCAAGGCGCCCTTGTGCTGTGCGAAGTCAGTGCACGTTAAAGAACCCCAGGTGGTCGAAATTTCCGGAGTCCTCCACTACGGCGTCCCTCATAGCCTGAGTCGCTTTGGGACGTTAAACCCCATAAACCAAACTAAACCATAATAACGAGGGTACATGGTCATACCTTGATGACCTTTTTTACACTCGAATTTAACACTCGTTTCTACAAAGCGCCCCGTGTCGTTGAGGGTGATATAGGTTCACTTCGACAGCCTACAAAGTTTTGAAGCGGCGCCCAAGTGACGTATAGAGTGATGAACATTTCATTTTTCCAATGGCAAAAGAGCAGCGTCACCAAAAAGCGCCACGAACATGTCGTTTGTGCGCATGATGCCGGGTTAAACATCCACTTTTCCGAGCGTTCCGTGCCAGTGAAGCGTAGAAAAATACGGGCAAAATTCCGTAGTACTTTTTAAACGCACCAGTAGGTATCTTGCAGAACTGCGTAATGAGTGCTGTAGCCGTCCTCCACATGTGTTAAAAAAAAATAGAAAAAGAAAAGCAAACATGACGCTATTGGCATGCCTCGTGCCGAAATTCCAGCGCCCACGGCTCTCTTTTTACATTTAGCTTCCATTGAAATGCTCCATCGAAACGGCGACCTCGTGTCTCAGCAACTTAACGTCGTATACCTGCTAAGAAACCACGGCAGGCAATAACAGAGCGAAAAAAAAGAAGTGGTTTAAGCGATGGCCCTCGATGCCTAAATCAATACTTAGTGCTCGAAACGCGCCAGTGAACATCGACGATAACTTCTGACTCTTCGATGGCGTCCTCATGGAGGCGCATTTCGATTCTGCAGCGAAGCCACTACACAAACGACCATTTCATCCGAGAATAATAACCGGGCACGAGAAGTTATTTAAATTATCTTTCGATCGCCGCTACCGACTGAATGTCTCGATCGCTTCTCTGTCGGCGGAGCAAGCTATTTTCTTTTTTTATTTTGCAGACGTACGCACTTCCGTCACAGTTGTGTATTCCCCTCGATAGTCGCGCGGTGACCGGTTGTAGCCGCCCACGGCAGGAATTATTATTCAAGGAGAAATGAAAAATAAAAATAAACACAGAAGAAAACCTACGCTCGCAGCCGCTATTGTTATCTTCCATAGGCGACGGCCAAGGTTACTCCGCGAGTGCCGCCTCGACACCCGTCTCCCTCCCTCTCTCCGCAGGTTGTTTTATTCTTGTGATTTCCTGATCTGGTTTATTGGCTCGCTTTTGAATATGCCCACGCCCTAGGTTATGTTTGTTTTAGTTGTTTTTCATTGGTTTCACCTACAAGGAAGTTGTCAAGGTAACGAGGCTCCCCCCTCGTCATTGTTTGATCGGTTGTTTAGTTGAATTTTTACCATTATTTATACCTCGTGTAGCTTCTATATTTCCTTCCATTTATTTCCAATTTCAATGCACTAGGAAATAGCCGGAACTTTCAGGACCCGTGCGTCATTGTATACTTGATTGACGGGCAGTTGTTTTTATTCGTTTATTTTCCACTGTTTGGTTCATACTTGCGCTTGTCATATGACGCACAACAACTGACAAGTCTTCCCCGCCGTCAACGACTTCAAGTAGGATATGGCTTGTCAGCCAGAACAAGGGAAAAAGAAATAGGCTAGACGCCTATCGTGACGGGCTGTTTAGTCACGCGAATAAAGGATTTACCCCGGCTTTATTTTACGCCGAGTAAAACCCTTTTGGGAATGAAGAAAAAACTAAAGCTGGCACTCTGATCTAAAAGCATGGCTTAATTCTTTTTTTATCCGAGGCTCACTACTTCTGTGAGGCCTATCAGTGTGTGGAATGCCCTGATTCCTCACTGTTCCTGAGTTTCTTATTTTTTGTTATTATTTTGCGACGATCACCTCTTGACCTTTTATCTTTAATGTCTAACGATAATACTTTATTTTGTACTTGTGTCACGGGATGCCCCAATTCGTTTCACTTCTCCCTTCATGAAATACGCGTTACGCAAAGACTCAACCTTACACTCTGAGAAACACGTCAGCACTACAACGTACATTCTATGGGGGTGAGTTTTTGTAACTTTTAAGATATAGACTGTTGCGAATGATATGGCAGCTATATATATATGTCTGTGCGGTCTGTGCAACTGAGTTATACAGAAAGGCGGACATCGTACATGCTATAACGATTAGACGATTAGACGATTAATTAACCTGAATAAAGGAACAATATTATCTTCCTATCTTACGAGATATATTCTATTCTGAAACTGGAGGCCGTTAACGCGAGATATGAGTCTCGTTCTCAAGTTTTCTCATTTAAAATGGATCGAAATTCTGAACGTCCAAAATACGCATTTGAAAGCTCGTTGTGCTAGCATTGCATATTTACGAAATGACGTCACTCGCTTTTATGATGCTCCAAATACAGACGCCATTAGCTTATTTGATGCCATAGAAGAAGACATCATGACTTCAGCGACAATTGATACCAATCAGTCCTGGCAATGGTGTATCCAGTATAATATGATGTCACAGTCGGCATGATTAAAATTTTAGCCCAGGATTTTACAAGCGATCTCTTAGATATTGTTAATACTTCGTTAGAAAATGCAAGGATTCCAAGTACCTGGAAAATGAGAAAAATTATTTTATTGATGCAAGGTGCAGAGAAAGGTTACGCCTTAAATAATGTTCAGCCAATTTCATTAATTTCAAATTGAGTCACATTGATAGAAAGAATAGTGCTTAGCACAGGGTTGATGGCTCGCAGGCAATAGCGGAATTACACTGCGGCCAGTCTTCCCCACTGATGCGAAGCACATGCCCAAAGGCATTTTAAACGGTCTTCTTTCCGATTCCATAGAGAACTCTCATCATACTCACCAGTTGTGGTGCTCTCGTTTGCATGCAATAATATGTTTTCATCAACTTGTATTTCGGTACGCTTTATAAGAGTATGAAATATTTTACTTAGTTGCATTCTTTTCTTGCCCTTGAAGGAAACGCTTGATTCTTGAATGTCAAAGCAGTACTTCACGTAATTTTATCTCTTCACAAAATTTCATGTCATGTGTCACACCTTATCATCGTTGCTGGGTTTTTGTCAGTTCTAGTCTCACTTGGAATTTCACAAAACTATTATCTGAGTCGTTTTCTTCGATTTTTTATTCCATGCACTTTCAAATGGGTCCGTTTTGTCTAGGTCCCTGGACACGCGTAGTTATTCATTCAAACGAAATGGCTGATTTCTTAGTGTCCCGCCGGGGTGGTGCAGTGGTAAGGCGCCCGACTACTGCCCGGAGTGCCCGGGCTCGAACCCGACCTCGGCGGCTGCATTTCGATGGAGGCGAAACGAAGAGGCGTCCGTGTGCTGTGCGATGTCAGCACCCGTTAAAGATCCCCAGGGGGTCGAAATTACTTCGTAGCCCTCCACTACGGCTCCTCTTTCTCTCCTTCCACTGTCACTCCCATCTTCCTTCCTTCCCTTTCAGCGTGGTTCAGGTGTCCACAGAAACAAGTGTGACAGATACTGCGCCTTTCCATTCCTGTGAACCAACTATTATATGGCTATTTCTTAGCAAGATTGGCTATTAATGCGTCAGTGACGTATCCTGTCCCTAACGTCAGCATGCTAACGATTTCCTGATTTCAGCGGTTCCAGCACATACCATCCGGACTACGTGATCCCTTACTAAATACCACCGATCATCAGCACTTAGCAATTGGAACGTCAGGTCATGTAAAACCAGGATGTGTGAAGTATCAATGACGCTGTTGCGGTGCAGGATTCCCAGTTTGAATTTATATCGATGCAGGTGTGGGTGGACACCAATAGACTTATGTGATTAATGCGGGAAAGTTGAATCTCTAAAGCATTTTCTGCTCTCCTGCCAGAAGTTCGCAATTCAGAGAAAAGCTTACCTGGAAGTCCCTCTCTCCATTTTAGGCGTCCCCAGGTCTCTACCAGTGTTATTATTGTTCGTTTTCTTTTACATTGGATTCTATATGCGAGATCCTACATCATTACATAATTGCAATCAGCAAGTTGAATTGCTAAGACTTCTAAATTCCTTCGAGATCGTTTTCCTTAAAATATTATGTTATTATTTTGCTTTAAATAATGTTCTATTGTTTTGCATCAATACATTTTTTTTTTCGAAATTCCCTGTATATGCCACTAAACATTGGCAAATTCCCCCATGTGTATATGTGCCGTCTTTAAAAAGGCCATGAAGAAGAAGGCCAATTACAGCGACAACATTTTATAGATATGCAATGTGTGAAGGCTCCCCTCAATGTGCGTCCAATTGATCATTTTTGGCCTTCGATATTTTTAATCGTATTGTCGGCTGAGAAAATTTATAAACTGGGCTTACCTTCGGTGTGCACGGCTTTCGCATTCGCAACACACTCCCTTAATAAAGAAAAATTCAAACTGATTCGTAAATTTTAGTCATTCGTCTAATCCCTATTACCTGTCATAACATGATATCCGCCTTGCTATGCAATCCGTCTGCATGGGCTTCGCCAACTATCGCTCTAAGCTTTTAAAATAAACATCTATAATAATTTTAAGAAATCGCCCGTTTGAGGCAAGACGGTAACCCGAAAACTTAAACTTAGACCGAAAACTTAGAAGTACCAAATGCGGTATCTAAGTGTCATCAAAAGCCAAAGGATACTACGCTTCCGTGCACTCACTTTGAGAAGTGTGTAGCACTAGGGGCGATTCTAAGCAGTCTTTCGATTTGGTTGTTTTATAGAAATGAGCTTCTCTTGCTCCAGCGGCCAAACGGCCGCCGATTTTCTCGTTGGAGATTCTTTGCTATTTTTACTCAAAATGTGCGTTATGGCTTTAATGCGTGCATCCAAATACATTGCAAAAATTTTGCAGCAAGTGTGCGAAGGACAAATGAAGCAGATAAATAAGAAAACATCACAGGACTTAAGCTCTTAAGTATGTTTAAGCGTCGAAATGGCAATAATTACTTTACAGTACTGCTCTTACTAACTGCATCGTCATTGTCATCTCTAGACTGTCATCATTATCGCAGTCTCTACTATCATCATTACCACTAACTGCTATTATGCTACTATGCTATTATGATCATTATCATTACCACTAACTGAATTGCCATCATCATCGCTACTATCATCCTCACGCTTTACAAGCAGAACGTTGGCCAGCTCGCATATGTTCTGCTCTCTCTCTTAAAGTATCTTCGCCAAAATAAAGTTGATATTGAAAAGGTTAATAAGAGAACAATACATTTATTTTTTTATGTCACAGATGTAAATATACCGTGCTGTTTTCTTTCATACTTTTATATTTCTGGATTTCATGTTGCATTCATTTTTGATAGTATGCATTTGCCCTTTTGGTATTTCACGTGCAGTTATATTGAGTTTTCCCTCCGACTGAATGGTTAAGAAAGACGATGTTTGTAACTGTTGTTTGAAATCAGTCTGAATTTTGAATGCACCAATATTCTTGTCATTAACACCTCGCTGTTACAATGTAATGGGGCCCGAGCGCCGTCAAGTGAATTAACGTTCACTTTTTGTCTCGGGTCCCTCATTTCTTCTTGAAATGAAAAGAAACTTCAAACTTCAAAACTGGCTGCGTTTCGATGGAGGCGAAACGAAGTGGCGTCCGTGTGCTGTGCGATGTCAGCGCACGTTAAAGATCCCCAGGTGGTCGAAATTACTCCGTAGCCCTCCACTACGGCTCCCCTTTCTCTCTTTCCACTTTCAGTCCCACCTTCATCCCTTCCCTTACGGCGCGGTTCAGGTGTCCACATAGCAAGTGTGACAGATACTGCGCCTTTCCCTTCCTATGAACCAATTATTATTATTATTATTATTATTATTATTATTATTATTATTATTATTATTATCCGTTTTCACGAGCCTGGTGTGGCGTAGTGGTTGCGCGCTCTGCTGGGGTTCGGAGGGATAGTGATTCGATTCCTGGCGGAGACGTCTTTTTTGTTAATTTTAAGTTCGTGCGAACAATCACGCAGCCCATTAGCCTACAAAGGCTTTCATCTTGGAATAGAAAAAGTGAGAAAATAAACTAGGAGAAAGAAAAGAACCTACGCATATGAAGGCGAAAACTCGCTGGCGCGCCATAACGCTAGCCGTAAAGCGATGTCCTTTGTTTTCCATCTGCTGCATTGACGGCACCCTTTCCACTCCTCATCTGACAACATCCGCTGCGCTGTCACGTGTTGCGGTGATGTGATTAAGGCATGTAATCGAAGGCACATATGTGGTCAGTTCAAAATCCTGTAGCAGACCAGACTAGCAGATTCCTGTTGATTGAGAAGCGGAATGGTATAACGTTACCAAGAACACTGCAGGAAGAACGGTTGCATAGCATGGAGGTTCGTTAATTATGTTGTATAAGCAAATGGCGCGCCGTGGTACATGGGCATCTACAAGGTGCAATGTACTCCTTGCACCTTGTAGATACCTATGCAACTGGGACGACGATACACACAACCTATTCGAAAAATATTTGTTGAGAACAAATAGCAATGAAACGATGGCTACAGGGGACACCGTGTAGATGCCTACAAGGGGTAGCTACAAGGTATGTACATGGGTATCAGTACCTTGTTGCTACCTTTTGTAGATACCCTTGCAGACATCTACAAATTACAAAATACCACTTGTACCTTGTAGATAGGTATCTATAGGGTACATGGGTGTTAGCACCTTGCAGTCATCGTTCCATTGCTATTTGTTCTAAACATTACCTTTTTTCGAATCTGTTACGCATGCCCTCGTCCACGTTGCCGGTTTAGTGGCGAGTGGGCCGGCGATACCACCGACTGGTCGCAACGCCGACTACGGTTGCATTTTAAACCTCAATTTTTGCCTTCGAATTTTGGGGATGAACAAATACTGGCAAAAGCATTTTTTTTCTATTGTCAATATTCGCTGAAGGTAAGCGAAAATTGTGGTCTATCTACTAATTACATTGGTCCAATGTTTTAAGGGAAGCCTCTGAACAAACTTGTTATAAGGGAATTATGAGTGATTACCAGTATATTTGCTATGGGGGGTCATTCCACATTAAAGCATATTGATTCAAATAAATATCTACCTCCTTATTACGGTTAAGATCGAAGGCTCGGCCCCTTCTACGCAGCCGGATGTTCCACTCGCAGCGGCGGCGGCTCCGTGCACGGTTAGCTCCTTTGTCGGTGTGAGACAACACTTCGGTATTTCACCGCGTGCCAGACATCCAATTCTACGCGACTGCCGGTCGGTACCTTGGTTCTCACGGCTTGGATCAAGGCCGGAGGCTGATGATGAGCACGTATGACGTGATCTGCTCAGTGAAGGTTGCGTGGGCGAGCTGTATGGTTGTACGGTGAGAACGCCGACTGCACGTCCGGTCGAGGAATTCCACTCATGATGCGTTGCACGCCAAGGTGGTGTTCTGCCGGACTTGCGTTCTCGCGTTCTCACGGTCGAGTCCTGGGCCTGAAAATCCGATGCGCGCAGCCGGCGCCAAGTCTGAATTGCGGTCCGGGACTGCAAGAAGCCACAACATCCTCTCCAAGATCATCGACCGGGTCGAACATGTGACTCCTGGACAGGTGTGCACTCTACACCAACGCTATGCGAGGATGTGTGTGATGAATCGCGTGGATAGGTGGAGCCTAAAAAGCGGCTCGAAGGCTATTGGACGATCAAAAAACAGTTGAAGTCCCCAACTCTAGGGATCTGGGGACGACGGACTGTATTTAAGCAGCCCACGCACGGTTCCTGATACGCTCTATATTTTACGCTCACAATATGCCTCGAGTTCGACGTTCCTGCACTCCTGTAAATATGTAGATAAATCTCATATCTAATGTCTTGTCTGCCATAAGCCTCTGCCCATTCCTCCAAACCTTCTACTGCTGTCCACCTCTTCGGGACAGGACTTGAAGAGGTCGACGAGAGTAAGAGCTGAACCGAGGGTTCCACATCTAACATTACAAATGCAGCCGATTGACCTTGGAGAATTCTCCAAAAATATTAAATCATTAGTTTTCGCTGGAAGATTACTAACACTATATGACCATGGCCTATTAACGACTAGCCCTCCATGCGCTGTTGATCGATCAACTGCACAAAACAGGTCCCGTGTTCGAGCTCCGGCGCAGACTGAGTTTTCTTCAGAAACTGCGAAGTTTTTGTGAAACCTTTATAGCCATTATTTCAAGTCTTGTGGCTCTGCTTGGGTATAATGTGATGAGTAATTACTCCTTTGTCTAAAATTAGCATTATCACATCGCCACACTTTATGGCAGGTTTGACATCATAACGTGGAGTTTTTTTTTAGGTTGTATAACTGCTAATACTGACAAAGAATTAATTGTTGAAATAATATTTATGACTTACACCATAAAAGGATGCAAATAAAATCATTTGGCCCCCGCTCATAGTTCATAGGGTGTTGCAAGCTAAAACATCGCAGTTTATCGTTATATTATATGTTTGTTTTTTGCACGAAGGATAAGTCACTCGAGGTTGACACCTCTTCAGGTGCAGAAACCACCTGTAATAACAGCCCGTTTGCCCATCAAGTAGGAACACCCGGTGGTGGCATGGATGTGGACGATATATGCATTAAAATGTATGGTGTATGCGACAGCAAACGGCGACGTAGTAACAATGAAATCATGCTATGTAAACTTCTTGTTGTGAAGTGAGCGGCAGTGTCCAGACGCTAACCAAGCCATCATACTGACGTAATACTGGTTTGTTCTTAATAGGCGATGTTGTTTTTTTAAATAAAGAACTATATAAAAGGGGCTATACCCGTAGGCTGTACTGTTGGCTCGATTTTACCTTAAGGCGCACTGGAGACCTTTACGCAAAATTTAAACCAAGTCTCTTTCAAGCAGGTGACGTCATACTATGTCGTCAATGATCACACACTATGTAGAGTAATGAGACTAACTTAGAATCTCATTACGATGCTAAGAAACCTGCTCTGCCATTTATTATATTGCCGCGAACTATTGTAATCTTTGCTTGCTGCTGGCCTCTGCTGGCTCGTCTCTGCTCTTATCTATGTTACCTTAAGCCTAGATTGTCCTCCAATTAAGCTGCGCACTGAAGACGCCACATTGGGTCCCGAAAACAGATTGTCCTCTGGAAAGAATGTCTTTCTGCGTTAAATGTGATTGAAAACTCATTTCCTTGGTATCTTCTTTTTTTTTTTTTTTTTCATCTCCTGAGGGGAATCAGCTGCTGCATTTTATTTGCTTGCTTCTTCGACTCGCTAGAAGCAGTAATTGCTTCTGACAGCTCATCGAGGTCGGCTGATGCAGCGGCAGGCTCTGGGCTTCGCGAAACCCCACCGGGGCTTCCGCGTTCCTGCCGACGTGCTTCCTATCACAGCGCGTGGTTGTTTTTGACGTTGGGTCTCGAGCGAAGCTGCATCAACGACAGGGGAAAAAAATCCAGAGTGGCTCATCATAATGTTCCATCGCTGGGTATTCGCGCTGACCTATTGATTTTTTCGCCTAGCCTGCAAAACAGACCAGCAGTATACTGAAATGCTTTATTTCTTAGCTAGACTCATTGTCTTCCCACACCCCCACTGCTTTCCACCAGATGTGACTTGAGGGAACTCTCCGGACCAGGACGCATTTTTCTTTACCTGCGAGGTCTCCGAGAAAGCTGTATAGCTATCCTTTGTAACCTTATGGCAGCGCTAGGCCGGACTTTAATGAGTAGTTACTCCCTTATTACAAATCTACTCCACCTTAGAGGATTCCCCTAAATATTTGACCAAGACGCTTCTCTCTATTTGCACCTTGCGAGTAGCCATATTTTGTGTTTGATCGTTATTTGTAAGTGGCGCAAGCAGAAAGGGGGAGGGCCTCCAGCACCGCTTTTGTTGAGAAAGCCGATAAAGCACGATTACTTATAGTGCCAGTACTAATCATTGTGGCACCATTTACAGCACCCACACATGCCCTGTTGCTTGTTGGCAATAGTACCCGCCATTGCACACAGTCCAGGAAGGCCCACCAATCAATGACGTATACATATTCTCGGGTTTATTCAGTCAATTCCACATTGCCCTTACCATCAGCGAACCAATAATAATAGGGAAATTAGGTACTTGTTATGTAATACGGATGCCGGAAGCCAACAGCCACTGGCATCATTGAAATCATAGGGAATTCGGCTGCTCGGGTGATAATACGAGAGACAGCCGACATGGTTAGGGATGTGGAAGCAACTGTAAGAGAAACAAAGCGACGAATTACGTCGTGAAGAGAAATCTCTGTGAAGAATAATAGACTGTAGGGACACATACCTATTTTGGCCAGAACACTTGCGGAAGTTTTTCTTACGGACAAAGGGGAAGCCACGTATTAGAATAAAGGAAGGGGATTTCTCGATTTCGACAAATGTGAAATAATAATACTATTATGTAGATAACTGACCTGGAAATATATAAAACGTAACGCTATCGATTTAAAGCATGTCTCCCGTGGGATCGAAGCCACAATCATCGATTTCGGAGCTAGTGACATTTGGGGCTGTTTGCTCCCTTCATATGCACTACCGTGCTGTACGCTACGAAGTTCATCGCGGTTGACCGCTATAGCAGTAGATCTATACCAATGGGTGCCGGCCGCCCTGATAGAACATCGGTTGTTTCGTTCCTGTGTTGTACACAAATATAGCCAGCAAGCAACTGGATTGGTACGGCATTACAAGGATCGGTATCGGCATCGTAGAAGGCTAGCAATGTCAGCTCGTCGTCTTCAGCATCAAACGTTCTACAGACCGATCAAACAGTGGCTATCGAATGAGTCGTATATGCATAAAATACTTGGCGGGGTTTAACACCGCTTAAATCGACTAACACGCACTAAATCACTGTTTTGCATGGTTTTACTCGGTGATGTAGCATTGTAAGACTGGCACAGAGTTCGGCTAAGTGTTAAACATATTTGCATTACTTTTTGAGGAAAGGAAAGACGCAGTCTCTGTCTTCCTTCCCGGCGGACAGCTACACTTACTATTAACGGCATACAATTGGAGGTCGATATGTCATCGGTACGAATCTTTGTCGCAAGCCACCCGGCAGATTGGCAATCCGTTGGATGCTAAATGGCAAGCGAAATGGTATGACGTCACCCTGAACGCTGCGCAAAGAACTTTCGCCTCATAATTTGCATACGAAATTACGTACTATTTTTGTTGTCGCTTCCTGTCCACGCACTGTCCACACTAGGGAGCGTATACATGTTGCACCGCCAATCTAGGGTGGTGGCGTAACCTGTAGACTGTCTAGCCCACTCTTCTCGCTCGCGCCACTCATGCTGCAAATAAGGCTTCGCTTAAAAATCGAGTTCAAAACGCGTTCATGTATTGGGATACCTGTTTAAGCACCAGCTGCAAAGGGGCGACTGGAGGATGTTGAGTGACACACGGGGCGTTCAGTTGAAAGTCTCCGGACACACGACTAGTCGGACAAATGGGTCACTCGTTCCATCAGTCATCCGGCTCGTGCTGAGCCTGTAAAATAGTCTTTACAAAAGCCTGCTCAAGGGGATAACTGGAGGCCTGCCTCTATTTATAGTTTTCCGTCTTTCTAAAGAAGATCTTTGCAGATCACAAAAATATACATTTCCGAGGACTCTATACAAAATGTTTGAGGATCCTTAGGCCTTCAGGATTTCTTTTTACTGCTTGTCTTTGTACATAGCCCCAGAACCTCTACATTCTGCTTTTCCATTTATTATAGGCTTATTTGCCTACTTATCTGTGTGCTTACATACAATTTATCAAAGCGTCGTGATTGAAGCTCAAATAAATCAAATAAATTCAAATTAAATTAAATTTCTGAAGAGAAAAGGTTTATTTATACCCTTGGAATCACGCTGTTTATTATGCAGGAAGTCAGAAACAATAGACCATGTTTCTTTTCATATGTTGAGAAGGGGTTTATCTTGGGGATGTATGAATTACAAAGAACACTAAATAAAGATTTTCCGCTAGACCCGTATGGTATCGGGTACTTATGCGTAGATAGTGAGGATGGGGTACCATTTGATTTAATTATGCTCATGGTCATCTGCTGTATATGACACTCGAGAAGAGCCGATTACCATTGTCATAAATACACACGACCTGCCCGAGATTATTTTAGGGAAAGCGTAGACTGGTTTTTGGCAATACAGGAAGCTACTGCGGAATCTCCCGAGTGGCACTCAAGACTAGAGACTGTTGTGTAGGCGTGAATTTTAATGTAATTAACCCGGACCCATGCTGGCTGATCACGACGGTGTCGTATGCAAGGGGCGTTTGGTGTGGTTTTTGTTGATTTTATAAGGGTGAAATGCTATTTATTTATTTATTTATTTATTTATTTATTTATTTATTTATTTATTTATTTATTTATTTATTTATTTATTTATTTATTTATTTATTTATTTATTTATTTATTTATTTATTTATTTATTTATTACACCTACATAACCCGTGGGGCATTATTCTAGGGGGATTCCAAACATTGTATCCCATAAGAATGAAACATTAAGGGGAAAAAAGTAAATACCGAACATAAAGAGAGCAATAAAAAAATAATACATCTAATATACAATGCAATCTATAATAAACAGTGAAAAATGTAACAAAACTCGAAGAAAACATACTTCAACCAGGGCTGAGGAAGGAAAAGATGGTGGATGGGACATTGACCACTCTTTCGAGCAGACGATTCCATTCGTTTACTGTGAAAGAGAAAAATGAATAGACAGAAACATTCGCGCGGCAAGCAATCTCTATAACTTTTTTTTTTTTTTTTTTTTGTAGGGGAAATATAGCGTGGAGTTTTTTAGGTAAATATTTCTGCATATTCCAGTGTCACCATAAAATACACTGTGGAAACTATTCAACCTCAAGGATTTTCTTCTTTGGCACAGGAGTTGCCGCCCAAGCTCGGTTTTAATGTTCGTTATGCTAGCGCCAGAGTTATAATTGTTAGTAACGAAATGTGCGACGCGGTTCTGAATACAGTTAGTTTGTTAATCAGGTTATGTATATGTGGCACCCAGATTGGGCCTGCGTATTCTACAATAGGGCGTATATTAGTGGAATAGAATGCTTCTTTGAGGGTAAAGAGTGAAATTTTGAAGTTTAGCCTGAAGAAATGCAATACAGTACCAGCTTTGTGAGCCAAGTAGCCTACATACTTGTTCCATGAACAGCCAGACGAGGAGTATACGCCTAAATTCTTGGAATTATCATTCAGCACACTCAAAGCAGTTGCTATTATTGTGGTATTAGGAGGCGAGGGCTGACGTTTTCATATGAACTGCACATAACATTTCATGATACTGAAGCGCATTTTCCTCATATCACACCATGATGGCAGATAATTTAAATCACCTTGCAGAACGCCAACGTCACATGAATTTCGAATAGATCTGTAAATACATAGTCGTCAACGTACAGATGTATATGAAACGAGATTCCCTCAGTATGACCATTGATATAAGTTAAAAAAGAAAAAGAATGTCCCTAAAACTGATCCTTGTGGGACAGCCGACGTCACGTTAACAAATGAGGAAGATGTCCCGTTAGCTGCAACACACTACGTTCTTTTTGATAACTCATTTTTTACTCACTGATATATTAAGGCCAGGCAATAAAGAAATAATATGCCGGCAGTCTAGTACTATTGTGCCTACTTTTCCTTCTGGCACAAGTTTTAAAGCCCAGTGGCGGCAATGTTGTTTTTTCTTTATGCACAGTTCATGCGGACGTGCTCTGTCTACAAATCCTGTCCACAATTTCTGTTCACAGATCCTGGCCACGTCACTTATGAGCCCAGAAATGCTTTCGCATCATATAAAAAAAAAAACTCTACCCTCTTTCCTCCCCCCGCAGGTTGCGACACAGGCTTCGGCCACGAGTTGGCCAAGCGACTGGATGCGGATGGCTTCCAAGTGCTGGCCGGCTGCCTGAACCCGACATCAGAGGGCGCCACCATGCTCAGAGACTTCTGCTCGTCCTCGCTGCGCGTGTTACACCTAGACGTGACCAGGGAGGAGCACTTTCGGCGCGCCTCCAAGACACTCGCTGCGGAACTGGGCCTCAGAGGTCAGTGCTGCCGCTGGCCCAAGCTCTGTCGCGACGTAGTGCCAAGCCATTTAACTCAGTGTCAACGCGGAGCTCACCCTTCCTGGAGCAGCACCCGAAAGAAATGACCGGGCGCCTTGAAAGAACGGTGTTGAATATTTATCCAGCTACTAGTGCATATCAATGAAAGCACACGTTACGTTGTTATTCGATACATCTACCTCCAGCGCCGATTAGAAGAACGAGCCAAGATGATAAGGGGGTGATCTGTGCAATACAACAGATAGAGATAAAAGTTAAAGAACTAGGACACTCCAAATTAGTTTATATGAATTAGAGAACAGCTGAGGGTCGTATATCAATTTATAGGAAATAAGAAGGAAGAAAGCAGCGTGGCTGTTGAGTAAATGGCAGTGTAATACCCAAGTAACACAAACCATGGGCCCAAACTTTGGTACCACGTTGGCAATGTCCTTCCCTACATAGGAACAGTGCATTGCGAAAGCTCCTCAGCGTTGGGCCGATGGTTTGTGCTGACTGGGTAATTTGCGCTGATTCCATGCAAAATATCACCGCCGAGCTAAGGCAGGGAAGGGCTCTCGTTTATATGGAGTTATATGGAGTACATCGAGTAAGTATAGGCTCATAAAAGGACAATGTTATCGGCGCGACATAAATGGCATTGGTGAGGAAACATAGTGGTGTCTTTGAGTTCTTTCCTTAATTGGTGCCTTTCTTCCTTTCTTTCTTATAGTGCTCCTTTTTTTTCTCCTTGTTGCGAACTCTAGACCACCAAGAAATCTAAGCGCATTTCGGACACTGCGAACTAAATAACAACGGGAGAAATAAGATTGGGGCAGTGTGTTCGTTCCCTTATCTTATCTCGCTTTTTTTTTACAGAAGCCAAACGGTTTAAGAGTTCTTTCTTACTTCGGGGAATTATAAGAACGACACACGAAGTGCTGCAGCGCAATACATAGGACTACTACACAAAATATACATGAATTTTCTGGTAGTTATAATGCGCACGCCTCACTCTTGACTCAACAGTGACCTTTTGAGGGAACAAATGAAATTCAACAGAGGCTTGATTTGTGCTAGTTACCTTAAGCTTCTAGAAAACGGCGCAGGAAATTTGACAAGGTGCAAACGAGAGAGAAGCTTGTACTGAAATTAAATGCTCTTAGTTCCACCTGTTAAGAGGACAACAAGAAAAGTTGTTTCTCTCGAGCCAAAAAACGTCACTGTGCTTTCGCTTGGCTAAGTCGCAGCCTTTGTCGGTGGCCCCAAATTAGCTGCCCTTAGCCTCCTCCCTAAATTTGCTTCTTGGCAGTACAAGTGAGCTCTACCCTGAAGCCTCACGTTTCGCATTTGTAAAGTAGGCCCTACCGCACGCGATATAATATAGTGGTGAAGCCTACTTTCAAGTGCCGTTTGATAGTAGATGGCGCAGAAAGCTCAGACAGCATGCTTTGAGAAACAATGGGGGATTCAATTGACAGTTGCGGTGACATAAAAGAGCGGTCAGCTTCTCTTATATGAACTCATCTCGTTAGTCAGGGATGCAGTTTAACATCTCTGGTAGCGAAGTTTTGACAACGCGTTACCGCAAGCGTACAACCAGTAGCCAAATCCGCCGTCTATGTACAGTGCGTTGCACAATTAGATGCGCGCAGTAGATTGATTCTTTCGGCTAAAGCGCGGAATCCTTGCAGCTCAAATTTCTCACAGAAATAGCATTTTGTCGGCAGTATATTTTTATACCAAAATTTGTTTGCGGTAATTGCCTGATTCGATCAGAAGTCTGATGTTTCTATCACACACGGAGGAGTACGAAGAGTGACAAGCTGAGGCTGTTTGCAGCAACTCTGTCACAGGAAAGGAGAGGCGCTCGTTGTTTGGCGGAAGGTTGTTGCAAACAGCGTGAGACGACGCCACCAGTGCCATTGCTGGGGCAGTGGCTTGTCATGATTCGTACGCCGCTGCGTACGATAGAAACATTCGACATCTGATCTAATCAGGCAAGTCTCCCAATTAAATTTGGTATAAAATAAAAATACTGTCGATCAAATGCCATTTCTGTGAGAAACTTAAGCTGCAAGGATTCCGTGGTTTAGCTGGCAGAAACAAACTACGGCACGCGTGTAATTTTGCAATACACTGTAGATGGCTCCTCGAGGCCATCTGCGCATGCGCTGTAAGAAAAAGCCGGTATCTGCGCACAGCAGCGCTATCTATGAACAGGAACTTTCGCGACCAGATGAAGTGACGTTACGTTCGCACTTTAAACAAAATAGAGTGCAAAGGAAGCTCAGAGTGCAGAGTTAAGCTTGTAACACTATCTTTGAATGCCTACGCAGGCCTGTGGGCGGTGGTAGCCAACGCTGGCATGATGAGCGCCGGTGAGCTGGAATGGGGCAGCTCCGAGGCAGCACGCTACCTGTTCGAGGTGAATGTGTTCGGTGTGGTGAACACGGTGCGCACGGCGTTGCCCTTCCTGCGTCGGCAGTCCGGGTCCAGGGCCATCATTGTGGCCAGCGTCGCCGGTGAGTGCGCGCCTACACACCGCTGGCGAGCCTGTGATAGGACAGAATTTTGTCCGATTTTATCCAACTCAAGAACCCAGTGGAAAAACACTACAGAACCATGCCAAAATTACGACAAATTGTTCCCGCAGTTCTGTCATAAACATCAGATTTTCTGTAGTTCTGTTGTACTTTTCAGTATTTCTGTTTTTTTTTCCTGCACTGCTTTTCTGTTCTCTGTAGTTCTGTAGTACTTTTCTTCTATCTACAGAAAATTATGATGTCACTGCAGAATGGTCTGTTGTAACAACAGGTTTCCTGTCAAAAAACCGCACAGAAATTTTATCGTAAGAACAAAACTATTTCTGCAGCTTTTCCCAACTAGGAGGCCCCCAGAAGAAAGGTTGTAAGCATCGCTCTTATAAAAAACAGCACCATATTGTATTGCTATTATTTTTCCTGCTAGTGTCTGGCCGTGTATTCTTGTATGCATGTCCCGGGGATCTGGTTTCTAAACGGCTGCGGCGGAAACGTTTCAGTGCCGTCAAAACGCAAGGCGCTCATTTACTGTCGATGTCAGCGCATGTATGCAGATGTCATTGCAGATTAAAGAACCTCAGGTGGTTGAAAAAATCTATAGTCCTCCATGGCGATGTCCCTCAAAGCCTGAGTGGACTAGGACATTGAACTCCATGAACCACACTAAATGTATTATATGCATGTCTTAATGTACAATGTACTTTCGAAAGAAAAAGAAGTATATGTACCACGAGGGCATCAATTACACTGCATTGCCGTGACACAGTCTGTCAAATATTCCAATGTCTTAATATGGGCAAAAAATTTTCTCTCTGCGTGTGTCTAACTCCTGCCACAATTCTGGCACATCCTGTTGTCGCTATAGGCGAGGTAGTTGCATTTAGTTTTTCAAGACGTACCACATCTGCTCCCGACAGTAGTCGTTCGCGACGCGTTGGTCTGACATAACCTAATTTATAGGGGAAACAGTATTCGCTAGAGCAGCGTAACGTGCCATGACTGACTTGGACATCCCTCATCTAGGCTGTACAGAACGCTGAATATTCGCAGCGGTTGGTATGATTTGGTTTGCAGGGTTTAACTTCGAAATTCAACTCAGGCTATGAGATACGCCGTGGTGAAGGGCTCCGCAAACTTCGACCAACTTAGGTTCTTTAAGGTGCACTGACATCGCGCAATACACGGGTGGCTTGCTTTTCGCTTCGATCATAAAGAGGCCGCCTCGGCCGGTATTCGATCTTGTGTCCTTGGGTTCAGCAGATGAGCGCCGTGACCGCTGAGCCATCGCGGCGCGGCCTACAAGGAACGTGCAAATTCTCTCTAAATAACGTTCTTTCAATTCAAACACTAACGTGCTACCCTCTTTGACATTATATAAGGTCGAGTGACGTACCCGGGCCTGGCCTTCTACTGTATGTCTAAACACGCCGTGGTCTCCTTCGCCGACGGCCTTCGGCGCGAAATGCGCAAGTGGGACATCCTCGTATCCACCATTGAGCCAGTCCTCTACAGGTACATTTTTCCAGCTGTGTTGTGTTTGTGTGTCTGTGACAAACTTTTGTAAATGACGCCGCCGGACATTTAATTTAAGTCAACACGCTGACCCTAAAAGACTCCAATTATCTCCAATACGAAAAACAATCTCATAACATTGAGATAACCGTAGCTTGCTCGAGAGGTTCTTCTTTAGTTTCTGCATTTGAGTGTTCTATCGCCTGCGCAGTAATGGCGAGCGCTAACCCCACAGCGGCAACGACCTGTTCACTTCTGTATGCATACGTTAGAACTGTATGCTTTTCTTCCTTAAACGGTGCCATTGAACATTTGTAACGTGATATAGCGTTAAAGGCCTCGTTACCCAGAAAATCAGGCGTCATTGTTGTAAACAAAACATTACGGGCATGACAGTGACAGGTGGCAGTTGGTGGCTGACATGACCAATCAGTGATTTTTCTATGGTTTGTGTGGCTTAACATGACCACATCATATAAGAAAGATAGGAGCAGCTACCAACTCGAGTTGCGCATTTGAGGTGGGAAAATGGAATAAGAATCAACCTTCCAGGGCTGTTGCATGTCGGGTACGCACGCTAGCCCTAGAAATTCATACGGTTTGTTTGAGGCGGGCCTTTATATGCCTATGCTATCATATCAATTCCTTAACGGCATAGCTTAAGCCTCCCCCGTGTTTTTTTTTTTTTTTTTTTTTTTTAACTTCACTCGTCTCTTGTCCACTTCAGGACCAAGATGGCACAGCCAGAGCACATCCAATGCACGGTGGACCAATCATGGCAGGACACTCCAGAGCCCGTGCGTGAGGCTTACGGCAAGAGCTACTTCGAGAACTTCCGCTCGCGCTGTCTCGATTTCCTGGCGCGGCGTTGCCGCGAGGACCTGTACGAAGTCGTCGATAACATGGTGCACGCCGTGAGCTCCCGCCATCCACGCCGATCCTACTTCTGCGGCGGTGCGAGCGACAAGTTCCGCATTGCACTGATGCGCTTCATGTCCAAGGGGACTGTGGATCGATTGCTCTGCACCATTAACCAGAGTCACGTAGGGCGCTCCGTCTCCGACGGTTGATCGTGACTACGACTGCCTGTCCCGCCGCTCCTTCCACAAGTTCCTTTCCTCTCGTCAGAGCTTCATTTACAAATGACCTCTTGTATACGGGTGCTACAGTTTGAGTTGTACAATAAACCTTTTTTTTGTTTCATTAAAACGTCGCCATAGCATGTGGTGTGCAACATACATTGGTTCCAGGAATACATTTCCGGAATCACGTGTGACAGTCCATTTTCGATGGCAAATGTTGGCTACCATTTGTTTTGACATCTGACGAGTACCTGCACAGATCTTCCTTTTTCGTGACTTTTTTGTACGCCGGTGCCACTGCGCCCAAAGTGTACGGTAAGCTTTTTGATACATATAAGCACGATTTCAGAATTCTGCGGGACCTTTCTTCTCCAAAGGCTTAGGGTGATGACAACCTGTCCTGCACCTTTCACAAGTTACACCTTAGAGCTTCTTTGTGCTCTGACCTTTAGTTGATATACGGATGTGATTAACAATCTGAGATGCTTTGTGAAGTTTCCTCTAAGAGTACCTCTCCATACTTAAGCACAATGCTCAATATCAAGCAAGTGTTGACGGTGCGTGACGCAGTGCCCCCACCTTATGAATATTTCCTCCACAGAGGTTTTCTGCTAATTATCTTTCGCATGTGGCTGCTACACAGAGCATTAACCGTGCAATGAACACTTTTTCTTATAGTAACTTTTCATAGTCGCATCCAACTCGCCTTTGCCAAAGACTAATGAGAGACACCTGCCCAGCGCCAATCATTAGTTCTTCTGGAACAGAAATCACTTGCCAGTGCCCTCAGGTATAAGAGTGCTCAGGTATATGCCTTAAGCTATGTTCAGAGTATTAGCTTTATAATACAATATATATATTTTTTCAAAGACGCCTTACCTTTTAGTCCTGAGCATTAGGCAGACATCAAAAAGTGGTCACTATTAAGCACTGGCTCGGGGAGCTTGCGCTGAACTTTGACATTTTCGAAAGATTCCTTCAAAATACTGAAACGCCAGCGGTCGTGTGAAATAGCTAAAGATCTGGGCTGTTTTACATGACAAAACGATATAAAAAAGAACACTTTGTTATAAAGCATTGGACGACTATGACTATACTTCGGAGTTTTAATTGAAAAGCTTGCATTTTTATGCATATATTCTTAATATAGGCACGTGGTCCTTTAAACTCCTCCTTTCTTTTTATAAAGTTCAGGGCAAAAATCAAACATATTTGTTCCTTAAGTGTGAACTTCCTTTGTGATTGGTCATAACTATAGCTCTCTCGTAAAATTAAAAGCGAATGAGGCAAATGAAACGAAAACTGCGTAATGATAAGACTTGTTTTGAAGATGATAAAATTCTAGAACATTTAATTTGCGTTTCTAAAATGCCTTTATCAGTTTTCGAAAATAATAACGAACGAGTTTCGGTTGCCTCTTTCAGCTTCAATTTGGCGTATGTGGCACACGCACAAAAAAAAAAAAAAAAAAGCCAGACAATTTCGACGCATGTATAGAAAAGGGAGGGCAGACACCAGGGCCCGTATTCCGAGTTTGCGTCGTTATTGAAGTGTCGCTATCTCACATGATCTCGAGTCATCTGATTGGTCGAAACGCCGGAACATGATGTTGACACCTCTTCCGGTTCCGTAGTGGCAACACCCGGTTCCGGCGTTTCCGCCAATCGGATAACTAAATACTAAATATAACGTAAAAAATCTGGAAAGAATACAGAGAAGAGCTGTCAGGTTTATTTTCAATAAATATACAAGGTCTGACTCCCCAACCACTTTAATGGAGACAAATAAAATTGAACTACTTGAACATCGAAGAAGAAAGCTTTAATCATCAGTTATTACATAACAAACTCGGTTTGGATCCGTCATCATACTTAACGCCGGCACCAACCAGACAAACTCGTCAACACCATCCCAGTTTCCTAACCCCTATATTCGCTAGAACAGACACTTACAAATTTTCGTTCTTTCCACGCACAATAACAGATTGGAATCAGCTAGTTAATCCATTGTCCCATGAGTTTTAACCAATTGCTACTATACTGTGTTGTCTTTTTTTGAAGTGTTGCGTTTTCTTTTGTGCCTTGATTGGCTTGTTCACCCACCCTGCTTGGACTCAGTGTCCGAAGTATTTTGTAAATAAATAAATTTAAAAAAAAAACTAGAGGTCACGTGAGATAGCGGCACTTCGATAACGACGCAAACTCGCAATACGGGCCCAGGCCGCCTGTTAATGCGTTTAATCCTGGCTGTCCCCACGTTTGTCATTGTCACAACATGGCGCTGTCTCTCCCCCGCGCCCCATTCCCAAACCTCGTCTTCCTCCTCCTTGTTTGACTGAAAAATCTGCAACAGCATGCCTTTATTGGGGGAAAGACAACTAGCGCTGCAAATGCGATGCGGCGGGAAATACGGCGAACAAGCAAACTCACACAATCGACGTTCACACCCACTGACCTTCAGCAAGAAAACAGGATGGTAGTGGAACTAGTTCTTCAGCAGCGCCTGTAATTACCCAAACAGCGGTCGAGAGCCATACCTTCAATCAAATAAAGGTTTCATTCATTCATTCATTCATTCATTCATTCATTCATTCATTCATTCATTCATTCATTCATTCATTCATTCATTCATTCATTCATTCATTCATATAAGAAAAAGAATCTTAGCGAATAGTTAAAAAAATCGTTTCGGCAAGCAGCATAAGTGATTCGCGAAGAATTTTTTCCAAGGTCACCTTTTCTGCAAGTTCTTTTCAGAGTTTTTTCTGTTTGCAACCACGAAGGGTGGCGAGGGGAGAGAGAAATTTTTAAACCTAATTTTCCACTCTAGGATATACTTTGGCAACCTCTGATCATCGAAACAGCAGCGGTGCTCGATATACCAGAAAGAAACAAAGTGTTTTCTTGAAATGACTAGTTGCTTGTTTCCATGAGCTTCGAAATTGCGTCTCTTCTTTTTTTTTTCAATGAATTTTACATGCATACTGCCTATAAGTCATTCAGTAAATTATTTACCTAGATATCTAGTTAGTCGCTGTTCAAGCCAACAAGTGATGGCTTAATAGTATAGGGATTTAAGCGTCTCTGAAACACGCTAAATGCGTCACAACTAGCCTGGTCTTAAAGTTTTTAGCCTCAATCGTAAGTAAAATGTCTGAGAGACATTTTTCTTTCATTAACAAAAACACGAATTGGGCCAGAACTTTACGTTTTGAAATTGTCTTCTCCGTTGTGTGATCATCACGTTAGACGACGGTGAACATCATATAATCAGCAATAAAGCACTCTGAATTGTTTCCAGTGTAAATGGGTTGCCTGCGCTTCTTTCTTCAGTCGTAAGCACATCAAGGCGGGATCGTGTTACTGTGATGACGTGACGCTTTGTTGTAAACCGACCTGGGAAAACCTATGAAAACATTGGACATGAAAACATTATACTACCTATGTTGGCCATAAATTTGCTACGTTAAGCGTTCTTGATCATGCCCTTATATAGCCACCGCATCTGCACGTAGAAGAGGACGAAGTGGGCTTAGCGCGAACCCTAACCTAACCTGAGGACACAACAACAACCCCTCAGAACAGAGCAGCGGATTACCAACACCTGGAATTTCCTTGGAATGTGAGGATGTGCATTTCAAAGCATGCGAAATGACCATGGCCCTTTGCGTTCCAGAATACCTCGCCTAAATGTTTATTTATGTACTGAGGGTTTCATAATTTCAAAAAGGAGTTCGAACCCTTCATTTCCTGCTGCTCAGGTTCTTCATCCTGCTGCATGTCGTCGATGATCTGTTTCGCATCAGGTGCACTTGCCAAAATCCAGCGTAAGAACATTCCCTGCTGGGAAATGCCCAGAGGACTCGTCATACAGACAGGCGCGTGACCCGCCTTGCCGGAGTCAGTGTGGCGACGTGCCTAGACACATGCGTGACAGAATGGGCTATTCCCCTCCTATTTCCAACCACCCATAAGCGCATTTTTATTTCGGCTGAATGCTTAGAGAAGCAGCCTAGAGTTTTAACGAATAAAGTACCACTGATTCCGGTTGCACTCGATGTACACCATCACGAGTCCTTTTGGTTCGTGAAGTCAAGGATTGATCTGCTGACTTCTGGGAGCGATAACTGGTAACACGACCAAACGTCTTTATTTCGGAGGGAAATTGTTTACGAACGCAACGTTTTGCGTATCGTAAGATTGCAAGGCAGCAATCAATGCACCCTGCATCCACCCATGGGACGCTTGTAATTCGTTTCCATGTTATTGTAAAGAGTTCTATTGTTTATATGTATGTGTCAGTATTAGGTATTCGTCGTGAGCAGAGAACATATTTTAGAATTGAGGTCTCACTACGCCTCGGAAGATTAAGCTACATACTTGATTGCAATACGCCCTTCATTGTAACATGTACTCGTTTTTAAAGGTAAGAAAAAAAGTGTAGTGCAATTGCTTTGAACTCCCAATGGTTGTCAACTTAGATTAGTCTTTTCACGTGGTGCAACCAACCTTTATTTAGATCGCTAAATTATCACAATAAAGCCCAACCCGACGCCTTCTCCATCGGCTTTCTCGAAGATGCGCGTTTCTTCGAAGAGGCAATCCATGTTTCTTTTTTTTTTTTCAGAGTTTGTTATCGAGTAACTGCTAGGATTCATTTCCATCTGAGCTAGACCTTGCTACCTCCCCCACGTATATTTATGGAACATCAAACGCACATGATTACACGCATGTTCCATTTGCCCATGCACATATCGTCACTGTATTTTAAAACGCCAGCTTTTTGTAGTTCGTCTCTCAGCTTTGCTCATTCCTACTGTCGCCATATTCAGCGCAGACCTTGACAGTGCACAACATCCCGCTCTATGATTACATCATAGTGTGTTTATTCATTTCTGGGAGTTATAGTGGTGGTGGTGTGCTTGCCCTTTGGCTCAGTAAAGTTGTCACTGCCAAGAGGCTCTGGAGAAAGAGAAATAGAGATAGAAATACAGATAGGTTAACTAGGCGATGCCCAGTATAGGCTACTGTACACGTGGGGATAGGAAAAAGAGAAAAGAATAAAAGAAAGAGCGTCAAGAAAAGGAGCCTGTCACATGTCCAGAGATCTATAGTAAAATGGATATAGAGCGTACACTTAAAGTCTAGACCTCAACCCGGAGTCCTTTAAAAACTTAAGGAACGCCTTCACTGCTTTCCTTTCTGACGAAGGTGTGGTCCAAGGGTTCAGAATCATAGCTCCTGTAATATGGCGGGAGTTTAAGCGGCGGAGTGTAACAGTCGGGAAGGCGCGCTCACGCTCAAACTGAGGGGGGCAGTCACAAAGCATGTGTGGAATCGTTTCAACACACCCGCACTGCTCACACGTTGGAGGGTCTAGGGCTGCACCAACTGCCGGCAACCGGGTCATCGCTACGATGTTTGCCCGCATCCGAAGCAATCAAAATGCCCAAGATGTGGCGTCGACCATGGAGCGGACCATGAGGGACTCTGCATCCCCCAGTGTATACTGTGCGGTGGTGAACACTTAACGGGAACAGGATGGTGCAAGGCGAAGCAACGCGTGACACGGCTCCGGCACAGAGATTCCGTTGGACAGCCTCGCCTCAGCGGAAGCGCTTCCAGAGAACGCTCTTCACGACGGACGCGTCAAGGCGACACAACTGACGAGAAGCGCATGGGAATCACGTGGGCAGAAAGGGTCGCCCGCACTCCAGACAGTCAGGCGGAGGAGATGGCCCGGCTCAGGGAGGAGGTAAGACGCCTACAGCAACACCTCTCCCACTCATCCTCAACCTTATCCCCTTCATTGCACCCAGATGCCAACTCAAATGTTCCTCCTCCCACCACCCCCCTAACCACACAAACTCCATCCCCTCCTGCTACTCCCCCGTCTAAAAAGAAACGCATAGAGTCAAACAGCGACACCGATCCTCTAGCTGAACTAGAAGCCCGCTTAGAGGCGAAATTTCAAGCAAAATTCGAACTCTTCCAGCAAAAAATGGAAGAACGATTCCAAACCCTAACGGCCCAGCTAGAGGCGCGGCTAAACACATTCTGTTACCATCTAACTGTTAAAGTAGAAACGATGGTAGAGGGGGCAATTACCCGCATAATGAAGGTAGTTGACGCCAGATTGGCTACACTCCCCATCCAACCATCCCCCACTTCTTTCTTCCCAAGCCATCCCTCTATCCAACCACCAATACCCCCCTCCGTAGCACCCCAAGTGCAGCATGATGGCAGCTCATCCTCACTCCCTCTCCAACCATCCCCCACTTCTCTCTTCCCAAGCCATCCCTCTATCCACCCACCAAGCTATCCCTCTATCCAACCACCAATACCCCCCTCCGTAGCACCCCAAGTGCAGCATGATGGCAGCTAATCCTCCAATTCTTAAGGGCAACAACAACCCACTAATAATCTGGCATTGGAACTGCCGGAGCATTAAGCGAAAGCGGGATCCTCTAGTGCAACTTATTACTAGCAACTCGTCACCCCCAGACCTTATACTTCTACAAGAAACTCGTATAGCACTCAACATACCAGGATATACAGCATACCATGCACCTAGCGTGGACAAGCCCGTGGTTACAACCTACATCAGACGCACACTCAGACACACAATACACGACTATACACACGAGGTAGCACACATTACCGTAGAAATTATACCGAATGATGTTACTAAAGAATCATTAATAGTCTCCAATATATACAACCCTCCTAGTAGCCCCGCATCTCGTTGCGCGAATCTAATTAGGACCATAGCAAAGGAAGCCAAGAAAACACCTTTATTAATAGCGGGGGACCTAAACTGCGCACACGCTGATTGGGGATACAGCCGTACAAACAGCAGAGGAGAGGTTCTGTCCAATCAGATACAGCAGTCACAGCTATCCGTACATAATGATTTTGAAATGCCCACCAGACAGGGTACAGTTGGTATTATGGATACCAGCCCAGATCTCACGCTCGGCAGACACATCCCGCACCTGAAATGGGAACGAACCGGACACACATTAGGCAGCGATCATTATATCATCGCCCTAACCCTTGAGGGACCACAGTGCACGCCAAAGACATATAAGCATCGTTTGGTGAACTGGGAAAATTTTCGAAAACAACGACAAAACACCCCTGCTGAAGACAACATAGAATTAAGGCAATGGGTGCGACAACTACTTCAGGACCAGGAAAATAATACGCAGGTCATTGATACAAACGAAGATGTGCCAACGTTAGATGCCAGAATGGCGCATTTACTTGAGGCCCACCGTAGTTTAAATAAACGGTATGCCACACAGAAGCACAACCGCAAACTTAATCAGAAGATTAATGATCTGGCCACCCAAATTGAAGACTATGGAGCGCAATTGTTTCAGCAGAATTGGACACAAATATGTGAAGGGCTAAAAGGAAATCTCACCACAAAGCGTGCATGGCACCTACTTCGGCACCTTCTGGACCCAACCCAGAGCAAGACATATACACGAAACATAATAGCTAGACTAACCCATCAACACAGAGATGACACAGATGCCCTACTAGCTACTCTAAAGCATATGCACACCACCCCGGGTAAACCACAATCCCTTCCCTCCTATGCAGGAGGACCAAATGATATATTAGATGCTGCAATAACGACATCAGAAATACGGGCAGCACTTCACAAGCTCAAGAACACAACGCCAGGCGAAGATCAGGTTTCAAATGCGGCGCTAAGAAATCTAGATGATAAATCATTGGAGCAACTAACGGACCTCTATAACAAACACTGGGAAGAAGGGACACTCCCAGCAGAATGGACACACGGGAAAGTAATTCTCATACCAAAACCCAATAAGCCAATTTCCCCAGCGAATATGCGCCCAATATCGCTCACCTCAAACTTAGGAAAACTCTTTGAACAGGTTATACTAGCTCGGCTAACTGCATACATGGATGACACGCACCCGCACTCAATGGTCGGTTTCAGGCCCCGTCTATCTACGCAGGACGCTATGCTGCAGCTAACGTCAGCAGTGCTTGACCCACATATACCAACGCATACTAAGGCGATACTAGCAATAGATCTCAAAAAAGCGTTTGATAATGTACAACACACAGCAATCCTACAGGCACTCACGAACATTCAAACTGGTCCTAGGCTTTACAACTACATAAGAGCCTTCCTTCAGCACAGGACAGCCACACTTCACATCGACAATCTCCACACCTCACCGTACACGCTTGCCAACGTGGGGACGCCGCAAGGCTCCGTTCTTTCCCCGTTTCTGTTCAACATTACCCTTATCCCCTTAACCGCAGAACTACAGAAAATCCCTCACCTCGGTCACACCATATACGCCGATGACATCACACTCTGGACAACACACGGATCAGACGGTGAAATCGAAGACACGCTACAAACAGCAGCAGACACGATAGCCAAGCTTACCGCAACAATCGGATTAGAGTGCTCCCCAGAAAAATCAGAATTACTAATCATACCCCCTAAAGGACGGACCTACCAAAGCCCCATAGAAATTCGAATTCAGGGAAGACAAGTGCCACAGGTTCATACCATCCGCATTCTGGGACTATACCTGCAACAGGATGGAAAGAACGTCGACACAATTAAGCGGCTCAAAAAGGCCGTTGCAAACACCACACAACTCATAAAAAGGGTGACAGGACGCGCACATGGGCTTAGAGAGGCGGACACACTTCGAGTAGTGCACGCCTATACCCTCAGCAGAATTCTTTATGCTACACCATACCTCAAACTATCATGCAGTGAGGTCCAGCAAATAGACTCATTAATTCGGCAAGCAACAAAGGCAGCACTTAAGTTACCGAAAAGCACTAGTAGCGAGAGACTACTCGAACTTGGAGTCCATAATACAATACATGAACTTCGAGAGGCCCATTTACAAGCACAATACCTCAGATTAGCTGCTACAACTACCGGACGACATATACTCACTAAGCTAGGCATCACTATTCCTGCAAACAATTCATCCCTATTAACACACCCTAGCCAAATTTACACTTCAATCTATGTCAAACCATTACCGCGGAACATGCACCCCCACTATGACCAAGGTCGCAGGAAGGCGCGCGCGGCAGCGCTCCACAAATGGTACGGGAATGAGCCCGATGCCGTTTGGGTAGATGCCGCCTGCGATGAGAGCGGAGCCACTGCAGTTGTCCACAACCCCCACACTTCCCCCTTAACTATTGAGCTTCCTTCAGGCACGACCCCTGAAGAAGCCGAGGAGACCGCTATAGCTATTGCTCTGGCATACACCGATGCCAGTTACATACTCAGTGATTCAAAAACTGCCATTCTAAATTATGCCAGGGGCCGGGTTCATCCTCCGGCGCACCACTTGCTGCACATGCCCACCTCCCACCTCCCCCGACGGATTGAGCTCATCTGGGTGCCTGCGCACTCGGGAAATCCCGGCAACGAGGCTGCCGACTCCTTAGCCCGAGGGTCTAGAAACCGGGCACAGGCGGACCTCATGGGGGATTTCTCGAAGGATCGTATGCACTCGTTTGCTGAGTTCACCGCAAACTCCCGCGCTGAGCGCCTCATCTATCCGTCACCCCACCCATCCCTCACTATCAGAGAGCAGTCAATCTGGCGTCGTCTGCAGACACGAACTCTACCGACACCAGCTCTACTTTCGAAATTTCAGCCGGTATCCCCCATATGCACTTTGTGCTCCCACCCCAAGGCCACTCTTACCCACATTCTTTTATCCTGCCCTGCGTCTCCTCCCCCCGCCGGGCCGGTGCCTCTCCGAACCTGGGAGGACTGGGAGACCTCACTGCGATCAGCGGACCCGGCCAGGCAGAAGATCGTCGTCAGCCGGGCCGCATACGTCATGGATAAACATAATATGAACGTTTAGATCGTGAGTGGGGTCGTGCGGAGACCCAGGAGGCCTGCGTGCCTCGAATTCTTCTGCAAATAAAGTTTTTTCCTCCTCCTCCTCCTGCCATTCTGATTAGATGTGTAGAGGCTCTGAAGTTTGAAAGAAACTTGGGGGGTGGTTGCACACTCCGTCCTGGGCTTCCCAGTATCGCAAGTGGCTGCTTAGAAACTCTCCGCTCTGGAGATCACTTTCAACCGCCCTGCCGAGGTGGCTCGGTGGTTAGGACGATGGACAATTAAAGCTAAGGATGCGGGATCCAATCCTGCCCGTGGTGGCCACATTTCGACGGAGGCGAAAAGCAATGTGACCGTGTGTGCGTAGTTAGTGCACGTTAGAGAACCCCAGGTGGTCGAAATTTCAGAAGCCCTTTACTACGACCTCTCAGCGTCAGTCACACTGCGAAGTTAAATCTCAGACGACCCATGGGTACTTGAGGCCCTGAAACAATTTGGGCCTCCGAAGATTTACCGACCCATCGGAAACACGCTGAAGTGGTGCCGATCACAAAGCCGGGGAAGCCTCCAGCTACGTTTGGCAACCTTGGCACATTAGCTCTTACGTCCACATTTTGTAAGCTGCTAGAACGCATGTTACTTATGCTGTTTTTATGATGGCTTGAGATGCCATTGGTACCACCCAGCTCAGGTTGGCTTTGCTCCCACTTGTATACTCAAGAAGGGTTAGATCACTTATCTGGTATATGGCTCTACTGGGGAGGAGATATCAAAAATCAGCACCATTTTTGCATTGGACGTCCACAAGGTCTGTGACAACGGCAACCACTCACAGATCCTAGCCATTCTACACTGTAAAAAAAAGAGCTCTACTTTACGTAAAAACCCGCTAGTAATGCGTTGCCCAAGAATTTTCTGTATAATAATTACAGACCATACGTGCAGAACATACGATAAAATCTGCGTGCTTGCAGTGTACGTTGGATTCATTTTCCACCCAGGGTATGCACTTTTGTGAGTTCGTTCTGGCAAGATCGTTCCATCTCCATACACATAGGCAGACAATATGTTGACCGCTCAGCCTTAAAGAGGAGTGTACCTCAAGGATTAGTTTTAGAACCAATATTATTTAACATTGCACTTCTTAAAGAGGAGTGCACTTGAAGGATCCATGCTGGCACCACTATTATTTAACATGGCACTTCTACCTTTGGTACGGAAATCGGCTACCATTCCGCACATTCTTCATCTGATATATGCCGATGACGTAAAAGTATTTTCACTGAACAGGAACCTTATCCGCCAAGAATTAGGCATTCAGGCCACTCTGGATAAGACATCTCAGTGCTACATGAAAGTTGGCCTGGCGCTCTCGGTAAAAAGGAAACACGCTGTCTCTCACAAACTATGCGGTAGACACCGAATTTTGCAAACACCTATACAGCTGCCGCTGAACTGCCATCTAGTTTATATCACTTCGTCAATGCGAGTCCTAGGTGTAGATATCCACAGTTGTGGTTTTTCAGCGCCATAGGACTCGTTCTGCGCCACAGAAGACCGCCAGAATAATGCATACATTTCCACGCATCGCTCATATAACAGGCGCCGCTTGCTGTAACATGGCTTGAACTTCAAAGCTTTTCGTACTACAGTTTCCGTGTATAGTTCGTCTCTCAGCTCTCGGCAGTATTCCTACTGCCGCCATATTCAGCTCAGACCTTGGCAGTACGCAACATCCATCTCTTCCTGAGGTAATCCAGACATGTTCATTGGGCGCGAGCGCCACCACTGGAGCGAACGGCGCTAGTGTCGACCTAGGGGAGTAAGTGGGATCACGTGATTACTCATACTGCTGCTGAAGCAGACGCTCGATTGAATTTGTGCGTTTTAAAAACTATCAAGAACAATTTCAACGTCACACTTAAAGAATGGGACCGCTTGGAAGCAGCGAGTAAAGGGGCAATGCGTGTTATCACAACCCTTCCTTGCCAGACACCCGTTCCCAATCTACATGCGGAGACCCAGTGGTGAGCTCATCGAGCAGCATCGTGCAGCGCGCTAGCTGAAGCGTCAAGCTACTCCTGCAGCGTCTGCACTGACACGTTACTTTGACTCGTCGTTTACGCTGCTTGATGCACCACATGCGGAACCTCCATTGCAGCGATCACAACAGGTGACAGACAACCATCAGCTACGTGCGATGCGCCACGTTAAACATTCAGTTGCAGCGGCAGAGGCCTCTAATGAGCAGACACTATAGGGGTGCTTTAAACTTACGTGAACCCAACCTCGGAATACCAAGTTTTATATGCTAACCTCATTTGTCCATCTCTTCCTGAGGTACTCCAGTCAAAGTACTTTGCTTCTCTCACAGCATTGTTCTTGGCCTTTCGCGACTGTTAGTCTAATGTAACAGAGAAGCTCTTTGATGCAGCGCCGACGCATTTGTTCATATACACAGTTTCTACACAAGCAGTATGGTCCTTACGGCGCATAGGTAGCACACTCGATATCATTAACGACATTTTCTATGTAGTGCGAGAATTTCCATACACTGTGCAAGTTGTGCCGGCTCGCCATAATATGCACCATCTCTGTGAAAGTGATGATGAGTCCTGTACATAGAGGGCGACATACCCTCTGCCTAGGTATAAGCTGCCTCAGTGAACCACCGCAGTTCCTGCAAAAAAATTTATCCGTCAATCCACGCGTGCTTTAATTACACCGTGTGGATCCATCCTGAACGCTACACCTTCGAAGTCACCTGACGCAAGAGTACTGACACATGTGGGCCCCACCACCGATTATTTTTTGGCATTTATGGGTGCCACAAGCCTGTATCTTTATGTTTCGATATCTCATGCTGGAGGGCATATTTGTGCGATAAAAATGCATATTTGTAGATATATGTACCGGTACGAATAAACCACGCCAGGTTTGCGAAGAAGCAGGTATTAAAAGTAGAATGAGCTATGTAGCGAAATAGAAGCGAAGGCCACCTGCTCCGCGCTCCGCATGTGCGAAAAAACGCGGCACCTGCTCCTCGCACCGCACCTGAGGTGAAATTCTCACGCCGATGACCTTGCCTCGGCCAGGCCAACGAAGCTTTAATTTTAAAAATAACAGCGTAGAATAAGAGCACGCAAATACAGTCGCGATGTTGCATGTACATGCGTCTCTTCGCCCCAGCCTTTATTACACACTTATTTCTAAATAAATTGAAACTACAAGCTAGGGGCATTTAGGTTGTGTTGGGGAATTTAATGATGATGTATCTACAACCAATTGCCTCCACCGCCTTTACAGAGGACACGTATCTATGCCTTGAGCGTTTAAGAACTGGCTCATAGCGTCTTCACTTGTTACGACATCGTCCTGCCCTGAAGTGAGCAGGCCTACAGAGCCATCAGTGTTGCTGCTAATCTCCTGAACATCATCAACATCATCATCAAGTAAGGTGAGACAACCAAAAGGAAAGTAGAATAATAAGCCTCTGGCAGTGCCACTATGTATAACAGGTCCAATCAAAACGAACATAAAAGATTTGGTTCCGAAGGACAAGCTTGGTCTATGTTTTGCACCAGTCGGCGAAAGAACCAGAAGGCTCCAAAAAACGTGGGGAATTCTATATAGCGACCCACAGCCGAACAGCGGGCCCGGGGATATTCTCCGTAATCTCCCTTGGGAAGTAGAAGGAGGGGATGGGACTTGGGAAAGGGAAATGGGATGTAGGGTAGGGGTTATGGAAGTTGAGGAGGGATCGGGGCAGCTTGGGTTTTCTCAAATGACCCTGATCGAGTCAAGCTTCCTTCTGGGCCTCAGTATAGGGCGAACCTAAACGCACGATCCTCGGCCTTCAAGCATATTCTCAAACCACATCACGTTCGCCGGATCTTCGTCACCTTGAAACAAGCTGCATCGGCCACTTTGGGGTTCCCCGTACCCCAAGTCAAATTCCCCCACCCCGACTGTACTAGGGCTATCTGAGGGGTGCATTTCGCCGTAGTATGATTCTTTCAGCCCTACTCCATGGTACTTAATTGGAAGCGGGCCCAAGGTCCCTTCCCTGTTGTAGACACTCAGTGGCTTCCATTCACCGTTTTCTTTCCAACATAGTATCTTGGACGGTTACTTTCCAAGCAGGAACACCTGGACTCATCTGGATTCACTGCGCCTGGTTATTTCCGCAGTATACTCGTGCGCGCTCCTACAGAGGTACAGCACTAAGGGGTCACCACTCCCCATTTTAACCCTGAGTCAGCGAGCCACGGCTCCTTTACTACTACGCGAGCAGCGCCCCCGGGCCCTTGGCAGCGGGCTGGGTTTTCCCTCGGCCAGCACTACCACCTAGGACCAAGGGTTCTCGAACCCCTTATCTGAAGCCTTAGTCAGCAAGCCGCGGTTCCTTGTGTACTACGCGGTCAGAGCCACCTTTAGGCAGCCGGCTGGGCGTTCCCTTGGCCAGCACTACCAACCTTGGTTATGCAAGAGGTTGCCCCCTGGAGGAGGTCCAAGTCAGCGAGCCGCGGTTCCTCTCGTACTACGGGAGAAGCACTGTTGTTCCCTTGACAGCCGGCTGAGCTTCTCCTCGGCCAACCGTACCGACTCGGTTTCTCGCAAGTGGTCGCTACTTCCTCTTAAATGCGAGCGTATGAACCAGCAAGCCGCTGTTCCTCGCTTACTACGCGGCTTAGTCGTCGTTCCCTTCACAGTCGGCTGGGCTTTCCCTCGGCCAGCCAACTGATTCATGTCATCCCTGGGTCCAGCTCCCTTGAGTAATCGCGCGTTTTCGGTGAAGATACTGAATGTGAAAGGCACAAGTGCTTTAGCACTGGCACAAAATGCTTTAGCACAAAGTGCTACCACTGTTCTTTTCCCAAGTTTCGGGCTTACCAGAGCTCACAAAGGCTACTCTACCACCGTCGTTTTCGCCTTTTAGAGCCTAAAGGCAAGTTCTCCAGAACCTGAACATGGTTCGCCCCGGCAGCGGCCCCGCGAGGACCCGATCGCTTCGGCAACGGAAACCAACGTGTCTACGGCTGGGAGATGCGCTCTTTGCATCGACGGGTTTTTGAATTTGTTCTGCTTTTAACCGGATTCCACGTGCCCGATCCGGACCTCTCCGGACCTGCCCCGTGTCACGCAACGGGCTACGTGGGCGGCGGCATGCTCACAATGCCGCAGGAAGTAAGCTGACAACTTCTCTGGGGATTCGCATCCCCACAGTATGGGTCCCGGCACGCACCCATACTGATCGATGGCTATTGCAACTGGACAAAGCCTAGCAGCCTTAACCACACCGGCCCATCCAGCTGAAGAAGGGGGGGGGGCGGGGGGGGGGGGGCACGACACCACTTCGCCAGATCGGATTTGCCCCCCCCCTCCCCATAATCTCCTGAACTGTAAACATAGTGACGAGACCTTCGAAAAAAAATATTCTGGAATTAAAGCGCACGAATTGTACCCAATAACTTAGCATGCTTGTAGCGTTATGGATAATTTGATTTGAAGTATATTTATGTTATCTTAATTAGAATGAAACTAAAATAGTGCTGCACAATTATGATATCTGATTAACCAGTATTTTCTTGGGGATGAAAGTGACAGCTAAAATGTTTTACATTTCAGGTCAACTAGCCATAACTGCATTTAGATGCTAATACTCTGCGCTAAGTGGACAACAGTGCGTGTGCTATAATTCCATTTTTAGCCAAAGCTCACCACCAACATCCTTCCGCTTTGCACCAAGGGCACAGCTCTTGTCTTCACCTCTGTGCTAATGGATTTTGGCACACGTTTTACAGTGACAACCCGGTAACCACCAAATAAAACTGGGCAATGCACCACCAACCTCGTAGTGCACTACTCAATACAAAAGTAAGTTAATTGTTTATGAATCCACCACATTTCAAAAGTCATCAGATTTTGAGTCACCGCTAGAACAAACGTGTTTTTTCCAGGCCGTGGCCGGAACACAGCGATTTTCAGAAAATTGGTGAACGATGACGATGATTATGATTGGTATATACGTGTAAAAAGCTAATGTTGGCGCACCGCACTCAAATATTTTCTTCCTTGTACCTCCCGGTAACCAAAATGGCTCCTTTCGCGTTTTATACACACTCAGCACTGATGACCAACTTCGAGGTCATGTCACTGAATCCATAAATACATACACTACGATCAATAAATTTATATTACGTGGATATGGGATCATAATGGTGAAAAATAACACCCAGGAAAATTATGTCTGCTCAAAAGTTAAAACATCCAGAGCTAAGAGGTTTAATGTTGTTTTTCGCGCATGAGCCCCAATTCATTCGGAGCAGAAGACAAGGAAGACTCTCGAGAACTTCCATTCCGATTTGAACCTTCATTTATATTATCGGAGCCATTACGAGCTGTTCGTTCTGAAGAAAGGTTTCCACCTTTTTGTTCTATAGCTTCGGCCTGTCACGGACTCATATTCCATCCGGTAAGCTGTTTTCAATCACAGCAAAACGAAAATGGATGATTGCAAGAGCGACAGTTGTGATATCAACCGCCTCATCGAGCAACTGAGAAGATGTAAAATCCTCAAGGAGTCTGAAGTCAAGTCACTGTGCGGGAAAGCGCGGGAAATACTAATTCAGGAGAGTAATGTCCAGAGAGTGGACCCGCCAGTCAGCGTATGTGGTGACATTCACGGCCAGTTTTATGACCTGGAAGAGTTGTTCAAGGTGGGCGGAGATGTCCCTGACACAAACTACCTCTTCATGGGAGACTTCGTCGACCGCGGCTTCCACAGCCTGGAGACAGTCCTTTTGCTCATCGCCTTAAAAGTCCGCTACCCCAAACGCATCACACTGATAAGGGGAAACCATGAGAGCCGGCAGGTATCGAAGGTGTACGGCTTCTATGATGAGTGCTTGCGAAAGTACGGTTCCCTTGTTGTGTGGCGTTACTGCACAGACACCTTTGACTACCTCCCCTTGTCTGCTGTCATTGATGACAAAATTTTCTGCGTTCATGGAGGCCTGTCGCCATCCATCGAAACTCTGGACGAGATCCGCGCCATTGACCGCAAGCAGGAGGTGCCCCTGGAAGGGCCCATGTGTGACCTACTTTGGTCAGACCCTGGAGACACAGAGGGCTGGGGGGTCAGTCCCCGAGGGATGGGCTACCTCTTCGGAAGTGACGTGGTGTCGCAGTTCAACGCAACCAACCACATCGACGTGATCTGCCGTGCTCACCAACTGGTAATGGAAGGGTACAAATGGTACTTCAACGAGACCGTCGTCACAGTCTGGTCCGCACCAAATTACTGCTACAGATGTGGCAACGTCGCCGTCATCTTGCAACTGGACGAGAATTTACAGCGAGACTTCATATTATTTGAAACGGCACCTGAGGAGAACAGGGGAATTGTAACGAAGATGCAGCCGTACTACTTCCTGTGAAGACCACCCGATGCTCGATTTCGTTCTTTTTTCAACTGTATACAACTCTTGCGCAGCGTGGGACACAAAAGGTGGCCTCAGACTGAAAAATTGCCCGGATGAAGCGAATATCAGTCAAGCAGTGTGCGTGATCATCTTTTCTACAACACGGCAAGCAAATCACCATCAGGCGTCTGTCGACATAATGTCTCTCTCCGAAGTTGAGCATGACCCATTAAAGAGAAAAGGGGCAAATAATGTTCGAGTTGTTTTTTGCTAGCATGGTCCTGTGAGCTTGTTGGCAACAGGGCATTCACATATTTTTGGACGCGGAAGATTCCTACATCTTGTATCTGTCAGTGGAGTTCCCTACCACTACTACACTAATTTGATTTCTTAATTTTGTCTAGTCAGGATGCTAATATGTAATTTAGAAACGCTGTTTTCTCCTGCACTTCGATGCATTTTCTCGATCACATAATTTTGACTCTGTTCCCCATAAATTAAGGGCCATACAGCGTTAAAAGAGGATTAAGGTTCACGTTTTTAAGGGGAGTTGATGAGCCTAGATTGCGAAATACATTGTACAGGCGCCCACACACTTAACTCGAATGACGGAACGCGTGGCCTGGACTGCCGTCAGCGCCGCGAGGCCATAGTCATAGGGTGGGAGGTAACGCTTTCAGTATGATGATGCTGATGCTGATGCGGCCATTCCCCTTTGTATCGGGGGATCACAAAGTTCTGGATCAGGCCAGGAGAAACGGAGTACATTTACTGCGGCTGACGATGGCTGGTGTGCAGATCGTTTTGACTGCTTTTTTAGTTATGCCTGATGACCGTGGGGATAGCGAGCTCATAACGGCGGTGTTTCTGCGCTATTTGCTCGCCGATGCGGCCTCCACGGCCGCGGCAAAGTTCATTGCAGTTTTTCTTATCGCGGGAACAACAAATTGCGCGCTAACCTGCCACAGCTCGCGCCCCTTGCGAGTTTTATTCAAATGCTGCCGACGTAACAAAATGGTTTCTGCTCTAAGTGCGGTTCCAAGTAAAGTCCTAATATGCGGAAACTTCGGGCAATATCGGTACGCTTTAGAACTCAGCTTCATCTTTTATTTTAGGAACTAGTTTAGTTAACATCGTATTTGTGAGCTGTTCTTTGTTGCGAATTATTTATACGTTTACACGTACGCAAACACGCTCTCTGTCTCTCAAAGAGAAAATAGTCCGGCTTCCTGGCATGAGAAGGAAAAGGGTAAGAACTTTTGTCACTGGCTACGGGAAGAAGAGATAAAACAATGATCATAAATTAGATTTAAGAGACGTTTGTCATGCTTACTCTGCTTTCTTGGCTTTAGTTATACGTGCTGCCTTGTCACCGGGCTTCGGGTATCCATAGTATACCCCATGGGGCGCCCGAGCGTGGAGCAATTAATTGTAGTAATTTTTGGTGTAAAGGGAAGAGGGGGGGGGGGGGGGGGGGCACTGCAGTCACTTCTGGTTGCTGCCAAAATGTGTTCAGTTTTCTCTGATGATATGCCGCTGGATGCAGACTCTCACATGGACTATTAGAGCGAGCTTAACTTGGGCAGCTAACAGACGACAGAGGTGATATGGAAGTGGCGAGCGTGTGCAGTACTTCATTGAACACTTTTCTTGCAATCTCGAGGGCAGTGCTCATTTTTGCCGGTCGTGATGGTCATCATGTCTGTCTTTTTTCATTGCTATTGTTTACTTATTTTGTGTATGTGCGGCAACAGATATCTTCTCGCCATTTGTAAGCGCGGACGTTTTCGTCTACTACGCTCATTAAATCGATTGATTCGCTAAATGCGTTTTATCTGTCAAGTCCATACTTTCAGCTTATTTTACACATCTTGCTGTTTGAAGACCTTCTAGAGCGTTGCCGCGGATTGCGGCTCCCAGTACGTACTCAGGAAGGCACATTAATGCGTGCATGTACATCATCATCATCATCAGCGCACTAATTTCTCACGTGCTCGTTTCATTTCTGCTGCACAGTAGAAAGGAGGACGTGTTTTGAGAACTACTGAGAAATATTAGACAAAGCCAAATGTGTGCACTATCAGTTGATTCGTTTAAGACAAAATCTTCCCAGTGTTATAGCCATTGTGCATGCACACCAACATTCCAGGCCGGACTGCTACGCTCGTCATGCTAAAGCTTGTTCCCCGCAGTGAAGGCACAGCACACACTACTGGTTGTTTTTGTACCAGCCCTAAATGCATAAAGAATTTAAACCGGCCGCGTGCAGCTAAACTTAAATAATGGTAGAGGCGCTTTCATATTAAAAACATTCTTATCGACCTTATGCATGGATTACGGCGTGCAACTAATCACACTTGAGCGTCAGTTCTACCACACAGTGTCTTCTTTTCTGCGGACACAGATTCCCAATACTGCCCTGGAACCCCATAGAGCAGTGGAGCCAAAGTTCGAGTATGACCGATGCCGATATCGACAAATCCCTAGATTCTCGCTCTCTGCCTCTCTCTCTCGCATGCTTTCTATTTCCGCACTCCTTTTATGTTGAGCTTTGAGAAACTAAACTAAGCTTTAAGCCTCTGCCCTTCTAACCATGTAATGATGTGTCTAACTGGGCCAGAGCTATTGCCAAAACTATGTGTTCGAAAAAATGCACCAAAGTGCAGGAGAAAACAGCGTTTCTAAATAACACCGTGGCATCCGGACTAGACAAGGTTAAGAAGTCAAATTAGTGTAATAGTAGCCGGGAAATCCATTCACAGATACAAGACGTAGAAAGCTTCCGCGTCCAAGAATAGGCGAAAGCCCCGTTGGCAACAAGCTTACTTACAGTGCATGCTGGCAAAAAAACAAAAAGTTATTTGCTCTTTTTTTTCTTTAATGAGACATGGTCAGCTTCCCATGTAGACATTACGTCAACAGATGGTTGATGGTGCTTGCCAGGTTGTGAAAAAAAAAATGATCACGCACGTTGCTTGACTGATATTCGCTTCATCAGGGCACTCTTTTCAGTTTAATGCTGCCTTTTGTGTACGACGCTGCGCAACCCTACTGAAAAACCAGAAGTTCTACCGAGCAATAACCTCAAAAAATCTCACCAAATCGCATAGACTCTCATACGGTGGACATCATTATCATAAAATATTTCGCATAATTTATGATAATGTACAAGAAACTATGAGATCTTATGCAGTTATATGCGATCTGTATGTGATCTCTTATGCGAACGAAGTGAGATTGTGTGAAAAAGAGGTTATTGCCTCATACAATTTTTTCAGTAGGGAAGGGTTGCATACAGTTAAAAAAAGTACAAAAGCGAGCATCGGGTGGTCATCACAGGAAGTAATCCGGCTGCGTCTTCTTCATTTCCCTTCCTCTGTTCCCCTCAGGTGCAGTTTCAAATAATATGAAGTCACGTTGTAAATTTTCATCCATTTCCAAGATAACGGTAACATTGCCACATCTGTAGCAGTAATTTGGCGCGGACTAGACCATTACGACGGTCTCGTCGAAGTACCACTTTTATCCTTCCATTACCAGTTGGTGAGCACGGCAGATAATGTCGATGTGGTTGGTCGCGTTGAACTGCGACACCACGTCACTTCCGAAGAGGTAGCCCATCCCTCGGGGACTGACCCCCCAGCCCTCTGTGTCTCCAGGGTCCGACCAAAGTAGGTCACACATGGGCCCTTCCAGGGGCACCTCCTGCTTGCGGTCAATGACGCGCAGATCTCGTCCAGAGTTTACATGAATGGAGACAGGCCTGCATGAACGCAGAAAATCTTGCCATCAATGACAGCAGACAAGGGGAGGTAGTCGAAGGTGTCTGTGCAGTAACGCCACACAACAAGGGAGCCGTACTTTCGCAAGCACTCATCATAGAAGCCGTACACATTCGATACCTGCCGGCTCTCATGGTTTCCCCTTATCAGTGTGATGCGTTTGGGATAGCGGACTTTTAAGGTGATGAGCAAAAGGACTGTCTCCAGGCTGTGGAAGCCGCGGTCGACGAAGTCTCCCGTGAAGAGGTAGTTTGTGCCAGGGACATCTCCGCCCACCTTGAACAGCTCTTCAGATCTGGCCATGGATATCACCACATACGTTGACTGGCGGGTCCGCTCTCCAGATGTTGCGTTCTTTGACAAGAATTTCCCGCGCTTTGGAGCAGAGTGACTTGACTTCAGACTCCTTGAGTATTTTACACCTTCTCAGTTGCTCGATGAGGCGGTCGAGATCACAGAGTTGTCGCCCTTACCTCCATCCATTTTGTTTGAGGTGAGAAGTTCGCAGGGGTCAAGTGGATGCAGCTAGCACAGATCCGGGTTAATTGGAGAAATATGGGAGAGGCCTTCGCCCTGCAGTGGGTATTTGGATTTGGATTTGGATTTGGTACAGAGGCTTCCCTTTTTTACCAGGTGGACCAGACAGGTCCTAGCCAAGTCAATTCCCTTCTGCTACGGAGTCTGTCCCGCCCTGGAGCAACGCCCCCAACACTATTTATCTAGTATGCCTTATCCAGTTCTCAAGGCGTCGTTTGGTCAGCTTGGTTGTCTCCACAGCCACAGCCCTCTCATCCCGCTTTGTTGCATCACTGTCCACCGCAGCGTCTCCTTGCGGCCGGTCAGACGTGAACCCCAGCACCTGCGTGCGGCAAAGTTGACCCGCTAGGCTAACAAGGCATGAGCACTTGGCAGGCTGATGATGATGATGAGCTTACCGGATGGTATATGAGCCCGTTACCAGCCGAAGCTATGGAATAACTATGTGGCAGCCTCTCTTGAAGAACGAACAGCCCGTAATTGTAGCTGCGCCGATGTTATGGATGCAGGTTCAGATCGGAATGGAACGAAGTTCTCTAGAGTCTCTCTCTTGTCTTCTGCTCCGAGTGGATTGGGGCTTATGCACGAAAAACAATATTAACCCTCTCAGCTCTGGGCTTTTCAAATTTTGAGCTGACATAACTTTCCTGGGTATTATTTTCTTCAATATGGTCCCATATCCACGCAATAGAAATTTATTTTGCACGTAGTTATGGATTCAGGGAGATGAATTTGAAAATGGTCGTCAGAGCTCAGTGGGTGTAAAACGCGAAAGGAGTCGCTTTGATTACCGCGAGGTACAACGAAAAACATATTGTGAGTGCGGTGCGCCAACGTTCGCTTCTTCCGATCATCATCATCGTTCACCGATGTTCTGAAGATCGCCGTGTTCCAGCCACGGCCTAGAATAGAAACGTTGTTCGTGCGGTCACTCAAAATGTGATTACTTTTGAAATGTGGTAGATTCATAAACAATTAATTTACTATTGTATTCAGTAGTTCGCTATTTTGAACAAATAGGCAGATCTCCAGAGGCGACAAAATGTTTTTTCATTCATAACTCAGTGCAGCGCTACTATTTGTTAGCTAAAAGGAAGAGCATGGTCAACGTTATACCGTATTATTGCTCCATTGTTCCCAGCATCGAGAGCACGCGCACGTGCTACACGTGAGGTGGTCTATTAGCCATTGTTCTCATGCCACACTAGCGTCTCTACGCTCCCACAGGCAGGCAAAAAAACGAAAAAAATTTTTGAAGGGTTAATTTATTCTTACCCCGATTTTTTCTTTTTTTTTTTTTTACTGTTCACCGATATTAACATTGTCAGTGAGTGGTTCCATTTGAAAATTTGTGCTCTGTGACAGAAGGAACTTTAACTTTTTTTTAATCAACTATCTGTTTTTGTCTTTACGACGCAAGTAATAACTGAAGTAAGCAGCAAAACAGACCGCGTAACGTAAGTATATCTGTGCAAAACGCACGAGGAAGCCTCTTTATAAATATTGCCTAGCATCACTCCATGGCCCCCATTGACAAACATTGAACCATGAAGGCGCCAAAATCGCACACATGAAAGACATGGTCTAGCAAGGCCTGTACATATTCATTAAAATTTAGAAGCTGGATACAAGCTTATAAAGGTATATACGAAATATTTAAAAATATTGGTGCAATATAAATAATGGCTCATGAGATAATTATTACCAATATGCTGTACTTGTTTCTTCTTTAGCAAGTGCTAACCCTGTCGCGTCTTCTTCCTCGTCACTCTGGACAGGTTAGCACCGCGGCGACAATAGGAGTATCGATAGAAGCGGGAATCCTCAAGAAATTACCACTGTAATTATCAGTCGTTTGCCTTTTTTTGCTGAGGTGCTAGTGGAATATTAGTGTTGAGGTGTCAGCTGACGCCAACAGGACCGAAATGGTTAATACACGGAGCTATAACACATATATTTGTGTTGTGAACGTAGGTACCAAAAAAACTTTTTTCTAAACACTATCTTCTTGCGCTCTAATCAATTTCAGTGTCAATTCCATTTTCAATATAAAAGGCAAGTTATCGCGGAATATTATACAGTATATAAATGTTCCCACTTTGTATTTGTATAACTGCGATACTTAATTGATATGATTATTTTGTACATGATATATTTATACGTGTACCCACCCCTTATGTAATACCCCCAACTGGGGGTATTTAAGGTAATAAAGTGATATGATGTGCAGTGTGTCGGTAAGTAACTTATAAGCATAAGGTAGAGCGAGAGGAAGAAGATGAGAGAGGAAGAAGTGAGAACGATGATCGCCGTTCCCTTTATTTTTTCCTTCCTCCTCACATTTCAGATATGTGTTTTCAGTGGGTCCCAGGCCACTGTGGTATTATATATAATGAAAGGGCAGATTTTTTAGCAAACTCCGCCTTTAGTGGACCTCTTGTTCCATCCATACCTAGTACCGTTTACTTAACTTTAGCACGATTTCAAAATTTCCAACGTTTCCATCACCTCAGTAACGAGCCTCTCCTTTCTGCACCAGATTACCAACACCTCAGATGGCCTTGGCGTGGCCGCATGTGTGTTTCAAGGCTATGTGAAGTGTCTATGACTCTCTTGCGCTGCAGATTACCGAAACTAAATCTGTATTTATGTCGTTCGGGACTATCCGCTACTAACCTCTGTGAGTCTTGCAAAGAAATTGAATCCATAGATCATTTTTTTCTCTTCTGTCGGAGGTTCATATCTCTCCGCAAAATCTACTTAGCAACTCCCCTCTTGAGATTATGCCTTCCACTAACCATTCCAGTTCTCCTGTCCTTCGGGGCAAGCGTCAAGGGATATGCCTTAAAACCAGTGTGCGATTTCATTCATGATTACATAAGTTCAACAAGTAGATTCCTATGCTAGGTTCGATTTCATTATCTTGTCTTCTCCTTTTTATTTTTTCCAAATTCTAGTTAAACATACATATTTATCTGTATACTCCAGTCCTTGAACATAAATACTTACAATCTACAATGCACCCTGGCCAATCCCCCGCCGTGGGTACGTGCCATTTTGTCTCAGGTAATCATCATCATCATCATCATCATCATCATCATCATCGCTTTGCCCAGACGAAGACAAGTCCACATGTCGAAACGTTGGCTCGACCTGCGAACTGAGGCGTATCCCATTTACCCTTGTTCAGTGCTCCTTATAAGCATATAGTACGAAAGCGCGACGGTATATATATTACCAAAGTATAGTGCTGCAAACGGTTGTAGTACTCATTGTTGCTGCTAAAAAGCACATGGCGTGTGTAATATCACCTTGTAGTGCCTGGAACGATCTTATGTTCTTTGTTCACGCTCTCTGTGACCGAGACGCGGCTTTATCTCTTTAATCGCACGAAGCTGCAGCACGGGGATGAGCTGCAGCTTTATCTCAGGAAGGTGCGTATACCCCGTGAGGGAAACTGAAGGCAGCAACCCTTGCAGGAGAGGCTGTCACATGTCGAATTAACGAACACCTGCCACCGCTGGCGACGAGTGACAACTTTGCAATATTTACACCGCCGCTAGATGCGACGACAGAATCGACGACATGCGAGGACACGAAGAAGTGACCTCGCATTTGCTGTCGGCATTCGCTCGATTGCTCGTTTAATAGATACTGCAGCTGACCATTCAGTCGTCAATGAACCGCTTGCCTCTCAGCTGAATAAAAAAAAAAGTCAAATTCATCTAAACTGCTGATAGTAACCCCTGGTGGTGTACCTGAAGGGGTAACGCTAGCGTAGATTCTTTGAACTGTCCTTATATTACACCTAGTTTGATCGACGTTATCGAATAAGGCTGAGCCTATGACACAGGTTACAAACGAAGATGTGTCGCCTAAATGAAATGGGATGCGCCACAAGCGAAAGCCTTTAATGAACTTGTGGTCCACCTTCACTACGCACGTATTCTCGGGCATTAACGCGATACCGAAATTCATACCAAAGCAAGAAGTGTACCCCTAAGCACCCTCCTCGTCCAGAAACGTGATGGAGCGAGAGCGTTATTGCATACGCCAGCCGTTCTCTGTCGAAAGGCGATGCCAACTACTTGACGACGCAATAAATAATGTCTCGCCACCATCTGGGCCAGGTCGAAGTTCTGCTCCTAACTGCACGAACAATTCAATGCTCTGAGATTACACGCAGGAACCTCTAGTGCGGCAACCCGCACAAGCGCAGTAAGCCAACTAAACGGCATGAGAGCTTGTCAATGATTAGAAGGCAGTCGCACATGCCTCGTTTTTGCTAGTCAGTCTCCGAAATTCACTGTTCCTGAAGGATAATGGGGAATGAAGATGCTTTGTAATCAACGCCTGTCCACAGAAGCTGAAGGGTATTGAAAACAGCCGCTGCGGTTCACAATCAAAACTGTCGCGGCCGTGTTCCTCTTGGAGCGATACGCCATGCCTGTCGTAGCAAGCGTAAAAGTTCGCGGCTATCTATGGCCAATGTTATAGATGACCAATATTTACGAGCCTTGTGGTGAAGTTATTTCATAAGCGTTTTCCTCTATTGCCAGCGTTGCATTCCTCTCCGTAGAATTTACTTGCAGGTCCCCCTCGCTCTACCAGCTCATGCTCTATATATTCCGATTCTCCTATCCTTCGGTCCAAGCGCTGAGGGATACGCCCTGAAACCAGTGTGAGGTTATGTGCGCGGCTATGCAATTACGTAAGGTACATTCCTCTGCTATAATGAAAATTCTTTACTTTTTTGTTTCCTTTATTTTTTTAATTCTAGTTTGACTCATAATTATCAAAGCACACTTCTCCTTTTCCGCGAGTCCTTTGCATCTGCACCCTGGCCATTCTAGGCATCATCTTCTCCCCCGTAGCAGTGCAGCAAGGAAGGCTAAGCGAGCGTCAGGGACGCCTGAAGAGCGGAAAAAAGCGTCTCTTTAAGCAGCGATGCCCAGCTTCGGATAGACAGACTCCGAGTCGATACTGAACAACAAGGAGAAAAAGACCGTCCGAATTACAGCAAGAATTCGTCGAAGCTACTGATAACCAAGTCAACCAAGCCAAATCCTAGCTTTCGCTACGGCCTAGCTGACCTAAGCCACTGCATGTTTTTATGCAAAAGCTACACCGATGGCAGAGTGGAGGCGCTGCGCTCATTACCACCGGCAAACAGTGCTTAGTCCAAGGTCATCACGCTCTACACTCATATTAGCATTATTTTCACAACAACCGGATCTATTACGATTCTGTACTTCGATAATGGACACGGTTCGACGAGTGTTGAGCGCGTGCAAATTAGATTCTCATCGAACGTCTGTGACACGTTGAATGAGACGGGTTGTTCACGTGTGAGTGATTTAGTTTCACGAACCCATTTCATAAATACTGCGGCCAGCATGCTGAAGCATCACTGCAAGACAAATTACAGGTCGCGCGAATAGACAGAATGGAGTACCACATCGATCAGCATGCTAGGAAACACAAAACTCATATTTCAGCCAAGTGGCACAGGATGCATATTAGGAGCCCATTACAAAGCTCAAGAGAGAGTCACATTTGGTTGGCTTGCACATGTGGAAGCCCAGGTACTGCGCTATGACAGAGCGTAGCTTATTCTACCGGAGTCTCGGTGTCGACAAGACACGACAAGTGCATGCTATGAGGCTTCTTCGACTGTTGCGTATACCCGGATAAGTGCGCCGTTCGCCCTTGAGGTTTACGGGGCACAGCATTCCACACAGCTCCTTGTGACAATTAAGGCCACTAAGAATAGGCAAATTAAATACGTGTCTAAAGTGCTACTCGTCCTTTTGCGCAACAATAACAGGGGAAACAGGCAAATAGAGTGCATTGTTGCCCTTACATCTACAAGCGAAAAGGTGCCCTTCGCTGGCCACTATTTTCGACCATAACGATGGCCTGATGGTGTGTGAGAAGTGCCGTTCGTGCCCTTTAACCGGCCCTAATCCAATTCTGCTCTCACCCGCCTAGAAACACGAATATTTGCATGGCAACGTTTCGAGAACTGCGCGATTGAATTTTTCTCCCATAGACCTCGCTGCCGAAGAATTACCTCCTGCTTGTGGCCTCACAACCTCAACACTCGTCATGAAGCGATTTTCCAGGCCTCCGAGGAAAATTTTCGTTATCGACTCAGACTCCAACTTTACGGGGAAGCAACCGGCCCGTCACATAGGCCCTAGCGATCAAACCGACGTCTTTCGCCAGCTAAGACCCATACTGTTCTCCCTTCGAATCCTGGGTCTCTACAGCGGCAAGAAAGAAGAAATTAATAAGAAACCACCACCTTGGTACGACCACGTCTCGCTGTGGACGTGCGTCGTCCTCGGCCTCCTCTGCACCTACGTCACTGCGTCACTGGCGTCCTGCATGAATGGCCAGTTCTGGGCCTCGGCATTCTCTTTCCTCAAGGCAAGCTGCGCCCTCATTTCCAGTCAGGCGGTGATTCGTAAGGAGGCAGACGTCTGCCGGCTGGCTTGGCAACTGAGAGAGTTCCCGTCGGCTTCTACGATGAAGCTAAGGACCACGGCGACCATCATGGCTGCCAGCGTGTGGTTCTTTGTGGCAGTGAGGGTCGTCGTCCAGTGCATGGTTCTACTTGGGTTTACGCCACAAGGTGAGCTTGCCCACTGTTTGTTGAGTTACGGGGGAGTGCAGAACGCCGGGCACTTTTTACAGTGGCCGCTATTCACACCACGTTTCTTGGGGTTTCGCATCGTTGAAGTCGTATATTACTGGTGCGTAATCGGAAAAGTTTGCACGGGCTTCATCCGTGGTTTTTTACTTATGAAAAAAGAGGAGAATGGTTATTGTTAAAGCAGGAAGGTATGCTGGCAGCTGAAGAATGTGTTGCCATAACGTATAGTAGTAGGCGTTCGCCTCGGTAATATACAAAGGAGTGTATTTTTGTGCCTATACATATAGGTGCTGGCCGGTCTCAGATTCTTCACCTCGGTATGCTGTGAAATGAAAACACTCCCACAACTGTCCCTCAAACTCACATTGCATAGTGGTAACCATAATGGGAGCTTATTATTCTTTTGCAAGACATGACCTGCAAAGGCGTCAGAACAGAGAAAACAAGCAAGGAATATCAACAAACAACCACTGTTTAAAAAAAATCCTCTGTGGCCTGTGGCCAAGCAGCATTTGCGAGCGTAGAAGAAAACCTTAAAAAAATTGGGAGGACGCTTAAGCTTCGCCTTCAAGAGTGGAACGCGATAGCGTTATTGCACCTCGTTCGCACCGCCCACTCATTCGCTCGGTATGCTCTTGAGCGATCTAAAGAAAGGAAAGACGCTTGATTCTACAACCCGTGAGGGTGCACGGAGAAACTACAGGGGCGAGTGGCGCGCCACCTGTCGGGGCAGCGCCGCACATTGCGAGGAGGGGTTCTTCTGTGTTTGCCGCAAGATGGCTCTGCATGTGCGCAGAGCGCAGAAGAAATGTAGCGGAAACGTACTTCGCTACTCGTGTAACTGCGACTTCTGTAACATGGTCATAATTACCGATATACACCGCAGTATAACGTTCTACGGCACGTTTCTAAGGCAACACCGCATTCACTAGAAGCGCTTTTGTACCGCTTTCAAGCATCGAACTCGTGGCTGAGTATAATAAAGAAGAAAAAAAAACTCGTGGCTGAGTAGTAGCGTCTCCGTCTCACACTCCGGAGACCCTGGTTCGATTCCCACCCAGCCCATCTTGGAAGTTGCTTTTTATTTATGAAGTGCATGCCGGGATTTATCGCTCACGGCCAACACCGCCGACGACACCGGCTTTTCTGCGACACGAGCTCCTTCACGCTACCGCGTTAAAAGTTTGCTACAAAACAGAAACTTATAGAGTTCCCACCAACACGTGCATAACATTATCTTACAATACACTGCAGTTGCCTCCAAATTAAAAGGTGTCGCAGAAAACTGGGCGTGTGTGGGCTGCTAAAAGGGGCGTATGGGGTCGGTGTAGTGTGGTTGATGGAAGGTAGTTCTCTCTGCGACTTTCCTATAGGTATGCGGGACTATGTTGCGGTCTCATATTTGTTGGGCTATGTCAGAAATCTAACGTTTGGCAGACCGGAAATATTATAGCAGGCTAATATGCAGCGCCCCCAGGGATGCGAGACATCTTCATTGTGTGTCATAGTGCACTTGAATTATTTCTAGGAAGATTTTGCGCACTCCCAGCAGTGGCATTCAACTTTATGTTGGAGATACTTGTGCTAGTTTGCTTCTTTTCCGCAATAGAACATCTAGTTTTGTTATTTGCGTTTGAATTAAATAGCGGTAGGCTAAGGAGTAAGTGATTTGCTTGTGTATGTCATGCTATTCTTTTCTTGCTCAATACATATACGGTCCATTTCAGTATTTTGAAAGACAATGCCCTTTCCCTCAAATACTCACAGAGCTCTCAGAGCACGCAGCGTCTGCCTGGTTCGGCATCGACGGCCAGCTGCCCTCGGAGCTGCTCCTGCCGCTTAGCATGCTGGACACGGCGCTGGACAGCGTGCTCGTCGAAGCCAGTCTTTTCTTCTCCATGGCTCTCTACCTGTCGCTGGCCGTCGCACTTCGGCACAGGTGGGCATCTAAAACTGCCATCAAAGGCACGACTCGACCACTTTAATGGCTACCATCGGGGCCTTCCTTTGGAGATCCACTTTCGCGTAGATGAACTTTGCCACTCGCCTAACCACTCATCTTTATGTTGTGCCTCTATTAACTCACGCATACCCATTGACATAGTGCAGTAAGCTGCCCCATATGTCAATGACCACCCAACATAGAATTAAGCCCTAGCGAAAAAACTCTATAAGTCGCAATAGCCTCATACAGATTTATCATACTAAACTCGTATAAATATCATATAATCTCATTAAAATATCATTCAAAGTATGACAATTGTATGAGTTTAGAATGAGGTTAGTATGAGAAACCTGTACGAGGTTATTGTGACTCATACGGTTTTTTCGCTAGGGAAGTCCCGCTTTGCGCCTTATGGACTAGCCCGGCGTGGCCTAGGCATGAGTGTCTGACTCGGGATCTAAGGGTTCGGCTTCCCTCTCAGAGCAGCTGCTGCAATTCGCAATTCCTGCCAATGCGCCCCTATCCCGTCGTTTTTTGACGTCACATAACCTATCGACCAGTCTGTGCTGTCTATGCAACCTGCCAACTACCACCTTAAAGATATGTTCGTGATATTTCCTTCACAATTAACGCCGGCGCCAGCACTGATTTCTTAAAGCAAAAAAACGGGGCCTTTAATAGTATCGTGCTAAACGAGTGTGTTCAATCTTGTGAAGATTTCGTAGAAATTTGTTAACGCTTTCTTCCACTATTTCGTGCCCTTGTAGGTCTCGAACCTTTTTAGAAACTTCACTTTTCGTCCAGTCGTCGAAGAAATCGCGTTTAAAACTGCTTATTCATATCTCAGTTCCAATCCAGGCTGTTCTGAATGTAAGCATAACCCAGTAGATATCCATTAAGTGCCCTTAATGAAATCCATGCTGTAGAACGGTGGCCTCAGCTCCGCACAGCTCACCAAAGCGCTGTTAAGCGGTCATTCGCATAGATGAGCTTGAATGTCCTTTTTCCGTGTTATTATCAGTAGAGGAGCACCCATGACAGGGATCTCCCAGGGACATGGATACCATAAAGGGAAACGCAAGTCGGGGACAATCTATTATTCCGCGGAGTAGCAATTCGAGCGCCGCCGATCCAGGTACTTTACTCACGAATGGCGAAATATATATAGGTCTCAAATAACCAAACATCGTTTTTTTTCTGTAGTTTTGCTTGATAACGAGTGCCAGCATTGCCCTTTTTGATCTTGCATCGTTGCTGAAGTTTATTTAAGGCCCGTTATTGCTCTATACCCGGACGTACGCGACAGAAGCCGGCGCAAGCTTCCATTGCTACCCGAAAAAAAGCTCACAGAATCTTCTTATCCAAGATTATAATGGGCAAAGAAGCAAGTGATCATTCTCATGTGTGCAACAGACATTTCAGCGGGTAAGATTTCGTTCATCGAGTTCGCTCTAAAGAGTTTGGTGAGTAGCGGCACAAGGAACGGCACGCGCATTTTAATTTGCGCTTACCACTTGTGAAGGTAACGAAGACCTATATTGCTGGTAAGATGGGAAAGATGCTGCCTCCTTCACAGAGCAGTACGCTACCAGAACAAGGAAGGATCGAACGAAAGCCAGATGGTCTCATTCTTCTGAATGAAGACATGCGACGGAAGTTTCACTGAAGTAAACTAAAGATTCTGTAGCCACAAGTAGCCGTATGCGTGATACGTTTTCTCAAGCAGCGTCTGCAGTTCTGTAGTAATCTCAAGAGACAGAATACGTGAACAAATGGGAGATAGAGCATCACATTTTGTGATGTGCTGAGGTATGCGTCAACAAAACTACTTTGCGCGGAGAAAACAAATATGCGCGCCCGAACGAAGATGCCGATGACGGTAGTCAGTGCGTAAGGATTCGCTTTGTGGAACGGACTTCTTCGCACTTGCTATAAAGATTAATCCACCTCTTCCCCCTTTGTCCAAATTGTCTGCTCTACTACATTCAAGGTGGCCGGTGAACGGTGCTGCTTCCACCAGTGCTATCCGCAGGCACTTAACATCTGTTAGGCGCCTACTGAAAAACGAAACGTTCTACGGGGCAATAACCTCACAAAATCTCATCAAATCGCATAGACTCTCATACGGTGGACATCATTATCATAAAATATTTCCCATAATTTATGATAATGTCCCAAAAGCTATGAGATCTTATGCAATTAAATCTGACTTGTATGTGATTTCTTATGCGAACTGAGTGAGATTATGTGAGAAAATGTGAGGTTATTGCCTCATACAATTTTTTTTAGTAGGATGCATGTTTCCTATAGCAGAGAATACTTATAATTGAAATTCACTGACAAATTACCGCTAACTGGTTATGTAAAAGCTTCAGTTCATTCCATAATGGCAACAACAACACTGGCCGGTCCTCGTCCTCATGCAAGTAAACTTATCGGCGAGGCCCACGCTCGCTGATTCGATGAAGTCTTGCTGAATGAGTGGGCCTAATACCTCAAATTAAGCTTAAACAGGCCCAAACCGATGTGTAAATAAATATATATGTGAATATACCCTTAGAGCGCTACTAACCTGCCTATAGGAAAAGATCGCACAATCGCAGTTCAACACGCGCGTTATCCCACTAAGTGCGTCAAACGGGGCTGCCGAGACGGAAACGCATTCATTGCACACGCGTTCTAGAAGCGCATTTACTTCGCGTCTTTACATACGATGTCGATGATGATGATGTTTCGGAAAATTTCTTTGTAGCGGGGGGCCCCAAACATGTCCTGCCCCGCTGAAAGATTACTTACGTTATATTGCTCGTGCGCCTATTGTGGCGGTAACGCAGTGCTATCACAGGATTTTCCACGTAGAAAAACGGCTAATTGGGCGAGTTGGGGAACCATTGCGGACAGTAATATAAGTGCGCAACAAAGGCGTAACAAAGAGCGACGTCGTTTTCCACTTCTCCTCTTTGTCACGTCTTTGTTGCGCACTTATATTACTGTCCGTTATATTATTACATATATTATTTTCCAAGTGAGCGCCGCATAACGGCGCTATAACGCTAACCCCTATTTTCTCCAATAACGTTTATCAATCAATCAATGGCTGCAGTCTTCTGAGAGCCATTGCGTCTGACCTGACTGCTCACCGAAATAAAATGATAGCCCGTGCGAAGCATCGCGTCCATAGATTCCTCTGTGCCTGCTCCACTGATTCCATGCGCGGCATGGTCGTTCACGACGGCGCTCTGAAGAGAGCGACCACCTCCTCCTGTGTCCATATCTTAATAATGGACTACTGTGTGCTTTGCCACTTGCTTAACTATTAATTCCATAATTATTTTCTTTCTTGAGACGCACCTATTCACTAGCATGGCTGCAGTCGTAAAAGAATGCAATATAATAAGTCCCTCTTTATTCGTATACATTAGAAACGCGGTCCTCTGGCAAATGAGAAAGACGAAGATGGCGCAACGAACGGTGGCGATTGTGTTTTACAGTGTTACCTCTAATGTCTTCATTTGGCATGATTCCGTTCTCTCAACGGTAGGATGGATGGATGGATGGATGGATGGATGGATGGATGGATGGATGGATGGATGGATGGATGGATGGATGGATGGATGGATGGATGGATGGATGGATGGATGGATGGATGGATGGATGGATGGATGGATGGATGGATGGATGGATGGATGGATGGATGGATGGATGGATGGATGGATGGATGGATGGATGGATGGATGGATGGATGGATGGATGGATGGATGGATGGATGGATGGATGGATGGATGGATGGATGGATGGATGGATGGATGGATGGATGGATGGATGGATGGATGGATGGATGGATGGATGGATGGATGGATGGATGGATGGATGGATGGATGGATGGATGGATGGATGGATGGATGGATGGATGGATGGATGGATGGATGGATGGATGGATGGATGGATGGATGGATGGATGGATGGATGGATGGATGGATGGATGGATGGATGGATGGATGGATGGATGGATGGATGGATGGATGGATGGATGGATGGATGGATGGATGGATGGATGGATGGATGGATGGATGGATGGATGGATGGATGGATGGATGGATGGATGGATGGATGGATGGATGGATGGATGGATGGATGGATGGATGGATGGATGGATGGATGGATGGATGGATGGATGGATGGATGGATGGATGGATGGATGGATGGATGGATGGATGGATGGATGGATGGATGGATGGATGGATGGATGGATGGATGGATGGATGGATGGATGGATGGATGGATGGATGGATGGATGGATGGATGGATGGATGGATGGATGGATGGATGGATGGATGGATGGATGGATGGATGGATGGATGGATGGATGGATGGATGGATGGATGGATGGATGGATGGATGGATGGATGGATGGATGGATGGATGGATGGATGGATGGATGGATGGATGGATGGATGGATGGATGGATGGATGGATGGATGGATGGATGGATGGATGGATGGATGGATGGATGGATGGATGGATGGATGGATGGATGGATGGATGGATGGATGGATGGATGGATGGATGGATGGATGGATGGATGGATGGATGGATGGATGGATGGATGGATGGATGGATGGATGGATGGATGGATGGATGGATGGATGGATGGATGGATGGATGGATGGATGGATGGATGGATGGATGGATGGATGGATGGATGGATGGATGGATGGATGGATGGATGGATGGATGGATGGATGGATGGATGGATGGATGGATGGATGGATGGATTATAGGAGCGTCCCCTTTGAAACGGGGTGGTAGCAGTAGCTATCATGCTCATTTTGCTCCCTATATCTAATTCATTGTTTTAGACTGATTAACTATACCATCATTCTATTTATTAAATTTTTGTTCCTACAATACTAACATTATGTCACTTCTCTGCTTTTAAGCCACCAATCTTCCAGTCGTTTTTTGCTAGTTGTTTCCACCGCCGGTTTATTCACCTGACCACTGTTATCTCTAAACCCCAGAGCTTCAAGAAGAGTGGCTGCGCCTGCATCAACTTCCAGATGGATACCATTACATTCGAGTATAATATTGTTACGGGGTAGTTCAGCTTGTAGCAGAGGGCGGACACCGAAGACAAGGCTTTCAAACAGACGTTCTCTGCAGGCACCAGCCGACGCTGTTGAACGTCGTCTTCTCTCAAACTCACGAGAGTCTTCTTCTTCTTTCCTTATGCGTATGCACCGCCTAATGTGACACTACCCCGCCGGCTGAAAAGCACCGTCCCGGTGCGTACTAGCGTCCAAACCAGGGTCCATGTAGTACGGCTTTAGGCGTGCAACATGGACCGTCTCGGTGCGTGGTGTAGAGGCGTGGCGGGCGGGATGCAAGGGCGCAATTTCGTATGTCACTGGTGTCACTTGTCGTAATATACGGTAGGGTCCTGCATAACAGGGCAAAAGTTTTTCCGAGAGGCCAACGCGGCGAGCTGGAGTCCAAAGCAGCCCGAGAGAGCCGCAAGAATACTCGTTGTTGCGATGACAGGAATCATAGCGACGTTTCTGGGAGTGCTGAGAGGCTGCGAGCAACAACGCGGGCAGCATCAGCTCGGGCTATTGCGTCACGAGCATATGAGCTGGCAGTGGTGACAGACGGGAGCAGGCTGTCAAAAGGAAGCAGAGGTTAACGGCCGTATAGAAGATAGAAGGGGGAGTAGCAGGTAGTGTCGTGACGCGACGAATTGTAAGCGAATGTCAAAAATGGCAGCGTTATGTCCCAGTCACGGTGGTCATCGAAACGTACATAGACAACATGTCAGTCAGTGTCCGGTTAAGGCGTTCGGTAAGCCCGTTCGTCTGTGGATGGTAGGCAGTCGTGAAAGAATGACGAACGTTGCACAGCCGTAGGATCTCGTCGACTATACGAGCCAGAAAGCAACGGCCACGGTCGGTGAGCAGTTGGCGGGGAGCTCCATGGGCGAGTATAACGTCGTTGAGGAGGAAAGCAGCGACATCAGTTGCACAACTGGTTGGTATTGCTCGTGTGACCGCGTAGCGTGTGGTGTAATCAGTGGCCACCGCAATCCATTTGTTCCCCGATGCGGACAGTGGAAAAGGCCCTAGAAGATCCAGACCCACTCGAGAAAATGGGTCTATGGGGATGTCGATTGGCTGCAGAAGTCCAGCTGGTAAAACTGATGGCTTTTTCCGGCGTTGACAGCGGTCACAAGCAGCTACGTAGCGGCGGACTGCGCGATATAGGCCTGGCCAAAAGAACCGACGGCGCACACTGTCATATGTGCGAGAGACGCCTAGATGACCTGCTGTAGGAACGTCGTGAAGCTGTTGAAGGACGGCTGAGCGTAGGTGCTGAGGGACTACTAGTAGAAGGTCGGGGCCATCAGGTCGCATATTGTGCCGGTATAAGGTGGCGTCGTGGAGCACAAACAAACGAAGGGAAGGGTCATGGCGATCGGCGCTGAGGCGATTGATAATTTCTCGAAGCTGAGGGTCCTGGCGTTGCTCACGGCGAATGTTCGAGAAATCAGAAATAGAAAGCACGCAAGCGTCATTGTCACATTCAGGTTGACTTGGCGGGTCGACTGGATGACGGGACAGACAATCGGCGTCTCGATGCAACTGGCCAGACTTATAAACTACTGAAAAATTGTACTCCTTAAGGCGCAAGGCCCAACGTCCAAGGCGGCCAGTAGGGTCTTTGAGTGTAGAAAGCCAACACAGTGCGTGGTGGTCAGTGACTACTGTGAATGGCCGCCCATACAAGTAAGGGCGGAACTTTGTAATTGCCCAAACTAGGGCTAAGCACTCACGTTCAGTGATGGAATAATTTTGTTCGGCCGCAGAGAGGAGTCGGCTGGCATAGGCGATGACGCGAGGTAAACCGAGCTGACGTTGTGCGAGAACGGCACCAATTCCATGGCCACTTGCGTCGGTGCGTACTTCTGTGGGCGCTGACGGATTGAAGTGAGCCAACACTGGCGGACCGGTGAGGTGGGCAATAAGAGCGACGAAGGCGGCCGATTGTTCGTGGCCCCAGGTAAAGGAGACCTCTTTTTTCAGAAGCTGCGTGAGCGGACGGGCTATTTCTGCGAAGTTTGGTACAAATCGCCGGAAATATGAGCAAAGTCCGAGGAAGCTACGCACGTCGCTGCTATATTTCGGTATAGGGAAATCCCTTACAGCGTGAATTTTGTCGGGGTCCGGCTGTATGCCATGGGTGTTGACTAAATGTCCTAGGACCTTGAGAATTCCCGGCGACCAAAGGTACACTTCTTGGAGTTCAACTGAAAGCCAGCTCGTCGGAAGACGCCAAGAATAGCCTAAACACGATGGAGGTGGCCTTCAAAGGTTGATGAAAATACGATGACGTCATCGAGGTAGCACAGACATGTGGTCCATTTGAGCCCGCGTAATAGGGAGTCCATCATACGCTCGAATGTCGCAGGGGCATTACATAAGCCGAAAGGCATCACCTTGAATTGGTAGAGGCCATCCGGGGTGATAAAAGCCGTCTTTTCACGATCTCTTTCGTCAACAGAGATCTGCCAATATCCAGAACGGAGATCGATGGAGGAGAAGTAGTTAGCACCATGCAGGCAGTCGAGAGCGTCATCAATCCTTGGAAGAGGATACACGTCTTTCTTTGTTATCTTGTTTAGGTGTCGATAATCAACGCAAAACCTCCAGCTGTTGTCTTTCTTTTTGACGAGTACTACCGGAGACGCCCAGGGGCTGCTCGACGGCTCAATAATGTTGCTTGCCAACATTTTCTCTACTTCTTCCTGAATGATCCTGCGTTCGGAAATAGCAACTCTGTAAGGCCGTCGATGAATAGGTCGGGCATCTCGCAGTATCAATACGATGTGTGACGACGGACGTTTGGCCCAGGGATCCGTGACCGAAATCAAAAATGTCGCTGCATGACCGCAAAAGGCCGGCAAGGGGGCTGGCATATTCGGGACGCAGGTCAGAGGCAACCATGGCTGAGATACGGTCCTCCGGACTATGTGATGGGACAGGTTGTGCAGGTACGTCGGCGTGACGGTCGGACAGCACTGCAGAAATAGTAAAGCTGGACAAAGGCGACAGCTCGGCAAGGAAAATGCCCTCCGGGAGAACTTGTGAAGACATGCTGAAGTTGAGTACGGGAATGAGGTGAGGTTATTCTCGACATGTACAATGTTATGAGATAGGACGATGTTGCGCTGTAGAGTGACGTCGGTGATGGGGTTGACAACGTAGTCGCCGTCAGGAAGGCAGGGAAAAGGTGACATGGGCACGTATACTGCCGCCTCGGGAGGTAGGCGAGTAAATGTACTGGAGCGGAGGCGAGGCTGGGATTGGTCAGCGCTGGAGTCGTGAACACAATAGGGCAGGGCTAGACGCAGAAGTCCGGAGGAACAATCAATGAGAGCGTAATGGGTTGTTAAAAAGTCTAGGCCTAAAATCACGTCTTGAGGACAAGTAGTAAGGACGGCGAAAAGCACAGGGACGTGGTGGCCGGCGATGGTAACGCGTGCAGTGCACATTCCGATGATGGCAGCAGTGTTTCCATCAGCAACACGAACTGTAGAGGTGTTAGCGGGCGTAAGAACTTTTTTGAGGCGCTGGCGGAACGACGAACTAAGAACTGAAATATGGGCTCCAGTGTCAATGAGAGCGGGCACAGGGACCCGATCTACGAGGACATTGATCAGGTTGCGGCGTGGTGCGATGGTCGAAACACAGTTGGCTGTCCGGGTTGGTAACGCAGCGTCACGTCCGGGCGCTGCGTTGCCTAGTTTCCCGAGTAGGTGCCTTGGTACGTTGGGGACAAGCTGCGGCGACGAGTAGGTGGTCGGGAATGGTGGGCTTGAGGCGATGGAGAACGGCTAGGACGACGGTCTTGCTCTATGTTCTCAGTACGAAGATGTGCTGGAGTGACAGAAACGCGTCGTGGTGCGTAATAGTTATGGCGGACAGGGCTGTAATAGGGTTGAGAGGGGGGAGCCGGACGGCTGCGGCAATAGCGGGACGTATGGCCAGCTCGACAGCAGACGAAGCAAATAGGCCTATCGTCAGATGTGCGCCACTCCGCAGGATTGCGGGTAGGGTAGCGCGGTGTGTAGGGTGGGGTTGTGGCAGCAGCAGCAACCACTGGGATTGGCTGTGGTGCAGGAGGTGGTGGGGCAGGATTTGAAACGAGGCCCACATTAGCGAATTCTTGGCGGACAGGCATAACCTTGGCGGTTATGCCTGTATCATAGCTATTGTTGCCTGTGCAGGAGGTGACGTATGTGTAACAGGAGTCAAGGCCTCGATTTCCCTGCGGACGATGGTAGTGAGGTTATTCTGACTTGAAGGCTGCTGTAACGTGGGCAAGTCGTCACATGAGGATGTAGTCGCCGTGTTGGGAAGGCGCTGAAACCGATGGACGAAGCGGCGCTGCTTCGCCTGTTCGAAACGCCGACAGACTTGCAGGACTGAGTCCACCGTAGAGCAGTCTTTGCAGAGAAGTATATTGAATGCGTCATCAGCGATACCCTTAAGTATATGGCCCACTTTATCATCTTCGGTCATGGAGGTATTCACCTTTCGACACAATGCGAGAACGTCCTGTATGTAGGCCAGGTATGACTCGGTTGACGATTGAGCCCGAGTAGCCAGGTCTTTTTTGGCTGCCAGAGCTCGCCCAATTGGTTGGCCGAATAAGTCCTGCAGTTTTTGTTTGCAGATGTCCCACGTAGGCATCTCCTGTTCGTGATTGGTGAACCAGGTCTTCGCCGTTCCCACCAGATAGAAGACTATGTTTGCAAGCATTATGCTAGCATCCCACCGGTTATTCTTGCTGCACCTTTCATATTCGTCGAGCCAATCTTCAACATCCTTGTTGTCTTCGCCGTTAAAGATAGGCGGATGACGGATTTTGGTTAAAACCATGGGGGCAGCTGGAGTTTCCGTAGCGGGTGATGCGTCCTGGGATGTCATGCTTACTGTGGTAGTCGGTGGGGTGAGCTCAGAGAGATGACGTCCACTGCGCAAATCGAGGTTTCTGGTGCGAAAGTACGAAGAGCTGTGGAAAGGGGAATCGAGGGGTCAATTGTTTCACTGGAGTTACCACATACAGCACAAGCGTCATCTTCATTGTTAAATTTCTTTTTGTAGCTGCGTGTTCTAAGGCACCCTGGGGCCGAATTACGGTTCTCGCTCTAAAGTTATAGAGCGTGACGTCAAAATGACGACGCCGTGACGTCTCGGCGAGACGTCAACGCGTGACGAAAATCGGAATCAACCAATGATTGCCAGGGTGCCGCCCCGGGCCTCTTATTTTCACGGCAACAGGTTTATTCGCACGTCAAGGAGCCGTTTGCTAACTTTTTTATAGATATAGCGTGTGAATAAATTAACTACAGTTTTATATTTTCAAGAAGCCGCATTTAAAGTTCAATGTCATCAAAAAAATCAAGAAGCAGCTACAGTTTTGCAATTAAACGCTCTCGTGGGTAGCTTCTTTTGCCGCGAGGGCGCGCTGGCAGAGGTAAACAAACCGTAAAAATGGCGATTTTCAGTAAAACAGCTGATTCCACGGCTAGTGCCGGCTTTTGCGTATCGTCTGATGTCAAGGTACTGTGTGATGGTCCTTAATGCGCGGAGAAATCATATCGAAAGCAGTGTAATCGGGGCTTTGTTTATTTTCTTCAGTAAACAGAAACAAAAGAAAGATCGATCGCGGAGCACAGGCAAAATAAACTTTTATGTCCACACGAACGTCTCACACACAAATGCTTCAGTTAGACCGAGCACGGGGAAAAGCAACGCGGTTGAGCGTACACTACCAACCTCGCTCGTTTTCATTCGTTTTGCACTGTATGTCGCCTCCGCATTTTGCTTTGGGCGCACTGCGGAGCCCAACCACCCTTCAGCGCCAACTTTGCAGTAGTTGAGTTCAGCCATTTGACGCACGCACTTGCTCACCGTCAGTTATGAGAGGCCGACTACCTGTGGAGACGAAATCCTCCGGAGGCAAAAAAAAAAAAAAAGAAAGAAGATCGAAGCACGCATGACAGCCGCACCGTCAAGAGCGGTCGACTGCGAGCTTCATCACAGTTCATCGGCGCATTCATCGCACCACCATTCCGCTTTCGCATTTTCAAGTCGAAATAGGCGTCGGAACAACTCGCCGAACAAGTAGAACGCATTCTCACACACCGCCCTTCGTCGTTCGTTGCTCGTGCCGGCGTTGCCGCTTCAGCGCCGCAGCCACCACTCACACCACTCCACCGCGGACGCCTCCGCCATTTTCGCTCTATAACTCGCTCTAAAACGTTTTAGACCGTCTCATCGCGCTCTACAAAAATAGTCTAAAACCACGGGCATAATTAGGTGCGCGACGTCATCTGTTTTTTCGCCTCCGCGACGCAATCGCAGCATCCCGTGACGCAACTTTTCAAGATGGCGACGGCGACCAATAGGAGCGGGCGTTTTAGAGCGCTCTCAATTATAGAGCGGTCCGTAATACGGCCCCTGATCTAGCTTCAAAAAGTAGGGCACTGCCTCTTGAGTTATTAAAGAAATCTTCCTTCCTGATCTGCATTTTCTACTTTCGGTATAATTCCACACTCTGTTTCTTTTCCATCGAATTTATCCAATGTTTACCTTCTGTGTTTTTCACCTGTTGCTTAATGCTCTTTATTTCTCCGTCCTTGTGACTAGCATACTTACTAGTTAGTTTCAGTAGGGTATCAGTAGGGTCCTCTAATCAGCGTCACCTGGCGAGAGATAGCGGAAATATTTAAAAAAAATGTATGAGAGCGCATTTGAAGCCTGCCACACCCGTTGCTTCAGTGGCGCAATGCATGGACACTAATTACGGGAGCACTGAGCGAATAAATAAACTGTTCGAGTCGTGAAAGTCGTTTTTTTTTCTGTGATTTTTTTTAATAACGTTAAACTAAGCTACCCTATATCTTTCCTAGGGTGTGTTCCCTTTTAGGTTGCATTATGTGATGTTTTTCATTCTTAATAGCCACAAATATAGCCATGAACAGTCATGAGGTGACGGCATGATAACGCTAACACTATTCAATTACCTTCACCATAATCATTTCCTTCCTTCAGTGAGTGCATGTTACCTTTAGGTTGCGTTCAGAGACAACTTTCGGTAAAATTCGCCGTTTAACCCGCTGGGAGGCAACCAGTGAGGAGAAAGAAGTTGCGGGACCCAACCGTTGAGGAGACGGAATTACGCCTTCATTTGCAAGTTTCGTGTTATTCCTGAAGCTTGTAGCTCATCCGTTCTACAGATGGCACCACGTACTCGTGCACCACATGTTGTTTCACTTGGCTGTACGATAAACAACGTCGTCTTCATCAGGCCCCACTAAAAACATTCCCGAGCTGCGCATTGAACACCGCCGTGTTCTGAAGTTTCATCTGCACAGCTCCTTTAATTAACCTAAGTAAATACGCTATATACACACTCCATCTCGTTAAAGACATAGACCGAAGCCGTGCCAAACTGGCTGATAAGACTATCGAATAACAAGCTAACCTTTGACTAGACTTAGCACCGCCCGCTGCCAAGACGTTTTCTAAACGCGGAAGCAAGCGAAGATCGAAACGGCAGCAGTGATTGCAGCTGCAGCCATTGTTGTCGTTACCACCGTAGGAAGGAAGAAAATAAAATGCACGGAGGTGTCAACTTGCTCTATAACTGAGCCACCACCACTGCCTAGTGCAGAGAGGAGAATTGAAGCAGATAAGGAAAGAAAAAAAATTAGCTCTGGTTTAGATCAGCTGGTTAAACCTGGATGAAAGCCGAAGCTTTTATCTTGCCTGCTACATTCTTCCCCTGTCGCGCCCTATCAGTGCAGGGCGCGACATTATCGGAGACACTTAAGCTCAGCCCTTAAGGGTATGACGCGAGAGCGTAAGCTATCAGTCCACATATAAAGTCCCGCCTTAACCAAGCCATAGGGACGTACTAGTGCCCTCAAAATAAAACGTGGCACGGGCCTGCGCAAAAAGTTCTTTCCTTCGTCCAGGCTGCTGATTTGGGGAACACCAAGAGTGTCAAGCTTAATGTCCGGTAGTCCCGCATGCACATCAAGCTATACATATGTGCATCCGGTTGCAGCGCGCCGCGAAACAAAATTTTCTTCGTATGTGTGCTCATTTTATTGAGGGAAAGTAGTACCTAAGTGTCCTATGAGTAACGTGAATGCAAAGGGTTCTGGCAGACTGATTCATATTCACCCTCCCATATAAAAGGCGCGACCCGAGTTGGCAGCTCCTGCCCGAAGCATATATGGGTAACGTGAACTCAAATGTCATGACAGGCTGATTCTAATGTTGGTTGGTTGGTTCATAGGAAGGGAAAGGCGCAGTATCTGTCACACTTGCTCTGTGGACACCTGAACCGCACCGTAAGGGAAGGGATGAAGGTGGGAGTGAAAGTGGATAGAGAGAAAGGGGAGCCGTAGTGGAGGGCTACGGAGTAATTTCGACCACCTGGGGATCTTTAACGTGCGCTGACATCGCACAGCACACGGACGCCACTTCGTTTCGCCTCCATCGAAACGCAGCCGCCGTGGTCGGGTTCGAACCCGGGAACTCCGGCACAGTAGTCGGGCGTCTTACTACTGCACCACCCCGGCGGGGCATTCTAATGTCCCCCTCCCACATATGAAAGGAGAGGCCCGAGTTGGCTGCCGTAATGAAGAATCCGCTTCAAAAAGAAAGAGACGTGCGTCGCAACTGCGGTCGTCCACCACCGCAGCGGCGCAGGGTGCAATGATGGCATACACAACAGAACCAAAACATGTGGCGAAGGAGCCTCCGCTGCAAAAGGCGAACACCCTTAGGTTTCCAGTCCAAATCCGAATTTGTGCACATTCGCCCGTCGCCTAAGTGCACCACAAAAATGAAACTATCCCTGGCCAGCGATCCGATACCCGAACACGATGAGATTAGAGTACTTGGTCTCCTTATCCACAAACATCGACGGGCTGATACAACACTAGCAAAACTGCGCAAGGTGGGGGACCAGGTATGCCGGATGGTGCGCCGGGTTTCCAACAAATTCGGGGGGTTACGGTGCACAGACGCTTTGCGGCTGGCGCATGCATTCGCGAACAGTCGAGTACTCTACTCGACTCCTTACCTCCACCGGCGCAGGTTTGATGAGAACGCCCTCGAAGTGATTCTCAGAAAGATGTACAAGCGTGCCCTCGATCTCCCGATCGACACATCCAACCAGCGTCTTATGGGCCTGGGAACGATAAACACATTCGTGGAGCTCCGAGAGGCGCGCTTGACCAATCAATACACAAGACTTTCAAAAACGCCGTCGGGACGCCGCCTATTAGCCCGACACACATCCACCACCGAACACTTCGAAGAGCGCGTACGCATTCCTGAAATCTGGAGATGCGCCCTGCACGTATGCCCTCTTCCGGCCAACATGACACGTGGCGACCACAGTGGCAGGCGCATTGCGCGGGCGGAGGCACTGGGCCGTCACTATGGGAGCAAACACGGAATATTCTACGTGGACGCCTCCAGCCCTCACCATGGGGGGTGGTACACAGTCGCAGTCGTCCATCAAAAAATCACAGTGAATGGCATCGGAAGAAGCTGCCATCGCGCTAGCCGCCGCAGACAAGGACTCACGAGTCATCCTCACCGACTCGAGAGGGGCCTGCAGAAATATTAAACAGGCAGAGTCCTTCAAAGCATTGAAGGACTCTGAAACAGGGGTACATTCCTCTCTTTGCGCACCGCATCCTTCAAAACAGTGACTACCTCGGGGCCCCCGCGTCTCGAACGATTGTATGGGCTCCAGCTCACATGGGCCTCGAAGGCAATGGAACGGCAGATGACGCCGCCCGCGCGCTCACTCTCCGGGCAACGCCTTCAGACCCTTATGATACGGGTCTCGAAACCAATCCGGCTCTCACTTTTCGAGAAATTACTGAATTATTTCAATTCGCCCATGCAATTTATCCTAAGCCTTTTAAGGGTCTTACAAAGGTGGAGGAACGCACACTCCTCCGCCTTTACACCAAAACGCTGCTGTGCCCGGCAGTTTTAAAACACTTTGATCCTGCCTGTGCAGGAAAGTGCCCGCACTGTGCGGAGAAGTCTTCGGACATCTTCCACATGGTGTGGGAATGTCAGTCAACCCCGAACCTCACCCCCAAACCCAACTGGGAGGCAGCCCTGCTCGGCTGCTCCGATCTGGCAAGCCAGGAGGCCCTGGTCCACCGAGCTCGAGCCGCAGCGGTCGCCAATGGGCTCCTGTAATGAGGAGCCCACCTAGTGTTTGCGTGAGGTTGCCCCGGCTACCTCAAGCTTCCTCCGAATAACGTTTTTCACACACACACACCTAGGTTCCCAGCCCCGTTGTTGTTGTGACTTTAGGAAGAAGGAAAAGAAAATGCACGGGCCTGCTACTAGCCCTGAAGCTGAGCCACCTCTGCTGCCTCGTGCGTACAGAAGAAAAAATAGAAAAGAGGGAAGAAAAAGACGCGCGTCGCACCAGCCTTCGTTCGCCATCGAAGTGGTGGCGGGTGCAATTACGGCCTGGTTGAGAGCAGCCCCCCCCCCCCCCCCCCGCATATTCCCGCAAAATAAACGCAAATTTTCATATGCACAAAGTTTTCGATTGAGTATGTGCTCATAGTGAATAAACTTGCCGTTGTCAGATGGGGAGGAGGGTTGACACCCGAAGGTGCCGTGCCCCAGAGTTCCCCCCCCCCCAGGGCCAAGTGGGGTCTGGGAGAGTTTTTTAGTTCGAGGTGAAGGTCCTACCCGGACAAGGGGGCCGCCGCGTGATGCCCTCACAGGAGTGAGTGTCATCAGACGCAAAGACGGCCTGCAGCGCCATCGTGGCATCGAGCCAACGAGGCGAACCTTCATGACAGCACGAGTGTCACTAAGGACAACCAATCCCTGTGAGAGAAACTTTCTCCGCAAAAATTTTTACCATTCAATAGTTTAACATTGAGTACGCGCTCATAGTGAATAAATGTCATGTACGGAAACACTGCCAGATGCAAAAACACAGTATGAATTCATGCTTTCCTGGTTCACGAATACTAAAGTAGTAAAGACAGTCATGAGGATTTGCATTTCGTTTCTCGTGATGGTTATGGCTGTTTTTTCTTGAAGTGATTATTTTTAGATACACAGCACAAAAATTGGGGGTGGGGCAGGCAAGTGGGGGGTTTAACCATGGCTTGAATCTATTGATAGAGCGAAAGCTGGGAGTGTTCCAGCGATAGCCCCTTAACACCCGCTTTTCAATCCACTGTTTGCAGCGAGAGCTACATTGGCCACAGTTTCGCCGTTTCGCGTACCTCCAACAGGTGCAGTTCTGCGCATGCGCTAGGAGCTGCGCGCGCCTCGCCGCCGCTCCAACCGCTTCGCTTCGCCAGCTGAGCTGTGCGCATGCATGAGGAGCTGAGTGACGTCACTACGCACGCCGCCACCTCGCCATATGTGCGCATGCACGGCGTGCGCGCAAGGGGGCTTCTTCGCCCGGGCGCGGCCATTTTCTGCCGATTGGCGCACCGCCGCGCGGGCGCTTCCTTGGGGATTGCAGAGCCGCGGCACCGCGTAGCTGCGGTATCGTCCGGCCGCGCCTGCCCGGTAACCGCGTTTAGCTAGCGTTCGGGTGCTGGAGAATAGGGAGTTTTAGCTGACCGTGATCCGCGATCCGCTACTGTGATCCGCCACCGCGCGTTCCACTGCGCATGCCCAGACTCCCCTTGCCGCCGACAGATGGCGCCATATTCCCGACGCGGCACACGGACCTGCCGCGTTGAGACCAATCAGGTTGACCGCCCCGCCCCGCCCACGCGCGGTATAGAGCCACGGTGGCGGATCGCGGATCACGGTAAGCTAAATCTCTATAATATTAGAAAGATTTAGCTTACCGTGATCCGCGATCCGTCATCGTGACCCACTACCGCGCGTGGGCGGGGCGCACAAGCTGATTAGTCCCGACGCGGCAGGTCTACGTGCCGACATCTTTACCGACATCAAATATGTGGCGCCATCTACCGGCGTCAAGGGGATCTTGGCATGCGCAGTGGAACGCGCGGTGGCGGATCACGGTAAGCTAAATCTCTCTATTGCCAAAAATAGTTTCACCGCACGGTCGTGTTGGAGCAAGTCTATTTGTATTGTCGTAGTTAAAATCGACTCGTTATTAAAGGGTTAGTTACGTTCACGTTAACTGTGTTGGTGCTTTGCACGCAGCCGCTCTATAATGCTGCCGGTTCGGTGCCTTACTGATGAGAAAAAGTTTGTGAACAATTGCAAACATTACTCTTGCGTAACGCTCGCACCACTTCCAAAGAGCTCTTCTTGCTTCATGTCAGCCATTTCGAACCTCAGCAGTTAGGCTGTGCTGTCGTTTGCATGGTGTGTGCCAGTAACACCAACGAATTATCGCTGTGGGCTCATCTGAGTCGACACGCTAACAGCAGGCAAGCATCGTCGCGAAGAAAGCATGGTAGACCGAAAACTACTTTCAAGCGGGCTCTACATTCGTCAAGCCGAGGGGTTTTACAGCGTTGGCACTGCCAGCAGGTGCACTAGGGCGCTCAGCCGACCCGGCTCAATGATCGCAAAGTTATAGTGGGAGAACCATTGCAGGGGCGCGGCACTGTTCGATATATCGTATGTTTCGTTAAAGGGAGTTCGATAAACGCAAAAAAAAACACTATTATATACTTGTGCACGCGATTTTAAGGGAATATTAAGCCAGTTCGACATAAGCAATAATTCTATCTATCCGGTTTTATATATCAAGGATCGACGAAGCGCTTATGGGGCATTTGTAAAAATCAACAATAGGTTTATTCGAGTGAAACTACGATATATACAGACCTAACTAGGCGATTGAATGGCAGTAAACATAGGCTGTGGCCAAAGCAGGAGAACCTCACCCTGCATAGCTAACGTGCCGTGCATGACTGAAAGGCGTTCATTGAAGCGGGTGGTTAAAAATAAACTGAAAAAGTCATCCAGCCCGCAACACACAAAATTATTCCGGAAGAAAAAGGTGCAGAGGGAATACTTCAAAATGAACCGACAGTCCGCTAAGCGAGATTAATGCACAATGTAAAGAAGTATTGTTTTAACGACTGCACTAACCTTGAATTACACATACGCTTGCGAAAACACATACGCACATACAAATAATACTGGTATTTCGCTGTATTTTAACCAATTATAACGCACTTATTACGGCCCAGTCAATCAAAGCTGTGTTCCGATGTGCGTACGTAGTCCTGGAAGCTTCTGAGGACCGTGGAACTACGCCGGCGTTCACGCAGGAAGCGTGCCACGCCAAGACCCAAAATAACTCCCGTGACGTGGGCGAAAGTAGAGCCGCCCTGTGCGTAGCAATGGAGGTGCACCAGCTCGAGCAGTAAGCCAGGCCAAAAATGCACTCCGATCGGCACCGCAGTCAGCTGGTACTCGGCATCGGGCTTCAAGCTGTGGAGTGCAGCCTTCAGTGCAAGCATGGCGCCGAAAAAGTCGCAGCTGCAGTCGGTCACGTGTGCAGCCGGAGGCGGAAGGTCACTTTGGAAGGCGAGCAGATGCTTCCAGACGACGAACTCTAAGCCATCCCGCAACACGTTCATGGCAAGAAGTAGGGCTGGGGCCAAGGCCAGAAACCTGCAGCGAAGTAGAAGCATTCATGAAGTGTTTTTGAAGCGATTGCTTCACTAGTCGAAGTAAAGCCAAGGTGCCGTGTGCTTCCAATGACCTTCAAACAGCTTCAAGGTCAATGTTCCCTATGTTCCCACCAAAAGTCAAGGTCAAGGGTCAACTGTTGGGGGGGGGGGGGTGCTAACTTAACGCATGAGCATCTGCGTGGCGAGACATAATTGCTGCACGTCGAATTGATTTTTCTGGCTGTAATTAACTAAGTACTCACATCAACGAAATTTTGCACACATTTTTTCACCCTCTACCTAGTACAACCACACTTTTACTCGTAAATCAAATCATTTCTCGACAGTGTCGGTATGAGATCTTCCGTGGACGCATAAATCCTGTTTACACTCACGAGCGTATAATACAGAGCCGGTTGCGAAACTGCGGTTCATCATGCATGTCCCAATGCCAGGCATATCGCGATCTGGTTTGGTTTGGTTTATGGCGTTTAAGTCCCAAAGCGACTCAGGCTATGAGAGACGCCGTAGTGGATGACTCGGGAAATTTTCACCACCTGGGGTCCTTTAACGTGCACTGACATCGCCCAGAACACGGGCGCCTTGATTTTCGCCTCGGTTGAGAAGCGGCCGCCGAGGCCAGGATTCGATCCCGTATCCTCGGGAACAACAGTCGAGCGCCAATTAATTCCTGAGCCACCGCGGCGGGGTATCTCACAATCAATTTTGTGATAATAATAAGACCCCGTTATACCAGCCGCTTAAATAAATTTCACCCTCAAGTTATGCTATAATTTGCGTGCACGGCGCCCTTATTTGGAGTACGTTTTTTTTCTGCCTCTCCACTGGAGATTCCAGTGTACCAGATGAACTGAAAAGGTTCTTGAAAATGTGTTTATTTTTTCTCTCGCTTTCCCAGACATGCTTTAAGTGGTGAATTACATATATGCGGAAATTAAGCCGACGTCACCGTCCTTTCACGAAAAGCTGCGTTTATTTTTGTTCAAAGATATATCTGTCGATGTTTGCTAAGGTGAAGAATCGCATAAAAACATAGGCTTTTTTTTTTGTCCGCCTGTGCCCATTCTACTCCAAAAGAAGACTGCTTACGGCCCACAGCAAGTAGAATTAAATTTTGTGATAAAAAACACCACGGGTATGAACAGGAGCATTTGAGGTTGCAGTCTTTGCCAGAAGAAAGCGGCCCACATAGCACAGTTTGTCCCCAATGTGTGCGGTGGCGCTATTGTCGCTGACCAAATGTATTCGATGAGGATGATGTCATCTATCATAACTGCGAATGGGCAGGAGAGTAGCGACAACCTAGTCGGAAACTGCGAGTTCACGCGAACTATGTGGCCTAAGTGTTTAACTAAGTGCCACCGAGTGTTAACTAAGTGTTTCTTCGAAAGCAGCCAACAAGCTCTCACCTATAGTGGCCCAGTAGTGGTTCCAGCCTCTGACCGACAGCCAGCACTGACAGAAAGATGTATGCCAGCTCGTGGATGTTACCCACGTACAGCGGCGAAAGCACGAGCGGCCGCCAGAAGGGATGCCGGAAAGCCAGCTTCGTGTCATTTAGGGCGGCAGCCTCGGCGTACGGTCCGTACAAGTGTGCAATGGCGACGGTGGCGACGAATAAGTACGTGACGGGCGTCTTGGGCACTGAGACGACGTAAAGGTGGCGCTTTGGGTAGGGAATGCTGCGACAGTATATGAGGACGATAAAATCATTAACGGTCATCAACAATTAGCTACACACCCTCCGTATAACCCTACTGAAAAATTGTATCAGGCAATAACCTCAAATCACATAAAAATCACATACAGGTCGCATATAGTTGTATACAGTCTCATAGCTTCTTAAACATTAACATAAATTATGTACGATATTTTATGATAATGATGCGAACCGTATGAGAGTCTATGCGATCCAATGAGATTTTATGAGGTTATTGCCACGTAGAACTTTTGTTTTTTTCAGTAGGGAAGTCTAAGTCACGGGTGCACCCATTGAAAGGCGCTTGAAGCCAATATACCTAAACATAACGCCCACGGACAGTCACGTATACAATATACGACCAAAACAAGGCACGAATACAATCCCTGAGCTGCCACCCGAAGTCAAAGATACACAATGGCCTTAATGCATGATAAGACAAAATTTAAATGACCCGCGACTCACGGTGCGGTAAGTATAATATATGATGGTGTGACGTGTCTAGGGTTAGGATTTATAACTAATATGCATTTACGAGCTTCGTATACAGAGTTAAAATAAGAAAATCATTATCGGATCATTCCATGGAATGCTTGCACTTTAGTTTGTTATTAAAGTGTGCGCATGTTCATAAGGTCGAGTGGCCTGCTCGTTTCGATTTATTGGCAGATCTGTTACCAAATGTGCTGCGTGAAACGCGCTATAGCAACGCCCCTGTGAACAGCGTAGACAAGACGGCTAACTTAGTAAATTACAGAACTTGCACAACGCTGTTGCGCTACACTTCAGCAGATGTTTTTGCTACAAGATAGATGTTCTTGGAACGCCTCGGCCTTGTTTTGGCCGCAGTCTGAATGCATCTGGAGTCATCACGATGACGTTCTGGCAACTCCGCAGGTTTTTTGACCATTCGAATATTCTAGTAAAAATTTTATTGTAGGTTCTCCTCTCCGTCCTGACGCATTCTACAAAATTAGGGCGCTGCACGATAATCCGTTCACGCGCAACACGACTTTAAAATATGCCGTTTTCATGGCTTAAGTTGAGACTATTTCTGCGGGCAACACTGAGTTTCTGACGTCACAAACAGTTTACCGGCGTTATACTGTCCACTTCCAACGTGATTACGAAATTGTGAGGCTTATATTGAACTACCTCAGACATTTTATGCAGTGCGTCATGATTTCTATACTTTATTTTCACCATCCAACGCACGTACGAGTGTTTTTGTAATACTGAGTGTGACGTCACTATTTCGTCAACTAGGACGTCATAATTAGGAACACATAATTCAGACCAGAATTTCAAATTATATGGAGGAAAAAGAGAAATGGCCAGACGAGATGTATGGCTTCAGGCCCCATCTGAGCACACAGGACGTCATGCTGCGGCTGCAGCAAGACATAATTAATTCCAGAACCAAAGATGCGAAAGTCATTATCGGACTGGACCTAAAAAGGGCCTTCGACAACGTCAAGCACGAAGCGATCTTGGAAGGGCTCCAGCAGGCAGGAATAGGGCTAAAAACTTATCGCTATGTGAGAAATTTCTTAACGGACCGCACGGCGGTTATAACTTTCCAGGAAATACAATCTGGGGTGATCAGGCTAGGTAACAGGGGGACACCTCAGGGATCGGTACTGTCACCCACCCTTTTCAACATGGCCATGAGAGGGCTCCCGAAGGAATTGCGGAAAATTGGGAATTACAACTTAAATTACAGCCTGTACGCGGACGACATCAATCTCTGGATCAACAGAGGGAGCGACGCAGAGATAAATGAAACGCTGCAGGCGGCAGCAGATGTCATCTCTAAGTACGCGGCGGACAGAAGACTTAAATATTCGCCTGAAAAATCAGAAATCTTCGTGTATAATGACAAGGCACTCAGGAACAAACCTCCCTCTGACCCACAGGTGTACGTGGAAGGAAGGGAGATACCAAAAGTAGAGACAATACGAATATTGGGACTCCACTTACAAACACACGGAAGGAACACGATCACCATTAAAAAGTTAGAAAACCACGCGACCCAGACATTAAACCTCGTCAGGAGGGTCTCACGTAACGGAGGCGGCCTCAAGGAAAAAAACATCCTGAGATTGGTACAAGCCTTCATCATTAGCAGAGTGGGCTACGCCACGCCATATCTGAACCTAAAGGCAGATGAGAGGAGAAAGATAGACGCGCTTATCAGAAAATGCGTTAAAAAGGCCCTAGGCCTCCCAACATGTACATCGACGGAGCAGCTACTGGCCCTAGGACTGCACAATACGATTTCAGAAATCACGGAAGCGGTTAAAACTTCGCAACTTGAAAGACTCAGTACGACGCGAGTGGGAAGAGCTACGCTAAGTAACCTTGGAATAGCCACAGACTGGGGGCAAAAGGAAAGGGTTGACATTGACAGGAAAATCAGGGCGCACCTAAGAATCCCTCCCCTACCCAAAAACATGCACCCTGAGTTTAATAGGGAAAGGCGACAGAAAAGGGCGGAAGCGATAGAAACAATATATCGGAGCAAACCTCCAAATGAAGTTGCCTACGTAGATGCGGCAGGAAACAGACACAGTCGATACATGACCATAGCGGCGGTAGATGGGGGAGGCACCCTCATCACGGTGGCTACCATACTAGGGAAAGAAACCGAGATAGCGGAGGAAGCTGCGATAGCGATCGCTTGCGTTGGCACCAAAGCTAGATATATTATTAGCGACAGTAAAACTGCAATCCAAAATTTCAGTAGGGGGAGGGTAAACCCCCTCACCACCAAAATTTTAACACAAGGAGTGATTGATCGGACGCTCAACATCATCTGGACCCCGGCGCACGAATCTGTCAGCGGTAACGAGGCGGCTCACAGTGCAGCTCGAGATCTCTACCTCCGAGCTGTACAGGATGGCTCGGCTCAAGCAGAACATAATAGAGAAGGGCGATTAATTTCGTATCAAGACATTACAGAACACTACAGGCAATGCCGGAGGCGTTTTCCCCCACCAAACACGGCGTTAAATAGAGGCCAGGCAATGGCGTGGAGACGCCTGCAGACTGGAGTATACCGAAACCCAGTACTAAATAAACATATCCGATCGGACTGCGAGGACGATAAATGTAAAAAGTGTGGGACGAGAGGAACCCTCGACCATATAATTTGGGAGTGCGCTTACTCCCCAGGCAGGGCGCAAAACATTAGCAGTAGGGAAGCCTGGGAAACCTTATTGCGAAGCTCGGACCCTGAGCTCCAACTCATCGCCGTCCAACTGGCAGCAAAGGCCGCCGGCGAAACCAAACCGGCCAGCATCTAATGCGACCATCCCGTGCGGCTGGGCCGCTAAGTCCCCTCCCCCTTACAGGGGGGTGAGACAGAGCAGCCCAGACGGTGTGGTCCTTCTCTGTTGGACAATAAAAGTTTTCAACAACAACAACAACAACAACAACAGCAACAATAGGACGTCGTTGCTGGCTGTGAAAGCAGTTTCGGTTTCGATTTGCTGTTTTTCCTTTTTAAAAATACTTCTAATTGGAATTTCGAAAAACAGTTTTTTGTGTTTGGAGTCAGGACATGCAGAGGAAGTAATTCAACCAAAAACACAAAATGACGAAAAACCACCGGAGTTGCCCTTTAAATACACGACACGCATTTCAGACTTTGTTCTCAAAACTAGAAACCATCTGAAGTTAGTGCGTTAAGATTATGTTTAGTAAGCATGTACAGCTCCACATCGACATCGTGCTAATGGAATAAGTATAAAATGAATGAGGATCCGCGGGTACACTCTAAGAAATAAACCCGGAAGGCTGCCAGTACGTTTGTTACAAATCATGAAAGTGATGAGCCATATACTCATTTTTCTCCCTGCTCAAGCGCTGATGTTTGAGCCAGCAACAGCACTTGTTAAGAATTGAGGAACTTACCCGATCAGAAGCTTTCCCACCGCTGTCTTGGCGAGCAGGAGGCCTGCAAGAACACCGCAGATGATGGGCAAAATGCTCTTCGAAGAAGATACCGACAAGAGAAGAACGTCTATCTCCACGGGAACCTGGTACCTCATGTTCAGGTCGTAATCGCTGCAGTGAACTGTAGCTCTGCCGAAGTGTTCGCGGTTCAGTAGGGCCAATGCTACGACGACGCCGGCGAAAGTGTGTGTGCACATTGTTTCCACGGGAAAGCCGGTGACGCTGTAAATTATTTGGAGCAACCAGACATTGATGAGGCCTACCATGACGGTCACGATGGCCACGACGGCGACAAAGTGAGTAACGCCGAGGGCGGTTTCTAAGATGAACCCCTTAAAGAAGAACGCCGCAGCGTTTGACGTCAAGTGGCAAAAGTCCGCGTGGTGGAATGCGGCGAGAACTACGCGCTCCCAGTGTCCCTCACGTACTATCGTGAAGACACTGGCGCAGCGCTCGGGGTAGTGCTTGTGCAAGAATTTCCAGTGCGCTTGGAAGAGAAGTGCAATGAGAGTCAATGTGGCCCACGGGAGACAAGGAGTGGCGAAGACGTCCTCTGACTCGTCCTTGAATTTATGCTGTCCTGCGCTGAATTGCTGGTCAGGTGACTGACGGCTACCAGTGAAGAAGCCGAAAGGTACCAGAGACCGAGGGCTTCCAACTGCCGACGAAATGTTCCGAATGACAGACGCTACCCACGGGACAAGAGACCTGGGACTCTGTGGGATCAGAGGGTGCGTTGCTGGCAGCTGCGCTGTGCTCGCTTGCATTGTTATGGACCTCGTTTTATCAGCTGGACTAACAGGTGCCGATGACCTCAAGATGCCTTCGGACTTCACTTGCTTTGACGAAGCTGGTGACGGAACCTCGATCGGGTGCGCATCGGAGTGAGGCAATGCCGATGTTGACGAGTTGGTTGTGGCGTTCGAGAACGTCTCTCTGGAATAGGCCGGAGACCCGAGCTCTGAAACTACAGACTTTGGGCTCAAAACAATGCGGCTGTCGTCTGAAAAACTTGGCTTGGAGTCTGTTGAAGATTCCTGCATTGACTTGGATCCTAGCTGGCGCCTTCTGCTTGGCGAATATTGGATAGTCATCGATCTGTAGTCACCCGTGGAAGAGTCCGGAGTCTGAGACGCCTCGGTCACGAGGTCGGGGCGCATCTTTGGTGAAAGCGGAAATGTTGGAAGCGGTTCGGACTGCTGATGATGCTGCATGGGCAATGTGGAGCCAGCTGTCAGATCCAAAGAATGCCGCGAAGGGTCGGAAAGTCCACTGCCCAAAGAATGCGAGCCTTCGCGTTCAGCTTCCTTGGTCGTTCCGACAGGTGCCTCAACAGATGCTGCTGTAGGTTCCACCACAGGTGAAGCCGCGTTGGGGCTAGCGTCTGCGCCAGGTGCCGCATCAGGTGCTGCTGTAGGTTCCGCCACAGGTGCAGCCGCGTTGGGGCTAACGTCTGCGCCAGGTGCTGCAACAGGTGCTGCTATAGGTTCCGCCATAGGTGCAGCCGCGGTGGGGCTAACGTCTGCGCCAGGTGCCTCAACAGATGCTGCTGTAGGTTCCGCCCCAGGTGAAGCCGCGTTGGGGCTAACGTCTGCGCCAGGTGCCGCTTCAGGTGCTGCTGTAGGTTCCGCCACAGGTGCAGCCGCGTTGGGGCTAACGTCTGCGCCAGGTGCTGCAACAGGTGCTACTGTAGATTCCGCCATAGTTGCCGCCGCGGTGGGGCTAACGTCTGCGCCAGGTGCCGCAACAGGTGCTGCTATAGGTTCCGCCATAGGTGCAACCGCGGTGGGGTTAACGTCTGCGCCAGGTGCCGCAACAGGTGCTGCTGTAGGTTCCGCCATAGGTGCAGCCGCGGTGGGGCTAACGTCTGCGCCAGGTGCCGCAACAGGTGCTGCTGTAGGTTCCGCCATAGGTGCAGCCGCAGTGAGGCTAACGTCTGCGCCAGGTGCCGCAACAGGTGCTGCTGTAGGTTCCGCCATAGGTGCAGCCGCGGTAGTGCTAACTTCTGCACCATCCGACTGCTGCGCTCCGGGACGGACCTCCATGGTCTCTTCTATTGGGGCAGACGCACCTCCTATCCCTTCCTTATTCGTGACCAGTGAGTCCTTGGGGCTGTCGTGATGTGACATTGTTCACGTTGGTGCTGACGACGGGAGCGGAGCTATTCAAAATTTTGCGGCACGGCCAATCTGTTTGTTGCCAGATATGCGGGGTCAGCAGGAATTCTTCCCACCTCTGCGTATTTCGGCGGTAGAGTATAAGACGATCCTCGAAGGGGATCCCAGCATCCGCTCCTCCGCTGTCGCCGGCGACCACCCCTTCCTAGCGCTGAACTACTTCTTCTTCAAGCTGCCACGCTAAATAAAATGGCCTAACTGATTATGATATGATTTTAATGATGCAATGTAGGGATTTAGCTAAAGAGTACAGTGTACTGACGGTATTCAGTCTGTATTTGGGAGGGGTCGAAGGAGTAAATTAGAGAGTTAATTCTTCTTAGCTCAGTTTCGCGCCGCCATCGCTGTGTGCGGCGGTGCGGTAGTCCGCAGCGCACATTGTATGGAAGACGATGAGAACGGAGCGTCGCACTTCTCCGTAATCGCTTATAGTGCGCGCACGAGCCTCCTGGATGAACTGTCGACCATCTTGGAATGAATAAGGCATACCTTCGTCATTTAACGGTAACTCGATCCCCAGGCGGTTCTCGTGAAAACTACACTCCGGTTAAGCACACTACTATCACTACTACAATACTACAACGACGCTAAATGCAAATAACGAATGTGTCATAGTTGTGTATGTAAAAATAAAATATACTTCAATTACTGCCATCACACTACGCATTCCGCTATTCTCGGCATACAAACCACATCAACTTGAGACGTGGGCGCAAATCCGCCGCTATTTGCATGGATGCTGCCTTGGACAAAAAATGGCAGAGACAGTAACTATGAGCCCCGCCGGGGTGGTGCAGTGGTAAGACGCCCGACTACTGTCCGGAATACCCGGGTTCGAACCCGACCTCGACGGCTGCGTTTCGATGGAGGCGAAACGAAGAGGTGTCCGTGTGCTGTGCGATATGGCAGCGCACGTTAAAGATCCCCAGGTGGTCGAAATTACTCCGTAGCCCTCCACTACGGCTCCCCTTCCTCTTCTTCCACCTTCACTCCCACCATCATCCCTTCCCTTACGGCGCGGTTCAGGTGTCCACAGAGCAAGTGTGACAGATACTGCGCCTTTCCCTTCCTATGAACCAACCAACCAACAGTAGCTATGACCATATAGTACAGACACGGGAAATCGGTCAACGGCTGGGTTCTAAGCTGTATTCCCCTCAAGCTCAGACCGCTGCGACGGCTCTAGCAGTGGCAGGAGGCAACAAAACGAAAACTGCAGGGGACAGCATATCAGACTCACAGGAAGCATACAAAAAGATTTCCACGCGCGGCCTAATCGACCTGCTGGCCGCCGATGGGCGCCTGGGCACGGGACCTTGCGGGGAACGAAAATACAGGCTAAACTGCTCGAAGTAAGCCCGATTGAGTCAGACCAGCCAGGCTCCTGGCTGTTCAAAGACTTCGGTGGTATGACGGATACGGCCTTCCACACTGCTCCCACTACGCGGATGCCGCGCGTTCGCTTGCGAACCACCGAGTGTACAAAAGAAGGAAGACACCGTGAACGTTCTAATGCTATTTAATGCACTTCCAAGTAATACAAAGCGCGCCGACTATCTAGTTAGATCAGCAAGGTCCTCCTCGGAAGAAAAAGGCTGCGTAAGATTTTTCGATTCACTGTTTCTGGAACAAGAGGTGCGACTTCGGCGGAGAACACTTTCACGCGCCGAGGATGGCGGCTGGGGTCTCCCGTGCGTGCCACATTCTTCGGGTAAAACCATTCCATGGCGTCCGCCATAGGAGGCAGCGAAAGCGTGAAGCATTTGTCGGTCGCTTCGCTGCCCAGAACCAGAAGTGAGGCGGCCGTGCTCTACGGTTGTTGAAGCGATAGCTTCACTATATTCTAGGTAAAGCCGGGTTTTGTCGTGTGTTACTTGTTTCCCAGATCTCCGTGTGTATCACAGGTCCTGAAGCAGAGTCAAGTTAAAGGTCAAGGACAAGGTTAAAGTGAGAGTGTGGGAGGAGTGAGTTACGTTTCGGGCACGCTGTGTGTCAGACGTGAAGCAGTGTCAGGTGTCTGCAGACGTCAATTCTCGCGTATAAAGGGGCGCGGCGCGCCTCCGGCCAGAGCACGCCGTGGAGCCAGAAGAAGAGCGAGTCGCCGTGCCAAGTACAGTAGAAGGTTGGCTACTTCGGACGATCCAGCGGACATTGCGCTGGATAGTCGTCGATGTGTGCGTGCTCTCTTAGCTTGTGCGTACTCCCTTAGCTTTACATTGAGTAAAGCTAAGAGAGTGGCCGAACCGCCAGAACAATGTGAGGACCGAGTAAACGCCGCCGCGAAGACGCTGCAAGGCGGCAACGCTTTACCACGTAGAACCGTTTAGCAGTACTCGGTGATTTATCCGGTGTGGCCGCCTGAAGCTATCGCTGCAACTCAGTTTAACTAAAGCTAAACCATGGGCATTTTTTTTTTTCGTTTTCAAGATTCTCTCCAGGTTCCGAGAGCACTGCAGCCGCGACCACTCGTGTTCATGGCTGCGTTTTGCAGGATCTTGAAGACTTAATGTATTGTCTCTTCACGGAACTCTCCGTAGACATCTCAGAGTCGCTTCTGTATCTGTCACACTTTCTCTGTGGACACCTGAACCGCGCAGTTAGAACAATTATACGGTCTCTTAAATATCTCTTAAGAGGTAAACGGCGAAAGCCTACTATTCCTCCTCTTATCATTCGCCTTTTTCTTGCTTCTTCTCTACCTTCTCTTTCTTTCTTTCTCTTGGCGCCTCATTTCAGTTATTACTAGTCATTACTAAGCATCTTTAGTATTTGTAATCAATTATACTCGTTACAAGTCGTCGTTAGATATATTGGTAATTTGTAGTCATCAGTAGTCAACAGTAGTCATTTTAGTCATTACTAAGCATTTTAGCCATTTTTAGACATGTTGGCCATTAGAAGTCTTTAGTACTCATTGCAATTGATTAGTAGGTCATGGTCATTTTACGCGACTGCAGGAAGAAGGAAAAGAAAATACACGAGCCTACTGCTGGCTCTGTAGCTGAGCCATCTCCATTGCCTCGTGCGTACAAGAGAGAAAATAGAGAAGATGGAGAGAAGCGGTGGCGGGTGCAATGACGGCCTACAAAGATAAAAATTCGGTGGCAGGCTAGCCCCCGCCGGAAGCGGCGGTGACTTAGTAGTCCTAGCCCCGTAGAGCCAAGAGCAGCCACCCCTCTCAACGGCTCGAAATTTTCACCATAAGCCTCTTAGAAAGACGTTTGCCTTAAAATAAATAATAATTGGTTTACAGGAAAGGAAGGCGCAGTCTGGGCACCTCCACCGCGCCCTAAGTAAATCAAATCTGTATTAAGGGAAGGGACAATGTAGAAGTGAAAACGGAAAAGAGAAAGGGGTGCCGTAGTGGAGGCTCCGGAGTAATTTCGACCACCTGGGGATCTTTAAAGTGCGCTGACATCGCACAGTACATGGACGCCTCTCCGTTTCGCCTCCATCGTGCTACAGAGCCAGTAGCAGGCCCGTGCATTTTCTTTTCCTTCTTCCTACAGCCACACCAGCAACAACGCCTCCATCGAAACGTCGCCGGAAAATTGACTTTTGGGGAAAGGAAAAAGGCGCCGTATACCTTATTTTAATTTGCGTTTGCACCCCGCTGCGTGGCGCCCAGCCGCGCTGGCGCACTGGTTAAGACACCTAACTACTGAACCTTACGAACTTACGTTTTTTTTATGGGTGGGCGATGATTTGCTGGTTTTGACAATCGATATTTTGACTGAATTGGTGGGTGGGAGATTATGATTCGGTTTGTAGGGTTTAATGTCCCAAAGCTACTCAGGCTGTGAAAGACGCCGTAGTGGAGAACTCCGGAAATTTGGGTTTTTTAATGGGCACTGACATCGCACAGCACACGGGCGCCTTCATTTTCGCCTCTATCGAAAAGCGGCCGCCGAGGCCGAAATTCGATCCCGAATCCTTGGGCACGGTAGTCGAGCGCCGTAACCGCTGCGCTCCCCCTCCCCCCTCCCCGGCAGGGTGGGTGGGCAATGACTAGGGATATTACGCGCCAGGTGATATATATTGTGCACGGTGTATATATTTCTTTTTATTTTTACCTACCCTGCCCTTCCTCACTGTCGCTCACATCTTTGATTTCCTCTACCACTTCACTTCAGACAGTAGATAACGGGTCTGGCAAACATATTTTCTTTCCTTTTGGCTATATAATAAAATAACCACATATTAGGAAGACGACTCGCCGCCAGGGAACCGGCGCCCGGGTGTCTGGCATTCCAGACGTGTCTGATCATGTTGACCGCCCGATGCTTTCTGGCAATGTGCCGCTGCCTTGAGGAGCAGCACCACAGCAGGCAAAAATGATGTCAGCAGGAGAAGTTGAGCGGAACCCAGGTGGCTTGCCCAGGCACAACACCCTGCTACGCTTTCCTCCCTTGGAATCCTGTTTCTTAGCCTAAGCGACCATCGCTTATCCTTTCTTCGCACTACATGCCCTGCCCATGCCCGTTTCTTCATCGTGATTTCCACTAGAAGTCATTACCTCAAGTTATTTCTCTGAACAACTCTCTTCTTATCTCTTAGCGTTACACCTACCGTTTTTTCGTTCCATAGCCTTCTGCGTGTAGCCTCAACGTACGGAGAACCCTTTTCGTTAGCCTGCACTTTTCAGCCCCTTATAGGTAAATACAGGTATAATGCAATTGTATTATATATTTTCCTCTTGGGCGATTTCAGTAAGCTGCTAGTCATAATCTGAGAGTATTTGCCAAATGCGCTCCATCCCAATCTTATTCCCTTGAGTCTTCTCTTCCATGGTCCGGCTCTGCGCTTACTACCTGTCCTAAATAGGCATATTTGCCAAACACTTCCAATACTTACATTATTTAATGTAAACTGTCGCTGCGTCCCAATTGTCCGATATATCACCCGGCACTCAAGATGGAAGGACCATTCCGAACGCTCCTGAAGAACGTGTTGCGAATGAAGAACACGAATTAGCATATTATGCATGCATATAATCTACGCGAGGATAGAATCCCAGTAGTAGCACCGCTACGTTTTTCTATATTTCACCCAAACTATATCGAGCTCGGCCAGTCTACTCGCCGCGGTGGCTCAGTGGTTAGACTGCTAGTCTGCTAAGCCGGATAATCTGGGCTCGATTCCGCTTGAGGAAGTCGCGATCCGATTGGGGCAAACAAAAAGGGCGCCCATGTGATATGCGATGTCCGTGCAGATTTAAGAACCATGGTGGTGAAAATTTATCCGGCGACTACCACAAGGATACCACTTTATCCCTTCTTTTCACTTCCTCCAAGGAGAACTGTAAGGCAGTGACTTCATATTTTCTCAAACCCTTTTTTTCTACCTGGAATAGACATGCTCACGTGGAGTGCGCATGTAATTGCAGGTACGTTGCATTCAATGGCGTCATCGGCCGCCACGCGTTGCGTCATGCACCCCTGGAGTCGGGGGATCTCAAGAAGCTCATGCTGACGCATACCGAGCTGGGCTCGGCGGTACGACACCTGGACGCCGCCTTTGGTCCCGTCGTCTTTTGGTGGGTGGCCCTCTTCGTAATGGGGGTCTGTGTCGAGGTGAGCCGCTTCCTGGGGCACCGACGCTTGGAGGACCGCTTCGAACTAGTCATCTTCGGTAAGTGCACCTCTGGAATACCATATTGAAGATCAAAACGGACGAACAGCCGAAACAGACTCGATTCCTGCAGAAGGTATTGGCGAACATTACAAATTTATGGTGACCATTACTGTGGTTATTGGCAGTGGGATACATCGGAAGCTACTGATGGCTGCGGCGCCTGCATATCCCTTCCGGTCGTAGGTCCAGGGGTGCAACGAGGGCACTTTGAAGATAGATCGAAACGTATAGTCGTCACTTCCGGTCTGTTGACGTCACCTGCCTCCTGCTAATTCACCGGATTTTATGATCAACCAGATCAACGCTTAGTGGCATAGTGAGTGAAAAATCGTGAGCACGACTCTGGGAGCTGATAATTGGCAGGTGACGAGGTCGGGCACTTACTATTACGCAAGTGTGATAACGTCACGATAATACATTACGTGGCCAAGTTTTCGGCAAGAGCTTTATGACGGGTAGGATGGAAATCGAACCTGGGACCATTGGACCTCGAGTCAGAAGCCTTACCCTTTCGTCAGGAGGCACTTTTCACGGCTTGGTTATAAAGCAGGGTCCGTATTCCGAGTTTACATAGTTTTAACATTGCCGTTATCTCCCTAACCTCGAACCTCTGGTTCCGACGTTTATGACTTGCACAACACTTTCGATAACGACGCATATATACTCTAAATACGGATCTGGGTCTTTATATTCATGTCGAGTAGTGTCTCACAATGTGGTAACTTATGACTGCGTGCTGATAAAACATTGAAGGAACACTTAATCTCTGCCTTTAAGAATATGATATGATAGCGATGATGACTTCCGTCTGCGGTTCCTCTTACGGATTCTCCTTCCCATACTTACACGTAGTTCTCTGGTATTTGCCTTTAATCCACCAATCCTTTATAACTAGCTCTATTATCACAGAGTCATAAGCTACATTACGAGAAGGCCAACCGAAATGCGGATTGGTCCATAGCAAAGCTTCGCTATAATTAATCCGTACGAACATGCCTGAGTAGAAGCTATGTGGAGTGCCTTACTCTGGGTCCAAGTATCCAGGTGAGTTCGAGTCCCATCTCCCCGTCACATCTTCCGTCATATCTCAACTGGCCTAATTTCTATAATGTGCTTTGTGCGTTTGTGTGGGAAGTGCAAACTCGAATTAGCACAGGAAGTTCACAAGTGCACAGGCATCCAGGCTTGCTGGCTCTGCATCGTCAACAATGCAGTTTTACATGGATAGATAGTATATGAGAGCGAGAGACACGAATCCATCCCATCTCGTAGATAACACTATCCATATGCTGTAGAAAAGCAATATTCAGTGCGTACAGCTTCGCTCTGATGATGGAACCACCAGGGTACGATTAATGGAGATGAGCTCGGTTTGTTGTTCAGCGAACGGTAGTAATACCTCGACAGATCCAAAGTTATTCGTTAGGCATCAAAGGCTGACATCAGTCTCAAGCAATCATGGCTTTGGGCGGATGGATCACTACGTTGGTAGGTTCATCGAGATTACCGACACGGAGGTTTAGAGGACTAGAGGTCTGCTTGGTGTCAACATTCTTAAATTAAGAAACGTTTCCGCTCATGGCGCTCACTACCAAGATGCGTAGCAAATACCTTTGTCGGCTCCCCAGTGCGAGAGACACGAACACTTCTAAATTTTAGGCGTAAGCTGTACTACTACTTGGGGTGCAATTTCGGATTTTACTCACTGGGCCCTCATGACCTTCAGCTGGCTCCGAACGATTTTGAGTAACGGCAGATGCTGCACCTTTCTTTCCCCAGAAAGTACCTTGAACAAAAATATAAAACTTCGGGATAATTAAGCTCCGCCATTAAAGTTTGGCAGGGTAGCGGTAATGGATTTGCCAAGTGTCCTTGCGTGTCGTACATACGCAAGGACACTAGTACATGGAATTTGCTATTTGTCCGATATGCAAATCCCTTAATTTCTTCATCTAATACATAACACATAATCTTTATCACACGGTCGTATATGAAAGGCCACCCAACGTAAATACATCGGCCCTCTTAACAAAGCCGCAAGGATGTGCCTGCATGGTTTCAGGGTGGGTTGTCTGACTCGGAATGCAAGGGTCCTATAAGGTTGATTCAAATCTCATACTTCCATCTGAAAGGATGGGCTCGATTTGGCAGCTCCTGTCAAATCAGCCATGGCGTGTCGTCCCGTGACGTCAGAACACTCTGCGTCCACTCAGTCACCGGTCATGCCAGCCACCAACCACAACCTGGCCTAGCAATGCCCATGATTTCTTGCTCGCAGCGCAGGCGCTATCGCGTCTACTCTCAAGGCAAAGCCTGAGGGCAGCCCTAGAGTACAAACCGTGTACAACCTTGCTAAACCATGTTTAACCATTCCGCTCGTATAATTATAGTTCAAACCACGCCTAACAACCATTATTTTTCTGATAGCCCGCGCGAACACAGTTTGTTACAACTGCAAAACCTTCACGCAACGAAAGGGGAATTCGTATGCTGTAATCGAAAACTCAAGTTCAAACGCCGGTACAGCTCAGGTAGGCGTAGGCCATGAGGGCCGTGTGAAGGCAGGCATTGTTAAATCGCAACACTATAGCTAAACGGGCAAGTTGGTGAAACACAGTAAATAGAAAACAGCGCAACAAACACCGAAGCAGAGAACCACAGGACGAGCGCTGTTGTGGTTCTCCAAAGGACAGCGCTCGTCCTGTTGTATTCTGCTTCGGTGTTTGTCTGTTGCACTGTTTTCCGTTCAAATGATTAAATATGTCGCACTGTGCGTGGTTGACAACCATACGCTTGTCAGCGCAAGTTGCCCTCGACTCTCATAAATTTTAATAACACGAATACAGTCCTAAATTAATTGTCCGTGCTGACTCACGATGCACATTTCATACACTAAACATCTATCCCCTATTTTAAGGTTGTGGCACTTTACACCACTCTTCGCCCATCTTTAACATGGACTTACATCGCACAGCACAAGGGCGCCTCTTCATTTCACTTGCATTGAAACGCAGCCGCCGGCGGTCGGGATCGACCCCGGCCGCTTCATTCAAGGTCCGTATTCAGTGCACTTTCGTTCGTTCGCGCACTACGGCATTAAGGTTGCTTTTGAAGTTTCCTTCCGCAATTACTGCTGCGTTTGAGGCGACCAAGTATCGTGCACAGATCCGCACTGAAATGACGCGGAATTCAGGAGCTGGCCGAGCTGGTGGCTCCATCGCATATTCGTTTCGCTGACGTCAGTGCAAGCTGTGCATCGACAAATGCGTATGAGCACGTGTTTCGGGCAATCAACAAACGTTTCCAAATTGAGCGCAGACATATTTTTAGTGTGCCAGCAGTGGCATTCCGATCAGCAGATGCATAACAGTCCAAAGCACACGTGGGAACTATCAAACGTTGTAATAATAATAATAATTGGTTCAGAGGAAGGGAAAGGCGCAGTATCTGTCACACTTGTGTCTGTGGACACCTGAACCGCGCCGTAAGGGAAGGGAGGAAGTGGGAGTAAAAGTGGAAAGAGAGAAAGAGGAGCCGTACTGGAGGGCTGCGCAGTAATTTCGACCACCTGGGGACCTTTATCCTGCGCTGACATCGCACAGCACACGGACGCCACTTCGTTTCGCCTCCATCGGGTACTCCGGCACAGTAGCCGAGCGTCTTACCACTGCACCACCCCGGCGGGCCGTCAAAGGTTGTAAAGATTAGAAAAAATTGCAGCGGATTAATTATGGTTGAATTGAGCTAGACGAGCGATAGCTCGATTGTTCGTCGTTTAGCGTTTGCTTTTAAATTCTACTCGTCGACACCGCTTCAGGACCCTACCGGGTTGGGACGGTAGGTCAACACCGCTTGCGGCGGGGGCTAGCCAGCCACCAAATTTTTATCTGTTGTAGGCCGTCATTGCACCCGCCACCGCTTAGGTGGTGGACGACAGGTGATGTTGCGGCGCTCGTCTTTCTCTCCCTCTTCTTTTTCATTTCTTCTCTATTTTCTCTTCTGTCCGCACGAGGCAGCGGAGGTGGCTCAGCTACAGAGCCAGTAGCAGGCCCGTGCATTTTCTTTTCCTTCTTCCTACAGCCACAACAACAACGATATATATGACGGCGTTGTAGCTTAATGTTCAATCTTTAACCAAATCTAAAATGGTTTGGTTTTGTGGGGTTTAACGTCCTAAAGCGACTCGGGCTATGAGAGACGCCGTAGTGGAGAACTCCGGAAACTTCGACCACCAGGGGGTTCTTAACGTGCACTGACATCGCACAGCACACGGGCGCCTTGCTTTTCGCCTCCATCGAAAAGCGGCCGCCGACGTACTCAATATAAGCTATCCAACAAAATATGGCTTGGTGCTGTAGAATGTTTTATCATTATTCCAAACAAATAATGGTAAATTATGTTCTGCAATTAGTCGTCAAATTATAAGTTACAATATACGACATGACGCAGCGTAAAGCTCAATTTTTAAGCATAATTAACCAATTACTAATTCAATTACGAAGCATAATTAGTCAAATTTAGCTATACTGCGTCTCAATGGAGGTGATACGGAGAGGCGTCGTGTGCTGTGTGTTGTCAGTGCACGAAAGATCCCCAGGTGGTCGAAATTAATCCGAAGCCCTCCACTACAGTTCCTCTTTCTCTCTGTTCACTTTCACTCACACCTTCCCCCCTTCCCTTACGGCGCGGTTCAGGTGTCCACAGAACAAGTGTGACAGTTACTGCGCCTTTCCTTTTCTGTGAACCAATTATAGTTATAATTATTATTATTACTTGACATAAGCAATCCAACACTCGCTGCTGTTTATATAAATTCGACATAAGCTACATGAATATATAACTGATGATGAGACCGAGCTGAAGATCCAACGAACGCAGTCTGCCGGTATACAACTTTTGCATTGAGTAGAGCGCTAGACATCACCGATTACTACGAGGAGCACAGGCGCCACCCGGCTCCTTGTAAGGTACTGGATCGCTTGACGAGCGCCTCCTCATCAAAATGTTTACCAATACTGTACTGTGCCCGGCGGTGCTTAAACATTTCAACCCGTCCTTTGATGGTGCGTGCCAGTACCGTGGGGAGGTGGCTGACACCTTCCACATGGTCTGGGCGTGCCAGTCAAACCCATCCATTCCCCCCAACCCCAATCCAACTAGAGAGGACTGGGAGGCGGCCCTGCTCAGCTGTCAAGACCTCAAGGCTCCAAAGGCCTTGGTTCAACGGACGCGGGCGGCGTTGCTTGCCAATGGGGCCCCGGAATAGGGGCTCCACCTAGTATTGTGAGGGGAGGAAACCGATACGTCTCTAATCCAAACACCTCTCTGTAACCATTTAATTGTTGTTTTTTTAGTCGATATTTATTGCTTAGGGCATCAGTAGGATATGAGATGAAGGATGAATGAATGATTAAATGAATGGAAAAAGGTTGGCTGATTTTATGAAGTCCAGAAGTGAGCGATGATGAGGTCCCTGCGTCTAAGTGACGTATGAGGCAGGATTGGTTGCTGAAAGGCCAGCTATGCTCAGGTGCCGAATCCATGTTGGTTAGAGTGCTGGGCAGTCCCACAGGAAGTGGTGGATGTCGGCCTCGACATCTTCGTTTTTACAGATCGGGCATCTTGGGCGAGAATATAAGTATTGGAAGTGTGACCACGTCCTAGTGACAGCTGGTGTAAGGGCAACACCGACCCGGATCCTCCTAAGCGCAACCTCCTCTGCACGGGTGAGACCGCGGGGAAGTGATATCGCACACGTGCACTTATCCCTCCGTTATTTATATATTGTTATTTATAAGTGGTTTAACCACCACTACCTAGCTATATGCGTTGCCGCGGGCCGCCATTAATGCTCCTCATCACGAGCAAACAATCTTTGGATGGTAGGACTGTTAGCAAAGCATGGTAAGTTCTTCTGGCTTAGCGTAAGGTTTGCAAATACCCAGCTCTGAACCTGGGCAGCGTGACCCTGGCGTTCCTGCTGCTTGCGGTTCTGGCCTCCCGGCTGACCGAGGCCGCCCACGCGTCGTCCATCCCGCTGCATCGCTGTCTCGGACACACACTGGCATCAACATCGAGGGTCGGCGACGGCTTGCAGTGGCTCTCCGAAGGAAATGCTGGAGATAGCCGTCCCGCCGGACAACCAGCCCTGCTCGAAGGGCGCCTGCTGGTCTCCCAAGTCCGCGCTCCTGATGTGGCGCTCACCGGCTGGGGGTTCTTTGCCTTCTCGCGTGGGTTCGTGCTCACACTGGCCGGAGCGCTCATCTCCTACGTGGTCATCATACTACAGCTTAACCCAGCCACCAGTCCGGGTGGAGGCGACAGCGTGCCGGACCACCAAGAAATACGCTAGGCCTGCAGGGACCCTGAGTACATACACGTATATCTAGCCTTTGCAAACAGATTCCCGGCTTCTAGTTACAAAAGAGGCTCCGTCCAATCAAAATGACGAGTTTGCGTAAGCATATACCTATATAGACGTCGAAAAATTAAACACAGGTGTCACCGTTAGTGTCCGTTAACGTAAAGCAAAGTGTAGTGACGTCAGGAGTCCTTTCTCATTCTCAGTACCTGAGAGTGAGAGTTCTAAAAGTAGTTTCTTAGTGATGAGGCTTTTAATACTTAACATCAAGCTATGAATTAAGAGCCACCAAGCATAAAAATAAGACGCAGTTTTTCTCCTGCCCCTTTGGAAGACTGGCGACACCAAATATTTGAGTGTTTTTTCACTGGATAAATGCAGGGCCAAAGCGTGTAGGTCACCTAAATGTGTTTTCTGTCTCCCGTATAGTTTCGGCACAAGCACCCAAACAGTTTGCAATGTTACAAGTAGGTTTGAGATCATGCAGTGCAGACAAAAACTGCGAGTCACCGTTGTGCCCTTGCATTCAATCCATCTCTTACGCTAGCCTGGCATGAGACTCTGAATGACAGCGAATGTATCCTTACTGAAAAAATTGTATGAGGCAATAACCTGAATTTTCTCACACAGTCTCACTCACTTCACGTAAGAAATCACATATAAGTCGCATATATTTGCGTAAGATCTCGTAGTTTGTTGTACATTAACATAAATTATGGAATATATTTTATGATAATGATGTGCACCGTATGAGAGTCTATGTGATTTGATGAGATTGTGAGGTTATTGCTTCGTAGAACGTTTCGTTTTTCAGTAGGGATACTGCATTTTAGTGTGAAAACACATAACAAGGCCTAACCGGCTCATCGTATTAGTGCGTTGCCAAATTTGCACGTGCTGCCAACTTCGTCTCAGCTGTCAAGATGATGGGTTAGACCAGAATCGACCCTTGTAGGACCTTTGGATCCCTAGATAAGACGCCCTGCCCGTGGGCAATGCGGGCATGTTTGTATGGTGTGCTTTATATTTGTGTTACTCCTGGCAACTTGGTAAACATAAATCACATTCCTCGTCAGGATAGCGCTTCTGGCAGGTGATGACGAAAAGATAATGACATCAAATACATCTACAAAGATAAAGCATGCAAAACTAGAGGTTTTGAACATGACACTACTGATTTGTCCGTTACAGAAGTGTGCAAATGTTGAAATTTTTTCGGACACAAATCGAGTATGAATATGCAGGGAAAAAATGCCTTTAAAATACTGAATATCTGATGGGTGAAAAAGAATGAAAAATTAAAAAAATAGGGGACACTGTCTTTAATCCAGAATTCAAATGAAATTTGGAAATAAAATTAAACTAGAATTGCACATTATATCCTACTGAAAAATCCAGTATAAATTTTATACAGAATTCTGTATACCATTCTTTTGTACAGAATGGGCCTGCATAAAAGGGACCGGAAAAAAATGTCCAAATTAGCTGAATGCTCAAATTAACAAATGGGTGCAGAAAATAAGCCGAAAACTGTTTGCAGCACAGTAATTTTACCTGATGTACACGATGGTCTTCTGCATTTGAAATGAAACCTAAGTGAGAATGAAGTTTTATTTTTCCCCGTCTCGTCAAGCACTTTGCTTTGCGCACACTGTCGGTAAGACGCACTTCACAAAACGGCCTCGTCGCGTTTTGAGGATGCTTCACTGCACAGTGCTCGCGTTCAAGCATTGCGGTGAAGCGCAGAATGCAGTGAAACAGTTGAATTCGAAATTTCTTTTAGCTGTATTCTGAAATATTGAGATTTGAATTCTTAAAAATAAAAAACTCCGATCAGCGTTTAATTAAATGAGAATCAAACAAACATATTTCATTCATATCCCAATTTTCGTATATTCGCACACCCCTAGCTTCGTACAATTCAGGCAATCTCAAACCTACCTGTGCTCTCACCACCACCGCTCTGCTGTTGAATCCCAAACTGCATCAGAGAAAAAGCTGAGAGGCTTAGTTGCAAACTGTTTACTGGGTATAGGGGAACTCCTCGTTGAGCTCCATATCTGGTAAAGATTTATGTATGCCCCCCCCCCCCCCCTTTTCTGAAAATATGTGACAAGAACTGGGTCTCCACCTCTTTTCAAGAATACATTGCATCACCATGAGATGACAACAGTTTGACTTAGACGTCTTTGATTAACACAACTTTGTTTCCTCTTGAGTACCTTTTTCCCATTCGTGATCACTGACACCTCTGCACTCTTAAGTTTCTTTTTTCTCGGAATGAGCCAAATCAAGCAACTGAAACTAAGTCAACTTTTTCTACAGTTCAGGGATCATCTCTAGAACTTACATTTGAAAAAGGTTTCAGGCCGAAAAACAGCCAGTAAATTCCAGAAATTGTATGCAAGTCCTGTGTCAAATCAAAAATGAGCCAGATCCCGTCAATGCATAGATAAAAATGACCAGATCCACTCTTGACAACCTTCTTTCTCAGCTTCAGCCTCATAGGTCACACTGTTTTGAGAGTTATTTCAATTATTCCTACCCTAAAACTACTTTTCCATCCACTGCCAAGGATATGAAGAGGTGGGTGAAGAACTGAATACCGAAAAATGATGCAATCATCAGCCCTACCATGGTCGAAGCAGTGTTGTGTCTTTGCTGCAGGGAACACATAAAAGACTACATTTAGTTGGTCAAGTTGGCAGTGTTCCGAAATAAGCAATATAAGCAAAACTCAGGCAGGATAGCCATTGCTTTATTTAGTGCCTGTATGTGTCCCCCATTTTACGACTAGACATTAATATAGAATGGTACAGCAAATTAAAATATTTCCAGATTCAATCTACTTAACTAGTTTTTTCTGCTGCAGAAGTGTGATCAAAAGGAAGACTTCTGCATCAGTACTTGAAACAGAAGTCTGTTAAGCCTTTACTTGCTTGCTTCAAAGCACAGCAGTGCTCCTGACTGCACACAATGAATATTATAATTGTTGTTCTGCTGTATTCACAGCATGACCACATTTGCACTATTTTCATGAAGAGAGCCTAAAAACAACACTAAAAATGGTTTTTTCCTCAAAGCAGGGCTAAATGTAGATTACATCAAAAAATCAAATCCAAAATTTAATGGATGATATTGCCTTAATTATTGCACGAAATTTCAGTACATTCTGGTGTTGAGTTCAACTAACATATGGAGCATATAAAAAAAAAAGAATTTATCTTTACACCTCGTACTGATAAAATATTTCGCGTATTTCTCAGTTTGTGTTTTCATGGATTTAGCTCATTTCGAAAAAAAAAATAACTTCTTTGGTACAATGCCAACTGAGTGTACCATGCTTCAGCAATGCGTTTAAAAACAGACGTCCAACTGGTGCCAGCACCACCAGCAGCAACACACGTTTTTCGTAGAAAATAGTTTATTGGTAGCTTACACACACACTCACCCATATACACACACACTCAAAGATGCACACACACCTTGTAAATAGCCACACGTTCCTAGATATCAACAGCAATAGCAAACACGACATGCCACTCTGCCAGAGAGTACAAAAGAGGTTAAGCAAGCACAGCTGGTGTCACGGCTAACACAAACGCCCAAATGTTTTTCCATAGTAGCAAACGACTAAACACTTCATGGGGCACAGAGCATGACATTCTCATATGATGACCAGTCCTTTTCCCATGCCCTCAATATAAGACAGGAACTCACGTCTACACGGGCCACCTCATTGTGCCTTGTATGTGTTAAACACGACAGCAACCACAGAAAATACTTTTAAAACGTGAAGGAGCCATTGAAACCAGCACGTGCTATTCAAGCTTGTGAAAAAAGTAAAACCGGAAGACCGTGTCAGCCATAGCCTCGTCTCCCTCTAATGGTGAGAAGAACAATTCGCGCAAAGCACTTCCACCTGCATTCCTACGCCACTCCGCAAAGCGCAGAAACTTGAAATTGAGGCCGACACTCTCTTAAACATGCACATATACATACACACGCACACAATTCATTAATTTACACACCTCGATGTGCCTGCAGCTCCACATCGTGCAAAGTCCTACGCACCCTACACAAGCATGATGAGGAATGTCACGTCTCTGCACTGTCACAAAACACCAAGCTGATTGGCTCATGATTCTAGGCCCACAAGAAAAAAAAACATGAAGGCCCCAGCTCTAGTACTCTGGATTGGTCTACGTGCAACGTCCGAACACTGACCACATCATTGGCCAGTGTAGCAGCACGACTGTGAAAGTAACCTGAATAAACCTCTGTGCAACGCACTTTGTCATTTCTTCCACCTAGTGCGATCTGCAACTACCCGTGTCATCAGTCGCCTAAGATGGAGCCATGTAAGTACCGACAAGTGAAGCAGTGTTCAAACATGAAGGCTGAATTGGTTTTCCCATTCTGCAGGCACAGCAATGCAGTAGACGGCTACAAGAGCGATCTGAAAAGCGTAGTGAGCAGAAGCATGACAACAGCTTAGATTGCAGATCAGAGAAGGGAAGTTCTGCGCTAACTGATAACGAACCAGACAGATGGCTCGCGCAGAATGTTCGTGGCTGTGAACAGGAATCATCAAAGTAATCGGAATAGTCCTACAAAAACCTCGTGTTCACCCAGATACAGTAACGTTTTATGATGAAACTGCAACAGAATAATTTAGTATGCTAAAGCTAATGCCACTAGTGACAGTAACCTTATGCCGCTGGAAGGACTTTGCGCTCACGATGCCGAAAATGGTTGAAGCAAAAAAAAAAACATTTGTCAGCCCTTCAAAGCTTTCACAAAATTGGTTCAGCAGAATCCCATTCTAGAGAACAGTGTTCATGAGTGTTCGTTGCTCTCCCAAGAACGCTTCATAGCTTGCCTTTCATCTGCATTATGTCAATATATTTCTCAAGCAAAATCAAACCACATCTTACTTAAGCTTTGTTTCTTACAAGCGCCATTTTTCCATCCCTACTGCAAGCACAGCGCAAGACTGTTGATGCTAAGATACCACATTGAGCTATCTTTTATGTCTCACAAATCATCGTACACATTAGTCATTTTTCATTCAATATTAGCCTGCACATGTGAAACAGTTTAATTAATAAACATAAGACTAGATCCCAATGCACATGGCTGGAAAATGGCCTGGCAGTAAAATATTAATTAAATATAATCAACGAGATAAACCACTGTCTAAACAGCAGTACAGCGATGAAGCAAGCACAAAAGGTGAGGCATGAGAAATAAAACAAATAAACAGGCGCAAAAGCTTCAACAAAAGGAGAAAAAGAGAACGTACACATGGCAAGCGTACAACATTGGGCAGTGTCAAAGAGACAGCAAAACTAAGCAATACTCCTTGCTGTTTCAATGCGAGTAAAGCTTGAAAGGGAGATCAATGAGCTCACAGCTTCGCACAAAGTTCTTTCCGAGGCAAATACTTCAGTTTTGGAAATGTCCAAAATAAATTCTTCTCTTCAGCCATGGCTCGCAGGTCAACAACGTCCTATATCAAAAGCAACCAAGTAGTAAATAACAAAAACAATACAAAAATAACCTAGAAGCGAAACAGTTCAAACCAGCCTGCCTTAAACTAGTTTTTCAACTGTCCTTACTCTTCACAAGGAAAAGACTTCCACGGATAACGCAACCACCTCATCACATTGTTTAGAGGTCTCAATACCTCTGCCAAGGGCTGTATGCCTGCATCTACCAATTTTCGAAGTGTCTACCATTTAGCGATTTAAGAAAAGAAATGGCTTTAAGATAATATAATATTGCTTTGCATTTTCCATGCTACTGCATCAAGATTAGAGGCCTTCAGTATCGAAATGCTGGTTAATTCATCCATCACAATAGTATTGTGAGCAGTGTTTAACTTGTAGAACGGCCATATTTGTTTCCTACCGAATAAACATTACATCGGGCAATGGCAACCCTGCCCAAAGGTGCTTTGAAAAATCAATAATGTATATAAGTCATCACATACGTGGAAAGCTGAGAAATCCACGTGTTTTCAAAGGAATGATTTAACTGAACGCTATTTACGCACCTTGCTTGATTAGTGATTTCTGCTTTAACCCTTGGACTGTTTTTGCCGTACGGGTACTGCGCTAAACGCATAGTGTTTAAAAAAATTTGATACTGGAGGTGCATTTTTTTTTTTTTCATAATATATGACAGCTAAAGGTTTAAAGAACAATCCCGGTGTTTTTTTCCACCCATGCAGATTTTAGCAAAACGTTCATCGCGAGGTCTTTGCAGTCTTTTAGCCCTCAGCATCAAGTTTCACAGCAGAGCGGTGTTTTCCTTAAAATACAACTGATTTTTGAAATTTTCCATTTTGTGACCTCAATCACAGGCATCCATGTATCTATGACATCACAGTTGGCGCATTCATTTATATTTGCTCTCCAATTGCTGAAGGGAGAAATTTTGAACGTGCTTTTGGTCACTTCAGACAGTTCATAGGTTGGCCTACTGTGATGTGATAGTTTAGTAGAACCCCAGTTTCGGCCTTCTGGTTTAAGCTGCTCTAAAATACTTTAGCTCATTATTTTGAAAAAGGTCGCTGGTACCAAAGAAGGGACTCTGAGGAATGTAATATCAGTACCAACAAAAATGTCATCAAAAATAAAAATAAAGCAGTTACCCTCCCTTTAAGCACATAGACTGTACGTGGCTTGCCAACACATACCGTGCGTAAGTTGAAACAAAATGATCGGGAATAGATTTATTCACATGATTTCTACATACTATCAGCGATGTTTTTGTCTCTCTATGTGGTTTTGATGCAGACACAAGTGGAAAAAGTTCAGTTGCTCCTTCCAGCGTAAACTAAACACACTCTTTCATGCTGTGTCCACCTGTGCCAAAAGTAATGATACAGCTGCATTTTTGCAAGCATACTGTTCACTTTCTGTTCTATAAGCCAAAGCATGCATCAACAACCTCCAACAAGTGAAACCTAGCACACAGAAAGCAAAGCCCTTGTTTCTGGGCTGCACTTTTTTTATTTTATTTCTGAGCATCAAAACGGGCACTGTGATTTGAGTGCTAAATCATTACAAATTAAGTTTTTTTTCTAACTCGTGACATTTTTGGAATTCTTTGTGCACATCAAAACAAAATATCTACCAGCTGTGCCTCACAGTGCGAAAGGTATTCTTTTTCTTATTTTTATATGTTGAAATTGCATCAAATTATATTTAGCTACCACATTTCCCGGTGTATAAGGCATGGTATTCTTTTTCAAAATTTTTAGCATTAAGTCCTACATAATTTCGAACCTGTATATTTATATATTTTTTAATTTTATGCAACGTCCTTAGTTCGAACTAGACACAGAACAAACAGCTTCAAAGCTGTTTGAATCTGTTTAAAGAAGCTCAGATGTGGCGCAAAAGCCTCTAAATACGTTGGATGCATCTTACACACCAGAAAGTATGGTAAATAATTTTTTTAGGCTTAGTTATTATGTTTTTACTACAGCACATCCCCAATGTAATGTGTTTTTGTTTTTTGTTTTTTACACGACCTGCCTACTTACCAGGCATGCTAGATCATGCTTTTCAAACCTCCAGGTGCCACTTTGGGAACAAAACACAGTTTAACAGAACGCTGTTGAACAAGGAGCCATTAGCTAGGTTAGCGGCTGATGCGAATTGTGAGCAAGGTGTCAGCTCGGTGGCCCACTTCATGCAGGCAATTATCAAATTTATCCCCAGGAAGGGCCATGCCATTGAAACCAAGCATTAAAAAAAAAAAAAAATCCTCAACAATTCGATGAAACCCCCATCTCAGATCATCTTGAGAAAATATATATTTTCAACTTTTTGCACCATCAAACATTTGTCTTGGAGACATCTTTATAGTAGGAAACGCACAATGTATCCTCGACGTGCGAAAATCGCACACATTTCAGGTTTTACCCAAAAGTTAACGGCTATACATTTAAACGAGCAATATTGCAGATGTTACCAAACCTCGCTTTCAAACTGCAGCGGATAAAGAAGACTTTCACAAGTGTCTTACAGCATCTTCTAATTTCTCAGATCACTCTACTGGCTTCACGCCACAGGTCATCACTGTAACACTCTTGACTGAGCCTGTGATCGACAGGCACCAAGCACTGATGCCCTATCAAAAGCAGATAAGATACAGATTAGGAAACTGCCAAAAAAGAAAACCAAAAAGTACCACATTCGCCGCATTCTCAAAGCACCTTCTCCTAAAGTGCACAGCAAAAGAATCTGCAGGTTGCAGCGGTCTGCATCCGAAAAGATGTTTTCCAAGAAGCGTCAAAACGTAACCAGTAAAGCCCAACCTCGAAACTAATGGAGAGCTCAGATGCCATGACTAGTTCTCCGTGCTCTCAAGGCACATGCTTGTCCGATGACTTCACATCCGACCGGTGTGCTGCGTAAGCCAACGCCTGATGCGGAGTGTGGTCCGGAGACTTTGCGCCTATCCGAAGTTTCTCAAAAAAAGAGAGGATGAAGAAAACATGCCCCATTACACCATGTTGCGCGCAATCGCATGATAAAAAAAAAGCATCGCTCCATTCCACAGTTTGTCGATTGATACTGACGAGCTTCCTTCACACAGTTGCTTGCGTGCCGTTGACAACTGAAACCTTTTTATGAACATCTCAACATACCGGCTCCATGTGCAAGGTTCCGCGTGGTTTTCGTGGCCCTGTCACTGCGCAAACACAGCGTGTAACCAGTATCACGGGACAAGGTTCACGGCTAGAGCAGAATCGAGCAATCTACGACTGCCTCAATGGGTTGAAGCCGCCCTGTCGATGTGGCTTGTAGTCCGAACACAGTGACAGCGTCAGCTGCCGGAGCAGTCGTTTCCTTGACCCTTGTGGAGCTTCTTGATGAGTCACAACCCTGCGAGACATGCACCACTTGTTGGACCACCACTCCCAATGCCATACCTCTCTGAGATGAACTTTGACTATGTTGCGAGACACTATGATGCAACTAATTTTTGGTGATGGATGTAAGCGCTTGGAAAGCACTATGCTATTACCATTACAGTTCCCTTAAAGAAAAATTAAATTTTAAGGTAAATTAGAAACCAAATTTAAATTTAAATTTTATCCCATTTTCTAAATTTTTGTCCTTAGCTCAAGCAACGACATCGCTTGCCCTGCCCCAAAGTTCACGGGGCTCGTCGTCTATGAAAAAACCCATGGTGTGGGCAAACAGAAAGAATAAATCCTGCACTATACCTGTGTCAGATTCTTTAAGAAAACAGCGCTTTCATCTGTTCATCCATCACTCAGGCAATCTGCTGACATAAGGCTTTGAATCATTTCTCATGCTAAGGCGGCTTAAATGCCTAGCGCCTTTGCCACTGGACGTCACGACTTGGCTTCTGCCTCGTTGCGTGATGTGACTGAGCAGCCAATCCTGTACTGCTCTTTTTTCCGGATTCTGGAGTCCTGACCAACCATCAAGGCTTAGTGGTTTTAGCTTTTGGCTGCTCAGCCTAACATGATGGAATTGAATTTTGACTGCACCGGTTTCATTTCCACCGAGGCCAGATGCAAGCATGCCCATGTCCCCTGTCAACTTAAAGATTGTAGGCAGTCAAACAGACAGCCCAGCTTTGTAAGGCTGCCAAGCCCCAAATACGACCACCACAACTTTGAATTGCAACAGCTTCGTTACAAACCATGAAAAATAATGCAAGGAATGCAACAAAAGAAATCAGATAAACTGCAAACTTTCAAATGCAGGTTCCAGCAGATTTCCCAGAATAAAAGAAGACTACCACTGTGACCCTATTTTCTTGCCGTTCTTTTACAATAACTGATGAATTTTCAAAGAACCTTGAAGTACAAAGAAGTGGGAAAAGATAATTAGCAGTTATGGCTGTACCAAACCAGTTAAATGTATGCTATACAATCACCTTATAACACTCATTAATTAACCAGCAGCCAAACCAGTCAACAGAAACTGTTGACAATCGCCAAGCAAAAATATGCGCATGCAGAATGTACTTGTACACAGTAGAAAAATTCCTCGGATCAGCAGAAACCTTTACTATGTTAAGGTCTTTACTATACCAGCTGATGAAGAAAAACATGGCCCTGAAGATGCTGTCTGTCAATTAAATGAATACTTACTAATCATGTCTTGTTGCTTTATGGAGAAAAAAAAACATGCTAAAATACTGTTCACTGCTCTCTTACTGTCTCTTGGTGCAATTTTTTTTTTCAGTTAGATTTTTTTGCTTACATCTTACATCTTTTGCTCTTTAGCATGAATGTAATGCAACTACGAATACAATAGTTTGTTTTCCTGTGAAAGCCAAAGCCCTGCATGAACACTGTCGTCTTGTGCTGTTTCTGTCACTTAGGAGGATACAGATCACAAATACGCACGACAGCCAAGCGTGGCAAAGATGCACACACCGCACCTCCACTTCTTGCCACCGCTGCCTCACTGCACAGTGCTGCGAATGTTCAGCTGTTGCATTCCTTCCCTACTTCTCACTGCACTTTTCAGCCCTTTTATTTTCTGAATGGACCGCGCCAACTTCTTTCCACATTTGTAGCCAGCTCTGCTTTTGTTTTTTCATACATGCCACTTGCTTTCCCTCACGACTCCAAGGCTTATGTAAAGTTAGCTTCTCCTCCAAATTGCTCAGCCTTGTGGTAAAGCCAGCTTAAAAACTATTTTTTTCTTTTTCATTAAGGAAAATTTGCCTCACAATGCTAGGCAGCGTGCGTGTGGCGATGTCATTTTGTGATAAGGAAGTCACTACACCTGACTATAGCCGATTTTTGTGAAAAAAATGCATTTACTATAAAAAGGACAAAATGTGGGGTCATCAATGGAAGATGAACTGGGACTTCAGTTTCACTTTACTATATCCAAGCAGTTATTATATCATAGTTTACTATAGCAGGATTGGTTCTACTGAACCAAAAGGGCTGCGGTTTCCAGGCTTAAGTTCCCGTAGAAAAGGCACAGGAGACCCTGTGCGCATTGACACCTGTGCAGAGGCAGTACTATTTGCAGGAGCAAAGCAAATAAAAATAGACCAATCCCACCGACCAATCTGCGCATGCGTCGGTTTTCCGGAAGTTGCACCACCGCCATGTTTGTTGTAGTCGGCTGGTCAGCGCATGCGCATGCGACTGCACTCTCCGCTCCATAGGAACTCAACGCACATTTCCCATACCTCACTGCAGAGAAAAATTTGTTGTCATTATTTAGCAAATTTACAGCGACTGTTAGATGCCAAGCAAGCATTCTAGGGGCCTTAAATTTGTTTTTGTTTTTTTTAACCAGTAGTCTCGTTCAGTTGTGAAGGGCTTGTCGGAAATAGTCGAGGGCTGTGTACAAAAAACTGTATCATGGTAATTTATGGTTCTGGTGACTGATGGTTGATTGATGCGTGAAAGGCAATGAATGACGAGATGTATAAATTGTAATTTATGAATTAAAGAAAAATGAATGAACTAGATAGAGGGAGGGGGTTGAACGGTGTCAAAATGCTCAGAATTAAGAGTAGATGCATGATGATGCTAATAGAGATTTAAGTGAACTAATTGAAAAAAATGAGAAATTGGAAAGAGGGGTTTCAAAGGTGTCAAAATAATCACAATGAAAAGTCAATGCTTGATGATCTAATAAAAGAAATTAAAGTATCTGATAAAATAACAAAAAGGAAAAAAATGAGGTTGAAAAGTGCTAAATCGCATAGAACAAAAAATCAGTGGTTGATATACTAATCAAGAAAATTTAGAGAGGGAAACAGACAAATTATTTATTCGAAATAAAAGAAAAACTGAAAAATTATGAACATGGGTCAAACACACAAAACGAAAGGTAAATGCTCTGAGGACGATAATGAAAAAAAGCATATAAGTGGCCAACTAAATATTTCAATGATTGTATGAAATGAAAAAGTGCATTTAACGATGTTAGACTGATTTTGACACCTTTAAACTGCCTTTCAAGATTTCCAATTCAATTAATTTTTTGATCAATTACTTACTCTCAATTTTCTTATCTAGCACTCTAGAACTGACTTTTCATCCCGGGCATTCTGACACCTTGAACCCCTTTTTTTGGATTTCTTTTTTCAATTATTTCAGGTAATTAACCAATTACACATTTTAAAATTTCTTAATTACTATCATCACACAGTGACTTTTTATTCCAAGCATTTTGACACCTTTCAACCCCCTTTTTCTAATTTTTCGTTTTTTAAATATTTCAATTACTTAATTGATAAATTACACTCAAATTTTCTTCCTTAAAGTCGGCAAGCATTGGCTTTTTCGGCTTCAGTATTTTAGAAGCTTTGAACCATGTTTTTTAAATTTTCACTTTTTCAATTCATAAAAAGATTATTGAATCAATTACACACTGAATTTTCTTAATTCACATGATCAAGCATTAGCTTTAATGTATAATTAATTTTGACACCTTTGAGGCCCCATTTTTCTAGGTTTTTTTCGCAATTTAATTACGCATTCTAAACTTTCATAAAGCGCACCACTAGCCTTGGCTTTTCATTCAAATAATAGGACACACAAGTTTTCATTTTTCAATTATTTCAACTAATTAAGTGGCAAATTACACTAAACTTTCTAAGTTAGCATCATCAAATTGTCTTTTCTTTCTGAGCGTTTTGGTATTGAACCACCCATTTTCCTTTTTTTTTATTTTCTTATTTAATCGACTAATCACATTTATACCATTAGCTCATCATTGCCCATGAAACACCCATCAGTGGAAGGGCAAATTACCATGATACGGTTTTTTAGGCAACCCTCCTTGTTTCCGACATGTGGTGCCAACAACTACTACAACGGCAACGGCTTTTTGGGCGAATGAGCTGTATAAGCTATTGTATAAATACATAAAACTAGAGTAATATATGTGATATGTGCTGTTATATTGCCCAGGAAGGAGACAGGTGAATTTTTCCAATGCACTCCGGCATAAACATGAACTAAAAATTGTTCGGAAACATGGCACGCAGGCTGTCCGGGTGGCTGGAGCGGCCGGTTGACTACATGTACCAGCATGCACCGCGACAGCGGTGGTGTCGTGAAACTGGCCGGTGGAATTGGTCTATTATGTCGGACAAAGCAAGGACACAGGTGCAGAAACGCTGCATTGTGGTATGGCTTACACCTCCTCTGCATAAGTACTACCGATTCAAGCATACAGACCACAAGCTCCATTGTCTAGAAAAAGACAGCTTTTTTTTTAAGACTTTCTACACTCAGAACCTAACCCACACCCTTTGTGCTTACCTCACCTGGTACAAAGAATCCCATTGTAGCCTTTCAGTCTATAATGCTTAAAAAAAAAACGAGTAAACAAAAACTGCACCGTCCGCACCTACACAAGCATGCAAAAGCTTAAGATTTTAACATTAAGCATGTCAGCCCATGAACTGCATACTAGAATTAACGAAGATTACTACTTGGGGCACACATATTAAGAAAGTCCAAATCATGATTTGAAGCTTTATCGACCTATGTGCTCTCAACACCACATACACGGAAAGATTTCAAGCTGCATTTAAATTTTTTGTGAAAGTAACAAGCAAGCTTGAGAATAAGAATCCCAATTTTTCAAGCTGTGGTACAGAGAAAGCTGTGGTACAACTCCCGAGTTATCACCAAAAGACCAGTTATTTCCACTGTAGGGTCAGGTCTCTCCCATGTTATGTCTAATCATTGGGTGCTGAGAGGGTACTAGGTGCAAACATGTATACTAGGTGCAAGCCATGCGTTGGGTACGAGCCATTCTGCCGCGAAAATTGGCACACACTGAAGAAACTGGTGGGCGCAAACAAAGGCTCGCCAGACCACGCTGTTTTGAGTATGAGAACATCGGAGAAAAAAATTCACCAATGACTGGCAGAAAGAGAGAGAGAGTGAGTGTATCTGTGATGTACGCGTGTGCACTCGTCTATGGGATGCCTTTTCAGCTTTGCATGAAAGCAGCAGTGGGGTTAATCGTCTGCAGCTGACCAGTGGTGATATGCACCCACGCTAGATGGTGAGTGTTTGTGTAGTGAAAGTGTGTGTGTGTGTGGGTGCGTGTGTGCGTGTGCGTGCATGCGTATATGCATGCGTGCGCGCCCCTGCCTCAGTAAAAAGTAACTAACATCTCTATAAAAAAGTGACTTGGAATCAGCAGCTGCCTTGTGCCATAGCCGGGTTGCTTTGAAGCAAGCACTACTGCAAGACTCGCGGGGTCAAGCCTCCTTCTGCTAGCCAGTAACCAGTGCGGGAGTGTGCACCAGCTTCTGGAATGTCCATTTTTGTGGTCCTCCAACTGTTAGTCTGTCGCATCACTTGGTGAGCAATTTGCGTTTCCTTATTTGTCTCTCTCGTACAGTTTAGTGTTGTTGCAAGATTTCTCTCGAAAAATTATTTTTCATGCGTTGAACTGTTTCGAAGAACACTTTGGATGTGCCCTTGTGAACAATCTGTAATTCCTCTGTGCAGAGTCTGTCTCTGTGCCACATAGCAAACCCCCATTAATTTGAACTTCGAGTGAAAAAAAAAAAGGTAATAATTTGAATGTCGAATTAACAGATGGCTCCCCTCGTGAAAGTAAAATTTACCCTATGAGAATCTGGGCAAAACACTTCTTAGAAAGAAAATTATGTACCAACAATAATTTTTCACAGTTCTGTCAAATGTTTTGCGTGCACCGCAGTAACATACCACTAATTAGGCCTCAAAGGAGCAAGAAAAAATGTACAAATTATCCAAAAGTTCAAATTACTGAATGCCCCTAAAAGGCTACCAAAAGATTCTTGAATCAACAGTAAAGAATGCCTGAAATATTGCTGTCTATACACAAGGTGAAAACTAAGCGACGGCGATATTTAGCTCCTTTGTCAGGTGCTTCGCTTCACACACACTGGCGAGAAATCATAAGAGCCTTCATGGATCTTTTCACAATGTGGCGCAGTAGCAATCGTATCTTTTCACAAACAGCCCCATTGCTTTTTTGCAATGCATTCGAGCATTGATAATTGCAGTGAACCATCCTCAAAACACGACATTTTAGTGTACTCAAAGAGCGAAGGAAACACACGGATGTAGAAGAGAAATATGTGCAGGCGCTAGGGCGACGTGACTTTGTCCCCAAATAAAACTAAAAGACCAGTGACAAGCAAAGCAGTGTCCAAAACAGTGCGACTAACTGATACGTGCGTGAGGTGGCAGAAGTGAAATGAATGACGTTGCTGGGCTATATTTCGGCAATGGGCGAGTTCCAATCGTCATCGTGCTTGTCGAAGCGCATACGCATGAGGGGTGCGGGAACTACTATTTCATGCAATTCAGGTTCAGAGAGGTCTGTCTGCTTGGACAATCGCTGGTTGCTTTGCGAGTCGGGCCTCGTCGTGACCCTTCGTCTGAATTAACAGGTTCAAGCTGCTTATGTCGAAACTAATAAACGTCCGATGCCACTAGAGTTATATAGGTGTCAGGCAGCACCGCCCTTCTAGCTTCAGACACTGTTGTGTGAATCAATAGCCTCTAATTGCTACCACATGCTTCCGCCCCCTTCAAGTATGATGAACTATGCATTTTAAGGACTCTCCACCGCATAGTCCACAGTCAACGCGGTAGCGTCCTCAAACCACAGTAAGGCAAGTTTGCAGAGAGGCACCACTGCTACTGTGCCGCATTGCAAAAAGACCGCGAAGGCACTTAACGATCCGGTAGCAATGTCTCAACACTCCAAACAGTGTGCTCAAAACAAGGCACATGACGAAAACGCGAATAATTGTCGCTTTCACTAAGCTTTCATCAAGCGTATACAATGTGTTCTTCAAATAAAGCTACTGTGATGAGCTTGGAATCAGGGGGACACATTATCGCTCCCTCCTCAACTTCATTAGTTTAGAAGGACTTTTTGTTGGGTGAGTTGGTGCATGCTGTTGTAGGAACCAGTTGCGCACAGAAGGGTAAACACAGGTAAAAACACATTCCGTCTACCTTGTGTTTTTTTCTGTGTGCGTCTTTATGTGCACAACTTGTTCCTACAATAGTAAACTTCATTAGATTCGCCAGCCTTTCTTCATTAAATTTAAACCCTCAATTTTTCTTGCTAGGTACAGGCCACGTACTGGGTACTGATGATATAGCAATAAAATTTATTGCAAAAGCACTGCTAGTCCTATTACAAGGATAGCTGGCACCATGCACTGAGGACAGCACAAAAGCCATGTGCATGTCTCGACATGGAACACATGGCTCGAAGCTGACATGTCCGAGTGCTTGCCTGTTCCGTCCTCCTCACGAACATTCCTCTGGCAGGTGGCAGTTGGCAGGTGACAACGCAGGGCATTGACAGGTTAGCTGTTTGCGTGACGTCACGAGACCACCTGTTACGGCTGAATTTGCAGAAGCTGCCAAACTGGGCAGTACATTCGAGATGGGAATCGAACCCAACGGGACCCTTGCATCTATATTCTGACACACTGCTTCTAGGTTATGCAGACACATTCTCAGAGCCGCGTGGTAATGTGAAATTAACAATGACATGCTCAAGCATGGTCGAGGGCACTTGCTCAGAATTTTATGGTAGGTTGGCTGATGGCAAAGTGGGGAGGGAAATGGGGAAATGCCTCTACCCACATTTTCTGAAAGGAAGATGAGAGAGAGGAGGCTGGAAGGTGACACGTGCCATAGCGGCTAGGGTGTCACACTATGCTGCTGGAGGTGGTTGGCCCGAAACAGATCACCTGAGGATACGGGTACACGACACGTGTCCCCCTGCACAGCACCCAACTTCCAAGGCAAACTCAGTTTCGAACACTTCAGCCTGCAAAGGCGATTCGCTCCACCACGTTAGTATAGCTGCTTCCTTCTCGCTGGCTGCCACATGCGCCAGTGAACTAGCTGACCTAGTCTTTCCTCTTAGGTGTGTCGCAAGTGACTAAAGTGGCACGCAACGCCAATAAGGTGTGCATGAGTTGAGTAGACACTGTATCAGTGTAGCAACAAGGCCACAGCGCCTCTTGCCAAAATATGTGAAAGGCCACCCGACACCGATTTAAAGGCCTCTTTTAACCAAACCATATGATCGTGCCTGCAAGTCTTAGGAATTGTCTGTATGACTCTGAATACCAGGGTCCCACTGGGCTTGATTCTATATCCTTCTATGTGAAAGAAGCTGCCAGAGTTGCCAGCTCTATGCAGCTGAACCATGGCTTCTGGTCTCGTAACGTCACACAACACGCCGAGCCGGTCAGTGCATAGTCATGCCCCCAACCACCTGTCAGAGGCGTGCATGATTTTCCAAGATTGTGAGACTTCTAATGGTTGCCAATGCTGGTGATGTACACCGAATATTTTCTTTTTTTTTTCCGTCATGGGTGTACTAACACTCGTGCGGCAAAAATTACAGCCACTTATGCTCGCAGTATGATGTGTGACTGGTGCTAGTTAGTCTGCAAACTGGCAGAAATGAAATGTTAAATTCTTGGCTGAGGACCCAAGTCAGGGCCTTCAGTTTGATTTCGGATGTTTAAGCTCGGCTTCCACTGGGTGGTGTGCCTTCCTTCAGTCATTCTCTTAAATATTCCCAAAATAAGAAGTGCTTAGAGAGCAGTATTTAAATATTTGCCAGAGGAGGGTGCCTACTCTTAAGGCACTGAGGTAAGGAGACTTCTAAAACTTGACCCTGAATAAGGCTTCAGAGTTATTCACCTGCTTGTTCGTGTCAGCTTTGTATCTGCCATTACTGCAGCGCTCTAAGGTATATGCACTGACCCCAATTAAGCAATTAATTTTCCAAAGCACGAATGACCACTGCAGACAAGCCAGAACTCCTGCCGATGCTCACAGCGTGACACTTACCTTCAGCAATGTGCTGTCACTCTGCCTTCACATCACTGTCGCCCTTGTTCACCTGGTGGAGCACATTCTGGTTCGTCTGATCGTTCTCATACTCCACAAAGTCATCAAAGAGGCTGGGCCATGCCTCCGAGTCGTCATAGGTGCTAAGGTCGCGGCCCGCCGTCTCCGCAAAGTGCAAGAACATGTTCCACGTATCGCTCGTGATGCCGCGCACCTCTGGGTGGCTCTCAAGGAACGCGAGCCAGCGCTCCAGCACCGGTGGCGGCTCCAGGGAGAACACGAGCCGCCACAGCTGGGCCGCCATGTCCGTTGGTAATGTGCGCTGCCCTGTCTCAAGCCCAAATCGGAATGTGAAGCGGTACAGGTCGCGAAACCGAGTGGGCTCGCGAGCCTCCAAGACAAGCTCCGGGAACCGTGCCTGGATCGCCGAGACCGAGTCAGCACGCAAAGCGCGGCAGCCACCAAGGAATTCATCCCGGGTGAAGCGGCACATCTGCTGCGCGCCAAACTTCCATGCAAGGAGGAGCACGCGGAACTCCTCAGGCCTGACACCTAGGTCATCACAGAGGCGCACAATGCCCTCGGCGAGGACCGCGTCTTCTTCGGAGTCTCTATACTTCTCAAAAAGGGCTACGGCTCGTGCCTCCGAGTGCCGCGGCTCAAACGGACCACGGCGCCCTGTATCCCGGCGCGGGTAGAACATGAAGCGTTCACCAATACTGGTCCGTGGCACCGCAGGCACAGTCGCAGTGGATACGTTGGACTCTGAAGTGGCTGCAGCCGACGAGTTGGTCAGGAGTCCAGCGACACCAGTGGGTGTGGTTGCTGGCGTGCTGGTGACCGTGGTTAGGCCTCCACCGCCACCCGTGGGGGTTGCAGCGCCGCCCGGACCGGACTGAGCCGAGCCCGCGGCGGCCTGGCTGTTGGTGACACCCGTGGTTCCGCCTTTGGAGCACGCTGGGTCAAGGAACTTCAGAGGGTGTTCGCCGGTCGCCGGGTCCTGGCCAAGGCAGCAGCACAGCGCGTTCCCCATGAGCTTGGCTCACATACCATGGTGCTGCACCACAGCAAAGACGAAAAGCTCTCAGTGATGGCAAAGCAAAGAAACATGGTCACAAGTTCCCAACAAAGAAGGCACTTTAGCTACTAGGGTTGGCCACATCGTAAATTGGACTTGAGTTATGACATGTACAGCAGAATCGCTAATTCAGATTCAATTCATTAGCAGTTTATACGGAATGATTAAGGCCTTCCCTTAATCTTAACAAATTTTTGGTCCCCTCCAAGTTTGAGCTATTAAAAGCTGGCTGTGTTCTCAATCCTGCGATACATGTGTTCAAGATCATCTGCATTCTTCGGGCCAAAGAGTCAGACATGCACATACAAAAGCTGCCTTCTGTGTACTTAGTGAGAGGACCTAATTGTATGTGTAGTTACTATATAACACGTTCACTGCATAGTGAGTCACGCCTGGGCCATCCACAAATGCCAAGTCAAGCAATGAAGCCGAGGGAAAGCCCAAGCAGAAAGCCCACGTGCCAGGTTGCTACTGCCATCTGTTAGCAGTTTAAAAGGCAAGCTTCGATAGTGGCTCACTAGAGAGTCATACCATACCCAAGTTTAAGGGTGGCCCACCAGCATGGCACGACACCCGGAGTGGTTTGGGCTGTGAAAATAATTTCTACCGAGACCGTGTAAAGCATTGCAATAACCACTTTCACCAGTTGATACAGAAATGTGCACTTAGCAAAGCTACTACACAGCATATGCTACACAATGCCTGAATAGTATAAAGAACAATGGAAGTTTCTCATTGCCCTTAAAGGGTCCTGCAATGAAAATCAAGTATACAGTTTATATTCACTGTTTGCTTGGAATGTTTTGCCTGCTGTTCAGCAGTCTCAGCCCGAAATGAAAGTACTGAAATCAGAATATTTCATACATTATGCCATACTGAAATGGTAAATATGTCTGATGGGGCAAAACACTGGAGCAGTGATTTTTGGTAGCGCATGTGAGGGGGCAAATGCAATTCACCGCTACTGCCGCGACAGCCAACTTCACATGCCTTCGCTCTGGATGAATGAATCCAATAAAAGTGTTCAAGCTTCAAAACTCACTTACATAGAAACAAAAAGAAAGCCCTACACAAAAAGACTAGGGCAACATGAAGAATATGCATAATTCTACATTATGCCACTTCCCATTTTGCTTCCAGCAATCTCGAATTGTGCACAACTGCACCAGAGCTGCAGATATGGTGTGAAGACAGCAATGAAAATTAGTCAAATGAATTCACTGCACTCCTTCATGAAAACAAAGAAAGCCTGAAGAGGGAGAAAGCTTTTCAATAGAAAGATTATAGAAAGCCACCTTCATTGATTAGCGAGTGAAATGTGGTTCTTGGCAACTTAATCTTATATCTAAAATAAAGTTCATATGCACGTGTTCATTCCTCTAATTCTATTTCTGCAATGATGTCTGCAGACAATCCCACTGCGCATGTCAGCCACTGAAGCAGCCGAACAGATTTCTTCAAATGAAAACACCCTCGTAAGATATGATCAAACATAGGAATTCGGTAAGGAAACCAAAAAGTTTTGTGTTCACAACCACTGACATTAAGAGCCAATACATAAAGCCTATAATCATATATGTCAGATATGTTTTTCATTCATATCTTGAAAGAGGGATAAGCACTGCTTCTACAAAACAAACCCACACACAAACTGGTTATTCTGAGAAACTAGTTCACAAGCATTAAGAGTTCCTTAGGTAAAAAAGAAAACACAGAATGCTGGCCAAAAGTTGGGGAAAAATGCAAAAGTCAGTTTTCTTTTTTTCTCTGAAAAATCTACTGCCCAATAACATGAGATGCGTCAAACTTTATACGACATTAAGCACTTGCGCAGGTAACACTTCCCGTTTTTCTCGAGCACTTTATAAAGGAGGCTCACTCCTTCCCATTTCGCAACAGCAAAAAGACAGTAGACAAAGACGAACCAGAAGAAATGAAAAAAAAAAGAAACAATGAAAAACAAATAGTATTTCATATTACACAACAAAGCATCTAGACAACAGTTAAGCACTAACTTAGAAACGCCAACTACCAGTAAACCGTTTGTGTGGCTAGCATCATAAATCAGCTATGCAATTCACCGAGCCAGCTTTGCATAAAGCCTGTACCACTAAGGAAACAAAAAATAAGAGAGCAGGAACTGCTGAGACATGCAGCACAAGCAACATCACTCATCAACAATCGTCGGAGTCAGCAGTTGTCACAGTGAGTGTTACAGTGATGGACAGTTGCCCAAGGAATGCTGTCAGAACTGGATTGAGCGAAGAACCAATGTAAACAAGCCCCAACAAAGCAGACTTTATACAATGATGCCTTCGCATAATGTAAAGTAGGGTAGTCCCAACAAAGCAGACTTTATACAACGATGCCTTCGCATAATGTAAAGTAGGGTAGTTAATCATGCGTTGCCTTTCTACAATGTTAATTAATTCAAGTTTATCTCACTGTTTTTTTATGTTCCCTGTGAATGGAAGGGAAAAAAAAATTGCAATCGAAACACTTCATATTTCCAACAATTTCTGGACCTTTCACCATGCCTTTGAAATATATCTAGAGGTACCAACATTTTTTCTGTGCCTCGGCTTTGTTTATCTGCAGCCATACAATCACCATAATTTTGTTGAAATTACACAGCGAACTACTATTTTAAGCCAGAGTAAAGGGGAGCAATTCCAACCAGATATTGATTTCTGTCTTGATGTGCTCTTGACTAATGTTTATTATTCCTTTTTTTTTTTTTTTCTTGCAAAATGCCGCACCTTAGCACCAGGTCCTCACAAAACACATACTTACAACATTATCTCCACAAACGTTTTAATGTGTGACATTCTGTGGAGTAAAAGAAACCACATTAAAATGGCTTGAATCAAGCTGAAGAAGCAGTGTTTTATTTTATAGGAGTGCAGTATTAACCTTCCTAAGGTAGGCACAATCACTGAGTGCTAAACAAGTACAGAACTACCAGGAGTCAACTATCTAACCTTCGCACGCAAGAACAACACAGCGCTTGATTTCATTAAACACACGGTAAAAACAATTGTAGGTTTATCTGCATCGAGCATAATGCACAACGTCTAAAGCAAAGTTCATAAACTGCAGATCGGCAAATTCGTAGGGGCCGCCAGTGAAACAAATCGAAAACTTGAAGATGTTTTAGATCACCAGAAAAATGAAAATATCATTAGGTACGAGCAATTACCGACAGTACTTGTATCGAGCCAAACACCGAAAGCACAATGAGCGTGTATGCACGACAAACGAAGGCCCCGAAACCTTGAATCAAATCGGAAGAAAATAAACAGCACAACGATAACTAAATACTCAAACCCATGTAGCACTGTCAGTACTTCCGGCCTTCACCGAGATGCAGCTTAATTAGCAAGCACCTGTACTACAGGTGAGTAGTAGTACGCGGTCGAGATCCTCCGAGAGACCCATCTCTTCGCCGAACGAGACATGACGGATGTGTGGCTCAAAACAGCCGGACACAAAGCTCGCAAACGTTATGAGTCACCCGAAACAGCGTGACCATTTTGTGAAAAAGGAAAAAGAAATTAAAGGAAGAGAAACTAACAGCAGGCAAAAACGACAGCTTAACTCTTGCCGAGCCCTGCGATGGAAAATGACGTCTGTCTCCGGTTGCGTTGTTTTCGGAAGCAACGTGCTTTTTGCGACGGCGAAATGGCTTCGCTGCTCGCACAGCGCACCGCTCGCTGGCGAAAGGACTTTTCGGGGTCGGCTGGCGACGCGGAGGCCCCCCAATGCGCACTGTAGCGTCCAGCTGGGTCAAAGAACCGCGCAACTGCAGCGCAACTCAAGCAAATCGACCATTCTTTTGTGTCCCAGACCGTCGGTCAACACGGCGGCCAACCCTCACGCGTACGGTAGATGGGCCCGTACGGACTGGTAACGCAGCGATGTCTATTTTCCAACAATGAAACACGTGGTACGAAAAGCAGACCGTAGAACAAAGCTTACATTTCACATAACGAGGCCTTCCGGACGTTTCTTTTTTTGGGGGAAGTTTTTGTCTTTCACCTCCCGAGAACTGGCACCAGCATCGCCACACACAAGCACACAGAAAACGACCGACTCGCACTCGCTTGGTCGAGCAGACAGCTGACAGTTGGTTGTGCTTTACGCTGTAAGGTAACTAGCGCCCCTATCTGCGGGTTTTGTTTTCGAACTTACCACTTACCACACTGCAAAAGGCAACGCATAAAGCAATAAACTCATAAAGTAGGCTTTGTGTTCAGACGTTTGTAAAGTAAAAGTCATCTTACTAGCTGTTATTAAATCACATCGATTGATTACTTTAGTGTGCATGGTACTTCCAAGGTCCATGGTACTTCTTTGTAGTGTATCTATGCCTGATAGAATAGTAAACATGCAGTAAACCTCTGCTTTTCTTTTACATATTAACATTTGAGTATGAAATAATCATTTCGTTTGTTCAGCTGAAATACTTGGTGTCAACCAAAGTTTTATTTAACTTGTTTGTTTGCATTACATGGTTACATGCTCCCATGGCAACTTCAACTGTGACGTCACGAAAGGGGCGGCCTTCAACATGGCTGATAGATTAATGCGAGCGGCGCAGTGAGGCAGTGATCATCTTTGCGTGGTGTTGTAAGAGCGCAAGGCCCTGGTTAATTGAGTGTGTTGAACTCCGGGCTCAAACCTGGAGCCGCCACACCCCGAAAAAGTGAGCATCCAGATTTCATCCCAAATTGCGTGCGCAGTATCCGGGTGTGAGCGCATGCCGTTGCTACCGCCGCGCTGTTTTTTCCTGGTACACCGTATCTGTGGCGATCAATCCTCATGTAGCTGTAGTTGTAGCCCGGTCACCGACGCCTGCTGCTGACTGCGTAGCGATTACAACTGCCCCGTGACCTCTTTTTAAGGTCGGGCTTTTGTCATAACGCGCTCAGTGACCGGCGCGAGCATTGCAGGTATCTGCAGCCGTGAGTGAACGCTTTTTTCGCGGAAGGTATTTGTTGTCGACGGTGGGGTGTGCATTCATATCCGCCGAGGGTTGCAGAACCCGCATCGCAGCAGCGCTGGAATTTTTAGTGGCAGACGCATTGTTCTTTCTAATCAATATACCTGACAGTTTACGCTGCGTGTCACGTCAGGGTGAGCTGCTGAGCGGAACTGTCATGCCGCCTACGTTGACGTGCCAGTCGCGTAATTGAAACGAAACTAATTGTATACTTCTCTCGAGACCGTTTCTAGCCGCGGTAAATTACAATATTGGCAGTTCTGCACGCTCCAACCGGTACTAAAGAATGTTTGAAAGGGTTGAAACATTGCTCCCCAGACTGAATGCTTTTGCTGAATGGTGTTGCGTTACGTAGGCCGGAACCGAATTCATATGCTGATAGTTTCAGCGGTCTGCGGTTCATTGACACGCATCGTAATGTCAGAGCACAACTTTGCAATTTTTCTCGTAACTTCGCCTCGTAACATATGCTAGGATTTAACCAAATTATCGGGTAAGTGACTTCGAAATATAGGCATAAATGTCACTTTATGAAACGAGATGAAGGATTTGGTTGTTGTCCGGCGAAAGCTAGACCAGACCGTCAAATTATAGCAACAACAGGCTGAGTAATAATGAAGCATATTCGCTACTCTTCTGGGGCACAAATTGATTCTCTTGTGCAACGCCCAGTTGTCATTCGCGTTCATTTCTGTGCCGGATGCGGAGGCTTTGGACGAGCTGACTCGTACGGCATATCATGTTTAGCTCGCTCGCTGGACCATTCTTTGGGGCGCTGTTGCGTCAGTTACTTTGAAGGATGCTGCGATGTAGTTATAGAAACACTGCACTTGCACAAAACAAAGGAATTGACATAACAGTCATCCGACTTATCTCTATAGGACAAGTTTGATTGCTGCATAGCCCTGCTTGGCATAGTCTTTACCCCAGCAACGATAACGCTCATAGCAGGTAGAGTAGCTGTTCCATCAACTCTGTGCGAATAGGTCCTTATCGAAAGTTGTTTCAACACTATTAATACAGCAGCTGTTCTGAAAATAGTGTATATTTAGGAGCTTTCCATCACTTAATGAACAGAGAGTCATCTGAAAACTCATTCTGTATTACAGTAATGATTCTCATTTTTCATCTATCATGCAGATGTCTGCACCCCAAGTCCCCTACCCCCACCAAGCACCCTACCCTCCTCCACAGCCAGCGTTCCCCCAGATGCCCTACGATCCCCCACCACCATACAACCCACACGCCGGCAACGACGGCTACCCACAGCCGGGGTGGATATCGACACCACAGGCTCCTCAGCAGCCACCGCAGTCACAGCAACCAGAAGCTACAGTGTTCAACCCGGCGGCTCAAGTAATCACACTCTATCCTTCTGTGGCTTGACAACGCGAGGCCAATGTAGTACCTGTGCATATTGGCATCGTGCAGCAGTGTGTTATTGCACTTCTGGTGCTCTGAAAGTTTTTGATAGTGAAGAGACTGGGAAAATGCTGTTTGAGTTCAAAAGGGTGCCCGGCATAATACTTGAGATGTTACTAGTTCAGCAGCTGTTAGTCTCCAGAATAGTCTTGATGCATGGTACCATAGCTGTTGGGCTAGCACTTAAGCAGAGTCATTCTGGAAGGGTCTAAGGATGAAGTTAAGGGTGGGTGATGTAGAGGATAGTTTTATTGCCCTAGTTGAAGTGTGCTGCATGAAGCAGTAACTGAAATATTTGTTATTCAGGGGTAGAAGTGCTGCTGCATTCTACTCAAAACTGCTTTCCCTACTCCTTCCCACTCCAGAGTACTCCAAAACTTCCCCAAACCAACTGTCCAAATGTCTTACTGTCAAATTTAACAGAACATAGGTTTTTGCAGCACATTGGATCATTGTATCACCTAGAGAAATTGTGATCCAATACAATTGAAGTGACCACGGCCGGTGGCGTGTTATGAATGCGCATCCATGCTGTGGGGGTCGCCATAGTTGAAATGATAGTAAAGATGGAACACATCTCGTGCTGGTCCTAATCAAGAAATTTTTGTAAACTAGACGAGCTCAAAGAGCATGATAACATAAATATTAAGCGAAAGCCTTTATAGGCTCATGAGTGTTCGTCCATGTGAATCTCTCAAAGAAGTGTGACACTTCTTCGTGAGACTTCAGTGGGTTCTGTTTACCTATAACGCTGTCAGTGAAGAACTTTAGTTAGTGATAGATAGTGACCGATAATAATAGTTAGTGGTAGATGTGGTGATGATGATGATGATGATGACGTCATCATGACATCACATCCAGTCATGTCTAATAACCGAAACTGATGTCATCATGACATGACATCACATCTGGTCATAACATGTCCAGCCATGATCAATGACTTCACGAGACGATTCACGCACATACGAAGCTGACCCCAACGGATGTCTGATCCAGGCGTCTGTGCTGCACATTTCATTTGGCGCTTCCTCCAACGCTGCACCATACAGCGTACAGAAGCAGCTGCATTAAAGCAGAAATCAGCAGTGTTTCCAATTGGTTTACAGGGAAAAAAAGGAGCAGTGTCTCTTGCACTTCTCCGATGACACCTGAACCGCTCCGAAAGGGAAGGCAGGAAGGTGGAAGTGAAAGAAGAGAGAAAGAGGTACCCTAATGGAGTGCTACGGACCTCCACGCAATAGAGGTTTTCGCCTCATCGCATTTTAGTGGTCCGAAGTGCCCCCTAGAATTTTCTGTTTGAAAGTAAACTTAAAATGAACCACTGCAGATTGGAGGGATCTATTTACGATAAAACGATCTGTGTACTTTACATAACACCTCCACACAACCTTTTGAATCGCTGATGCCGAGAGCAGTGAGATAAACAATCACCAAAAGCTACTGCTATCTGTAGGAAACATGTCTGGCTGCAAAGAACTACACAAGTTGTTCTAATTCTTCTGCTGTGAAAACATTGAGCCTCTTTGTAAATAACAAGCGTGTTAAGCCTGCATTAGACAAAAGCATACATAAAGCTTTATGGGTTAATTCACCGAAGGTGCCATTTTTTAGAAACCTTCTCAAAGGTGATAAAAAGCTGTACAGGAACTGTTTAAATTGAAGTTCCAGTGTCGCTCAGGCAAAAATATGAGGAGCTAGTGACCAAAAGCAGTGAAGTAAAGAAACTGAAGGGGGAAAAGGCTACCCTTCCGTAAGACCTGACCTCCCTAAATGTGCTACTGACCAGTGCCCAGGAATTTATCAGTGCAGGCAGATATGCATAAGATAGTGGAAATGTGCTGCTCATTGATGTGAACTCCGATCGTGTGGCAATGCTTTAGCGCACCTTGGAATTCCATCATCGGCAGGAGCCTGACTATACTTATTGCGGGGCAAAGGACTCTCCTATATACCTCTATCTAAACCAGTCCTGTGCCAGGCTCACCCATCCGATCTCTGACATCTTCCTGATGTCATCCTCCTGTCTAACTTTCTGCCGCCATCCGCTACGCTTTTCTTCCCTACGAATCCAGTCTGTTGCCCGCAGCAACCGTCTGTTATCTTGCCTTCACATTACATGCCCTGTCCAACATTTGAATCTATCAAGTCAAAATAGGTAAAAGGTTTTAGTCAAACTTGGTGTTCAGTTATGAAGTGTTGTAAGCAAGCATTTCCTTGTTCCAAATTATTGCTCAGGTCAGCTGTGTAATTTTAGAACATTTATTTCATTTGAACGTACTGCAGCCCCTGCGTAGGCCATCACAGTGGCTAGTGGATGTGTACAAAACAATGAAGATAAAATCAAAACACTGAGACGGCAGCAAAAAGTAAAGCAACTGTACATGTTTTGATTGTCTGCCTTGTCCTGTCAACAATGCATGCCTAGTCAGGAAAGCATTGAACCTTAAATGAAATTGGATGAAATCGAGTAGAAAATTGCAATCACTAAAGGCATTTGACCTTAAGAAACATGTTCCAAAACATAATATAATGCTCCAAATCTTTTTATTGCTCCAAAGCTGCTCCGGGGTGGCATTACTACGGCTACCTGAGCTGCTCCAAAATGTTCGAGCCTGCTGCCACCCCTGCAGTACAAGTTTTGTATAGTAACAAGGTCATTCAGGGGTGCCACAGTGCTCTTCAAATGTAATAAGTCAGCAAGGCAGCGAATACCTGTGTCTACATGATGCTCACATTTTCTCGCTTGTCATTTTCATGATAGGAAAGAGGTATAGACTCCATGATGCTGGATGCAGTTTTTGTCTTTTGAGTCGATTTTTTATCATCGTTTCTGGAGTGTGAAGACCTCACAGCATGCTTGGCGACTGCCTGCGAAACACACAAAGTGGTCAAGGAAGGCGCCTTTTAAAAGCACTTTGTCATGATGAAGTCCATGTGGAATACCCACAGTGACTGTGCATTGCTCAATTTTCTCCCGTGCAGGGCTATGTCAAGCAAGGGTCTACTTACGTGCCCACAGTTCAGCCTGGGCTTGTACCACCAGCTGGCTATTACCCGTCGGGAGGTCAGCCAGCACCAGGGGGCTACTACAATGCAACCACACAACCCATGCCCGGTGGTTATTACCCCGGACAACCGGCACCACCCCCAGGGACTGCTCAGGGGTACTATGGTGCAACAGGCTACCCAGGGGGCAACACAGTGTGAGTCGCCATTTGCATTTCATTGTGCCTGGATGTAAAATTGCAGGTCGTTCTAATCGAGAGTGTGTTCATGGTCACAGTTCGATGAAATTAGCAAAAAGCTCTGAAACTTGCAGATGGTATTTACTTCTCACTCTGGAAAGATTGCTTCTACCAAGCTTAAACAATAGGAAGGAAATAAAATGCTATTTTGATTTCACACCTTGTTCTAGTGCCATTTCCTGGTAGAAACAAGTGCACTGTGACGAGTACGATCTTTATTGCGTGCAGAGCAAGATGGATGACTGCCTTACATGGCTGCAGCATCACCTGGTGAATTATGGAAAGTACACTAGAATGTATTTTCTTTACTCTCTTTACCCCAGAGTTGGCACGTTGTACAGGTGAAGAAAGTTTGAAAAATGCACATTACGACTGATTAAGAGTCTGTTTGTGAATGAAAACCAACTCGTGTGGTGTGTAGTAGGGAACTTGTTAAGGAGGGAGGATGGTAGTCACTATTAGTATCAGCCATGGTAACTTGCATTAAGAGAGGCAGGTAAGTGCAGTTACCTTTAGTTTGAGGTAAAATGCCATTTGCAGCCTGCTTTAACCTGCGGCTGTTGAAATATTGCAGAGGTTGAATTAAATCTAGTATGACGTACGAAGACACCAGTTTGATGTAGATTATTTTAATAGGTGGTAGCAGGGGTGCAAAAGCTGCGCCAATTGCGCCATTTTGATACAGCTGCATATTTCTGCACCATGTGCAAAATATGTTAAATTTGCACCAAAATGCGCCGACTAGCCGCAAAAGTTTTCCATACTCAGAGACAACTTTCTGCGACTGTGATATGGCCAGTCGCGACGTTTCAGACACTCTAGCAGGTGTAACTGGCCTTTGATTTTATTCTGAGATGGCACCACACCGTTCTAACGCTTACATGTACTTTCCTCTCTAGCATTCATGTGCTTCCTCCACTCATTGACTACGCTGAACCATTGGAGTTTGAGGATGCTTCACCGCACGGATCACAGTTTGTGCGGTGAAGCATCCGCCTAATCAAAGGGGTCGTTTGTAACGAACCACCATTGCTATACCATTGCTACTACATTGCACTGCGAAAAGGGCCATGGTAGTACTTCTCATTTTGGAGAAATACTTTAACGCTTTGTTTTAAGCGCCGCATGCTTTTAATGGATCTACCTCTAGATTTTGTGTGTGGTTTTTGGAAGTTTTCTGTATTTTGTTCGGCCATTCAAGTGCAGCAAGGTTGTGTTTATGCTGTCTCGTCGATTTACTTACTTTCTCGTCATCAGATAGTGTAGGAGATGCATCAAATATGGCTTCTGTCAGTGATAATATAACTTGAGGTGGTACATGTGAATTTTTTTTTTTTTTTGTTAATTTGGCCGTCGGTATGTCTGGAAACGAGCAGCAGCCTTAGGTATTATTATCCATAACACTGCAGTGCAGCCCAAGATTGCTGAAATTGACGTTTACGGCTGCCGCAACATCAGAATACAGTCTAGCCCGGTTATAACGAAGTCGGCGGGAATTGGAAATTGCTTTGCTATGTCCACTATTTCGTTGTATCTGGACTATGAAAAAAAAAAGGCAAATTTGAGTAAATTGTTTCATAGTCAAACCTCGATATAATGAACATGCATATAACAAATTATTGAATATATCGAACTCTTCCAAATTATTTTTGTCAAACACATGTATTTTTAGCTTCTATAGCGAACGCGGTTCGGCATAAAACGGATATAACGAACTTTGCAATGCCAAGCGCTACCTCACTTTAGTAGCAGGAGGCAGGCTTTGTTGCACTACAAGTGTGTTATGCGAAGCAGCAATTGTTTCGGACTACCTCGCAATGCCGCCACATCGGCATTGAGAGTTGACAGCCGAAGAAATCGTTCGCATCTCAAAATCGCCGACAGCGCCGCTTCAGCAGCGGCGGCATCGGCATGATCGAATGTTGCTTTTGCCATTTTGCGTCTTATGCGTTTTAATGTTAGCAGCGGCGTGGCTGTCGTAGCGTTCTGTGGAGGCTGCTTCGGTGGTCGTGTCGAGTGTAGCGCGCGGGTGTGCGTAGTGCTGTGATGGCAGTGAACGTGACAAAAAGAGCTAAAGACCAAGCTTGAGATAATTCAGCGTGTGGAGAATGGCGAAAAGAAGTGCATTCTTGCGGACTTATTTGGCATCCCAAAGAGCGCTTTGAATACCATTCTGAAGAACAAAGCAGTGATCAAGGCACAAGCACAAGAGACCACACTGGAGCGTCTTCGGCCCCTGCGTTCAGCGACGTGGAGAAGGCGCTCTACAAATGGTTTTTGGATGTCAGAGCTCGAAACATACCGGTGTCGGGACCGATGCTTCAACATAAAGTGAAAAACTTTGCCTGTAAAACTTCGTCGCCAGCTCCGGACGGCTGCAAAGGTTCAAGACATGCTATGACATCGTAGGCAAAACGATCTTTGGCAAAAGTGAGACGGTTAACTGCGAGAGCATCGAAACGTGATTGGAAGAGGAGTGGCCGCAAATCCTTGCAAACCATCAGCCCAAGGACATCTTTAATGCGAACGAAACGGGCCTATTTTGGCAGATGCTACCCAGGCATACCCTTGGCGCGCGTGGAGAGCCGTGCCATGGTGGGAAGCAAGGAAAAGCCCGGATCACTGTTTTGCCGCCAACATGGACGGCATTGTGACGCTGCTACACTTCGTCATCAGGATGTTTAAAACCCCGAGATGCATGAAAGGGGGTCGCATACTCCCTGTAGAGTATGCTTGCAACAAGAAATATTGGATGACTTGTGAACTTTTCGAGAAGTAGCTACATGCTTGTGACTGCGAGCTTGTGCGCGAGGGTCACAAAGCGTGTGTCCTCGTTGATAACTGTACCACACGTAACACAGATGCCGCACTCAGTAACATTGAAGTTCGCTTTCTTCCGCCTAACTCTGCAGCCAAGCTGCAGCCTTTAGATCAGGGCAGCGTCAGGGCCTTCAAGGCAGTTTACAAGAGAAGACCGATTCACACTCTTCTCGTGAAGCTTCGTATGAAGCAGGACTTGAAGATCGACTTGCTGGTAGCAATCCGGATGCTTAAAGCAGCATGGGACAGCGTGAAAGGCGAAACGATTGCCAACTGCTTTCGGCACGCAGGTTTTGTTCCAGCAGAGGCCCGTGCATCAAGTGACAATGGTGACGATCCTGACGAAGCAGAGCTCCGCGAGCCCGATGAGGCCTGGAACGATTTTTATCATCTTGTTATCCCACAACAATAACTGTAGAAGACTTTTTAGGTGGCGACCACATCGCAGAGACCACGGCTGTACTGACAGACGTCGAAATCGCTGCGGAAGTCTCTGAACACAAGAAAGCAGGCCGCGATAACGCAGTTCTCTGCGCTTAAATAAATGGACATGACCCAAGTAAGCACCTTCGGAGTTGCTGTGTCTTCTCTGATTGAATTTTGCTGCTCTTGCATGTATTTTCTACGAAATTTATTATTACGAAATATGTATATAGCGAACTGTTTTTAGATTTTTCAACTGTTCGTTATAACGAGGTTTCACTGTATCAGGAAAGGCGAACAATGACTGAAATCTCGGCTGCTACCCCTTACACAGGTCACGTGAATTGCATCGATACTGAGTGAAGATATTCATTGCTTTACGACGTCCTTGTCCTTACCAGACATGCTTTTGACCAAACTAAGTATATCTCACACCCACGTTGGTGTAGCAGCACCTTTGACAATCGTGCGAAATAATTTTTGATCTAGTCATTTCCATATTTAAAGGTTCACAGCGCAAGAGGAATAACTGGTGATAATGAATACTGTGTAGCTTGCTTTTTAGATCTGGACAGCCTAAGAGGAATGGCCAGCAAGGAAGAAAAACTGGGGACAAGCGCTGTCCCAAGGCAATTGCATCATGCGTTATGAATAAAAGCCCATTCAGGCATAGTGCTTTATTTGGTACAATAAGAAACGGTACTTGATTTTCTCCATTCAGAGGGTAGTACTATGCTTTGTGTAGGTCGTCATGTGAACCAGAAACAGTGTCTGCACAACATCAGGTACACATTGACTGTTGCAGTGTTTGGAGCACACCGAAAAGTCATTCTGAATGCCTAAACATGTGCTTGGCCAACTGTTGTAGCATTTCTGTGCAGCTACTATGCAAGCGAGACAAGATTTTGCTCGGGGTGGTAGCCTGCGTAGTAGTACTTTCACACTAAAATATGAACTGTGAAGTGAGTGAAGCGAAATTGAAACTGGAAGCCAAACTGGTGTCCATTCAGTCCACTTTGAAGGGCTGTCCTTTAGAAGAGAGCAACTTGCAATAACTTTACGCTCAGGTTTTGGATGTGCCATCTGGTACAAGTGGACACCCCATGACGTCACGCACTATGAGCCGGCTGAGTACAACAACCTATCAGTAATGTCACAACTCTGGTTTTAGAACTAAACATGCACTTGCGTACTTGTCTAAATAACGGTTACGTCATTTAACTTGTGCTGTTTGTTTAATGCCGATCGTACACCCTTCTATGAGCAAAGCGCATTGTATGACTATTCTTTCACTGATGAGTGGCGAACTTTTGGCATTGTATTCTTTTGTATGACATGGCATTGCCTTGTTCTTTCGATTATAGCTTTGTTTTCATGATGAAGTGTGTGGGATGTGTTATCTTTTGGCAGGTCCACTTTTGTAATTTTTGTACAGGAAATAGAAATTGCAGCAAACAGTACTTCAGCCATTGACAGTATTGCTGAAAAAAATACAATTTCAAACGAACACCAATAGGTGTGTGCTAAATTTTGAAAATAAAAAAACTCCAACCCCTTCACACAGTCGATTCAGATAGACATAAACCGCGACAGGCTGTGAAGGATGATGGGTTTATGAGGTATAATGACCTGACCTGCCATGCCATAGGGAGGGCTCCAGATAGTTTAGATTGCCTGGTGCTTTTTTACCATATGAGTTGCCGCTGCGGCCGGGATCGAACCAGGGCCCCTGGCTTGGTGTTCAAGCAGTCTAACCACTGAGTGACCCTGGTAGGGTAGCCAGCTGCTTTCTCTGAGGGGTAGCCTCTACAAAACAGCACTCTTTTCTGCTCTTTGCAGTGTTGTCCGTGAGCAGACCCAGGATTCAAGTCGCATGGACGATTTGGCCAAATGCTGCCTGGGCACCTGCTGCCTCACGTGGTTCTGCTGCTGGCTGACAGACTAGCCATCACTGGACTTGCCAAGAGATAAGCCGACAGCGGAGGAGGAGGAGCAGGAGTGGCTTGACTGCGACAACCAGCTTCAGCGACAGAGTCTCTGCGGCATTTGTGCCATCCACGCATGCCATCACCACCACCACCATTACCTTTGGCCGTCTTCTAAGAGCAAATGCACCTGCATCCACCACCTGTGCTAATTTTTAGGGGAGGGGATCAGTTTATGGCAGTTTATATAAATTGTACGTCCAACGCAGCAAGTATTAGACTGAAAATTGTGCTCAGAGGAGCCTACTTGGTTGTATTATATTATCCTCAGATTATGTCCTCTAGGCACCAACAAATAATGTATGTATACGAGAGAGCTTGTTTATATATTTTGTTATGGCATATACACATTTAGACTTTCCTGGAAGACTCTTAACCTCTTTGGAGTCTTAACCTCCTTGCAGACCCACGTTTTGCCCGGTGGCAAGGGTGTCTCACTTGTTTGTGTTCTGTTATCAATGCCAGTATTACTTTTTACAGCATAAGGTCATCTTAAATTGATAGAGCTGAAACAAACAAGGCGTTGAAGCTTAAGAAAGTGGCATAACTTCTAGCTTCCGCAGTCTAGTTCTTTTTTCTTTATAGCCATTTGCTAGTAAAATGTTCACACAAAGTTGCCCTTGGCAAAAAGTGGGATGTTAATGCTGCTACAGTTTTTGTTGATGTTTGTAAGATTTTATGATGCATATAATGAACCTCTGGATGAATTCTGCCCCATTCCATGCATGCAGTGTAGTACCGTGATAGAACGTCCTCCCTGTCTCGCCCCTTAATATGCTGCTCACAGGTGTTTTAAGCACTTGGTTAGATATATCATAAGTGTTGGCTTAGGCTATACTGAGATAGACCTTTGGTATGTCACGGGCACCGGTGACATGCCTCAGGTTTTCATTAAGAGTAGTTTGAATGATCTCTCACAAGGTTGAGATGAAAAGTGAATGGAGTTGAGACGAATTGTTGAGTTGATTTAGAGCACAGTGGGTTTGGCGTTTTTGAATTACTTTTTGAAGGTTGTTTGGAGGACTGTTTTCTGTGTTATCACCATAAAAAGTAACTAAGCATGTCGAACCTTAGATTTTAAGAAAAAGTTTGAGATTTTATGCATTCTTTCAACTTTGGTACTAAACAGAATATTTATCTTACTGCTCATAAGTGGAGATGCTAACTAGCATATCTGGAAACTAATTAGGAATATGTTAGCACTTAAGTGGGTTATCTAAATGCCCTTGCATATAAACCGAAAGCACGAGAATCTTAATACAATGTGCAGATAGATCTGTGTGCTGCAAAAGGCTGGAGTCTGCAATTTGCTTTCAAAACACTTCAGAGAACAGCAGTTTCATTACGCAAGTTTGCCTACTTGTGAGCATTAGAAATTAAGTGCTAAAGACTGTAAGCTTAACATTTTGCCGGATTTTCGGTCAAGGAGTCCACTGCATGGAAATCTGTGTATAAGTTTGCAGTCTGCTGTTCTCATGCCAAGAGCAAACTGGTGGAACCGAATTGTGACCTGCAAGTGGAATTTTAAGCAGTGCGACGCACAAGTACAATGTTGTTATTTGAAAATTGCGAGGCGATTCTGTGTTCATCGTATGCCACAGGGAACAATAAACATGTTTCTTGCATGCACGAATGTCTCTTGTTTTACAGGCCACCTCATGGGCAGCTTGGCACAACTGTCAACAACAAGCAGTGCTTGAATAGCTGTTTTTATTTACAGTGGAACCCCAATTATTTGTATCCCGATTATGGGACAAACTTCACTTTACGACAAATTGACATGGGCCCGGTGAACCTGCCATGGGGATATGTATTAAAAACGGCAATTATGAGACAAAAAATTATGCACGTCTCGTAGGGCCTGCAGGGACTATCCAGAATGTAATGTAGGATTACGGAGCAGTTCATCGGCAGACGTTGCGTCCAACAAGGGTTTTCGAGATCGTAATCAAGGCAGACGTGTGCGGGCGAGCGTACGACTGTATGCAGAAGCAGTTACGACAGCTTGTGGCAGTCCTGCCGATGGCGCTTGACTATGCATATGCGACCCGTGGTCGTCGGCGAATATGGCGGCTCTCGTCTAGCCCGCTGTCTGCGCGTTTCGCGATGATGTAGGCATTACGGAAATCGATTTGATGTTCGTAACAAGTTGGTAACATCGCACCGGCAGCGAGAACAGTAGAAGTTTCCATGATCGAAGGTGGCTAGTTCGAAAGCGTTTAGCGCTGTGGAATACGTTAGGCTAACAAGTGGCCTGCACACCGTTGCATGAAGCGCGCCGCCAGTGGGTGCCACTCGGGACTCTTCTAAATGTCGCTTAGCCTAACGTGCTCCCCAATTGAAGGCCAAAGTAATGGCAGGTGTGCGCAGCTGCACGGCAGGCTTGGGACGATCGACGCGGCCACGTCGCCGAGTTGGAAGTTTCACCCCCAAGCCGAGTGATGGCTGCGAAAGGTGTCAACTGTGATTGAACGCCGTCACGTCGGCTACGACGTTCGTTTGCATGTATTGGTGCGCGTTGCGTTAAGAAATTCAAGTGCGCGTTGCTTGTCCAACTCGCTCTCGCTGGCGGTAACCGGTAAGGCCAATCCACACGAGGGACCGTCCGTCCGTGGTCATACTGATAGCGACCTGATGCCGTCAAGCGAACTCAGCGGACAAAAAATACCCTGATAGTGACGTGTAAACACGTAATGCGCGGCCCGACTACGGATGCCCAACAGTCAACCCATGTGTGAACCAATCAGCTTTACCTATGACGCGCCTACTGAAATCCGAAACCACCGAACCGATTTACGACCGCCGGCGGCTGCGTTTAGATGGAGGCAAAACGGAGAGGCGTCCGTGTGCCGTGCGATGTCTGTGCTACGTTAAAGATCCCCTGGTGTCCGAAATTACTCTGCAGCCATCCACTACGGAACCTCTTTCTTTCCACTTTCACTCCCACACTCCTTTGCTGGCCTCTATCTACCCTTGGGGTACGAACACACTCGGAGCTGTCTGAGGCGCACCTTGTTTCCCGGCTCAGATGACTCACTCGCACGAACGCAGGAAGGGCATCACATGTGAGCGAAAATACAGTTACCTACACAGATTAGGACTGCTCTCCCCATTAAAGCCTTACCCAAGAATATACACCCTGCGCACCACGAAGGTCGATGCATGGCGAAGGATCGTGCCCTGCATGCCAAGTGCGGCCGACACACCAATGCAGCATACGTGGACGCGGCGGAACATCGGCAAACCACTAGACAAGCATTCGCACTGGTCGCTGTGAATAGAATTACGACTCCCCGTTGTTAGCCGCATCCATCGCAACTACATCCTCCGAGAAGCTAGGGCATAGCCAGGGGAAACGGCCATAGCAAACACGTCCGCTGATATTATATTCAGTGATTCTAAAGTAACCATTCGCAATTTCGGGAGGGGACGCATCACATATCTACCTCCGCACCCTCCAAAACACCCGTTCCAAGTAACGCAAACCCGAGGTCTCGTCGACCGGGCAGGGAGGTGGTGAAGGGTGGCTGTTCCTGGCCCTACGGGCTGTAGTCTACACCGCTACGAGGCGGTAGTCTACGCCGCTTGCGCTGGCACCGAATTTTTATTTGTTGTAGGCCGTCATTGCACCCGCCGCCGCTTCGGTGGTGGGCGACGACTGTTGCCGACGCGCATCTTTCTCTCCCTCTTCTTTTATTGCGAGAGCACTACTATTTTTTTTTGTACTTTCACTTTCCAGCCCTTCGCGTAGCGAGGCAGTAGCTACCATTGACCTTTAGCGTGATCTTTGGCGCGCCGCCAAGCACAGCTGCGCAAAAACAGGGGCCCCAACTCGCGAGACGGTAGCTACCAAACGCGGCCTAACAGGTAGCGCTACAGCCGGAGTGACGTCATCCAATCTGCCGCAAAAACAGGGGCCCCAACTCGCGCCGTCAACTTGCGAGGCAGTAGCTACCAACCACGGCCTAGCTCCCGCTCCCTCTGTGAGGGAGAGCTACAGTCGAAGTGACGTCATCCCATCTGCCGCAAAAACAGGGCCCCTAACTCGCGCCGTCAACTCGCGAGGCGGTAGCCACCAACCGCGGCCTAACTCCCGCTCCTACCGCAGCTACCGCCGAGGGTGCAACGTTCGATATGTGCGGAGGTGGCCTAGCGGCAGGTGGAACCAACGCAGTCTCCAGAGATGCTTTCATTTCTGCTGGCGTAAAGAATGCCGTTGCAGCTGGTGCCGGAGTGGCAGTTGTACATTCTGCCTTAACCTCACCCACAACCAAGTATATCGTTGCAGCCACGGCACTCCTTGCCTCGCTACTAGTTATACATAGAATAACCAGTTAGCACCCCGCAATAAACAATAGTTGAACCATATGCAATGGCCAGAGTGAATCACTGCATAACCATAAGCATAACCACAAGCACCACAACCAGCCACACCACCAGGGGCCGTATCCACGAAAGAGTTCGCTTTCTCTCTCGCCGCCTCGCTCCATTGGTCGCGTGCCGCCACCGCTGGCGGTGACGCCATTTCACGAAGGCGGAACCACGGATTTCGTTGACGTTACGAGACATGTCAATCAAATGAAAGCGAACGCGTCCGGTCGCTGTGTGTGGAACTCGGTAAGTGACGTTCGCTTCAGCGCGAGAATCATGCCGTACGTGCCCCCCGTCGCCGCGCTGTTGTTCGCAGTGCTCAGCGAATGTGATCGGTGGCTTCGGCGGTCGCGCGTACATGACGATCCTTTCGACATGCCTGACGATGCCTTCCGAAGGCCCTTCACACTGTCGAAGGGGCTTGTACGCGGGCTATGCGAAAAGCTAAAACCCCACATTGGCCCAACGAGGAAAGGCGCGCTCACAACAGAGCGGAAAGTACTCGGCGCGCTGCGGTTCTTCGCTACCGGAGGCTTCCAGGCGGCATGCGGTCGCCGGTGAGCCGGACAAGTTTGGCCGTCGCTCAGGCAATCGTGCGTGTCGGCACGGAGAAAAACTGGGTGTTGTTTCCTCCGACTCCCGAGGAGAAGACCCGCGCCAAGGCAGAGCAACCGAGATGGGACCGCCCAGCAAAGCCGATTGGCTGTTCTCTGCCCCCAGCGTTCATCCCACCCTTCTCCCCCCAATGCCTACGTCAAATTGACGTCACGGCAAAGCGAACGCGTTCCAAAGCGAACTCTTTCGTGGATTCGGCCCCAGCTGAGCCTAGGCGTAGCCATAGCTATTGCTTTCGCAATTACCAGGCTTAACCAAGCTGAGCCAGTGCCAATTTTTTGTCTTTCTTGTCTATTTTCTCTTCTGTTCTAAACTAAAAGCACACAAAAAATGCTTTCGAAGCGTCGGCGCCGGACAACCAGCGTCGTTTGTCGGATACGCCGTTTGGAATACGCCGTACCCTGACTCACAGTAGGCTTTCTCTCACTTTCTTTCTCCCCCTATCACGTTGCGTTGTGCGTGCCATGATTGCCCTCCCTACGGCTCCTCTTTCTCCCTTTCCACTTTCACTCCCACCTTCCTCCCTTCCCTTACAGCGTGGTTGAGGCGTCCACAGAAAACAAGTGAGAAAGTTACCGCGCCTTTCCCTTCCTTACACACGTTCAAGTGTCCACAGAACGTGTGGCACATACTGCGCCTTTCCTTTCCTGTGAACCAGTTATTCTAATTAATTACCTAATTAACTTATTGGCCTAATTATTTTTTCTGCAACATCACGTAACCCTCTATCGATTGACGCCACTCATTAACCTTTACCTCTTCTCAATTACTCAACTGCTGCGAACACGGCTTGTGGACACGGTCTGCGGACAGAAATCTGTGAACATAGCGAAGTTATGCTTTCGCATTAATAATATTTTTACAGAAAGGGAAAGGCGCCTTATCTATCGCACTACGGCACTACTTCTATGGGTACCTGAACCGCTCCGTAAAGGAAAGGAGAGAGAGAGAACCTTTATAGGGCGCGCGCCCCTGGGTCCCCGCACGACTCCATCGAAGTTCGTGTGTATGTCCCTCAGGATCGTAACACTGGCAGCCCGGGCGCTGGCGGTGGTCTGCACGGCCGGGTGCTCCGAACCGCAGCAGGGTCTCCCAGTCCTCCCAGGTCTTCAGTTGCTCTAGGCCCCACGGGGGAGGGTTCGCCGGGCAAAGGGAGAGGATGTGGAGGGAAGAGGCAAAGGGTTCTGGGCAAAGGGTACAAGCAGGAATGTGGAAGGAGGGATGGTAGTGGGAAAGGGTAAGGGGTGAAGGAAGAGTGCGTTTGCAGTCTGCGCCATAGTACAGAGTTCACTGTAGCCATAGTGTTGCGTGATTATTGTCTAGGTAGGGGTGGGGTGGGGGGTAGAGCTGGCGCGCGGCTCTGTAGGCTTGCGTCAGCTCGCTGAACGAGTGCATGCGCTCCCTGGTAAATCCCGGATTATAGGCCACCTGAGCTCGGTTTAAAGAACCTCGAGCTAAAAGGTTGACAGCCTCGTTTCCGAGATTCCCGGAGTAGGCACCCATATCAGCTCCACATGGCGAGGCGGGGGTGCATCGGGCGAGTCCAGTATGCTAAAAGCAGGGACATGGACTCGGCCTTATGCAAAATTTAGAAATTGCTGTTTTTGAATCGGTTAAAATGTACTGGGCTTCCGTGCGGGTTATGACTAATGCAACGGCAGCTTCCTCTGCAGCTTCCGGGGAGGTGTCTGGGGGAAGAGGTAATGTGATGAGAGCGGATGAGGAGGAATCGACCACGGCTGCGGTTGCTTCATCACCCGTGCATGCAACGTCCACCTATACGGCGTCCGACTCACCGCCATAATATCAGTGGAGCGCCTTTGCACGGGCTCTGCGGCGTTGATCATGGTAGGATGGATGCATATTTTTTGGGAGTGGCTTGATAAGTATTCGTTGGTGGATGTGTCGAGGGATGGAGAGGAGGGTTGGGTCGTTAGCCGGTATCCTGATTCCAAGGGAGTCTAGAATATACCGTCCAGTGGATGTTTGCGTGAGTCTGATGTATTGGGCCTGTCGGTGGGCCTCCACGAGCTCCCCGATTGTGTTTTGTAGACTCAGGCCTAGCCATCTGTCTGTGGATGTGTTGAGGGGTGAAGAAATTTGGTGGGATTGATTTGTAAAAAGCTTTAGTGGAGGGCTGCGGAATAATTCGACCACCTGGAAATTACTCAGTAGCCCTCCACTACGGTTCCTCTTTCTCTCTTTCCGCTTTCGTTCCCACCTTCCTCCCTTCCCTTACGGTGCGGTTCGGGTGTCCACAGAGCAAGTGTGACAGATACTGCGCCTTTCCTTTCCTGTGAACCAATTATTATTATTATTATTATTATTATTATTATTATTATTATTATTATTATTATTATTATTATACTGAAATGCGTCGCATACCGTCCGCGCATTGGGCGGCATCTGTATATAAGACGTCCTGTCTGCCCTTAGCCCCCGCCGCAAGCGGCGGTGACCTACCTGTCCCAGCCCCATCAGGGGCTGGATATCCTACCCCTGATGGGGTAGGATCTCCAGTCACACCCCATAGGGCCAGGAGGTATATACAAAGGGAACATTTAACACTGTTACAAACGACACCTCGATCAACGTACATTCCAAAGGGGCCTTCTGTTCGAGATTTTTACTCTGGAGGCAATAGAGGGAATTTATTGTCTTTCACACATATAGGTACTTGTATATACACACACGGGAATGTACGTTGATCGAGGTGTCGTTTGTAACAGTGTTAAATGTTCCCTTTGTATATACCTCCTGGCCCTATGGGGTGTGATTGGAGATCCTACCCCATCAGGGGTAGGATATCCAGCCCCTGATGGGGTAGGATCTCCAGTCACACCCCATAGGGCCAGGAGGTATATACAAAGGGAACATTTAACACTGTTACAAACGACACCTCGATCAACGTACATTCCAAAGGGGCCTTCTGTTCGAGATTTTTACTCTGGAGGCAATAGAGGGAATTTATTGTCTTTCACACACATAGGTACTTGTATATACACACACGCGCACTGTAGTATATACATGGGAGAACAACGAAAGGTGTGATACTAGCAACATCACAGAACACAAGCTCAAAAGGAATAACAATGAGAAACTTAATGACAGATGATTAAATCTTATATGACAATACACTCCTCATGATTCAAGGTGCGTAACAAAAGGGGGGAGGGGGTGCAAACACCTTTATTCACTGTTGTACAATGCGGCGTTGTTGTTGTTGGGCAACAGGCTGATAACCATGTCAAAAACCCCAGACTAATTTGCCGGACAATATCAAAATATTTCCACTGAAATTGAGTTCTTCTGTCGCAGCAAAAGGAGCGTCATGCTCATCACATTGCGTAATTTACAATAAGCATGGCTTTTATTTTTAACGACTGATTAGGGTACTTAAGACCACCCTTGTGGGCCACTGTGACAGAAAGAGAACAGCTAAGCTGACACAAGGATAGAGGAAAACAATTTGAGGGTTTCAACGCTGCTAAACCGAATGTAGAGCGAAAGCTTTAGCTGACGGCGACCGAACGTTGCATCGAACTCAACCAGCGTTCCGTTGAACGCAGCAACGTTCACCGACAATCTAGGCAGAATACCCGGGCTCGCCCTACTGAAAAACCAAAAGTTCTACCGGACAATAACCTCAAAAAATCTCACCAAATCGCATGGACTCTCATACGGTGGACATCATTATCATAAAATATTTCGCACACTTTATGATAATGTACAAGAAACTATGAGATATTATGCAATTATATGCAATTTGTATGTGATTTCTTATGTCATTTGAGTGAGGTTGTGAGAGAAAATGTGAGCGAACTCGACCGCTGGCGGCTGCGTTTCGATGGCGACAAAACGGAGATGTGGTGGTGGAAAGCATTTATTACAAAAGGAGAGGTTGCTTGGAAAGCCACCCCAAGTGGGCCGCTCCCCTTACAATACTAGGTGGAGTCCCTTATTCCGGTACTCCATTGGTCTGGGCCGCCACACGAACTCGTTGGACCAGCGCGGTTGTGCTGCTAGATCAGGCAGCCGAGGGCCGCCTCCCAGTCCTCTCGGGTAGAGGAAGGGGTTATGGGTAAAATAGAAGGATTTAGCTGGCATGCCCAGACCATGTGAAAGGTGTCAGCCACCCCTCCACAGAAAGGGCAGAGGCCAGAAAAGGAAGGGTCGAAATGTTTGAGTACTACCAGGCACAGTAGAGTATTAGTAAAATGTTTAAGAAGTATTATTTCGCCCACTTTCCATAGCACCTTGAGAGGAGCCAGATACTGACGGTGCGAGTCCCGGTAATAGGCACAGATTTCTTGAAAAGTTAAGAGAGGATGTGTGTCCTGGTCCAGAACGGTAGAGTCTACGCCGGGGGCCAGGTTAGTGAATGCAGGGGCGGCCGATTTGGTGGCCTCATTCCCTGGTAGGCCCTAGTGACCTGGAGTCTAAATGAGAAATCGGGTCTGGGGATCCTGATCCCGAGCTGCTCATCGAAGTATTGTTTGTGCTGTAGGCGTTATCCAGTCCAGCTCATAATTACGACAAGCCCCTCGCGAGTTGGATAGGATGAATTTAGATTGAGGGTGGGAGGCAGCAAGGACGATTGCTACCGCCTTCGCGTGGGTTGCGCTAGGGGCCTTAAAAGTGAGGCCATCCACCTGTCTTTCCTCGTGAACGACTGCAGCCATGTACCATCCTCCCCTGGAATGGTGCGGGCCCGCAACATCCACATAGAAAACATTGTGTTTAGAGCCATAATGGCCCTCGAACACGAGGTGCGTTAGGCTCGCGTAGCGTCTCTTCCTTTCGGCGCTTGTAGTCACCACGAGGATCGACTGCTGCTTTATATTCGTCGAGATGACGTCCTCCCCGGCCTCGCCCGGGCGGACACCAGCTGCCACGATGATTGTGTCAGCCAAGATTGCGTTGCCGAACTTGAGTAGACGCACGGGCCGCCGCGTGGCCTCACAATGATTAGTTCGGCGCCATCGCATATGCGAGCATGCTGCTTTTCCATCGATTTTGCCGCCATTTTCCTTGCCGCATGCTTCACAGCAGCTCGCAGCTTTTCAACTTGTTGCGCAGTCTTCTCGAGCGGCACATACCTCTTCTCGCTGGCACACCACTGTACACACCACAGGCCAGGCATTTCAGTACGTGATTATTGATTGATTGATTGATTGATTAAAACTTTAATTTCCACCGATTTAGGAGGCCCCCTACTCCCCGCTCCTGGCACGCAGGCCCGAGGAACGGGGGCTGGGACCTCCGCGACTAAGGACTGGTGAATATACATTGGTTATTCGCGGTCTCAGCCGCCAGGCGGACGGCTGTTTGCTGGTCAGCAGGGACGTCGCTTCGCAGCAGGGTTACCCAGGCTTCTCTACTTTTAATGTTGTCCCTAGCACCTGGAGACTTAGGGCATTCCTAAAGTATATGGTTGAGGGTCGCCCTCGCTTCGCAGGCTTTGCATTTATCATTTTTTTCTCTAATCTATCTGGGTGTGAAACAACCAGAAAGGGTTCGGAAAATTTCCGGCTTGTAATCGCCGCCAGGCTATGGCCTCTTTATTATTTAAGCTAGGATCCGGTGGCGGCATTAGACGTCTTCCTAATCTATAATTTTCGATTATTTCTTTATAGGTTTGCAAACGTTCGTCCATCGCCTGGCAGTCGGGCGGCTCCACGCCTAGTGAAGTCATCACCAGTCGTGACGTCATTTCCGGATGTGACACCATTATAACGTCACTGATTGTTATTAGACATGACCGGATGAATAGATGAATAACAACTTTTATTGTCCACCTTAAATGGAGGCCCCTCACTCCCCACCCCCGGCACGCAGGCCTAGTGGATGGGGGCTGGAGCCTTCGCGACTAAAGGCTAACAAAGAGATTTGTCTCTTCGCAGCCTCGGAGCACTTTACCCAGGCTGCTGCTGCAGAGCGGGGTCATCGCTCCGCAGCAGGGCTTCCCAGCTCTCTGCTATCGATATTTTCCTGGACTCCAGGGGAGTCGACGCATTTCCATATAAATGTGGTCGAGAGTACCCCTCTCCCCACATGCTTTAAAAAGATCATTTTCCTGTTCCCCTGGTAGCACCTGAAATGACAATACATGGTTAACGAAATTTCAAGCTTGCAGTCGCCGCCATGCGGCCGCCTCACTATTACTTAGTGTCTTATCTGGTGGTGGCAGTAGTTTTCTGTTTATTCTGTAATTTTCAACGATTTCACAATACGTTAGTGTGCGTTCATCCAGGTTCTGTCAATCCGGCGGTTCTACGGTTACCCGGAAGTAGATAGCTCGGGCTAACTCGTGTGCCGCTTCATTGCCAGGAACCGACGCGTGCGCTGGGGTCCATAACAGGCTGACTTCGCGGGTCAACTCTTTGAAGGCCAGGATCCTCGCCGCTTACAGCGACTTTTTGCCTTTCATGAAATTCCAGATAGCAGTTTTAATTATTATTATTACTATCGCTGACTGTAAATTTTGCTTCCGTTCCCGTGACGTCATTGCAGCTGTACTGGCAACCATGGCACGCACAACGCAACTATATTCTAGGCACTATAACGCAACGTCGGAGAGGGGGAAAGAAAGAGAGAGAGGACATACGGCGAATCATTCACGGCGTTGGTGAAATCCGAGCTCTGGTTGGACGGCGTTGCAAACGGCGTCCCAAGTGTCCGACAAATGAACGGTGCGCAGCAGGGAGGACGCCGGTAGACGCGCTGAGTTTCGATCGCCCAACGTTAGGCGTCTCCACAATACAGGGTTGCCACAACTGCCGCCTGACTCCCCTGATGGGGCTGGGACAGGTAGGTCACTGCCGCTTGCAGCGGGGGCTAGCCTGTTCGAATATTTACCTGTTGTAGGCCGTCATTGCACCCGCCACCTCTTCGGTGGTGGACGATGGCTGTTGTTGCGGCGCGCGTCTTTCTCTCCCTCTTCCTTTTCTTTCTTTATTTTCTCTTCTGTCTGCACGAGGCAGCGGAGGTGGCTCAGCTACAGAGCCAGTAGCAGTCCCGTGCATTTTCTTTTCCTTCTTCCTATACAGCCACAACAACAGCCTGCTAAACCTGATAGTGAATAGGGTCTATAGCAGGTGTAACGTCATGATGTCAAATCTGGTCATGACGTCACAGCCGATGACGTCACCATGTGATGACGTCATAGGCGGTCGTCATTATTAATGAATATTTAGTCATGACTAATTAGTACTAAATAGTCATTAGTTAGTACTGTCACTATACTCGGGGACAACTTTCTGTGACGATGTGGTGGATGCCACAGAGCCGAAACGCACCAGATCACTCCGCACAAGAATATAGTGCCTCCAGAATTTTCGCAGTGGATGCTCTGGAATGTTATACCATTACGGAACTATTAAGCTTATTATTGTATCTGGCTTACTAGCCAGTACAGCGGGAGTTTAACACGCAGCGTTCATGTCGATGGCTGTGCGGCCTGTCGATCTCGCAAAGCGCAAGCAGCGTACGCGGGGCCGGGTGGGATGCGTCTGCCGCATTTCTCCGCCCATTTCGGCGCGCGTTCGTAACGCGCGTCTGTTTTGACAGCGTACGTCGTGCACGTTGCCGATACCACAGCCGAGGCCAGGTACTCGGAACTACATGGCATAGTAACACAGTTAGAAAGCCCCGCCCTCGTAACTTTGCCACAGAAAGTCCGAGTGTAGTTAGCCATTTATTAACACTGGTTAGTGACTATAGCTAGCCATTAGCTTTTAGTACTACACCACTGATGTAGCTCGCCAGATGTGAGGCGGCAGAGGACAACGGACGAACTCCACGTTAGCTCCGCTGATTTCGTGTTTTTACCCTAGACAGTGAGACCCTACAATACTTCCGTTGATATCACCGGTTTCCTGAAGACGAGCAGAATCCAGGGACACCAACCAGAAGTACGTAAAACGAGTTGTGACCATTTTAGGTCTTTTCCCCGTGACCAAGCCAGATGCCTCGCTAGGCCTACTGCGCCGCGCCGAAGAATACGGAGCTCTGCGTCGAAGTGGCGTTCGCCACCTGCGTCGCAGCAGCGTTCGCCAGCTGGGCTGCGCCGTGGACCGTGCCCGCGCGCCGTAGTTCGCCATGAGGGTCACCGTATAGAAGGCATCCCAATTTCTCGAGAAGAATTAGCAGCCAGTGATTGGTTGAATAAAGTAAACAAGCTCCGGGAAGCGCGAACAACATCAGGGCCTGCCGTGCCAGATTTCCCTGGAGACAAAGCGGGACCGAACCAAGCGTCCCAAATCGGCAATGGGCTACGTGCGAAGACGGAAGCTGAACTCACGCCTCGGCAGCGAGGACGCTTACTAGCCAAAAAATCTGTAGCATCGAACCAGCCTCGCTTACCCAGCAAGGCCGCTACCTTGCGTTGCGCACGTATGCACGCGTGGCACCTCGGCTCCGTCAGTTTTTGACAAGAGCTACGGACCAATTCGTAAAACACCGCAAATTTGGCATCCATCGGACGCAGCAAGTTACCCGGCACACAGGGACACCACTTCAATCCCGGTGGGCAAATTTTTCACCACTTTAGAGCGGACTTCCGCGCTCGGTGGCGCCGCCGCTAAGCCTAACGGCTGCGCCGCCGTCCGGCGGCGAGGAAGCCACTCTCCGCATAAAATGGCGAACGCCCTGCCTCAACGCGGCTACGACCCGGACGCCATGACCCGGTCGACAGTTCCTCAAGCCGGGGAACCCAATTCGGCACCATCGGACCAGCTCCGGGACTCAAATCATCTCCGTCTCGTTGAGAGCCGCTCTCAGCGCCGGAAAGCCAAGATGACGGCAGACGCCAGGTTGACATCCGGCAAGTCAACCCCACCTCAGCACGACCGCGCGCGTCTCGCACGCGGCCAAGGATCGCCAACCCAAGTCATCGTGGAGGCCCAGACCTCTCCACAAATTCCGCCCCGACGATTTCGTCGCGATCATCAAGCCCCGAACCGCTGTGGCCATCGGGACTGTCTTCCAATGTGGTGAGCTGGGCTTAGCCTTGCGTGCCTATCTCGGCGTGCAAATGGCGTCCGAACTCAGCTTCGTCGTTTCCCGCGAGCAAAATCTACTCATTGCGAGCACCAAAAACGAGTACGTGGCGGACCGTCTGCTTGGTGATTTCGCGATCAAATCAGCTCAGGGAGATGTGCCACTGCGAGGCCATCTCAAGCAAAATGGCGAAGAAATTTGCTACGGCGTCATCACTGTGGCAAATCACGAAACAGCGGAAACCCTGAAAGATGGTGTCCAGTGGAGGCATGGCACTATCTTGGAAATTCGCAAATTTGGAACCTCCAATAAGGCTCGTCTTACTTTTGCCGGAAAAGTGAAGCCACGGTCGACCTACGACTCAGAAATCGTCCAAGTGCAGCCCTACCTGCGCACTATCCCAGCCTGCGGTGTGTGTGGCACCGTGGGCCACAGGGCAGACACATGCCCAAATCCATTGCAAGTGTGGCCTGTGTGGACTACAGGCTCCTTTCGTCGAGGGAGTGCGGGCCCCTCATGAGTGTAAGCTGAAATGTGCTGTTTGTGGTGGCGGCCATGCCACAAACTCCAGAGACTGTACCGCCAAGTACCGCCTCGACGCCAATACGACTGCCCAAAAGGGCGGCAAAACTGGCGCAACGGGCAAGAAGCCACGTCAACAGGATCACGTCACCGGCGGTGACGCCACCAATTCCAAGAAGCAAGCGCCTTCAAGCGGGCGTGACATCAAAGGCGACCAAGCGCCACCACCGCCCCCACACGGCGGATCGGGGAAGCAAGCCCACTCCCAACTCAGCAAGGCGAAAGCGGTGCCTGGGCAAATGCGGTCAAAAAAGGAAAATGAGCGGCTCGGGTAGCGTTGCCTCCTCCTCTCACCCCCCTTCTCCTCACGCTCGCTCGGCGGCCGACGCCGAGCTTCATAACCTGGTAGCTTCTCTCCAGGTCCAAAACGAGATGCTACTTGCCAAAATTGAAGCCCTTGAAACTAAAACTGCTCCTCCCCCACAACCTGCCCCCCAAGCAGAAGCCATGGAGAGCGATGCGGCGGCACCGGTGACCTCGGACTCCTCCGTGGCCATTCTTGAGGCCCGTCTTAACGCCAAATTCGAAACCCTTGTCGGGACGGCAGTGGAGCGTATCACTGCCAAAGTCATGGAGGCCCTTCCTACCATTATCGCTCAACATGTCGCGAATCTCCCCCGCACGTCTCGTCGGGCCGCTCCTCTCAAAAACGTATCCAGCCGGCCCTCAAAATTTTCGCCTCGAGAAACTGACATCGAAAATGAGGAAGATAGCTGCCCCCTACCAGGAGCTGAATTTCAGCCCCGGGTTGGTGGCTCCGGGGCATCTACCTTTCCTCCTCTAACCCCAAAACCTGAACATGGCGGGACAGTCTCGGTGTAGGCGTTCCCCCTTATCTAAATTGGCCTCCCCCATCCCTGTCCCAGTCGAAAAAAACTACAGAACTTTGTCAAAAATACGACAAAACATCCTGTAGTTCTGTCGTAACCATCAGATTTTTCTGTAGTTCTGTAGTACTTTTCTGTAGTTCTGTAGTTTTTCTGTAGTAAACTTCTGTTGTCTGTAGTTTTGTAGTACTTTTCTGTTGTAACTACAGAAATTTCTGATGTTACTACAGAATGTTCTGTTGTCACAACAGGTTTCCCGTCAAAAACCGCACAGAAATTCTGTCGTAACATCAGAAAATTTTCTGGTGTTTTTTCCGACTGGGGTAACTCACTGGAATTGCCGAGGGCTACGGTCTCGCACTAGGCGGGCCGACCTTCGGATTTTCCTCTCAACTTTCGAGCTTAAGACCGCCGTGGTGGCCCTTCAGGAGCCAGGAAGAGGCGCCACCCTAACAAACTATACGACGTTTCAGCAGGACCCCTCGTCTTGTCTATGCGTTCATAAAAATTACACAGCAAATATGGTCGACTTGAACCTTCAACTTGACTATTCCCATGTAATGGTGACTCTCCTCCCCCTCCGCAAGCAGGACCCACCACTGCACATTCTAAATGCCTACTGCCCACCCAAATTGCCGAATGTATCATTCTCGGACCTTTTCAGCCGTGCGCTGTAAGCTGCGGGTCGGGATCCCCTCTTGATTGTGGGCGATTTTAACGCCCCCAGGTGGTGCTGGGGGTACCGCCGTGAAGAGAAACGGGGACGCAAGTTGGCGGAGCTTGCGTCTACGTTGGGCCTCACTCTTCACACAGACCCCGTCCACCCAACACGTATAGGTAACTCTGTGACTCGGGATACGTGTCCGGATTTAACCTTTACCTGCAACATTCAGTATGCTGACTGGGTCAACACTGAGGAAACACTCGGTAGCGACCACTGTATACTAAACACTACAATTCGGACCAGACCATTAGCAAAACCCACAACACAGGCTCGACTCCCAGACTGGTCCACATTAAGGAAAAATTACAACACAGCTGCATCTATACTCGAGCAAGGCTACCAGTCATGGTCCGAACAATTGGTTTCTAGCCTTCGCTCTACCGAAACTAAAATTCAGCTTTCCGAGGCGGTATCAGACGTGGATAACCATCTCCTCCACCTCTGGGAAGCGCGGCATTGCCTTGTCCGCCGGTGGCGCCGACAAAAGCATAACCGTAAACTTAAGGCTCGAATCTCCGAGCTCACCCAGCAGGCGGCTGAGTATGTGGCCCAGCTCGCAGACGCCAACTGGGTGGATCGTTGCAACACGGCGGCGCGGGAGATGTCCAGCAGGAACACCTGGCGGCTCTTCCGCGCTCTTATCGACCCAACGCAGACACACACAGAAACTCAGAAACATCTACAACGTGCCATACACAGCTTTCAAGGCAACACAACTCACCTAGCGCACAAGTTGCCGGACCAATACTTGTGCACTACCCAGGACCCCCGCGGACCGGCGCACTCTTATGCAGGTTTGGAGAACGCTGAGCTGGATCAGCCGTTCCAGCTCCACGATCTGCGGGCGGCCCTGACGAAAATGAAACGTGGCACAGCCCCGGGTCGGGACAAAATTACAGTCAAATTACTAGCTAACTTACCCGATCCGGCCTACCAGTCCTTATTGGATTACATCAATTCAATTTGGCTTGGGGACGCGCCACTCCCCATCGATTGGAAGACTGCTCTGGTCACTTTCATTCCAAAAGCTGGCAAGGCTATCAACACGGACAACCTTCGCCCCATCTCTCTAACCTCGTGTGCGGGCAAACTAATGGAGACGATGGTGCGTGACAGGTTGTCCGAGTTCATGGAAAATCAACGCATCTTCGCAGACTCCATGTTCGGATTTCGCCCGTACAGATCCGCACAGGATGTTTTGCTACAACTTAATCCGGACGTTCTTGACCCGGTCGAATGCCCTCACAACGACAGGGTCATACTCGCCTTAGACTTGAAAGGAGCCTTCGACAATGTTACTCATGAGGTAATACTCACTCATCTTTCACAAACCGGTTGCGGACGCTACGCGTTCAGATACATTCGGCAATTTTTGACAGATCGCCAATCCTACATTAAAATTCAGGACACCGAACATGGCCCGTTCCAACTTGGGACCAGAGGAACACCACAGGGTGCAGTGCTGTCTCCTCTTATTCAATCTGGCTATGATATGCACCTGCCGGCCCAGTTGGGTGCTGTCGCTGGTATGCAGCATGCGCTGTATGCCGATGACATCACCCTGTGGGCCACGCAAGGTTCTCTTGGAGATATTGAGGCCAACCTGCAGCAAGCGGCAACCATAGTGGACCGTTATGCTCGCCGCTGCGGCCTTCAATGCTCCCCTCAAAAATCTGAATTTGTACACATACGCCCCTCACCAAAGTGTACAGCCAAAATTGAGCTCATTTTAGAGACAGGATCAATTCCTGAACGCACAGAAGTCCGGGTACTGGGGCTCTTCATTCATCAACATAGACGGTCGGACACTACCTTGGCGAAACTCCGTAAGGTGGGGGACCAGGTGGGCCGCATGGTCCGCCGGGTTTCTAACAAACGTGGGGGGTTGCGGTGCAAAGACGCCTTGCGGCTGGCGCATGCATTCGAGACCAGTCGAATCTTGTATTCGACTCCTTACCTCCACCTTCGGAAACAAGACGAGGATGCAATCGAAGTCGTCCTGCGCAAAATTTTTAAGAGAGCCCTCGATCTCCCCGTGAACACCTCCATCCAGCGTCTACTGGGCCTGGGCATGGTGAATACGTTCCGGGAGATCCGAGAGGCTCACTTTACCAACCAATACACTCGTCTTTCTAAGATACTGTCGGGTCGCCGCCTCCTTGCCCGGCTACACATCCAACATACCACCCTTATGGAAGATCGTGTACGCCTCCCTTTCGAGTGGAGATGCGCCCTCCACGTGCGTCCTCTTCCTAAAAACATGACACGTGAAGACCACAATGGCCGGCGCCTGGCGCGAGCGGAAGCTCTGGGCCGCCATTATGGGTCGAAACCCGGCATTTACTACGTGGACGCCTCCGGCCCCCACCATGGGGGATGGTACACGGCCACAGTGGTCCACCAGTCCAAAACTGTTAACGGGCTTACGTTTCGCGCCCGTAACATAACCCACGCGGAGGAGGTCGCCATTGCTCTGGCAGCTACCCACACTGATTCTAAAACAATTATTTCCGACTCGCGAGGGGCCTGTCGGAACGTCGAGCAAGGCTGGGCTCCATACTTAGCCTACCGACTACTTCAAAATTGCACCTACACCGGGGACCCCGCTTACCGGAAAATAGTATGGGCTCCTGCTCATATGGGTCTCGATGGGAATGAGGCAGCCGACGCCGACGCCCGCGCGCTCTCTTTCCGGGCTTCCCATCTCGACCCCCTAGATCAGGATCTCAAATTCGAACCCGCGTATTCTTTTAAAGACATTGTTCTTTATTATCAATCTTGTCATAGCGTTTACCCTCGCCCGAGTAAAGGTCTATCTAAGACAGAGGAGCGGCTTCTACTCCGTCTTTATACCAACACTCTGCTGTGCCCGGCAGCACTAAAACATTTTAATCCCTCCTTCACGGGCAGTTGTCCGCACTGTGCGGAGAAGTCTTCGGACATCTACCACATGGTGTGGGCTTGCCCATCCAACCCAACTATTCCTCCTCACCCCAACCCCACTCGGGAGGACTGAGAGGCAACCCTGCTCGGCTGCTGTGACCTGCAGGCCCAAAAGGCCTTGGTCGAGCGCGCCCGGGCAGCGGCCGACGCCACTGGGGTCCCGTACTAGGGACCCCACCCAGTATCTGTAAGGGCTGGATGTTCATAGATCCATCCACCCCTTTTTGACCAATAGACGTTTGTCACCACCACCACCTACCCAGCAACGCTCTCAAGCTAATTGTGCGCCCACAGGGCGGACTGCTACTCTCCAAGATTACAACCTACCAACTACTGGAAGCGATTTGCACTGCTGCTCACTTCACCAGGGACGCTGTTCGTCACGAAGACCTAATGCAAGCTAACCTGATCCAGAATACTTTCGCGTACTGCACCCCAGTCGTTGAAAGAGCTGAACGGGTGATGCAACTCAAAGAGATCGCCATTGACAACAAGGCATATGAGATATCCGTCTACTGCGCTCCAGATGATAGTTCGAGCCGTGGTGTGATTCGCGGCGTCGACCTCCGACTGGATCGAAATGCAATCCGAGCAGAGTTACAAGACAACCGTAACCCACCCATTGTGGACTTTCGGCGGCTCGGGAACACCACCGCAGTACTCATCACATTCGCTCAGCGCCAAGTGCCTACCTGGGTCTACTTTTGCAATAGTCGCCACAGATGCAACTTATTCAAGAAGAAGTACGAGGTGTGCTATCGCTGTGGCGAGCTCGGTCATCGAGCCGATGTTTGTGCCAGCACAACTACCAACTGCAGAGGTTGCGGACTATCCAATCCTACCAACGACCACACGTGCAAACCAATCTGCCGCCTGTGCGGCAAAGAACATCTCACGGGCGATAGTCGCTGCAGGGAAATCTTCAGGATTCCTTACGAAGTCAAGCGCAGGAAGTGGGAGAAAATTCGAAATGCTGAGGAAGAGAAACTCAAGACCCAAGAGACCGCCAAGCGGATCACACTCCAGCGCACCAGCCGATGGGACCGGCAACGCTCCCATAGCCAGCAGCGGCAGCTCCGAAACCGCTCGAGCTCTTTTCACCGCTCAAGTCTCCCGCTCCACGGATGGGTTCTCAGGGGACCTCCCGGACCAATCCCGGGCCACCAGCAGTCGTCCAGCAGACAGGGGACTTTCCTCATCCTTTGCAGCAGCCACCTGGGCTACCACCATCTCTACCAGATCTACGAGAACGTCAAGAACCGGTGAGTACGCAGGAAGGGACTCCCACTACTCTAGACACACACAAAGCGATTATGGAACTGACAGCAGTCATCCAACAACTTATACTCAGAGTAGAGGCTCTCGAAAAGCCGACGGCCACACTCACTCCGTCTCCCCCGCATCCGCAGAGATCAGGTGAATCAGTACCTATGGATATCGCTCCTCCCAACCGATCAGCACAAAAACGCAAAGCAACGTCCGACACCGACTCACCCGCGGAGGGTTGGCAGGCGCGTTTTGCCAAAGTTGAGGAAAGCTGCAACCTAAGTCAAATTCGCATCAAGGCTTTAGAAGCACACATCGAACGCTCACTCCACACAATCGGCTCACAAGTCACGCAACAATTTGAGATGCTGAGCAAAGCTATAGAAGCACAGGGCAAACTCCTCGCTGCCGTGGTACCCGCGGCCCTTGCGCCGACACCCGTTCAAACCCCACAACTATCCCAGCCTAATCATGGCGAGCAGCTCGGGTAACACCACCATCTGACAGTGCAACTGTCGTGGGTTCGCGCGTAAGCGTCCGGTCCTCCAGCAGTTCCTCGCCGCGAGTGATCGCCCCGAACTAATAGCTCTCCAGGAATGCGACAAGAACACGAAACTTGCCGGTTACAGTACATACCTGTCGGAACGAGTAAAACCTCGAATAGCTACTCTCGTCAAACGTAATCTCACTGTCCTCCAGCACAATGTAGATCCAACTTTCCCCGAATACGTCTTCTTAGAAATATTACCTCGACCCTCGCGTAAACGTTGCACTAGTCTGTTTATAATTGATGTCTACAGCCCTCCCCGAGCTCATAAGGATATTTTCGGTCCGCTTTTCCTCAAAGCCCAGCAGCTGGCGCAGGGGCAACCCCTCCTCATTCTCGGTGACTTTAATGCGCATCACCGCGTTTGGGGCTACCACTATGACTCTGCTAAAGGTCGACGCCTTTGGAATGACTGGCATACGCACCAGCTGACCCTTATCGCGGACGTGTCCTACCCCACTAGACACGGTACGGGCCTACAGCGTGATACAACGCCGGATCTTGCCTTTACGACCTCCGGAGTTAAAGCAACTTGGTGTCACACTCACGAAAACTTTGGGAGTGATCACTTCGTACTCGAAATCGTAATACACGAGCCCACCAGGCAATGTACGCGGCCGGCTCAGGTGATTGACTGGGACTCCTTCCGGACGCACAGGAAACAGCAGGACAAACCTCCCGCTATTACTGATATCAAGGCGTGGACAACCGAAATTGTCAAACAAGTGGCCGACGCCACTCAAACCGTCGAGTTAGAGGACAGTATCCCACACTGCGACCGCTACTACGCTCATCTGTGGAAGCGCAAGAAGTCGCTCGAAGCTCTACTTGCCACCCGGAAATGGGACCGCAATGTCCAGCGTAGACTGGAGCGCGCACATACGAATATTGAGAACTATGCAATAGAACTCACTCGACAGAGCTGGCACAATATATGTGACCAGATGAACAAGACTCTAAACGCTCGTAAGACGTGGAACCTCCTTCGACATTTACTCGACCCAGCAGGAGGCAAGCTCCAGACACGCCAACAGCTCGAGCGAATCTTCCACCAGTATCCTGGCACGTCTGACGAGCTCAAACAGGAGCTTATAAATACTTACATCCGCCCTGAACCAACAACCAACCTCCCCTTCTATCAGGGCGCGGACAATCTCTGTCTAGACGCACCAATCACTTTTGCGGAGGTCCGAGCAGAACTCAATCGCCTCAAGACGACTTCGGCGGCCGGCCCTGACCGCATTTCAAATAAAATGCTTAGGAATCTAGACGACGCGTCCATTCATGTTCTTACCGACTATTTTCAAGAATGTTGGGCCAGCGGTACCATCCCTCAAGAGTGGAAATGCGCCAATCTAGTCCTCATCCCCAAGCCGGGCAAACCACCAACCTTGGCCAACCTCCGTCCCATCTCTCTCACGTCCTGTGTTGGGAAGTTGATGGAACACGTTATCCAGACCAGACTCTCACGATACCTTGAAGACAACCATCTTCTACCAGACACAATGGTCGGCTTCCGCCCTCATTTAGCGGCCCCGGACGTTATGCTTCTCCATCATCAGGCTGTCATGAGAAGTACACTAGACACGAAAGTCATCGTCGGCCTCGATGTTGCCAAGGCATTCGACAACGTCCTCCATGAAGCGATTCTTCAACAACTTCAAGCTCTCGGTGTTGGACATCGCATGTATGCGTACATCCGAAACTTTCTCACCGACCCCACAGTGCAACTTAAAGCCGGCACTGGAGATCCTTCCATCATCTCTCCGGGAAACCGTGGCACGCCGCAAGGCGCCGTACTTTCGCCGATGCTTTTTAACGTCGCACTGATAGGCCTGCCGAAGCTACTGGCCGACATCCCCCACCTGCATCACAGCATTTATGCTGACGACCTCACACTGGATCACGCGCGGCAGTGGCGGCCAGATTGAAGAGACTTTACAGACCGCGATCGAACGGATTGGAGATTATCTAAGTACAGTTGGCCTCACTTGCTCGGCGACAAAGTCCGAGTATATCATCATCCCTTCCCCGGGACGACGCCCTTCAAATATACTTCCTGACATCAACCTCCAGGTGCAAGGAAACCCGATTCCTCGAACAGACAACATCAGGATCTTGGGCTTGCATCTACAGGCCAACGGCAGCAACAACATCACGATCCAACGCATCGACCAGTCGGTTGTACAGATCGGACGCCTCCTTAAGCGAATCTCCAACAAGCATCATGGCATGCGAGAGTCCAACCTCCTGCGCCTCGTTCAAGCTCTCATCTGCTCCCGCATCACCTACTCTGGACCCTACTTACGTCTCACTCGTGCCGAAAGCGAACGGCTAGAGGCGTCACTTCGAAAAGCATACAAGACGGCCCTAGGTCTTCCCATGTCCACAGCTACCCATAAGCTCAAGGCTCTCGGAATCTCCAATACCGTGAGCGAACTGATCGAGGCAACCCTCACCGCCCAGTATGAGCGGCTCTCACTCACACACGCTGGCCGAGCAGTACTGCAGCAAGTTGGGGTCTCCCCGCCGAGATCGGCCCCAAGTTACGCTGAACTTACTCCGGAATATCGCCTAAATCTCCGCATTCCTCCCATTCCCAAACGGATGCACCCGGAACACCACGCCGAGAGACGGGCCGATCGGGCTCGTCAATTCGAGAAACGCTTCAGCGGACGTCCGGACGTCACGTATACGGAGGCCTCTTACCATCCATCGAGGCCAGCGATGGTGGCGGTAGCTCTCGCCCCTCACCGCAGCTGGTACACAGCCTGCAGCATTCTCAATGCAGAAACAGTCACCGCAGCTGAGGAGGTTGCCATTGCGCTAGCCGACCCTATACCAAAGTCGTCATCAGTGACTCTCAACAGGCTATACGCAATTACGATGCTGGCCGTATCTCTTGCCAGGCGTTACACATTCTACGTTCTAAAGCACCCTCTTCCACATCTCGCTTACTTTTTTGGGCTCCAGCCCACGAGTCGCTCAGCGGAAACGCCCAGGCAAACACTCTCGCTCGAGATCTCAGCTGCCGAGCCGAGAGTATGATCAGCCACCCTGCTTCCGCTGACGCTAATATATCACGCGCTTCTCTACTCACCACTTACACGGACATACTCCAGCACTACCGACTCCAAAGGTGCACATATCCTCCCGCACACCGCGATCTAACAAGACGCGAGGCCGTCCAATGGCGCAAATTACAAACTGGCAGCTTCCCACACCCCCTCTTATACAGCAGGATCTTTCCGGATCAGATAGCCCCCATGTGTAAACACTGCTCAACTCCGGCCACACTCATACACATGGTGTGGACTTGTACACATTACAACACAGACAACACAAACACCCCAGAGACGTGGGAGTCTCTCCTGTGTACTTCCGAGCCAGCAGACCAACGCTGGCTTATCCAGCGCGCGGTGGAGGCCGCGGCATCCCAAAGGATCCCCGCCGACCTCCTCTAAGTCAGCGCAACCGGCCCTTTGACTGGTCCCCTGTTTTTGGGCGCAATAAAAGAGTTCACCACCACCACCAGATGTGATGCAAGAGCGGTGCGACCACTACTTGGCCTCCGCCGCGGCCACAGCGTAAATGCGATTTTGCGGAGCTCACGCTATAAAAAATTAATTCAGGCTCTATCACGGAATATCGTGCAGCAGCAGGACGTTTTGACAGGATTGTGCATGCTGTGTTACATCTAGTAAATGTTATTAATGCGAAAGCATTACTTCGCTATGTTCACAGATTTCTGTCCGCAGGCCATGTCCGCAAAATCATGTCCGCAGCAGTTGTAATTGAGAAGTGGTAGAGGTTAATGAGTGGTATCAATCGATAGAGAGTGACGTAATTTTATCGCCGAAAAAATAATGAGGCCAATAAGTTAATTACGTAATTAATTAGAATAACTGGGTCTCAGAAAAGGAAAAGCACAGTATCTGCCACACTTGTTCTGTGGACACCTGAACCGCGTGTAAAGGAAGGAAGGAAGGTGGGAGTGAAAGTGGAAAGAGAGAAAGGGGTGCCATAGTGGATATGACATCAAGGATGACGTCACGCAACCGGAAGTAGAGCCGAACAAGGGCATAGGAAGGGATTGGAGCGCAATTTGGAAGTACCGAAGACTAAAATGGGCAAACAAGCAGCAGTATCCGTGCTTTCGCATTACTACAATGAAGATTCTGCAGTGCTCTTTAATTTTTTTGCTCGGTTAATCAGGCAGCCGTGCTTCTAGACCACACTTTGCATGTGCTTGAGATACGACCTTCTTAGGAGTAATGCATTTTAAGAACCCCGCCGGGGTGGCGCAGTGGTTACGGCGCTCGACTACTGTTCCCAAGGACGCGGGATCGAATCCCGCCCTCGGCGGCAGCTTTTCGATGGAGGCGAAAAGCAAGGTGCCCGTGTGCTGTGCGATGTCAATGCACGTTAAAGAACCCCAGGTGGCCGAAATTTCCGGAGTCCTCCACTACGGCGTCTCTTATAGCCTGAGTCGCTTTGGGACGTTAAACCCCACAAACAAAACCAAACCAAGCATTTTAAGGCGGGAGCCTTTATAGGCTCATGGAACGAAATCCCGTGCGCGAGAGTTGTGCGCAAGATTGTCATATTCCGCGCGATTCCACGACATTAGTTCTTATCTAGCGTTCCTGCCATCTGCAATGCCACACTTCAACGCGCGCCAAGGAACGCCATGCGACAGGAGCGATGGTGTACTTACTGTCCAAACACATTTTCCGAAGGAAGTGTGATATATATATATATATATATATATATATATATATATATATATATATATATATATATATATATATATATATTATAGATTGGTTGGTTGGTTGGTTTGTAGGGTTTAACGTCCCAAAGCAACTCGGGCTATGAGAGACGCCGTAGTGGAGGACTCCGGAAATTTCGACCACCTGGGGTTCTTTAACGTGCACTGACATCGCACAGCACACGGGCGCCTTGCTTTTCGCCTCCATCGAAAAGCTGCCGCCGAGGCCGGGATTCGATCCCGCGTCCTTGGGAACAGTAGTCGAGCGCCGTAACCACTGCGCCACCCATTATAATTATATGTAGCACTGCAATGAACGCGATAAGAGACGATTTGATTTATTCATAGGAAGGGTAAGGCGCGGTAACTGTCTCGCTTGTTTTTCTGTGGACACCGCAACCGCGCCGTAAGGGAAGGGAGGAAGATGGGAGTGAAAGAGACGAACGATCACAGGAAAGTGACAAGAGAGGAAGGGAAGGCGCTCACCAGAGACCCTCTTATTAGCGATGGCGTTAGACACGAATCGCACTTTGTACGAAAGTCTGAGAATTGCTGTTGCGCACGGTACATCGCTTGCCCATTCTCGAACACAACCAGCGTTCCGTCGAACGCATCAAAGTTCACCGGCGTTCTATAATTAGTTTACAGGAAAGAAAAGGAGCAGTATCTGTCGCGCCTAAAGGGTCAGTCAAATCGGCTTCAGTTTTGATGAACGCGGGTAGTATAAACAGCATAGAGCTTGTTCACATGACGTCACTGTAGATTTACTGGCAACCATGCCGCGCAGAACGCAACCTCGGAGAGGCAGAAAGAGGGATAGAGTGGGCCTGCGGCGAATCATGATGCGATGTCGCTGAAATCCGAGCTTTGGTTGGACGGCGTTGCAAAGCGTCTCAAGTGTCCTACAAATGAGCGGAGCACAGCAGGGAGGAGGGTGGTAGACTGGCACCGACGCCTCAGAGCGGGAGGTGGCGAAGGGTGGTTTGGGGGGTTGTTCCTGGCTTGCGGCGGGGGCTAGCCTGCCACCGAATTTTAAGGCGAAAACCTTTATGGGCTCATGCTGTCGTGGACAAAGTGAGTCCCGCTTTTGCGGCGTTCTGATTGTTATGATTGGTTTATAAGGCGCGGTAACTGTCTCACTTGTTTTCTGTGGACACCTCAACCGCGCCGTAAGGGAAGGAAGGAAGGTGGGAGTGAAAGTGGAAAGAGAGAAAGAGGAGCCGTAGTGGAGGGCAACGGAGTAATTTCGAGCACCTGGAGATCTTAACGTGCGCTGACATCGCACAGCACACGGACGCCTTTTCTTTTCGCCTCCATCGAAACGCAGCCGCCGAGGTCGAGGCGGGATGTGTTCTTTGTAGTTGTGGCTGTAGGAAGATGGAAAAGAAAATGCACGGGCCTGCTACTGGCTCTGTAGCTGAGCCACCTACGCTGCCTCGTGCAGACAGAAGAGATTGATTTATTAGATTGATTTATAGGAAGGGAAAGGCGTGGTAACTGTCTCACTTGTTTTCTGTGGACACCTCAACCTCGTCGTAAGGGAAGGGAGGAAGGTGGGAGTGAAAATGGAAAGAGAGAAAGAGGAGCCGTAGTGGAGGGCAACGGAGTGCGCTGACATCGCACAGCACACGGACGCCTCTTCGTTTCGCCTCCACCGAAACGCAGCCGCCGAGGTCGGGTTCGAACCCGGGTACTCCGGCAAGACAAGAGAAAATAGAGAAGAAAAGAAAGAGGGAGAGAAAGACGCGCGCCGCAACAACTAGCAACAGCAGCCGTCGTCCACCACCGAAACGGTGGCAGGCAGCGCAGGGCTGCCTGCGAAGGACCTGCTGCGGAATCTGCGCAGCCCGCTCGCTCGGAAGCGCGTGCCACGCGCAGTAATAATTGGTTCACTGGAAGGAAAAGGCGGAGTATCTGTCACACTTGTGTCGACACCGGAACCGCGCCGTAAGGAAAGGGAGAAAGGTGGGAGTTAAAGTGGAAAGAGGAGCCGTAGTGGAGGGCTACAGAATAATTTCGACCACCTGGGGATCTTTAGGGCACTATATTTAGGGTGCGCTGACATCGCACAACACATGGACGCCTCTTCGTTTCGCCTCCTTCGAAACGCAGCCGCCGAGGTCTGGTTCGAACCCGGGTATTCCGAACAGTAGTCAGGCGTCTTACCACTGAACCACCCCGGCGGGGCTGCCACGCGCAGCCGCACGTGCACGCGGAGGAGGAGAATGAGGAGGAGGGCGATGGTCGCGTGCAGACGCGCGCAAAGACGGTGCTCTTTGCTGTGGGGTTTATTATAATTTCTTTTTGTTCCTTAGCTCGCAAAGAGGCTGGCTGGAAACGTTTTTTATCCGTGCTTTCGAAAGCGAGAAATTATAATTGATCGCCGTGAACATTGTTTTCAAAGTGGCGGACGACGGCTGTTGTTGCGGCGCGCGTCTTTCTCTCCCTGTTCTTTTTCTTTCTTCTCTTTTCTCTTCTGTTCACACGAGGCAGCGGAGATGGCTCAGCTACACAGCCAGTAGCAGGCCCGTGCATTTTCTTTTCATCTTCCTACAGCCACAACAACAAGAGCGCTTGTTGGCAGGCTCCGGCTTAAAAAAGACATGAACGCGAATTCGCTGTTCGAGAGGCAAGCGACAGGTTTTGGGGCGGCACCTCTTGATGTCTCTGTCCATATGTTGTTCAAAAATGAAGAGTCCAGCCTTCTCGTGGAGAATAATTGATACGCGTATACACAGAGACGAGTGCTCAGGGCGGCGCATGGGGAGCTTCCTTTCCCTTTGTGACTGCTCTTGAAAGAGGCCCATTAAACTCTTTCGGGACAGACGTTTTAGGCGACCCCCCAACAAAGTGAACGAAAGTAAACGTTGCCATCCATAATGACCCATTCGCTTCAACAGTGTAGGATGCTACCGGCGCCATATGGTGCCTCTTTTCGGCGCGTTTTGTACGCGTTCCCTACAACGGCCCAAAGCGTACCACCTTACCCTTTGGTTCATGCCGACAGCAGCCAGGGTTCGCTGCTGCGGCGCTGCCATCAAAAATCAATGACTTATCTACCTTTAACGATGAAGGGTTTCTAACGGTATAAATTTGGGCAAGTCGTTGTTTTGATCCATACCATACGAGAAGTGCAACACCAGGACGACGGACAAAAGGGGAGAGAACACACACCACAACAAAGGCGCTGTCTAACGACCTGGGTCACTGACGAGAAGACGAGCCATGCCATTTTTGCGGCAGTTTCCTCTCTCCACGAGACGAAGAGCGAGGAAATGTCAGACGACTTTCCATGCAGACGGGGACATCTCTCCATGGAATCCTTTGTCTTCATAATTCCATGGCTATAGGCTGTGCAATTCCTAGGGCTTTTTTTTTTCTTTTTTAAGCAAGATTGCCATAAAGCATATTATAAAAACTCGTGTAAATTATTATCCGTAAGGAACTGGAAGGCCCCCTTATTGTCGTCAGTAAGCCATTTAGAGAAGTCCTCTTCCCTTGTTGCGGTTAATCCCACTTCCTGCGGAATCTTTATCCAACTGATGCCCTTGTACCCGCCCAAAACATCCACTTCTGCAGCTGGCGTGAAGCACTTCGGACTTGTGGTGGGTCCGATGCCTTCTTCATGATTCCTATCGGCATATGTTATCCGACGGGGTAAGGGCCGCCCCAGCTCTTATCCTTCTAAGGGAAACCTCCTCCAATCTCGTTAAGTTATGAGGGAGGGGGAAAGTACACGGGGGAATGAGATCACGTATACTTTTCCTTAAAGAGGATGCTAAGATGGGACTAGCGGAGCGGGCATCAAAGGAAGCATTGTGGGGGGTGCAATAGTGTGGAACTTCGTGTGTGAGGTGGTCAACTTTTTTCTGCTCAGCGTTCTGAGCATCGTCTTGAGTCCAGTGTATCTGGATGCGTATCTTTGCTTTTTTTATTCAGTGCGTGGATTTCCTGGGTTACACATAGTGTCTGTCACTTTCTTCAGTTGTTTAACGGCGGCTAAGGAGTCTGTGTGGATGCGGGCTTCCGTTATTGAATCTATTCTATTTATGGCCTCCATAGCATCGTGGATTGCATATAGTTCCATCACAAGCGAGTCCGGGTATTCTGATACATATTCATTATGTACTTTTAATTCACTGTGCGTTAGGCTAGTAGCTGCTGTTCTACCGCCATTTTCTATAATTGATGCGTCCGTATATGCAATGCAGGTACCTGGAAGTACATCAACCAGAGGCCGCGATGCAAGGTTTCCTTTACGACGAAGCCGAGCTAGTCGTGAATTCCCACGGAGGGGGGTCAGCCATTTTTGGTGTTTGCACTATTACTTCGTCATACAAGGATGTTATGGGCATAACATATTTTCGCTTCATATTCTTTGTTGCCTCTCGTTGTTCAATTAATTCTGTCACTGTATTCAACTGTGCACATTCTTGGAGAATAGGGATAGGGTAAGTTTTGGTAAGGCCGTGATTGTGCGCATTGCGTTTCTATTTATTTTTTCCAATTCCGCCCACTGCCACCTCGCGAGTCTGGAATTGGGCCTGGTATAGTATCCTAGACTGTAACGCCAATTGTACAAGACGCCTTGCCATGACCGCTCGAGCTCTTCCTCCCCTAGACGAAATGCGTTTTATCAAGTTTAGGGAAGTCGCAGCTAGTTTTTTAACTTCATGTAGCCACTGTGTTCCTTTGATCTCCTCTAACGAGTGCGCAGTTTTCAGCTCCCGAAGCAGGATCGCGTATGAGGGTAGAATTAACGATTGACGTGTACCTGTTTCTTAAGGCCGACTCGGTTCCGCGATGGCTGCTACGGCACCGCCAGTTACACATAGGTGCGAGTACGAGCAGTACGAGTATAGTGTAGGCAGTTGTAGGTACGAGATACCTGAAAAAAGGCAGACAACCATCCCGTTACCGTCTCTTGCGTGGCGTCTGCATCGAACATTCCACCACATACCAGAAACGTCGTTTTCCGCGAGAGGAGAGACTAGCCTTTCACGCATCGGCGTCATCTCCACCTTCTCAGCTCTCGGCGGCGATGATGACTCACCTGGCCGGAAAATACTAGTTTCGGCCGCGCCTAACCAATCACGACGCGCGGCTCGGCGGGAGGAAAAGGGAACGCCTAAAGGAGCGAAGTGTACGAGTGCGCCAGATATGCGAGGGGGCGGCGCTCATCTTGTATGGCGGCCACATCGCGACTCTCAGGTTCTAGTACACTCTACTTCAGGCGTCGGTCTGCGACAGTGCCCGGTGAACAATTTGGTGTTTGACTCCGGTGTACTGTTCAGTGTTGTAAAGCCGTTAATGAATGCCTCTTTAGTTGCATGCTTAGCATTGTCTATCTGTGAACTGTATCGTCTCTTGCTGTGTCTTTTTCTGTCATTTTAACTTCTTACGGCTTGAACCGGCGAAAGCTGGGCACCAAACGGCCACCCCTTTCTGCCACTACAAGGTAGTTTACTACCGGATGGGCTTGTCACACGTCGAGGACATCTTTGCGACCGGAACATCTACCCCCACTCAAAGGGTGTTTGGGAGTGTGCGCACCATTAGTGGCGTATCACTATTAATGGTGACAACTAGCAAACCTTCGGCTATTCACTGTACAGGTGGTCTACATAACTTTGATACCAACTGTACTTCTGCCAGCGAAGAATGCTAGTGGGAAGCTTCACTCAACCATATGAAGGCAGGATTCTGGACAAGGACACAAGCATTTTTTTTTTTCACGAACAGAAAAAAGTTCTTTTTTTTTATTTTTCGACCTCTTTCATTCACATGGGGGGTGGGGGACTTTTAAAGTCCAGACTCCAAAGCGGGGAAGGGGAAACGCTTGGTCCCCCCCTGCCCCCCTATTGAAATATATTTACACAGTGCCCCAAGGCGCGAGATCTGAAAAAACCTTGTGTTCCCTTGACCCCAGTGAACCACGGCCCCTTGGGTTTGACTCCTAGGCACCACCCCCTCCATACACCGTCCTCACGGCACAACCATCCATTTTTTTTTGGCTCCGTTGGTGCGACTCCCCCTCCAAGAAAGACACCCTATCCAAACAGTCATCTTTATCACTTTTTCTTTAACCCTCATTGTGCTCCGGTTGAAAGTGGCATTCGAAACACCTTTTTCCCTTGCTCATTCAGAACTCCGATGAATGACCAACAAACAAATTTCTTGCCCTCTGTGGGACACAAGGTGACACACAAGTTCCAAGGCCTTTAGAAAGACACTTGGGCATTGGACACAACTCTTCAATGTAGGCATTTCACGAGCGTTCTCTCAGGCCATTTGTTTTAGACTCTTAAGTCATTTTGCAAATTGAAACTGAAACAAAGTGTTCACACATTTTCATTCACAGAGTTATTCAATTTAGCAATTGCATGCACATTCATGCATCAGTGGAACAAAACAGTGCAGAAAGAACAGCACACAGCATTACAAGTCTTTTCTAAAACCCTTTCTTTCAGAGACCCCCTCCATACTAACACATTTAGTGCAAATTCTTGTACTGTCAATAGTATTATTACACATTTGCAAATAAAAGCTCTGTAGCATCAAAGGAGTCACACACACTGCTCGATGAAATACTGAAGTTTGTACTTGCTTTCAGGAAAGTACATCACCAATACCAAGTCCAAACTTTCTGAACAAGACAAGGCAACAGGAGCAATTACAACACCACTTCCACACATTTTTGTGTTACAAGTTTTTTTTTCTAAGTCCCACCCATTTTGTTCAATGTGGTCACAATGATCCGGAGCAGTGACAGACCACACAGTGCGACACTGGCAACCGGCCGCGTACTAAAGAACACGCGCTCCACTTCTTTTATTCGCTACTTTTTCGTTCAATGCATAAATTTTCACAGTACAATTATTAATCTGCCGAAAACTTCCAACAAAAGTTGGCGGTGTGAGGGGGCAACAGCAAAGATGATCGCAGGATGTTATAATAACACGAGGCACCCATTTCGAGGCTCTCACTCCAAATTCCAGCCTACACTCCAAGACTAAAAAAGGGGTTTAAACCCCTTGAACGCCAAAAAGCTACGAAGGACAATAAAAGAAAACAAATGTGGGGGACACATGGCAAGACGGTAAACCGAAGTCTAGTGCTCGAGCTAACGGCCCTGCGACTTCGCTGGCGGAAAGAAAACTAGAAACTGTCAACCACATACCCAAGAAACACCATGTTTGCACCAGCACTCAGAACCAAGAATACATACCATAGCCAAATTTCTTTTTCCTTTCAGAAGCACTTTTTCCCCAATTGCGTGCAATAAAGGAGGACCGCCGTGAGACCACTTGCTTGGACCAGTTTAATGAATTTTTCCATTTCTGGTCAAAAGTACAAAGACCATCAAACTGCCGAAGGCACTACAATTATGGCAACTAGAACGGCGCCCCAGTAAAGTACACAGCCAGCGACGACTCGTCACTGGCACGGTCGCTCAAAAAACTACAAAACATAAATGCAGCGACCAAATTCCCACGGCCCTCGCCAGCGCAGCCACAGAAATGCCGCAGGTCAAATTCATTCCTTAGTATTTATATTTTATATATATATATATATATAACGCACGTGCATAATAGATATATATGTACATGGCCACGCACATATGTACACGTCTCTCTTTTCAGCTGGCACTAGACTTCGCTTTTCAACGTACCAGGTGCATATAAACACATCAAAAAAAAAAAAAAGCCTTCAAAACTGCTGCCGATGTTCTTGTACAAGTTAAAAACTCCAGAGACTGGAGGAAGTGCCATTAAGAGTGCTTCTCCATGTGAATGGATGCAATCGCCATCAGCGTCAGCAAAACACTTTGCATTGGGGGTGGAGAGAGAAACAAAAGAAATACGGACTAAGGCAATAAACGTGCGCTCTCTCCGACGCGAGACTAGTCATTCGAGAACTCTGGCCTGAAAATATGCCAACTGCCGCGGAAGAGGTGCTGGTGCGCAAGGCAAGAACGCACTTGCCTTCCACAGCTTGCGGAGGACGACTATGGAGACCAAACTGCCGAGAAGTAAACAGTGGAACAGAAGCAGCACAGCCAGTTGCAATTACACACAACTCGAAGAAAGGAGACGAGAGAGTGGGGAATAGAGGGAGAGTGGGAAAAAGAAAGGACGAGTTGTGAAAAACTTGCACAGGCCAGCCCGGCAAGAGGAAAACTCCTCGCTTCAGTAACACGTGCAAAACAATAAACAGAAAAGAAAGCGTCGAAGAATGACCTCTTTATGTACATGTGCCATCATCGATGAGCACTGTGATCCATAAACAAAATGGCGGGGAGGCAAGGAGCAAAGAGGCACAGATGCCGAAAGTTGTGTCAAGTGTCTGCCGTGATGTAAACGAAAGTAACGAGACGCTTTATGGTACAAGATGACGACCAAGGGGACGGAGGAGGTAATATAAAACAGCTAGAGGCAGCAAACAAGATGCGTGAGAGAAATAGAAAAGAAGGTATCAGGAAACAGAAGGCATCACAAGCACTGCACAAGCATACGGAGCTGCATTTTTTCTATGCCCTCCCACCAAATATCCTCCTACCAAATCACTAGCGTCTCACTACTCTGCACTCTAAAAAAAGTAATAAAGTACGTGGCTGGTTGCCAGTCGATCGCAGCACACGCAGCTGCTCACCGTTTTCTTTCTCTCTTCCCAGTTTTGATACCGTGTGTTGTACATTCCCTAATGCACAACTACTACCCCATCTCTTCTGGAGACCAACACTTGGCACGCTGCAAAAAAAAAAAAAAAAAAAAAAAAAAGCAAACGGGCTTGCCACGCTCCCAGGACTGCATTTGTTTACAGCGTGCTCCGCAGCCCGCATGCGCACCGGAGGAAAAAAAGAACAGATTGCCAAGCTTTGTGCTCGTCAGTACGCCCGTCCATCCAACTCCATCCCGCACGAGAAGACACAAGAGGGGGCTTGTGAAGCAAACGCGGCGGGACAACACGCTCTCCCTTCTCCCAAATGTGATGAGCAAAGAAGAAGACCAGAGGTAGCGACACAAAAATAAATACAAAACTAAAAAAAATAATTGTGTGAAGATGCGAAGACTGTGAACACACTACACGACAAACGCTGGCAGGCTTGTGTGTTTGTCCCCCCCCCCCCCCCCGCTTACGACGAACAAGGGGGGTGGTGGTGGATGGTGGCTGTTCGCCGAGTCCAGAGTGGTGGCATGGTCCTCTTCTTCAGGTGAACTTTTTCAGGCATCCCTTTTTTTTTCTTCTCTTCTTGCATGCTCAGCCCTCCTTCCCCTCTATTGCGCAGCACAGGTGTTGATGATGATGACAACCACAGTGCCAAAAGTGGCAACCGAGAGGCAAAAATAATAAAAAAGGGCAAGAAATGAACAAGGAAAAAAAAAAATAAAAAACAAAAAGCACAGAGCCGAGGGGGAGGGGGGCAGCAGCGGCATCACAATGCCCTTGGCAGGCTGTGCTGAGCAAGGACGCCCGAGGAGAGCTGTTGCGTTGGCGGCGCGGCAGGTTGGAGTGTGGCACGTGGTGACGGTGGCAGAAGGGGAGCGCATGGAGACACACAGGCCGGAGAGAGAGTCCCAGGGGGGGGGCCGAGGCATGGGCGCCGAAGAAGCCCCACACTCAGTTCAGATCTCTGTCTTCTAAGTACCTATACTCGAACGTGAAACCTTCCTTGCGCCTCTGACTCCACTTCTCGTAATCGAAGTAGATGTACGTCCCCTGCAGTGAGAACAAGAATGCGTGAGAATGGGACAGAGTTAACAACGTAAAAAGTCCGAGAGCACTGAGGAATCTACACATCAGAAATGCGAAAGCCTGGGCGTTGCTGCTTGCTCTCATTATCAACTAGACGCACAGTCGTTATCATTGCTAATGCCGTCATTGCCATTATCACCAATTTCAGCGTCACTGTCACTGCAACTATCAACCTCATGGTAGATGAGGATAATTAAGATGTGCGTTTCACGATCCCTGGAGTGGCGCAGTTGGTTAAAGCGCTTTTCTGGGCATCTGAGGGATGGAGGCTTGATTCCCGGTGGCGATGAAATTTTTATTTTTCTGATGACGTTACTTTCGATTTCAGGTGATGATGTCATTTGATTGACAGCTGTGACCGGACAAACGAACGAATGAAAGCCGACAGTATGAGTCATTATTGAAGATGGACTGTAAGTGCATGGAAGGTGGGATGAGAAACAAAAAATGTGCCAAAGTGGGTCTTGTCTCTTTCAGTGAAGCAGCATGACTACCACTATTTTGAGCAAAACCTAATCGAATACAGTGCAACTTCGATGTAATGAACTTCAGTTTAACGAAATCCTCATGTAATGAAGTAGTTCAGTTTCTCTAACTTCGGGCACATAGAACACAATGTATTTTAGACCCCTATAACAAAGTAAATTTCGCCGAACTTTCAATGTAACGAAATTTAGTTGAAGGCTCAATGCCTGAACAAAGGTGTACCATGAACCTGAGCGGTTGAGAGCAGCGCCCATCAAAGCGCACGCAGCCTGAAAACAAGAGCAGCGCGGCCAAGGTAGGTCGACCTTGGCGCGGCGGCGCGGCAGAGCCAAGTACGCTTAAAAATGCGACGACGATAATATGATGTGGCATACACTGCGCCATCTGATGTACTAGTGCGCTGGAGATGCAAACATGGTGTTGAGCAACTCCATTACGCGGCATGAGCATTGCCCCAGTTTAGGCGCAGCATGCAGGCTCCCTACCCAGTTTATGCCCATTTTTTACGCAGCACACATGGGCGTGTAGCATGTGTGCATTTGTTTGTTGTCGCATGACTGGTGACTTGTCCCTCGTCATCGTCGTAGCTGTGACGCTTGTCTGGCGGCTCCGTTCCAGCAGCATGAGTGGCATACGAAAAGTGCTCTCTCTAGAAGTGAAGGCCAGCATATTGGATGCTGTCGCGAAGAGTGAGAAAAAGAAGGATGCCGTCGCAAAGTTCAGGATACCACAAAGTTCGCTGTCCATGATTTTGAGCTCCGAGGAATCCATCTTCGACTCCTTAAAAAAGGGGACAAGCAGCCAGCGGAAAAGGTTGAAGGCAGCGACCTATGACGACGCGGATAAAGCCATTTTCAAGTGGTTCATGTCAACCCGGGCGCAAAACATTCCCATCGGTGGCGTGGTCGCGGCGACTTCCAGGCCAGCAGCGGCTGACTGCATTATGTTTAAGGCTCGACGCTCGATCGTTGGCAAAAGCCTGAGCGGTGAGTCGTCATCGGCTGACGCAACAGAATCGGCTACCTGGATCACGAACGCAGCACCAGATATTCTCAAGCGCTATGATCCACCAGATATCTATAATGCTGATGAGACGGCATTGTTCTACCAGATGCTGCCTAATCGCGCACTGCCTTTGAAAGGTGATCATTGCCACGGCAGCAAGCATAGCAAGCTACGGATCACAGTGACAGGCGTTTGCCGCTTGTGATCGGGTGCAGCAAAAAACCACACTGCTTTAAGAACACGCGGCAACTCGAGATTTTCTAGACATTGAACAAAAAGGCATGGATGACCCGTAGTATTTTCTGCAGTTGGCTGCAAGATCTTGAAGAGGACATGAAAGAATTCCACGTGTGCCTCACCCTCGACAACTGTTCCGTGCATCCCGTTGACAACTTGGAGCTTGCACCATGTGGAACTGAAGTTTATCCCACCCAACTGCACATCCCTCATCCAGCCGCTCGATCAGGGCATAATTAGTTTGAAATGTGCCTATCGCCGAAGATTAATTGACAAGCTGCTCCTTGACATTCGAAACGGTGATTGAAAGTTGATTTGTTTAAAGCGCTTGAGATGCTGTCCGCATCCTGGAAAGTAACGCCGAAGACAATCATAGAAAACTGTTTTTTAGGGGTGTGCGAATATCAAATTTGTCGAATACGAATCGAATATGAATACTTAGGTTCAAATATCGAATAATTAGTCAGGCACATTTAGCCGTTACAAAACTTTTATTTGAGAATCCAAGAACATCACAGCTCAAAATTGAGAGTAAGTGAACACAAAAGGTATGGCTGCACAAACCACATCACATCACACCACATTACCTAACACAGCTAGCACAAAGCAATGACTAAAAGGCTAGCTTGCCGCACAAAAGGGGCTTGTAGGGATGAGCATGAAAGGTTGTCGTGAAGGAAAACCAATTGCTCCACATGGCCACAGAAAATGCCCTCTCACTTGGCACTGAAGTGGCAGGTATTGCAAGGTACTTCATACCGAGCTTTGATAGACTGGGATACCTGAAAGAACCAACAACCCACCACCACTCGCATGGATCACTGTCACGCTTTAACAGTGCCTCCTCTGAGTAAGCATCAAACCCCCATACTGCAGCAGGAACTGCCTCAGTTCCCTCAGCATTCTCTGCCAAATTGTCAAAAGCATGCCAGATATTAGATGAAGGCTGTTGGTGCAGTTCTGGCCTCTGCTTTTTAGCTGCTGGATCTGTTCCTTCCACAGGTGCACATAGGAATATTTCATGAAGCACTCATTTCATGAAGCACATCATTTTTTCTTTCTCGGCTCTAAATATGGTGGATTTGAAGCGCGGGTCTAAAAACATGGCCAGGCATGCCTCCTTGTCCTCTGCATACAGGGGGAACCTTGTTTTGACAGAACAAGCCAGTGCTGTATCAAATCCAATTGTACCAGTAAAGTTGGCGAGATGGTGCAGCATTCCAAAAATGAGGGGTATTTGAGGTGAAAGTGACGGATATATTTCCGTACTGGCAATAACGGTGGCTTCAAAGAATGGCTTTAGCACTTCTACATATTCTGAAGCCTCTTTCCACTCCTGTGAACTGAGCCCATCAATATTGTTGCCCGAAGTGGCAAGGCCTACAGTGACTGCCTCCTTCAGTTCCAAGAGACGAGACAGCATTAGGTATTGGCTATTCCACCTAGTTTCAACATCTTGCACCAGACGGAGAGGATCTTTGCCCGTTTTTTTTTTTTTTTGGTATTCCTCTAGTCGCTTTTGTGCCGATGAACTGTGCTTATAATGGCCAACAATCTGTCTAGCTTTCTTGCACAGAAGATCGATGGGCGGCGTACGAGATCTTGCATCGTTAAGGGCAAGCTGTAGGGTGTGGTCGAAGCACGATCGCTTGGGTCTATGGGAGTCTTCTGACAGCGGCAGGGATGTTCTGTCCATTATCGGTCACAATATACTTTTCACAGTTGTCAGGTATTTCCCACTCGCTGCACATCTCGTCCAGCATAGCTGTGATATTTTCAGCATAGTGGCTGGCAGCCATGTAACATGTGTTAAGCGTGTATCGCTTTATTTGAAAATTAGGAGACAGAAGGTGGCAAGTGAAGCTCATATAGCTTTCGTTCGCTCGCGATGTCCACATGTCGCTGGTAAAGCAAACAGCTACAGTTCCCCCTTCAAAAGCATTGCGGAGTTCCGTTTTCACCTTTTTCGCGTATTGTCATACATGCGCGGAGCAAGCATGCGCGAAAGTTTAGAGCGCGACGGCAGGCGATAGTTTGGAACAGCTGTTGCCAAAAGCTCTTTAAATCCGCGGTCTTCAACGATGCTGTAGGGCTGCAAATCAAGCGCCACCATAACAGCCACCTTACTATTTAGTGCTTGCGTCCTCTTTTCTGAAAGCGGCTCCACCGGGCGCACAAAGTCGGCCATGGTAGACTGACCTTTTTCTGGTACACCTGCAGCGATCTTACGATACTCTTTAATCAAGGTCGGATGCAGCTTCAAATGGTTGACAAGCGGCGTTGTCGTACCTGTAGGAATTTGAAGCACTGAGCTGCACGTCGTGCACTGCACCGTCGATGGCGTCTTTACAAAGTACTTCCAAATGGAACTCTTTCCTTTTCGTTTCGGCGGTATGTCTGCATTGTCCTCCCGCTTCGCGGACGGTCCGCCACAACCTTCGTCTGCCATGACACGAATTACCGAGTCGAATGCGCAGTCGTAGGTCGCATGCGTCCATTACGGTGGTTACGGCATGGTCCAACGTTAGGCTACAGTTAGGCATCAAGCACTATCACGGATCTGGGTGCCGCCATGTTGCTATGTCGATGTCGATAGGTCTTGCGGACAAAATCGAAACCAGTGCTCGCAGTGGAATATTCGGTTGATTGCGAATATTCGTGTCTTATCGAATATTCGATGCAAGACAAATACTTGATTTTCGAATCGAATATGAATAATAAAAATATAATATTCGAATTATATTTGAAAATTTCGAATATTCGCACACCCCTACTGATTTTGAAAAGCAGGCCTTGGAGCAGACGCGTCCGCAGCAGCTTGACCTGGAGGTGGTTTGTTTAAGCTTGAAACAATAGAAGAGCAGGCACTTAGGAGTTTTGGGAGCGCCTTCGCAGCGGTGGTGCTGTGCCGGGGGGCGTCGAGATCAACAATTTCGTTTTTGGCGATTCCCGTCTCCTCGCGACAGAAAAGGTGACCACGGAATCCATCCTGAACGATGTGGTTCAGGAATTGCAAGGTGAGAGGTGACGGTGAAACGGAAAATCAGGACGAGCGCGACGACATCCCCACCTCCCGTGAAGTAGTCGATGCGATTGACGTACTGAGGCGTTTTGCGGGCTCTACAGGAGTGGAAGAGGCTATGCGGTCGTTGTGGGCCTATGAATGGTGCATAATGCCGTTGTTGAATGCAAAGAGGACTCAAAAGAAAGTGACAGAGGACTATAAAAGTTCTTCCATGTGTGCTTTGCACCAGCAACACCATTTGAGAATTTTATTTGCATGTTCAGAGCCTAATTTTGACGTAACGAAATTTCAATGTAACGAATTCAAGTGCAGATTTTACCGACTTCGTTATATCGACATTTAACTGCACATGATGCCTCTAGAGTCATGCAAAAAGCCATGCTAGTGCCTGTGTCAGTGGTCCGTGTGAAGTAACTTAAATGTGCCTGTGTTTTAGTGCAGTAGCAACACTACTAGCATTCTGAAGAAATCAGTGGTTTGTGTGTTGTACTTTGAAAGTGATACAGTAGCTGACCGATTTTTAGGACTCCAATAATTCGGACTTGCGCGACAATTAGGACTTTGTTTGGGAACGCTCGCACACCCAATAGGAACATGTACCGTACACATTCACAGCCGATATTGCAGACCAAAGTAGGCACCGTGAATACGGACCAGTGTTTCTCAAGGCCAAAAGCTAGCTTTTTTTTTTCCGGCATGGTGTAGACGCAAGTGGGCATCCCTGTCACAACAAAGCGGTCCTGTGAGGCAGTAAAAGGTACCATTTTGCATTTAACTCTTTCGTTACCACGTCACAGTGATTCGATCAACAGTGATAAAAAAACTTTGATGTTCAAATTTTGCGCCACCAGCGCCGTAAAGGACTTCCTGCACCATCTACAGTCGAACCTGGATATATCGAACTCGAAGGGGATCGCGAAATAGTTCGATATATCGATAATTCGATATACAGAAATCAGCTTGTGACGGCACTTACGATGCGAAAAAACGATACCGTATTTGTCGCGTAATCAACCCACTCGCATAATGAACCCACCCTCCCCTTTTGCACCCGAGAATTTGAAAAAAAAAAAATAATAAAAAATGCGTTAAGGCTAGCTCGCTCACATGCAAGCGACGAGCGGCAGCGACAGCGAAAATTTTCAAACTTGTTGCAACTGCGTCCCTCTCGCCGCTCGAGCCACCGCGGCAGCTCAAAACAAGGTTTCTGTGTTGCATGTCGATGGCGGTAGTCTCATCCACAGCTCACTGGCAGGGTGCCAAGATGCGATAACGTCAGGGCGCGTTTATCTTTTTATAGCTCCTGCGGTGGCGGAGAGGGAACTTGGCAGAGTGCCCGTGATGGCTTGATTGCACAAGCCTGGTTCGATTTATCACGCCGCGCTTGGGGCGGGCGTCATGATCGCAGCAGCTGACCGCGTGCTTTCGCTGATTCATACATGCAAGGATAAACGATAAAAAAAAAATAAACAATCCGCAAAAAAAAAAAAAAAATGCCGTTTTTTAACGTCCGCAGCCGCCATATCTTACGCTACGCCGCACGTACAGCCCAACGATAGGAAAGGATGACTCTCGCAAAAAAAAAAAAAAAAAAAAAAAAAAAGAAACAGAGAGCTGGCGCTTCTTAACATCCGCAGGCGCCATAGCCACGTCCGCCGCCGCGCCGCCGCACGTAGAGGGTTCGCAACACACGCTGGAGAAAGCGTCAGACGGCTGTCTGAAAATGGGCTGAGCTGGCTTGGCGCATGCGTTGCGCGTGCTGAAGGAGAGAGATAGCTCAGCAAAAGAATGGGCACACCCACGCACATGGCTTGCAAACGACAACTGCAGATGCGCCTACCACTCTCCGCACAGTCATCTTGTTAGAACTGTGATCGCTACAGATATAACAAAGGCATATGATAACATCCTTCACTCAGCCATTCTTGCCTCCCTAGAAACTCTTGGTATTCCTCACAGGTTTCTCCTCGCCATTCACGCCTTTCTAACAAATAGAACATTCAGTGTGCGTGTCCATGGAAAGCCCTTTGGTCACTTCCCCTCAAACAGAGGAGTGCCCCAGGGCTCCGTTCTCGCCCCTACTTTATTTAATGTGGCCTTCATTCCACTTATTCGAGCCCTAGAGGCCATCCCTTCTATACGGGTGCTTGCGTATGCCGATGATATAACCTTATGGTGCTGTCACCCAGATACGTCTGTCCATCAGGCGGCCCTCCAGCATGCGCTGGATATATTGACATTTCGCCTCCCTCCTTTGGGCCTAACTCTTTCGCATACAAAATCCTGTTTCATTCGAATTGGAAATAAAGCTGGCTTACGGAAAGCTCCCAATATAAATTTTATGATAGATAATACCCCAATTCCTCAGGTACAAACCGTTCGCATTCTTGGTCTTCTTCTACATTCCTCTGGGACTGGCACACCGTGGCTGACAGCCATCCGTAAGACCGCTCACGCTACTTTAGGCCTCATTCGTCGCATAGCTATGCGCTCTGGCGGCGCGCGTGCTCACACGGCCCGCCAGCTTGTTCGCTCTGTCCTCCAGCCACGTATAATATACCAGGCACAGTTTCAACGTCTCACCCGCAGACAGTGGGACTCCCTTGAGGCCATCAATCGTGAGGCTATGCGTGCAATAACGTACCTCCCCCGCCTAACACCCATACCAGTACTTCAGGAGTATGCCCAGCTAAATACGCTCACTGAACTCGTTGATCAGCGGACGGCAAACAGAGCTCGCAAACAGTCTTTACAACTACATCATTTAAAGACACTACCTCCATGGTCGTACTGCCAGCTCACGGACAATCGCCCCACTGCTTCCCCGTCGGTATCATCCGCACATCTGCCTGAAGGGTGCATATTATATACCGATGCATCACATACTGCAGAGCGAGGAGTTACTGCCGTGTATAGTCCCTCTCATCCGCATCTCAACACTCACGTGACATATACCGCGGATACGTGCACCCCTCTGGCACTGGAACTCCAAGCAATTTACAATGCTATACATTCCCTCCCACCAGTTCCTACATTCAATGCAGTTCATCTTTACACAGACTCTCTCACTGCCCTTAAACAGCTTAAGGCCGTTCGACGCACATTCCAAATAACACAGTCCATACATTTGCTATGTTCAAAGTACCCATGTCCTATTCGCATACACTGGATTCGCGGCCATGCTCGCGATCCCCATAACATACAAGCAGATGCTATGACGCATATAAACACATCAGAAGATCCACCACCTTCCCCTCTTCCCCCAGATCCGTTCCTGTCCCACGTTTCCGATTCGCAAGTTCTGCGCCACCGAACACGCGCTCTCATTCCTCCGTGTTCGCACCCTCTCCCCCGTAGTCTTACTCGGCAGGAGGAGGTGACAGTGCGCCGGATCCGGGCAGGGGCGGCTCTGACCCCATCTGTTCGACATCGATGGCGGGAAAAAGACCTACCAGTGACTGACAGGTGCCCTCACTGTGACACTCCACCTGACGTCTGCGATGTGCGCCACTTGTTGTGGACGTGTCCATCAACAACGCACATCAGGCAACGGATAATCATGAAGGTGGGCCTGCGGTGGAATCGCGATAGTGATTATGACAAATGGACAATGGACAATCGCTATACTGCCAACCTTCTCGAATTCATAAGCACAACTGGACTACACTCCTTCTTTTAACTTTCTATCTCCTGCATCCCATTCCCCCTTTCTCAACTTATGCCTTGTGGCAAACGCTTCGAAAAAAAAAAAAAAAAAAAAAAAAAAATACTGCAGATGCGCGCGCCTTTGGGGAATGGGCGCGGCGCTGCCCAGACCAGCCGTCGCCGAACTGTCCCCCCTCATTCCTTCCGAGCGTGGCTTGAAAACGTCACGCGGCAAACGGCCAAGGGTAATGCGACTGTCTTTGGGGAAGGCACGCTTTCCAGTGCGTGGTGCGGAGTTCGATATATCGAACGACCGGTGAAATTGAGTTCGATATATGACGCGGCTTTCCTATACTTTTACATGGGATTTTCAAGGGGATATTTCGTGAGTTCGATATAACCAAAATTCGATATATCCGGGGTTCGATATAACCGGGTTCGACTGTAGTTTGTGCTTCAGACATTATATTTTTGTTTTTGGCGTTGTTTCTAATTTTTTTTTCCCACATGGTGGCTATTTTTTTAAACGCCTCTGAAGTTCATGTTGCAGCGTGGAATGCTCCCAACATGACATCAGCCATGAGAACAGCGCTTGTTCGCAGAAAAAAAAAAAAAAAGGGGGAGGGGGGGGAGGGGAGGGGGTGAATTTCCTGCCGCTGGAGCTGAATTGTTGGATGCTGTCAACAGCCGCAGATCAAAAAATGATGTCGCATTTTTGGAATTTGATTGCAACGTTGAAACTCGGCAACAACAGCGCAAAACATTGACGAACTTATTGGTTTTTGCCTCTCATTTGATTGTTCTTTCTTAGAGCTTGTTCACTTGATTGAAATACAGTCGCCGACCATTTTTTCGGACTTGAAGGGACCCGAAAAATGGTCCGAATAATCGAACAGTCCGAAAAATCCGTGAAGCACAAAAAATCACTTTATTCAGAGGAAATCGGCTTAAAAAAGTCGCCGATTTTACCTTGCGGCAAATTTCTTTCGCTGGCGACGATTTGCGCTTGTATTTGCGCCAAAGTTGTCGTTTCGCTGTACACGCTAGACAGCAAGTTCACAGCGTTCGTAATTTGTGCAAGCGATGGCTGTGGTAGGCTGCCCGAGTCGTCGTTGGAGTCCGACTCGTCTTCAGGTTGAAGAACCTGGCGTACAAGTTCGTCGTCCGTGAGGTCCGCACACATATCGAGGCCGTCGTCCACTTCAACAAACTCGCGGAACGTGGAGCCCGTTGGAATGTCCATTCCGTTCCCGCGAAGGTCAACGATGAGGTCTTCGCCACTGTCTGCAGTCAAATCCTCAGAATCGTTGCAGTCTTCTACGTCGTCGACTTCATCGGCGGAGAATCCAGCGTGCCTGAAGCAATTAGCAATTGTTTCCGCTCTCACTGCCTTCCACGCGTCAGCCAGCATGCTAACCGCCACAAAAAGATCCGTGGCGTAACACGCAAAAATGAGGCACTTTTCGTTCAGAGCGGTGGAACCGCCGGACGCAATCACAAAACGGCCAAAGGATTGACGGCGCGCCACTCGGTTGACGCGGTCGGAGAAACTCGTGTGACAACACGGCGGACGTATGAGACAAAGCACAAAGAGATAGCTGCCCGCGTCAGCGTTGGCGACAAAAGCAGGTTGACGGCGATGACAATCCGACTGCCACCTCGAAGTGGCAGAGATTGCAGGGGCCTCTCCTGGCAAAAATGGGGCACCGAAACCATGTCAAGCCAATCCAACTGCAGAGCCAATCCACCTCAATCCAAGATGGCGCTTGTTGCGCCGGCGAAAAGCCGATAAGATGGCAGATTTTGGCCTGCAGGGGACTGAAATTAGTCCGAAAAATCGAACTTTCGGACTTTTAAAGTCCGAAATATCCGTCGCGAATATGTATGCGCTTCTATGGGGTGACTGACGGTGCCTCACTGAAGTCCGAAATATCCTACAAGTCCGAATTATTGGAGTCCGAATTACCCGTCGGCTACTGTATGTCATACTTGATATTTTTCTCATGTGTAGTGCTTCAGCAACAGATGAGGAGACGTTCTTTCGCCATCGCAAAGAAGGGTTTCGTTTTAGCCAAGTGCGACTATAGCATCGACAAAAATTTGACACTCTGGAGCAGGCCTTCTGGTTGCTAAGAAGCATCAGTGTATAAGGTTTACCAAAGTAGCAGACTTCTTCAACCCGTTTTCATCGCGGTAGTTCTAAATCACATATCCTTGAACACCAAGAAGCATGAAAAGCTGTATTTTCGTACATGCTCGATAAGTTGGACTTTTTCACGGCACCACAATATGCTCCATAGAGTTAAGGTATATGAACACCTGGAATTTCGGACACACTGTGACTGAATGCTTGATTTTTTGGACTTTCTTTGCCCCGCTACTCTTTGAAGATGCCTCACCGTAGGGATTGTGAGGGCTATGTCGTGAAGCACCCATCTAATGCAGGGTTCAGTGCGAATGCGCAGTCGTCGAAGGTCACATATTTGGTCACGACGTGTCGATGGCAGTGCAGCCATTTAATGCTTTCCGAATGGATTTTTGGTAAATATTAAAAATGTCTACGCCTTTTATTACATCATGTTTTGTTTCTAATTTTCATATCAAGAGTTCATCACAAATGTTAGGGCAGCTATACTTTTTGTTTTGCAATTTTTTCCAGCGTTTCAGTGCACTGGTTCTTGTAATTCTGAGTCGGTATCTGCATGACAAAGAATAATCTAAAGCGTAGCAAACAAATGTATGTATGACACAGCGTAAGAAAAGAAGAGGAAAAAAAAACCCGAACATCTTGGATAAAAAAATAAATTTTTGCATCACTAGCGTTTCAATTGCTGGGCAAATAAAGAACGACTCGGCAAAATTTTATTCACGGAGGCACCCTAGAAACATTGGAATTTTTGTTTAGTGAGAGGCCGGCAGCGCCTGCATCCACTTTTGGGCCCAGGGATACGGGCCAAGAGCGCCATTTTCAAAAGCCTCATTCCTTCCTTTCTCCAACACGTACACAAAACTGAAGAGGCAGCAAGAAAATCGTAGAATGGCGAGCCCTAGAACAAATGTCTTTTCGAGCTATGCGAAGGCTCGCTTTGTCGTACTACGCTTGATCGCACCTGGCGTTGAATCTCGTCAGCTTGCTTTTCTGGTTCCTTCAAGCATACAGAATCTGTTGAAAGGATGCCAGCTACGTAGTTCGCTCGCACGACTTAGGTAGACAAAGCTGCTTCACGAAAGTGAGCGGTCGATGAAGCACAGGCCAACTTCTCAGAGTAAATGTACAGACAGCTGCAGGGTTGCACTTCAAGCAGAGGAGCTGAAAAGTTTCAAGCAGAGGAGCTGAAAAGTGTCTTATACTAGCTGGACACTGCATGTAGTGCACACGCTGCCAAAATTATACAAGTGAGCAACACACTGTGTGTGGTGCAGGTGAGAGCAGGAGCACTTCAGTAGAGCTGGAAGGTGACGAGAAAATTAGCGGCAACTTGAAGTCACTGCTGCTGAGCAGCGTATGGATGAAGAAGGACTAACATATGCTGGTGCGATGCTTTCTTGAGCATTGGAGCTTGAGAATTAAAGTGGGGCAATTTTCAAACTTCGAGTACATTTTTCTCAATTTCTGTTTCTTCAGCAGACTGTCAGGTTAGAAAAAATATCCTCCCGCTACTACTTGATATTATTATTACGGGCGAGGAAGAAGAAGTGGGCACTGGAGTGGGCAGGCGCGCTCGCGCTAGGTTCGCCATCTTTCATTAAAAGCCATCTACCATCGCCATCAGTCACATCCTTGCCGCCTCGTAACATTCTGGTTGAAGGTGCGAGGTATGTCATCATCACTCATCATCCTGGCCTGGAACTTCGGCGCCCAGTGTCTTCTTGCATCGTTGGCAGCGGGTTCCTGGTACGGCTCCTCACCTGGCAGTTCCCCAGCCTGCCGGACCTGACACGACATCACCGTTCTCTACCCCGCAGCTGTCCAAGACATGAAAAAAGGCAAGTAGCCCGTCGTTAAGACGACACATCACAAGACACAGCACATGAAAGACTTGATTGACCAAACGATCCAACCGACCCGAGATAACGACTAGACGAACCCACTGACCTGATACAACAATACACGTGAAGACATCGCATCACGCCATTTGATGTGTGCCTGGGACCCAGCCGTCAAATCCTGCCGACCGAAGCAGCAAAAGCTTCCTGGGCCAGGCTTCATCGGTCATCATAGCAGCAAGCCGTTACCTTCTTTCTCTTCTGTCTTCACCGACCCACACAAGATCATAGTCATGTAATAAATCTGATTAACTTTGACTACTTCTTCACCAGCCGATCGGGATGATCGCTCGATGGCCCCGAGTAGTGTTTCAAAACAACGGTAGCAATGAAGAATCCAATGCCGTTCTTTATGCGGTAGAATCCCTTAAAAATGTAGCAAAACTAAGAAATATCATTCCAGAGTTGTGTGCTCTAGACATCCATGAGGTCACATAATATAAAAAATCAGGAAAACTAAATTTCTTTTCTGAAAAGTAGTTTTGCCAAGCAAGTACAGTCATACTTGTCGCACAGGTTGCACAACACCCTTCATACCTTTTCTAGAATAATGACATCTGACAGAGATGGTCCCGTCAGTGCTATAAATTAGCCTCGAAGTTTCAGTGAAATTGACCAGAGGGTCCAAAAGTTCACTCTTCAGGGTAATGCACCCCATTATTCTGATTGCAACTCAGAAGCAAAAAAGTGCTTGGCAAGAGGAAGCTCAGCCATGATTTTATGTGCGGGCTGCCAGGTTAACCACCAAAATGACAAAACTGAGCCATCAGTGCGCGCACATTTCGTAGGAGGACGCTAGTCGCGCTCAGGAGGCTCGACATCTGCATAGACAAGAACAGACTCTTCTCGTCGCAGACTGCAAAGATTATCGGCGGCCTAGCAAGATAGGGGCACGGCGGACGAGAGAGCGGAGACCAACTTTCAGAACAGCTATCTCGTAGCAAGTTCATGCTAGGAGGGCCATGCTGGAGTAAGAGTGCAGTATTTGTCAGTGCTAGGAAACCACTAGCTCATGCCGTTTACTAGCTAAAGGCATGCTTTCATCATGCCACCAATACCAGACTAGAATGCGGCCGCCACGGTTCATGGCGTGAACACATCACATAATCGCGTGCAAAGCCAGAAAACCTAATACCAACAAGAAGAAGCGTAAGGAAGAGAGCACCTCGGAGTTACGACTGGCCTCCCTTTTTTACGCATCACAGGAACCGTAATTTATCTCATGCCGAATGCTCCTTTGCACCCTTTTCAACGCGATCACGCACGCTGCATGGCTCAAACGCTCTTCTCTTTGCTGTAAGTACCATCAATGGCTGCAACGAGCACTTTAATTCGAGTAGCAAAAATGGAGAACAAGAAGCCAAATCAATCCAAGCCAGTCTGTCCATTTGACTCTGTCTAAAATTCAACACGGTGCCTTCCATGGCAACGAAGAGCCAGTTCGTGGGGACAGCAAAGCGCACTAGTGCCTTGTTGGCAGAAAAAAAGAGAGAGAGAAAAAAAAAAAGGAGAAACACTACTGCTGGTTTCCATTTCCACCCAAAAGCCAAAGTTTTAAACTTTGCAAAATATCAGTCATCAATATGTACAGGTGCTGCCAAAAGTGAATGGAAGGCAACTCTCAAAAAATTTTTTTTTACTTTCAAAACCTGCTGATCAAAATTAACTGCTGGGCGGGATAATTTGCAAAGAGGCAATTAGTAGGCATACATCTATTGAAGTACGAATAAAATTATGGGGATGAAAATAAATGTTTCCTCAGATATCGTCTCGAATTTACTTTTGCGAGCACCTCACATTCATCGAAGGTACATACTTGACAGTTTCTCAGTAAAGTCCAGAATACGGCGAAACTCTGAAATACTGGAGTCAGAAATATCGGTTGGCTACTGTTAAGTATTAGGTGGCGACTTGATAGAGACTGTCGCAATCAACTCCCAATTCACAAAATATTAAGAGCAATAGTACAGCAACACAGCGAAAAAGGTATGCATGCATCAACAAGTACACTATGTACAGTGGAAGCTCGTTAATTCGAACCTCGATAATTCAAATTTTCGGATAATTCGAACTACACTACTTGGTCCAGTCAAGCTCCATAGAAATCTGTATATAAAAATGCCCGTTAAGGGAGGACGCGGGCTTTGAAAGTCGAAAAATCATGAAAAAGTCGGCTTTTCAAAAAGTACATATCTCGGCTGTATATGTTATAAACTACCTTTCCTATAATTATAAATGCCTAATTCATCGTGGAACTGCTTTAAATTAAATATACAACTGGGCGCGGCAGCCCCAGAGTCGCGAGCGAACGGCAAAAGTACCCAAACTTCGCGCGCGCGCCATTTCTCTGCCGCTGAACCGAGCGCCGCCTTCTTGGTCTTGTTTTGTTTGTGAATGCTTGCCCTTTTCCATAATGCCTTCGCCGGCGGCGTACGCGGCGTAGCAGAAGCATGGCTCGCTTGTGATTGGGGGCCTCACAGGGATTGTCGAGCTTCCCGCGTCTCGAATTCGGGCTGTGATTAGACAAAGTGCGCGCTCCGTGAGAACGCGCGGGATCGCGCGACTGCTATTGGCTGCTGCGCGCGCTGACGCGGTGGCCCCTCCCCGGCGCGTCGTCTGCTCCGGCTGCCTACTGAGCTGGCGTTCTTAGTGCGCTCGCTGAATCGCTTCACGTTTCACCATTCTGAGATCGCCGTGATCATCGCTCGTTACGAATTCTGGTGGCGTGTTCTGAACAGTTATGTGCACTTTGTGGATTATTGCATGGTCGGCCACGATGCGCGCTAAGAAGTTCAAAACACTGCATAAGTCGTCGTCCGAATAGCGAAGTTAGCGAAAAGGGTTGCCAACAGGCGCAGAGACGCTTCTATTAGTGCTGCTTCTGCTACATCACTACTAGACCGAACTGCGCTGCCACTTCCAACTGCGTATCTTTCGCGTCAACGTAAGGAGCCGGCGTTTGAAGCGTGCCTGCTGTACCGACCATATCAACCTCGGCGATCTCGCCCTCCCGTATCGCGTCTGTCATCACAAGCGATAACGCGTCGTCAGCGTCGTCCGCTGTTCGCATGAAAATGCACTTTCCGAGGGAATCGGGGAGGTGGAGGCACAACGTGCTGCAGTGAAAAACAAACTTTAGACTTGAAAATGCTGTTTTAAACTTCAAGGGCCATTTTCTCAGAATGAATTTTTTTCATGGTATGGTTGCTTATTCCCGCAGTATTTCTGGAACCGCTAATCGGATTCCCACCTGGTTTTTTTTATTGTGTGCCTGAATAAATTTCCTAGGGCAAGACAAGCTCATTTTTTCAAATTATGGAGTCTGGAATTTATAATAAACAATCAAAATTAGGCTAATGCAAGTCCAATTAGTGGCACTAACCTCAATGCACTGCTAAAATTTTTCGGCAGGGAAATTAAAAAAAAGGGCTCTGCCTTGCCCTGTGGTACCTATTCAGGCATCTTCATAATGAATTTCATAGTGCCAACACATTTTGCAAGTTCACCAGGCATGGAACAAGGAACCCATGTGAACCATTCTGATATACTTCTCTAACTTGAGTACCAGTGTGCGCAGCTCCATGAAACTTTGCAGTTATTCAAATGGCTGTGCCATGAGTCTACCCTGAAAATTTCATTCAATTATCTCAAGAAACAACAAAGTTGGTATTCAAAGGTAGCCTCCCCCCTTAATTCAAACGCGAGTCGACTTTGTTACGGATAATTTAAACTACGCGCCGCCGCGTCTAGGCGGCTTGGCGCACATCACGCGACTAAAGAAAAAAGTAAAACACAGTAAACAGTAAAGTAAAAAAGCACAATTAGACGCTGCGCACGTCCAGAAAGGGGACAGAAAATGGAACCAGGTAAAACCATGAAAGAGTGGGTAAAACTCAAATGGCGCTTTGACCGGCGCAGCGGCCGCAGCAAGGTCAATGCATGGCCGCGGCGGCGGCTGCCTGCTCTCTCTTCTCCGTAACTTCCGTAGCTCGCAACTACTCTTTATTTCCAGCCCTGCTAATTTGGAAATACCCATAAGTACTTCCAGTGCAGTCCCAGCCAACGCCCATAAGAGGCTATGATCTCGAACTGGCACTATAGGTTAAACTTTCTTTTTTTTTTTTTTTTGCGATAGCCATCCATCCTTCCACCCACCAGTCGTCAACGGAAGCACGCAAGTCAGCTGCGATCATGACGCCGGCTTTTAGCATCGTTCTAGCATTTCTAGCATCGTTCGCTGCAAAGGTCGCGCATTCCAATGATTGGAGCGGCAGACGGCGCCCACCCCAGTCACTCATAGCATGATAAAGTGAATGTACTGTACTAAAAAGGAGGCTGGCACAACCGGACAAGCGCTGGCACTTTGCAAAGTTCGCAAATCGCTTCCCCCTCCGCCCTGCTGGAGCTAAAGTCAAAAGATAAACATGCTTATATCGCTGCGCAGTATCTTGGCGCACTGCCAAGAAATGTGTTGTGGACCGTGACTATGGGAAACAGAGGGATGTGCTAACGAATAACTGCCTTTTTTTTTTTTTTTTTCCAGATTCGTAGGCAAAAATCGGGACCGGGTGGGTTCATTATGCGAGCGAGTTCGTTACGAGAGTAAATACGGTACATTTTCCATAAAACAAATGGCTCTTGTCCGTTTTTTCGAGGCCATTCCATAATTCAAACATCGGATAATTCGAACTTTTTCCCCGGTCCCGTGAAGTTCGAATTAATGAGCTTTTACTGTATGTGTATGCATGTAAAAAACTAGGATCCTAAGGCGCAAGAAAGAAAATGTGGCTGGTGCCCACGTGTATAGCAAGCAGCATGTTCAGAGCCTATGGGAAGCTGCTCCTAGAGACCCCCAAGTCATTGCCTGGCGTGAGGCTGCCTGTCTAAGTAAGAATGAAGCACAGAAAGGTAAGCGCGTGTCAGGCACGCATGAACTCCATTAGTCCATCAGCCGTCTTGCTCCAGTCCAAGATGCCCTCCCGATGTGCAGTCCTTGTGTGGTTGGTTGCAGCCTTCCCCGGGCCATTCAAGCAGGTTATGTCGCATCTTGGCTTCGGAATGGTGGAGGCAAGCCCGTCTTTACAGAGAACGGGTGTTGGTAACGGGGATACTCGGCGTGGAGGACAGCTAGCAAGACGGCTGACGGACTAATGGAGTTCATGTGGAAGACTGTTCGCCTCATGTTGCCGTCTCAGAAGGGGCGCGCAAGTGTACAGGGTAAACTGTTGATCCTGGGAGACGAGAAGTTGGATGTAAGGTGCAGGCGGATCTTGGAGAGTGAGCCGAAGTTTTGTCTGCAACCCCATGCAAGTCCAGTTTATCTTTGGTGGTGTCTCGAAATATTGCTCGTCATGTTTCGGAAGATGAGAAGAGTCGGTTTTTGAGTGAAGCCACGGACGTAATAGCGGCACAGAATTGTAAGCAGAAGCCACGGTATAGACTGAAACTAGTATGTGACTACCTAGTCGACAAACAATTGCTTCTGGTGGTATCTGATAAGGAAGGCTTCTTTGTTGTTGTACTCGACAGCTGTTTCTCTGAAAAAGCCTCGGCCGCGATTGCCAAGAAGTTTAAGAAGGTGAAAGCGAGGCCATCATCTTACAGGAAGCAAGCTATTGCATGGCTAGATGATAACAACCTGAAGGCTTTAAGTTCAAGGGTGAAGGCAGCAACAGATGCCAATTTGGATGTTTTCTTCTCGGCGAAGATGCACAAGACGGACATTCCTTTCAGGACCATTGTTTCGGAATGTCGAACCTGGCAGTACGAGATTTCGGGATTTTTGAAGAAGCATCTAAAGATGTTGAAAGTTCAGGACCCGTTTTTGATTCCGAGTTCTTCTAAGGTGCTACAGTTTCTAATGGACTGAAATCCTGGTAGGTGCTCTAAGATGAGCATCGATGTGGAGGACTTATAATATTCTTTGCCACAGGACGGACTTCTAAGGTGTGTGCAAGACTGCATCACTGTGGATAATGATGAACTGCTTTTATTAATGCGTGCGGTATTTTGGTTGCTAGTTTCTTGGAGTTGTTGTCCTTTTACCTTAGTTCCACTTTTGTCTGTTGGCAAGGTAGCATGTACATCCAGAAGTCAGGGGTATGGATAGGGTCGCAGGTCGCTCCTATGCTCAGCGACATTTTTCTGTCTAAAGTTGACACCTCATTGAAGCCAGGTTTAGATGCTTTCGGTATAGTAGCGTTTCGCTACGATGATGACTACTTAATTTTCTTGGATAAGGGTGGTTTTGATAGGTTTACGCAAGATGTGTTAGGAATGTTCAAACAGCAAGGTCAAGGCCTGTCTTTAACGTACGAGTTTCCTGAAGATCAACATTTACAGTTTCTTGATTTAGACCCGTGCTTTGGAGACGATCACGTGTGTTGGGGCTACAGCCCCAGGTCAGGAAAGCCTCTGCTTAGCTTTGAATCGGACCACTCGAGGTTGGTAAAGGCGGCAAGATCACTAGAGTGATGGGCAACACAACATAGTATGAACAATTTCCCGGTGCCAAACTGAACAATCACAAGCATTAACTTTTTGTTTTTATGCTTCCCCTGATCGCGGTAACCACAGTGGCCCTCATGAGTGAATCCTGCTAACAGAGACAGTAGTGCCTTGCCTGTTCATACTCGTCCGTGATGGTCTTGGGCTCCTCGTGCCTCTGGAACCACATCATGTACTTGGTGTGGAACCTCCAGGACTGCTTCTTTAAGGCCTTGGCTGCCAGGTACTGTGCCTTGGATCCCTGTGTCCAGGAGAGGAGGAGGAGGACAGTGATGCACCCCCACGTTCACAAGGGTCGACCACGTGCACGATGATCACACTTCCCCCTCACCTCCATGTAGTAGAATACAAAAAAGAGCGTCTCGGTGGACAGCTTCTGGAAGAACTCCACCGTGTCGCAGTGGGGCAAGCTCTGCGGGTAGAAGTTGGGCACCAGCGTAGGATTCCGCGGGAGGTAAGGCCTGTGCGCGAAGCGGGAAAGTAGGAGACGCGAGTTGCGGGACGGCCCTAACAGGCGCAACGACGAAACGAGGCAACAAAGGTTTCATTTCAATTCCGCGCCATAAGCCTCAGGAACAACATGCACTTGCAACAACACATCATGCAACACGCAAGAAATGAGGGTGTGGGGCACAAATCTCCCACCTCCAGACACCCTTTGCAACAAGTGCTGCAACGCGGTGGCCACACCACACAAATCCCTCGGGAACACCAGAAGTGTGGCACATCATGAGATTGCACCTATTTGTGGGGGCAGTTACACTCGCCCGCACAGAACGAAAGGTGATGCATCATGTGTTTACACCAAGCTTTGAATTAAGAAATACAGTGTTGCACCTTTGTATTAACCTTAAAGAGCCCTCTGTTTGGGTTTAATCCTTTTGCTGTCGGATGATCCTGGCTGTGACACACACCTAGTTTCAGCTCGGTTACAAGAATATCAGATATCAAACATAACTTACTTCTAAGTAATTGTTAAAGTGATCCAAACAACATAGTTCAAGGAAAATGAACGTTTGAGTGCTCTCAACAACACATTTTAAACACAATTTGCCAGAGGCATAGCCAGGGGGTGTTTCGTTGTCAGAATAATACACCGTAAAATTTCCAACACAAAAGAAAGAGAGAGTGAGAGAAAACCACTCCTTGGAGGCACTTACAAGATTTGATACATAGTACCACAGCGGCTGAAAATTGAAAACCAAAATGCCAGGATTCAACACCCCATGAGAGTCATTTTGAAATTTTGAACATGCACATGGCACTAGAAAATGACTCGAGACAAGCTACTAAGCTCTCTTTTGTCAGTTCAGTCGTTCAGTCGTGTCCGAGGTACTACTTACTGCGGCCTCTGGTAAGTGCTACACAGTTCACCAAAAACAAGAAATCACTGCTAGATGTAGCGCATTCAGAAGAGGCTGTGGGTTCAGTATGCACACAACTGTGTACAACACTCCTCAAAGGGTAGAGGAAAAATTAGGCTGGCACATCTTGCCAATACATTTTCACTTTTTAAACCTGGCTACAAAAAATTCAGTGCGAATTACACGGCTATAGCTCTGCACGGCCTGACAATTCACCAATCTGTAATCAAAACTGCACGGCAATAACGAATGTGGCCAAACAGGCACCACATAATGCCGACTATATTTTACTGAACGATTCATATTGGTCCTGTCGAGACAACCTAATAAATAACGAATACTTCTTTGACCTTCCAATAACTTCCCCTCGAAGGGGAGACTTTCAACACAGTGCCTGTTACAGGTCAGCCTACAACACAGACGACAGGGTCCACGTTGACACTACAAGAAAAAAAAAATGAAGTGGATAATTCCACAATGCTTACTTGTAAATCCTGAGGAAGAAATGACACAGCACACGCGACACAGTTAGTCTCACAGTGACACACAAAACAAACAAACAAACAAACCTGCTGCAAGAGTTGCCGGCAAGCCAAACAACTATAATACAACAGAAGACAAAGCAGAGGTTTCTGCAATGCTTACTTGAAAGCCCTGAGGGTGAATACAAAAAAAAAAAAAAAAAAAAAGGACGTCAATAAATCAGCAACCAAAACACATAATAAGTGCCGTGCAAATGAACAAACGACCAAACACGAGGGCACTGACCTGAGGCGCTCAGAGTCCGAGGGGTGGGGCATGTGCATGGAGGCTGCCTCCAGCAACCGCAGCTGATAGTAGCACTCCTTGGACAAGGGGGCGGGGCCTAAGGGGGCCACGCCCCTTAGGGGAGGGATGTGCGCCTCTGTTGTGGCTGCAGGCTGTTGTTGTTGCTGCTGAGGCCGCGGTACCTCTTTGCTGCCCACTACCGAGTCAAACAGCCCTGCAGACAGCATCGGGCAACACACCGTCACACAGTGTCACGCGCTCTAACTGGGGACCCGTGTCACCTAAGCCCCTCAAACAACACAGAGATTTGGAATTGGGGGAACCAAGGTTTGGGGGACCCAAGAGAACAGCATGCCTGCCACAATGTACGAGCCGATCGGCGAGTTTTACACAGAGGTTTTCCAAACGCAGCAGAGCCGGTCTTGCGTTGGCCGATTGCAGCGCCCTTACGGTAAACCCCCAAAAAAGCATTTAAATATAATTAAAAGCTAACCTTAAAAGTACAAGTAATATAAACCGTTCTCTTCGGACAAGACAAAATCGCCCAATTTCAGCCAACCCATGCTGAGCCGAAATGGAAGCTTCGAATGGCTCATGCCTTCAGTAAAAAACGAAAACGGCAACCTCGGACGCACAAGGAGTCATCAAACCCGCCAGCACCGGCAACAACTAGTACACCGAGCCAGTGCAGTGCACATACGGAAGGATCGGTGGCACGTGCTGTGCCAACGCCTGTCGTGCCACCTAAGAGTGTGCGCGTCGACACAGCAAAGCTGATAAACTGCTTTGTGAAATAAGATCTAAACAACTTAAGATTCTCTCTCACAAATTCAATTATACTACTGGGATCTCGAATTTAAAATTTTCACACTTTAATGGGTCCATTCCATTAGCCGATAACTTTTATACTAGGGAAGCAAAAATCAAGAGTGATATAGTTTCACTCCCTGGTTCAGAACACGCAGATATCAAATTTTAATAATTTTTGATAAGGAAGTTATTACGAACTTGGACAGAATGATCAGTCACAAATTTATATATTTCAAAATTGATCCATGACAGGTAAAAACAAACTGCATATTTGTGTTCAGCCCACATTAGGCATGCTGTTTTAAACCTCCTCACTAATAAGAAGTAATTACTGAGGATGAAAATTAACGAGGGATGTGAAAATATATAAAATTTCAATTATGAATATGTTTATTATTCGCTCATATTTGATTAAAAAGTCACCACTTCCCCCTTTTTTGCTGCCTGTTATCATTATTTATTAATATTAAGTATTTATTAATTATATTTTTATTAATATAATAGATAATTTTTGTAATATAATAAATAATTTATTAGCATTATTATAATTATTTTGACTACTAATAGACTAATATTAAAACTAGTACTAGTATGTTACTACTACCACTACTACTGTATGTTATGCTATTCAGAATTATGCCACCATAATTCAGCAGCTGCCAGCTGCCATTTGGACACGCCCATAAATCTCCGCTACCACTCACCTCGCTCACATGAAGACTGCACCTGCTGCTGCACCTGCTGCTGCTGCTGCTGTTGCTGCTGCACCTGGTGCTGTTGCTGCTGCTGCTGCACCTGCTGCTGTTGCTGCTGCTGCTGCACCTGCTGCTGCTGCACCTGCTGCTGTTGCTGCTGCTGCTGTTGTTGCTGTTGTTGCTGCTGCTGCTGCTGCTGCACCTGCTGCTGCACCTGCTGCTGTTGTTGCTGTTGTTGTTGCTGCTGCTGCTGCTGCTGCTGTTGTAGTGTCTGTTGAAGCGACTGCTGTAACGATGCTTGCTGAAGCTGCTGCTGCTGCTGCTGCTGTTGCAAGGATGGTGACTGTAGGTGACTCTCGAGACCAGCGTTTAGGACTGCCTGCTCCGCTATCGACTTCAGTGACGACATCGAATCCCCACTCTGCATGGTGGAGAAAAGGTGGGAGAGACGGCGTTACACTCCAATCGACAGCAGCTATGCGCTCACTGGTGAACGGCTGCCCGTGGCCAGTTCTACTTACGCAAGCTTCCCGCATTCCGGGGCGGCTGCGTGACAGAAAATTCTGTCGACCTACCTGCAAGCATCGCAAAGCTGCACTAAAGTTGGAGGAGAAGCAACAAAGCTTGCTATGGTGCACTAGACTAGAGCTCCTGCGCCACCTGTCACCGAACTGCCCCGCTTGGTTCAGGGGGAGCCTGACAACATGCATGTGCGCCTCTCCGAAACACTTCACACACATCGAGCACCAACACTTCTGCACTTACAACCGAGGGCGGTCGAGGGATACCCACTGCTATGCGGCAACGCACTGGTTACTTCTCACACGTTGCATTTTCCCCGGAGTCACATTTAGCAATGTACAGCTGTCACCGGCCATTTACCCTACACTTATTTATAAAACCAGAAGCATTTTTACAACCCGTGCACAGGGCCTGGCTTCTGCAAGACACAAGCAACGTACCGAACACACCAGAATTTATACATTCCACACTCTGAGTGTGTTGGAATTTCCCATTCATTAAGGGGCAATACTAAACATTTCAAAAACAATCAAATGTTTTTACTCAATTCGTATTAGAAAAACAGATATTCGGAAATTTTCAATATTTGGAAGTTTCCGAATTCCCTGCAGCCTCCCCACACTGCACACTTCGCACGGGAATCGCAGTGAAGCACCCTCAAAGCGTTCTTAAGTTTCCGCTCAAATGCAGATATCTATCAAACGCATTCATAACAAACTTAACTGCAATAAAAATGGTTTTCAGCATTTTTTCAGGCCTATTTGATAATCCGAGCTTTCCCTTAATTCAATCATTTTCTGGTAGTCTTTTGAAAGCCGATTTAAACAGAGTATTTGCATTTAGCAGCAATATGACAGGTTCACCCGCTTTCATGCAGGTCGTTCCTGTACAAAAAACAGGTGTACAGAATCCTCTGAAACTTATGTTGGATTTTCGTAGGGTATATACACTTCTGCACAATTTCAGTAAATTTTATTTGCAAGAGCCATATTCTGAAATAAACAAGACTAACAGTGGTTGGTAGTTTTTATTTTTTTTTTTTCCCTGATCAGGCATTTGATATTCGCAGGCATTTTTTTTTCCAATGTTCGTATTCGACCCGTATTAGAAAATTTCTTTATTCACACACTCCTACCACTTGCGCAAGTCACGAAGGCTGTGCAGCTGTTTCAGTAAGAAAGTGAGGACAGTCACGGGACGGCCATGTGCCGCTCGGTTTCCGTGCCTCGCGATTCCGACTTGCTCGAGGCAACAGTCGACACTGTCAACCCACCCTTTGGTCAAACGTCACAACCGGTCACGAGCCCTTCGCAACTCCTGCATAGGTCGCATGCTGCATGTCTCATGGGTCCACTGAATGCTGCCCAGCTCTTCCTCAGTTCTGAAGGCAAAGAGCAGGCCCTCCGCTATGCTCGGACTTTAGACAAAACAGAAGGTGTTGGTTGCTGCCTTCCGGGAAAACAATGCAGGAAGTGTTCACAAACTTACTAAAATAATTAAACAGTGCAATCTCGTTATTCCATTACTTTTCATTACTTCCCAACTACAGTGCACCATATTTTCTGCTCACTTTCTACTTTGAACTTTAGAAATCTCAAATTGCATTGATACCTCAAGTGCAGTTATAAATCAAAAAGCTTTCTCTATACTTGCGTACCTTCCACAATGGCACACGCTAAAAGAAAGAGAGGGCATAGGTTAGAGGTCAGGCAAAAAAAAAAAAAAAACACGCAAAGAGGGAGTGCTTCCAAAGGCAAGCAAGGCCACGCACCTTATCCACCAAGGGACCATTGAAGTGCAGTATCGACGGTGCCGTCGGCGAGTTTGGCCGGCCTTGAGAGCTCGCTAACGAGGCGTACAAGGAAGCTGCTGCTGACGACACTGCTGAGCTGCCATGGTCCGCCATCGCTGTCGTCCCACTGTGTGCCAGCTGCTGTGACCCACTGGCCCAAACAGGAGACACGCGCGTAAACAACTATCAAAAGCTCCACCTTTAGGCATCCGTGCAAAGCGAAACTGACCACCGAGAGCTTATATCAAAGGGCTCATTCCAATCGGAAATCCAGAGCCCCTTTTCTCGCTCCGCGAAATGAAAAACGCATTTGATTGGGCTGGTCGGACTGACCCGAGTACCTCAGTCAGGCTGCCCCGACTTCCCCAACCAGTCGGGACCGGCAACTTGATTCGAATAGTAAATTTCATTTTCTCTATTCCGCGACAGAGTTTGCGCTACCTCTCTGGCTGACGGGGTTTCTTCCGATTGCCAATTGGAACTGACCGTCAGAGACTTCAAAGGATGCAGGCTTGCACCCTGTAGCAACCCGCCAAGTGCAGAGAACGCACCTGCTGTTGTTTGTGGTGACATTGTTGGTGCTGTTGTGCTGTGTGGGCGAGGGCGCCCGGTGGAAGTGGTGGTCCACACTGACAGCTCCGTCGATGGAGGGCGCCGTCGACGGCGGAGGGGAGGGCGTGCCTGCACATGGCGCCACCACCCGGTTAGAAGACTTTTATCCCTTGGTAAAACCCACTGTGAGCTTGCTTTAAAATACAGTCAAACCCACCTACAGCGATACCGCTTTGAACAATATAGTGGATATAACAATGATCAGCTGTAGCACGGTCAACCTTGCCACGTGTTCCATGGTAAAATAGCACGCATATAGCAATACTGTAACAGTAGATTATTGGTTATAACAATTACATTCGCTCACTGAATGCGATCTCTAGCAGGAAAAAAGCTCACAAACACTGCGACCATGCCAGCCAAACCACATCACTAAGTCCCAAGAATGATCAAGTCCTCGTGGGACATCACGTAAAAATCTTTCACTCAGCTTTGCGCAGCAGTCGGACACCCTGCAGAGAGATGTGAACAATATTGGTGCGAAGCGGTCAAATCAAATTTAAGCTCAAGCAAGTGAAAAGTGTAAGCTACCTCCTTTTTAATAAAATTGCAAAGTGTCTTAAGTTTTCTTTGTTGTTTTGGATTGGCCCAGTTACAACAATTAAATTATGGTTATAACAATTATATTTTCTTGGCACTTCCACACTGTTGTAAGTGGGTGTGAGTGCACTTGAAGTGCCAGCCTGCACTGCATCGACCCACTACCTTTATCGTAAAAACCTGCATATTACACGAGGCTTCTTTCCAGATTTAAGCACGTCAGATTTCCACCTGGTTTTATATGCAGATCCAAATAATTTTTCAGCCTAAATTCGCGATTCTGGTCTCATCCTTATTCAGTGCTATAATCATCAGTCTCCCAGCCAGAGGAGGCGCTCTCTAGCAGTGGTGCCAGATCACTGGCACTTGCCCCTTCTTGTGCGAGCGCCCCTCTTCCTTTTTCTGCTTATTCCCCATTGCCGTGCACTACCAAGCAAGTGCCCTTCCTTTTCCAAATACAAGTCCCTAAAAAGAAAAAAAAATTATTTCTGAAAAATTTGAGTGTACACACGTAATCACACCAACAAAAGCCCGTTCTTCTTGGTCACCCAACCAACCTGCCATTCTACTGTTTGATGGTTGGTTGGTTTGTGGGGTTTGAGTTGCAAATTTTAGGTAGAGACACTTGAGTGGCAAGAGGTGTATCAGACATTTCCTGAGTTTGGCTCTACGGGCTGAGGATGGAAAGCTACACAATTGGCTCACAGAGATTGGTGCCATTGCCTCGAAGACCACAATGCGCTGAGGAACGAACGAGTTTACCTCGTTTTCGGGTCGGATTGCGAGGAACACTTCTACAGCTATGACGGTGACTAAAGAAAAGAAGAAGAAAAAAAAAAAAAAAAGAAAGAAGATTGCACCAGAGCATGCTTCGCAAATCAGTTCTGCTAAAACAGTGAAGACTGCACCACACACATTTAGTGGGCACTGTTTTCTTCAGTTGCCACCTTGGTTGTTCGAGTGTGACTGGTCAAGGGTCTCATGTTTCGTGATATATCCCTAGACTAGAGGGGGGCACCTGGTATTTTACGGTAATGAGTGCATGATGCAAGAGCACCACGCTCTCCCACCATTTTCGCTATCTCGACATTACCCCTCCCATTATATCCTGGTCCATATTCATGTTGGTTTTCGCGGTACTTTTTTTTTTTTTTTTCGTTCCACAGTATATGTAAACAAACTAGACCCATACCACCTACTCTCGTGCACTGTAATCAAAGTAAACCCTGGCCCCCTTCCCACCAAAGACACAAAAAGGGACCATGAAAAAAAATAAATAAATAAAATAAAAATAAAATAAAGTCCACCTTTGGCGTTGGCTGCTGCCGCAACAGCATAGGGCGTAAGAGGTGGTGATGCCACGGCGTGATTTTGATGGGAGTTGACTGATGGCGAACTGTTACTGCTGCTCTGTGATGATGTGCTGCAACACAAGGAAGCGAGAGACGGTCTCAGCCAAGTCTCCACCAAAGATTGCGGCAGAGAGCGAAAAAATACCGCAGCCAACAACCAACTTGCCAACTCCTGATTCTCGGCCCTGCCTGATATTTCGGACTTTACTCCAGAACCGTCACACACAGACCTCACAAAAAACATGCACATTCAGGCCCAATGTAACACGCTGCGGGTACTAACTAGCCTCATGTTGTTGCGAGAAGCAAGACCTTGGATTTGAGCAATATTTCACCTCGCAAGCGGCTTGCAGCACCTATGCCGATCTCGGCCAATCGCAACGTGAGCCGCACAAATGCTTTGCTCTGTGCCAATCATCTCATGACTGGTGCGGAATACCTGTTCGCGAAACATGGCGCACCATTTAGCAACAGGCCGCCACAGTGCTGTGTTTGCAGAAATCTATTTCCAATCGCTGCAATAATTGTTCAAAAAATTGTTTAATAGTGCTCCAGTACTTGAGGGACTATTGCCAGATTTTCTGCCCCTTCGATTGAACGAGAGTGCCGGAGGTTCCGTAGTGCTGCAACCAACTTTGCAAGATGGAGTATATATAACAACCAGATGGGCGGCAAATATTATTCAAAAACTACTCGAAATTTCAGATATTCACACGCCCTTAGCAAGAACTCTTTACCATTCCCCCAAGCAGCCATACAGCTACAAGGAAGAGCTAGCTGTATAGCTCTCTTTCTTAGCCATACATATAGCTGCGCTTGAGTGCATGTTATCGAGTGACCACTTATTGCGTTTTTTCTTTTAGTACCTAGTCACTTTAAATGTCATTTTGTGACTCATTTTCTATGATCACCTTATAAGTTTTGCAGTGTTAGCTGATAAATCGGTGAAGATTTTAAAACAAATACTGTATAAACCGAATATAGGTCGAGAGTTTTACTCACAAAAAGCAAGGTAAAGTTGCCCCTCGTCTTATATAGCCGTCTTTAGCAGAATTTGAGGCACAGTCTGGCAGCAAGTGGCGTACCTGCTCATGAGCAGATAGCCAAAACCGTATCGACATCCTGCAGTTCCTCGCATTTAATTTTCCATCTCAAGCGCATCTATCTTCGCGTGCGCTCTTTCGTTCGACCTATATGAGTATAAAATGCCTCTTTAGCAGTGTGGAGGCAGCTTACAATAAGTTTTAAGAAAAAGTGATGTTCACCGAAGCGAACGGCAACCTGGCCGCCCTCTCGGCGGCAGTTCGGCGGTTCAGAAAAATGCATGCGGGCCCGTGGACAAGATCAGCTGTTCGCATGCAACCTTTCAAGAAATGATGCATAAGCTACACGCTCAACTCCATGACACACTCTGGGAGGTGGCAAGCAGCAGAGTTGTCTTGTGACGACGCTGCTGGTTTGGAGTGAGATCATAGCTCCGGTGATGCAGGGACACCGCCGATGTAACTAATATGCGCTTCTCCACTTACTTTTTCGTTTTATTTTTATTTACTGTTTTTTTCTTTTCACAGTAAGGGGGTCAACCTATATACCCACTCGTCCTATAATTCGGTTTATACAGTAATTGTTTCTGTGCAATGCCAAGTTTTTGGCTCAAAGTATACATACAATTCTCAAAAAAAAAAAAATAAAAATTATTGCCAACTGAATTTTTCTGAAATTTTTCTTCTATATCGCAAAGACATTCAAAGACCCTCCCCCCTTTTAGCATATCAGATTCACATTTTAAATTTTCAATATTTGTCCATATTATGTAAATGACAGAAAAGGCCATATAGGCCCTCAAAATATTATGTAGCACCTTTCCTATGTCTGGATGTTCCGCCAACGGTTCTTAAAGTTGGTTCTGTGGAACTGTTCAGTTCCCCGAGCAGCCTTTACCACCATTCCTAAACCACTTCATGCTTGGGAATATAATCACAATAACTGCTCACAGCAAGTATTACTGGGCAACCCCAGTAATTATTTAATATTTAAATATCTTTACATTTTCTGACAGGCCTGAACACTTGCATTCTCCTTTTTGCATCCGTTTCAGATTACAGGAGACATTAGCCAAGACACCCTGGAATCCTCTCGGCACAAAACGTGCCGGGGTTCCCCAAAGAAGGCCCGAGACCCCTGCATTCCACAATCCCGCCTTCAAAATCCAACGCGGCTGTATTTTGCACTCCACCAACCTGTTGTTCCGAGAGGTGATGGGCGCCGGTGCCTTGCTGTTGACTGTCGCGTTGACGCCGGAGTTGACCACCACACTCCGCGCCGTTTTGACCACTTGACTGCTCTGCTGCACGAGACACATTGGAGCGTTTCTTTCCAGAAGCCCTCGCGAAATCCTCACCACACCAACACGCTCAGCTCGCAAAGGAAGAATAATGCAGAACTTCACGGATGCAGCAACCGCCCTTCTAAGATTGTACCACAAGCGCATCTACAGCTGCACTGCAGTGAAGCATGGCGCGTACTTCAGCGGTCCACAAACCGTACCAGTGTTTTGTTTTTATTTTTTTCTTGGGGGGGGGGGGGGCTGGGAGCTCTGGGGTTAGGGTATTGCACCATATTGAGCATGAGCTCTAATATATGACGCTGAGATGACACTGCTTCCCTCGGTCGCAGCTAAATCAAAATCAGGCATTCCTGTGTAACATTACAAATTTTCTAATTAACTGACTTGGTGCATGCCACAGCTATCAATTCTTCAGTAATATTTACATTACAAATCATGAGACTGCACAATTTCTTCTATTTATCCGAGATTTTGAATCAACCAAGTTTGAATTATCTAGGTGTTATAGAACAGTTGAACTCCTTCATAGTAAAGTCACCAAGGCAGTACCTCGATGATACGAATCTCACGAAAAAAATTTGCATCATCCGAAAATTTGTATCATAAAAACGAACGAAAATAAGTATGCAGAAGCATGGGAAAGGCAGTCGCGCAGATCTGTTTACGTCCAAGAAGGTTTATTACAGTCGAGGTGTTATAGTACAGTTGAACTCCTTCATAGTAAAGTCACCAAGGCAGTACCTCGATGATACGAATCTGACGAAAAAATTTGCATCATCCGAAAATTTTTATCATAAAAACGAACGAAAATAAGTATGCAGAAGCATGGGAAAGGCAGTCGCGCAGATCTGTTTACGTCCAAGAAGGTTTATTACAGTTGAGGTGTTATAGTACAGTTGAACTCCTTCATAGTAAAGTCACCAAGGCAGTACCTCGATGATACGAATCCGACGAAAAAATTTGCATCATCCGAAAATTTTTATCATAAAAACGAACGAAAATAAGTATGCAGAAGCATGGGAAAGGCTGTCGCGCAGATCTGTTTACGTCCGAGAAGGTTTATTACAGTCGTGCGGTCACATCTCGCCACTCGCGACGCACAGTGCGACATGTGATCACGATGTCGGCGACGTGCGAAATGCGTGCCTCCGCGGCGCGTAAAGCACAAGAGATGGCGATGTACAGCGCGACTAGCGGTCGCATAGTCTGCAATGTGCAGCCCATGCGCGTTGCCGCTGACTACTACTCACGGCCGCGCACCGCTGCAAACCTTTCGCGGCGTGGAAAACGATCGCGATGTCGGTGATGTGTGATCCGTCCGCCTCCGTGTACAGTATGACTAGAGATGGCGACATCCGAGCCGCACGGCGCCGCAAACTGCTCGCAGATCGCGATCACGAAGCACGCAATGTCCAATCCATGCGCACCCGCTGCGTACGCCGCCGCCAGCTACGGCGGTTGCGACGTCTGCGGTTTATCCGCCCCGCAACGTTGAAAGCTTTTCGCGGCGTGAGCACGACAGAAAATCGCAACGCCGGCAAGGTGCGGATCACGCGTTACCGCAAACTGCCCGTGATGCGTACATACAGCGCGGCTGGCGATTGCGGAGTCAACGATGTGCAGGCAGTGCATAGTGCTCAAGGTTACGGCCGCAGTTTGTGCGTTCGTATAATCCGTTGTGGCGCGGGAGAGTGTTCAGACCATCCGAAATTTTGCACAATGTACGCAATGCACTCTGGCCGGGGAATTTCGCGAATTCGTATCATCTCGAAATTCGCATCACCGAGGTTTTACTGTACATCAGATGATGCAAGTATTTGCTGGCTGACTGCTTCAGTCTTTGTGCCACGCAATATGACCAAAATGTTCGTAGCATTGAGAATGAATTCGAAAGAACAGAAACACCATGCACTGGACGTGAGAATTAGTGGGCCGACAGACGCACTACAGAAGCATGGAGGGGCCTCATGCAAGCATTCCACAACAGAACAGGGTCGTACCTCACTAGACCTGGAATGATTGGTGAGCCCAGGGCTGGGCACCGGAGAACTCGAATTGGTGGAGGCTGGCGTGTTGTCAGTGCCAGGTGCCTCATCGTTGGCATTGGCTGACCCGTCCATGATACAGTTGTCCGTCGGAAGCTCCAGGCCAGTGCCCGTGGTGGACTTGGTGAGGAAGTCTGCCATGTCCCTTAGGTCCAGGTCGTCGTACAGGAACTCGTTCTCCTCAAAGTCCGGGTCCTGACAGGACTCGATGTAGTACTCGACATCCTCCTTGATCTTCTTGATCTTGCACACCTCGACCGTACCGTTGTCGAGCATCCGCATTAGCGTTTCCAGCTGCAGGATGTGGTACCGGTGCCGCGCCAGCAACGCCTTCAGCTCGTCTACCCGGTCCTGCATGCGCCAAGGGTGCACAGCTGCATGACGGATCCGTTGTGATAACACAACTTAAATCGCATGCACAACACTTCCACACTCTCATTGCATCAACAAAAAAATTTCGCCTCCCCGTGATTTAAACAACCCTTCCCATCAGGTAGATTCTTGTCACTCACAAAAGGCAGGCTTACTGCAAATCACACTTTTCCATTAACACTGTGCGAACCCTTAAGGAAGAGGAGGGGGGCGAAGAGAGCCACTGGAACATTTTTTTTTTATTTTTAAAACTAAATACAATGAAAATGCAATTTTATTCAGTTTTTTTTCTGTGCTGATTTAAAATATGTTATTACTTTAAAAATTACAATTAGCTTTCAAATTAGCTGACATTCTCACTCCTTTGTTTATAGAAACAATGGAGAATAATCCACTAATCAGAAAACTATTATTGACATGTGGCTAGATAGTGTACAGCATAAGAAATACAACGTAAGAACTACACTTTCAATCAAGGCAATTAGTGATTTTACACATTGTTGAAGTTCGATGCAAGAAAAATCTGTTTATGAGCCATTAAATTAGAGCGTGCAAAAAAATTAGCAAGCATAAAATTTAAAAAATCTGCTCCCAAAATTGTACAGTTTAGTCATCTAGGAGCATATTGAAATAAAGTTTATGCTTTTGTCTGCTCTAGATGTGACGCTTTTTGTAAACCAGCAATCAAAGTTTTGACAGAACGAGAAAACATTGACTGAAAATTTATTCAGTTCGCTTGCACCTTATAAAGTGGAATGAATGGTCCAGGGAGTGAATAAATTAAGAGGTATGTAGACAATGGGTGGAAGTTTTCGAAGAAGTCATTTTCAAAAAGCCGCTTTTTCTCTTTTCACGATTTTTGACCCTTCAAGAGACCTGTCCCCTCTTAAATCCTTGTAATTAGCCATTACTCGCTTAAAATCGTCATGGCTCTGTATACAAGCAAAATTGCACCACTAGAGGGCACATTTCGCGCTTGCGTGACCGAGAACGAAGTAAACATGACTCTGTTGCCAGTAGCACACATTGACATCATGAGACTCCCTTTTCTCGCAGCTTTTGCCCGACTAGAATGCATTGCGCTCCTTATTGAACGTTGAACTGTGCAACGACATAATTTTCTAACCTGCAGAACACCTGCAGAAAGCGCATTCGAAATGGATAGTTTCTTTAGAAAAAAAGAGGCAGAACTTTTGCCCTTTTAAACAGCGGAGTTAATCTTCACAGCGAACCAAAATGACTGATACACGTGGAAATATACGTCAACACGCTGACAAGCTGCCTTAGAATTGCAAATGAACCACAAAACACCAAGAAAGAGGTCGTAATGTAACTCCATGGTCATAATGTAACTGAGACTAAGGCTTGTAATACATAGCCTCTACGATGCTCGCAGCTAATGCTGGATGGCATCACACACTGCGTCATGTCTACGACACACGTGCGGTGCCATCAATACAATGGACTGTACAAATAGGCTGTTCCCTTGTTTACAATGTGGCAGTGATACACAAGGCCAATACAATCACACTGACGAAGTCCCTATCAGATTAATGATGCTTGCAGCATTGACCTGGCAGCAAGCTTATCACCGAGTTCTTATCACGAAGGTAAGCTCAAGCAACACTAGTGCGTGCATGTGCATTGAATTTTATGCCACATAAGCAGCTGAGGCTGCAATGTGCTAAGCTCGGGGCTGGAAAGCTCGGGGGGGGGGGAAGCTCGGGGATTATTTTTGCCCACTACTGGTTCTCAAAGTGTTAAACACATAATTTTTACTGATCATATTTGCTTCTTTTCAGAATATTAATCTGCAATAAGTTGACTACTGTATTTCCTGCCAGGATTAAGTTATTGGGGCTACACGGGTCTGCAAAGAAATAGCGAGAAAGTATTTACAGTAAAACCTTGTTAATTCAAATCTCACAGAAGTGAAAAGAGGAAAAATGTCCGAATTATCCGAATGTCGAATGAGAAACAAAAACTGCATGTGAATTTTTTTAATTGCGTACCTTTACTGCGAGAAGAAGTCAGTAATGCTAGTTTACTTTTTCGCGGGAAAGCTGGGCAGTGAGGACCAGTTTGCGGACATGAACAACCCTTCCAGGATGAGCGTATTGCCAGGAGCATCGTAACAGAAGTCCTCTAACACTGTGAGAGCATCTGCAGCTTCTGTAGCGGTACGATGCACCGGGGGCTCATCACACGGGCCATGGCTCATCGAGCGAGCCCTCTTCGTCGGACGCCTCATCCGCCACACCGAGGCCAGCGACAACGTCGTCATCGATGAAAGTGCAGTAGGCGAGATTCACTTCCGATGGGGAGCAGGCCAAACTCATCGTCGCAGCCTTCCTCTGCTACTGGCCAAGCTTTGTGTCAGGCTGCACAAATCCAGTGCCTAAAACAAGTGGCGACCACTTCTGCTGGCGTGTGTGCCCACACGTGAGCCGTAATATGTATGGCACTCAGAAGTGTGATGACGCATGCTTGCTTCCGATCCATGTAAAGAAGCATACACTCCAGCACTTGCTTATGATACTTTTTTTTTTAGAAATTGGATAACGCCTTGATCCACAGGCTGAAGCACGGCGGTAGTGTTAGGAGGCAGAAACACGAGCCAGATCGCCTGCAGGTTGGGGACGTTGTAGAGTGTAGTGCAGTTATTAATCACGAACAGCACCTTGACTTTTTTCGCGCCGAAACATTGGTCGAGGGCCTGCGGCCAGGCACAGAATATCTCAGACATCCTCCAAGCTTTACGATTTGCTCGGTACTCCATGGGCAGGTGTTTAACGTTGTAAAAACATCTAGATTTCTGCGCCTTGCCGATGACCAGAAGTGGTAGGTGGTCCGTGCCCGTCATATTGGCTGCCAGCAACACGGTCACTTGCTCCTTGCTTCTTTTTCCGCCGCTGCATGTATCCCCTTTCAATGTGTCTTGTCTGGGAGCGCTTTGAAGAAGAGTGCAGTTTCGTCTGCGTTAAAAATGAAGCTTGGATCATAGGCTGCCACGTGTTCTTTAAGCTGGACGTTGTGCCACTCTTTAACCATGTTTTCGTCCACTTTCCCCTTTTCATCGCCCACAGCTTTAAAAACAAGGCCATGATTGTCTTTAAAATGTGCAAACTAACCCTCTGAGGCCTTGAATGAATCAATATTCATTTGGAGGGCATAGGTCTTGGCTTGTGCGCAGATCAATGATCCGCTTAACAGGAGCTTCACATCACGTGCAGCAGCAATCCACCGCAACAATGCGTCCTCCAGGGGTGAGTGGGCTGCGGTTCGCAAGTGCTTCCAACTCGAGTGGAATTTCTCACCTTGAAAGGCTTTCATTATCAGTGCTTCATCCTTGATGTACGTTGATAGGGTGCTTCTTTTGACATCGAATTGACGCATCACCTGTTCTCTGGAAGTGCCGTCCTTTAACGCTTTAAGGATCTCCACTTTTGTCGCTAGATCCTTGGCCAAGTACATTGCACGTTTTGCCAGCACCGCCATCACGACAGAAAGCAGTAGCACCGGTAGCACTACCAGAGTCTCCGGGCACTACACATTTCACGCACGGACACAACACAAAGCTTTTTGCTCCGACCGCACTATTCAACCTTCCAAGCTCTCGTCTCCTTAGAAACTGGAGAAACTGCAGTAGCGAGTGCTATCTTTTGTACGTTAGTGGATTGCAGTTACGGGTGGATAGGAGGCGATCGCTTCTAAAACCATGGAGTTAATAAAAGTAAGAATAGAGCGAAAGCGACGGCGGCACTCCCATGTAAACTCTCTTCACCCTTTTACTAATAGTGTTCGCAACCACAATGATACCTCTCGCATAATACAGCTGTGTACAGTCAGCGTCCTCTAGTTCTAGGTAAAGCAGAGAAAATGATGCGAAACTATCAGCCTTTATATCACTTAAATTTTAATAATATAAGAAAATAAAATGTGAAAACATTTTTTATGAACTTTAATGCCTTTTTAGAGTCTTTTGTGTGAGTAAGGCAAAAAATACTTCGTGGGAGTACCATCATGGCGCTACGCGAGTGTAGCACAACCCCCACGCCACGCTTTACCACCCTGCCTAAAACCCTAAATCACACCTTTCAATTTTTGCACTTTTTTCGTATAGAGCAGTGTCGCATTCCGGACATTTTCGAAATGGCGGTTTCCGGTGCTTCCAGTCCTTGGGGAATGATGGCCGTAGCGATGCGTGCTCCGAAAACTAATTTCAACGGCAGCTTCGGCCCGTCTCTAGTCTGAATTAATCCGTGCGCATGCAATTTAGTGCCCAATTAAAAAGAGTTTGCTACCATAGACCTATATACAGCCGTTGTCAAAAATCTACGGCCCAAGGGTTTCACTTCTAAGCCCCGTAACGGAGCTCATTGCGCTTCTACAGAGCTCAATATCTTATTGATGACAAAGCTCGTCCTCACTCTACTCAAGCTTACATATATATTCCAGTACTACTTCCAGGAGCCCTATTACAAGGCTGAGAAGTGAACCCCTTGGGCTGTATATTTTTGACAAAGACTATACAGTAAAAGCTCGTTAATTCGAACTTCAGTAATTCGAATTTTGGGATAATTCGAACCGTACTACTTGGTCCGGCCTAGCTCCATAAAAGTCCATGTATAAAAAAGCCCGTTAATTCGAACGTGAGTTGATTCTGCCACGGTTAATTCGAACTATGCGCCGCCGCGCCTGGGCGGCGTGCCGCCTGGCACATGGCCAGAGCAGGCCTTGTCGCGAGGCTGCAGCGGCTGAGTTGCCTCCAAAATGGGGAGAGAAGGTAAAAGCGGGTAAAACCGGTGCCAGCACCCGGCGCAGAGGCTGAAGGGCAAGGGGTGGCAGCTGTGGCCTCAGCTACGCCCTCTCTCTACCTCCGAGAACTGCGGCTTCCGGTTTTGAGCCGCCGATCTCAAGAGGCCTAAGAATCTTGTCGTATAGCTGCAGTTGTTAACCGATGGATGGCGCAACCAGCACAAAAAATACAGCGAATCCAGTACATCGCAGCTCCGCTAGCACTCGAGAATTGAACGAATAGGAGGAGCCTTCGTCAACGTCTTTGTCCTGAACTCGCGGTGGTCTCGGCCGCTTTCGGCAGCCTAGAGTTTTCTGGTTTTCGGCGCGCTTACGACCTTTGTTGTGCGAATCGCTTGAAAAGTTAGGCCTCTGTGGTGTGCTTGACTGTGCTGACGTGCGGTTTCAGAATGGCGTGCGCCCGCGGTAAATACCGCGCCAAAACACTGAAGGATAAATGCGACATCTTACGGGAAGTGGATGCCGGAGTCTTGTCGAAACAAGAAATCGCCAAGAAGCATGGAATGCCGAAGAGCACGCTGTCCACTTACATAAAAAATAAGAGGGCGATTGACGCCTTAGAGGCAGAAGTTGCCAGTGAAAGGAAGAGGATGCGGCTGGCAAAGTACCCCGACCTCGAAAAAGCGCTTCTCCTCTGGATTAAGGAGATGTGTGCTCAGGACATACCGCTGAGTGGCCCCGTCATATTGGCGAAGGCAGCGGACTTCGCCCTGCGGCTGGGCTACGACGACTTCGCAGCTTCAGATGGGTGGCTGCACCGCTTCCGTGAAAGGTACGACCTTGTGTTTCGTGCGGTGTCAGGGGAGATGAAGGCTGTTAACTTGGAAACGTGAAAGTTGGCGCTCCGAGGTCCTACAAGGCTACCTACGGAAGTACTCTCCGCAGGACATTTTTAATGCTGACGAGACAGGCTTATTTTTCAAGTTACTGCCCGCCAAAACGATCACGTACAAAGATGACAAGTGTACGGGGGGTAAACAAAGCAAAGAGCGGGTAACGGTGATGGTTGCGGCAAATATGACCGGAAGTGAAAAGCTACCGCTGTTCGTGGTAGGAAAGTCGAGCAATCCTCGCTGCTTCAAGAACATCAGGTCTCTCCTAACAGACTACGCGGCAAACAGGAAGGCTTGGATGACTGGAGAGTTGTTTAAGCAGTGGCTCATGAAGGTAGACAAGAAGTTCGAGCGCTGTGGCCGCAAAATCCTTCTTGTCGATAACTGCTCTGCGCACAAGATTGAAGTTCAAACGAATGCCGTTGAGTTGGCCTTTCTTCCAGCCAACACAACGGCAGTGCTGCAGCCCATGGACCAGGGCATTATAAAAAATTTGAAGACATTTTATCGGCGCCACATACTAGAAAGAATTATTCTATGCCAGAATTACGAAGTGACGCTCTTGAGTGCACTGCATATGCTTGTGCGTGCTTGGGAACAAGTGACAGGGGCTCCAATAGCCAATTGCTATCGCCACTGTGGCTTCACCACGCAAGGTGAGCACGTGGACAAGCCACCTGCGCATGGAGACTGCGTCACTAGCGTCACCGCTCCCATGTCGGACGTTCTGAAAGACGTTTCCTTTGCCAACTACGTAGACGTGGATGCGAGCGCAGTTGTCTGTGGTGTGACCACAGACGAGGACATCATTTCCCAAGTTAAAAACATAGAGCCTATCGCTGCCAGTGACGACGACGAGGAAGACGACGAGGCACCGGTGCGGCCCTCCGCTGCGGAAGTCATGGCCGGACTTAATGCCGCCCGCCTGTTCTTCAGTTTTCAAGAAAGCGAGGAGGAAGCCTTCCGCAACATTCGCTCTTTAGAGCAAAAAGTGCTTGCTGTTGCCTTCAAAGAAAAAATGCAGACCACAATTACGGATTTTTTCAAACATTAAATTGAACTGGCGCCATGCCCTGCTGCTTCCTGGTCGCGGTGTCCTGTTTTTCTTCATTGCTTTCGTTAGTTCAAACTTCGTTTAATTCGAACTGAGATGGCGTCCCCTTGCGGTTCGAATTAACGAGCTTTTACTGTATTTTTCAAGTAAGGGAACGAGCAGGCGAATTATTCATATCGGGGGCCGAATAACGAGGTTTTACTGCATCCTGAAAACAACATTTACCAGCACGTTTATACATTCAAATTTCTCAGTTCAGAATACAAAAGCACCGTGCCTGCATAACCGAAAAATGGTCGAGAACGGCAGAAGCAACCGAAAGCTGCCGTTGCTCTGCTCCTTTTCATCCGACCGTAACCATTTAGGAACCTTTATTCCTTATATTGTCTTCCCTCAAAGGCCCCGCATATAGGGCCCTACACGAGGATCCAGACGAACTAAGGTTAAAAAAAGTTGCTGGAAAGCTCGCTCCTTCCGCCACGTTCCGAATACTTTGGCATAGCTAAACAACTGTGCACAGCCAGCTATTTCTCGCCTTTCCTGAAACACGTGACTGGCAAAGTGTAAAACATAAGGCGGCGATATTCGCGTTAAAAAAGATGATCGTAAATAAGAAATCGCCGTCAGACTTATTCTCCACTGCGGGGACACGTCGTCGTCATAGGGCTCGCCGGGCACTTGCGTCGATCGGATCGCGTTCATAGTCTTTAGTGAATGCGCTTGCTTCCTGTGCAATGTGGAGCACTGGGATGCAGCAAACAGCTCCAAATGACATTTTTTCCCCGCAATGAACGTTCCTCACCGTGGTCTCAATGCGAGAACGTGGCAAAACGAGGTACGCAAAAAAAAAAAAAGTTGCTGCCTGCATGTGACTTGCGCAATCGAAAAAGTGACAAGTGAATGTGCTGCAACTGCAAATAAAAATGAAAGAGGCGACACTTGGACGTTGGAAAGCAGAGACTACATCCCTGAATGTTTCTGGCCATTTTAGATTGTAAATGTGCGAATCGCACCAGTAAATGTATGTTAAAAAATCCCGTTTCTTTTTTTGCTCTTTTCTCAAAACATGCATTGTCAACCACATGCAATTTTGCGGCCTCAATATCCCGGCACCCAAAGCACACAGAATTTTTTTTTTTTTTTTGCAATGGGAAGCTGAATGTATGCTGTGTGAAATGTTGGAAGCAGACTTTCTGTTTTTGAAAGTTAAAAATTATTTAATTTGATGAGTTTATTCCCACTTAGTGCACGTGCTTTATATGCTGAAATTAACAAGGCTGCGAAATGAGTGCTAATTAACATACTGACAAAATGCTCCCAACATTTCATTCTTTACTCTTCTGGCTATCTGACCATGCTTTAATTTTAAGTTTCTAACAACCCATTATTTCAGAATTTGGGTCTTAAAGGGAATTATTAGTTTTCTCATTGTCTTTATGTAAAAATAAACCATACATAATGATCAATTATAGCCACAATATTGGGCACAATACTTCTCTGGCCACTCGGAAGATGCTTACCATGATAATTTGTAGAAACCGTTTTAAGAAGAATAAAATACTAAGAGAATGATGCGGAAATAGCATAAGTGTCGTGATCGGACCGGCGTGGCCAAATCCGCAGACTCGAGATTTCTGGCAGAGTTTCAAGGTTCACCCTCTACAATTTTACCATCGGGGCTGAGGAAGTCCTGCAGTTCATCCAGTCGCGGCAGTAGTCAGGCTTCAGCTGCCGCTCAAGTGAGGGTGAACTGCTGACTTTATTTAAGCATGCTGTCATATCATGGCTATTTATAAATTCTGTAATCAAGTGCTCGGTGCTCTTTACGACGATTCGCAATTTTCTATCTGATTCACTCGCTGCTGGTAAGTAGGCAAGCGGATGTGATGCAAGCGGAGACACTGCTTTGTCCCTTCCCATTACCATATCATTTTCCTATCCACAGCTCTCTACATTATTTACAAGTGAATTTCAAGCCTTTCGTGGTATCACAGCCTTGCCAAACCAAGATCTCTACCCCAAGGTTTGACTGCGTTTCCAGCTCAGAACTGCTAAATGACAGGGGGCAGCATTCAATAATGGGCAACGACAGCTCACCTGGTTGTCGTTTTTCTTCTTCTTGACTCCGATGGTGAGCGACTCGAGCTCGCTCTCGAATTGGTCGACATGAATGTTGAGTGACGCGATGGAGTTGGCTAACCACACCGTGATGTCCTCCTTCTCCTTCTGGGCAGGGTCCACCTTTTGGGCACCGCCAAGGCCCTCTTTCGAGTACGCCTTGGTCTTGGTCTCCCGCTCCACCACCTTGAACCTCTCCATTTGCTGTACAGGCATCACAAAACACGGCTCACCACGATATCTGGGTTGAAAATTCTTAGCTGCTCATCCTTTCATTGAAGAGATGTTGAAATTACCAGCACCCTCTAAGTAAGCGGATACCGAATCTCTTTTCCCGCGAAGTAGCGAATTTCAACATCTGAACAGTAGCTAGGACATCGGCACCGGCACAAATAACTAACACACCCAAACTACGAACACGATCGCAGCTTCTACATATTAATGCATTCTAGTTCTCACACCAACGTGGCCCTCAGATGCCTAAATGACACACAGCGAAGAAACAGCTACCACATTGGAGTTTCTTTTATGGTTCTGGTTATCTTGCACCGCATCGGTAACGTTCCGAAGACTGTCGACCAGCTGAAACCGAAACGACACTACAGCGCAAAAAAATTCAGCTTTAAATTACTTACTGGACAAAGGTCAACCTTAACAAAATTACTCCAAATTACTCAGGCTAAAATAACACTAAAACAAGCTACCAGTATGTACTCCAGCCCTATATCACAGGAAGGCTGCCGACAACGGCAAAAGCAAGCCTGATAAGTCTGGCCAATGCTCCCTCATCAATCACGTCCTTCACCTTGCATACACAGCACCTATCTGCAATATCAAGCAACCTGATATGGTAGTTACATTGCCACCTCTGGAATTTCCTACAGGTGCTGCCAAGAAAGACCACATTACTACAAGCATGTTCAGCATGAGAACAGATTAACTGATAAACGCTGCATTCAGGGGTCAGCTGCGAAATCATCGAAACATTATTTTAACATTATTGCACTTCCTGGTCCACAGACTTGCTAATTACCTTATTTGCTAACGAAAAATGCCCAATCCCACAAGCAGTCCAAAGTTCCTTTAAAGGATGCCTACTGAACTTTTCAGTCATCCCAAAAGAAAATGCCATACACACGTAATTAAAGGAGTATAGGACCTAATTTTGGGGCTCATGTTTTAGTCTTTGCAACAATGTGTAAGACGGCGCCGGTCATGGACCACAATACGATATTTGCCACCGACCAGCAAAAAATTTAAAGCTGAATTGTCTTTTCTCGCTTCTTTCAGTTTCAGCAGCGAAGTGATGTAACGTCACAGTCAAGTCTAGGCCACGGAAGGGATGAAAAAAACAACATAATCGTTCCACTGTCATTTTAACTCACTATAATGATAAACGCAGCCTGCCTCAAGAACAGGGATTAAAACAATTGGCCATTACACTGCTGGTTTTTGATCCCTCACGTGACAATAGAGCTCGACCTTTCAGTTACAGCCATCACGCAGCAGCTGAAACGGGAACCAAAATAGGTCAGAAAAGAAAATTCAATTACAAATTATTTAGCAGTAGCAGGCGAAGATCACGTGGAACGCCTTCCACATCTTAAGACAAGAAGAAAAATGTAACCAATATCTGCAATCGATGCTTTTTCGTGTAACACTGCATACCCCGGATCATTTACAACTGAGACTAAGCAGAGTTTAATAAATTAGATGATCCACTCAAATATCAGGTTCATCAATAACGCACCGAACACAGAGTGAGCCTAACAATGGTGCCCAAGAAGCTGAGGGCACGAGAACCAAATACAGGCAGCATAATTACACAGTGGCGGTGGCCACGTGCTAACGCGATTGAGTCTGAGCTCTTCTTACAGCCTGCATTACCAATATGTTTATTTCAAGTTACATTAAATGTTAAAATATGTGAGCCTTTTTCAACGGCATACAGACTGTCCAAATACTATCGTGTCTCTACAACTGACTTGAGGCAGGGGATATCGAAGTCAGTTCAAAATGAAGTGCAAATGATTTACCCACACACATTTAAATGCAAATATTATTCAAGCTGCTGACATCAAATAATGCTGTCAAGCAGTCAATGACACAAGATGCTAATGAATTACATGAGATGCTAATTTCATGCAGTCAACTTCCCATGTGACAGAGGTATTATGTACACTGGCGGGAGAGTTTACGACCTCACATTCAGAACGATAACAGTCCCGAAAAGCAGGACTGGATAAGAAACAAGTGCACATGTACAGGTATGAGACAGAACAAGGTCCCCAGACACTCACCGTCTCTATTAATTTCCGGTTGTCCATAAGGATCCTCTTGTCCTTGATCTCGCTGGACGCCATCCATGTTTTAATCTGGTCTCGTAACCTCTGCACGAAGGCGGCACACACAAGGTCAGTGCCCTTGCCACAATTCCACACAGATGGAAGATTGCACATCAACCCACTGGGAACCAACTCGCACAAATGCACTGAAGATGACACGCATTACTCCTACACCGTAGTGCAAAGTGAACAAGTGGTTAGAGAAGTTAGAATGGTTGGCACCCACTGTATCTCCATGACAGACCAATCCGCCAACAAAACTAGCAGGACAGCTGTGGTCTTTGCCGGGCACACACAGCACGATTTGGAATGATGCAAGAGGGGCCAAGTTATGCTGAAGATGCTATGTGAACCACTCAGACGCGAGCCCCGAATGCAAGCTAGTTCTCCCACTCCTTCCATTTACAACAGCAAAAAGACTGCTCCCATCCTGTTTCAACGCATACTGCCTGGCTTTACAGTCTAAATGCAGCCGGTACTAAATATACCGACTGGGTACAACTGCCAATTTTTGAGATAGCCCAGTCAACCGAGACTAAACCAAAGGTTAACATAATGTCACAATGTCAATAATGTCAGCATAATAAAACAGTACAACAATCGAGCACATTTCTTGTCCACAATGCACAGTGGCCTTGATTCATGAAGCGAAGTGTGACGGGTGTTGATACCACAATACGAGAGCCAAAACATTAATGCAGCAACATGGGACAAGTTACAGAATAAGCCCACCATGTACAGTTCACGCAAGCATAAGTGTGAGGCCAACACGGGTGCGCAGAACAGCGATTTATTGGAGAACACGCATTGTTAGAGTGACATACTTAATGTAAGGCACGCTTGCCTATGCCAAATGCTTGTTCCGTGTTGCGGCATGCTCTCAAATTTCATTTCAGCTGAAGCACTCGACAGCCTTCTTCAATGAGAGCACATGCACATCTGGATTGCAGGCATTAACAGCCGACAGTCCTAGATGTCAGCAGCTGCACCACACGTGCATTGCTGCCATATCAGTAATGGGAGCCCAGCTGAATCTAAAATACAGAACTGAACACGACCGACGCCCCATTACTGCTATACTTGCCAAACCACCATAAAAGTTAAAAATCACTGCTTCACCCTGAAGCGAGCAATGTTGGGAAAAATATTGCTGACTAAGGAAGGTACAGAGCAAAACTGCTGTGACTGGAAAATAGTGCCAGGCACATAATTCCGCTTCTTGTTGACACAGTAAATAATTTGGTCGAGCAATTTACAATATACAAACCTCTCCAACCAATGTCCCCTCTGGAAGATTCTGAATGTAAACAAGTATGACCAACGTGAACCGCCTGAATGTGATTTTGAAGTGAATAAACATTTAAATTAATCTGGGAGGTCTAATAGAATTGGACATAAAAAAAGATCACAAAAGCCCCCAGGCTACCAAGTGAGGACAATTAATTTGAGCTTTAATCACCACCACAGCCTCTTTTTAAGAATCACCTGCTTGCTAGAATAGAGGCTATTTCTGAAGGAAGGAGCTGCATACTTCCAGCAGAGTGTACAACCTAAAGAAAAAATAACTGCATCGTTTTAACTGTTGCAAGTGCAAGCTAACTAATGCACGAGGTTCAGTTAATGCGAGAGCAATGAACTGCAATCTCTGCAGAGCAAAAAATGCAAGTGTCTGTCATGCCAAGCACCCTTTATACACCTTTTCAAAAAGTGGTCGCTGGCCGCCACCATATTGCTTGCTGGACTGCATTTTGGGCTTGTCGCTAGCACAGTGGAAGCCGCAGCGGAACCGGTTTTTCTGTGCAAAATGCAGTCCAGCGAGTACTATAGCAGCGCCCAGGGAGCCCTTATTGAAAAGGTGTATAAGGTAGAGTGGAAGGCTGTAAGTCAGGCACTTCGTTCAGTTCCCTCTCTCTCTGTCTGTGTGTGTGCACGTGTAAACACTTAGGCATCAATAGCATGGCATTTAACCTCCCAAAGTGACTGAGGCGTCAAGGGCGGCCATAGTGGAAGGCTTAGGATAATTCCAACCCCTTGCACATGGACTGACAATGCAATGAACACTATACGGGTGCTTTGTGGGACATCATCATCAAAACATGGCCGCCATGGCCGGGATCAAACACAGGTCTTCCGGCACGTTAGTCAAGCATCCAAATGAATAAGCCACTGCTGCAGGTCAGCAAGGATATAGTAGTGAAGTGTTGACCACTAACAGTGCAACTACCCCAAAAAATGTCCTTTACATACTGAAGAGTGAAGCCTTCAGAACCACTCTGTTTCGCCATTTAGCAGAACTAGAAAGAAAATGTCAGCTGCATCCAAGCACAGCTAATCAAGAAGCTCAAAAGCTGCTCCTCAATGCCTAACATATTGGTTTGCCTAACAACAACAAATTTAACAGCAGACCTCTCATACTTTAAGCAGACAGTTATTCCTGGCACACAGCATCTTTAATCATATAAAAACTAACAAAGTATGACATCAATTCTCATATGAAGGTCCTTACCTGCAGCTTTTTAATCTCTTTCTTAAGATCCGCCTCATACTTTTCCTTTTGGTTCGTGTTGGTTGCATTGTAGACCTGTGAGCAGCAAAGGGAGAATACAAACCGAAGTCAGTGAAACGAGAGCTGCTCCACACGACAAAAACTAGCCACCCAAAAATGCACAGGGTAGGCCATCGCACTACAGTAACCCGTGGAACCACGACAGGAGCTACAAAAAAATATTTCACTTTTCTATGTAAAATCTCGCACTAGAGTGACTTTCCTCACTAATGACACATCCCTGAACAAATCATGCCTCAAAGGAAGTGGGGGACTTGAAAGCATTGCTGTTTGATTTCAGACAAAGAACTAGTAGGAAAAGCCATTATTCTTATATGCATATGACTATCGTTTCCCCATTCAGCCACTAGGCACAACTTTTGTCGGTGGTCAACGCCAACAAATCACGGGCGATGACAAAACACAACATTACCTATAGCCAAACTACTCAGACTAACACACACAAAAATCATCACTGAAACAAGCGATAAGTGGACAGGGCATGTAAGGGAAGAAAACCATCAAGAAAAATCAACGAGCGTGCAAAGCTGCGATGGAGGTAAAAAAAAAAAAAATGGTCCGCCCGTTTACCTTTTGCCAAATGTCCTCGAACTGCTCCACGCCTTCGGTTACTTTCTTTAAACACCGTTCTATTTCTCCTGTTCAGAGGGGCAAAGGGAGAGGACGATGACACATCGCTCAAAAGCAGCACCAGGCCAAAACAAGGATGTCAGCACAAAAAAAAAAAAAAAAAAAAAAAGAAAAGAAAAAGAGAGACTTAACTATATATACACAGACACAGTGGCATCACATTTCCAGTCATTAACCACGCCACACAAGCGCCCGCATGCACACCGACTGCCCACAGCTGGCAAATGTGCAGCTGCTGATGGGACTTCCCAACGAGAGCTGCACTACTTCCTGGCACTCGAGTTTCTGTACATGCAAACTGTTCAGGCAGAAAAAAAGGACGCAACAGTGCCGAACTTATGTTTTAACAATGAATTGCCGGGAGGGATTAAAATGCCGCCCCACTTTCTGACACTTGCCAATTGCACAGCTCGTAATTGTTTAGCTGAAAACTGGAGCGATATGGCCCTACGCAGTTGCCACACAGATAATTGGACACCACGACACAGATTACCGGAAAGGTCATTGCAAATGCCATGTCTTTTGGAAAGGTGGTGAGCAATAAGAAGCAGGTGGAACCCATGGTTAGGAGGATATAACTAGCTTGCCCCAACTAGCATAGTGGAAGGTGCCCAAACTCCTTTGCCTTTTCCGAAACCAAAGCTCCATTGGGCCATAAAAGACAACCCAGGAACATGCGAACAGTTTCTTCTTGCTCTGCTATTTCTTCGGTGTTCGAGCTCAGAAAGAATTACATATAAGTCACATTTTTTTTGCCTCCCCCCTTCCCCCAGTAGCATTCCCTCTTTAAGCAAAACTCGAGATTTGCAAGCATCAAGATGCACTACTAGTGCGCTCTGCAGCAGAAGTTACACCACTGACTAGAAGTGTCCCCACTCTTACTTTTATCTTCTAACCAAAAATAAAATTGCGACAAATATCTCATCAATTAACCTAATAAATATAGATCTCGAGGCTACATAAAGCGAAGTTAAAGCTGGCCTCTTCTATTAGCTGTCAAAGGTCACGAGAAACCACACCAAACCTTTACTATCAGTAATTAAAATTGATAGACATGTGCATACATGCACAGAAAGGTTCTATTAGAGACTCCTTTCGCTAAACACATAGCAAAAAATAGCTACCAAAGAAGGCCCACTGCCATTCTGTTTCGTGCTACACCACTGTATCACGTTGCAAAAAAATCGGCACAACTCGTTAAGCTCACTGGTAGTGAGCATGAATCAACGAAACTTAAAGAAAAAAATACGAAACTTTTAAGGCACGTATTGCATTCAACTAAAAAAAAAAAACAATTTGAGAGTTTACATTTATACTTTTCGAAAAAAAAAAAAAAAATCCTAAAGATCACACAGGCAATATGAATCTCTTGCAAAACCACAGAAATTCATGAATGCTGAACGGTCATAATTAAAGCCCTGTTCTTCTAGCAAATATTTATGCACAATTATTTCCCTTATCCAAACACTGTTTCTGTAACAAACAGTCTGTGACAGATCTGTGTAATTTAAACATAACAACATGTGAGAGGAAACAAAAAAGTATGGTGTCAGACAGCACTTCCTGCCCTGTGACATCCATCTTCATTTCTCTTTTCGAAAAAGTGATTTGAGGGGGGGGGGGGGGGGATAATGGCCCTACCATCCTGTGATGCAGGGCTGTCAAACGTAGCTGCTGTCATCTGATTTCGCGAAAAAAAAAAAAAGCCCTAAATTCTTTGAAAACAGTTCTGGTGCGCAATCGTAGAGGGTTCAATGCAAAATGGTTCTTGGTAGAAAGTAGAGACATCGCTATCCCATTTAGGGTTCCTTGGCATAACTGATCAGAGACTACACTACACACCACTATCCCATACTATAAGGTTCCTTGCCACAACTGAAAGCTAGGAAAACTTTCTGGAACCCAAATTCCAATTTCAAATGCACACAATCGCGTTACAGTTCACAGTTATGTGATGGGAAATTTTCCAAGCTACACAATTATCACATATAGTACCTTACACCATTTTAATTTTGCGATACTAGGGAATTGTTCTATCTGACACCACAACATTTGATCTCTTGCAACCAGGGTGTGTAGATAAATTTTTTGGACTCTGTACTTTAGAGGATAGATTAAAAGTGTAGATTAAAAAAGCACCTTTATGGCACTGCAACGAAGCTGAATTTCCACTATTATCAGGTTGAATTAAGCTGAAAGGTATGCTAATGCTTGTCAATTGCATAACTGTGAGACAAATCAAATGAAACCTGAAAGCAGGTTATAGTTGAATACAAAATGCAGGTTTGATTCTTCACAAGCTGTTAACAAAGACCACATGCAGATTCCTCAGCAAGTGCATTCAACACTGATAGTACTTATCCCTGCACTAATGCAACAACCTCAGCAGAACTCAGAAGCACTATTTCATAATAGTTATTGTTTCATAACACAATGAATGATGTCACAACCTTCACTGTTTGTACAAAAACACTGCGTAACAAGGGCAATTTGAAAAGCTTCCCATGCCAATGCTTTACGGAGATCTGCGAGATAACGATTTCAACTGTCACCCCCGTTATTAACCACTAAAGAAACAAGCCAGAAGCAAACCTTGATGATGCACATTAACCATGAAAATTATGCAAAAGTAGGCTTGTCCATAGGAACCACAAGAAAGGGAGAAACTGAAAGTAAGATATGATCGCACTCAAAAGACCACGGAAGAACTTCAGGCAAAGTAACGCCACAGGAAGCAGAACAACGGCACAACAAAAAGGACAAGCGTTTATACTAAAAGATACGTGAACCTCACACTGTGGCAGGTTACAACGAAAACCTAGTCGCGAGCCAGAGAATGGCAGTAGACCTGAGGAGCCTGCTACGCTCGCTCGAAGTCAGCTGCAAAACTTGCGAAACCACAAGTTTGTGAGCAGGTGTGCCTTGAAGTTCAACCAACAGGAGGTCGAGACAGCACGGCGACCGTATGCGTAGACGACTGCTACCTTCGAAGCGAGCGGAAAATAACTCATAAACAAGGCTCACCCCGAAAGGACGTTTCGACAATGCCACACCGCATTGTGCCACAAAACGACCAGTGCAACCTACTCTCAACCAGTGCCGGCGTACAAAAATCGACAACCGCAACAACGGACAGGGACAATGCAAGGGGGAGCCTTAAGTTTTCCGAGCGTAACACGCTCCGTGCACACGGGCTACTACTTGGTCCAAAAACACGCGACACAGCAGTCGAGGCTACGTACCCGAAAGCGGGACAGTAGTCCCGAAGAGTTAGGCTTATGGTACTGCCAAAAACAGGCTTTACAGACATTAAACTGACTTCGCACGGCACACACGTCCCTTCGTTGCTCGTCTCAACGCTCGAAATAATACAAGTTTTCTCCGCACGCCCAATAACAAACACAGAAAACGACTTTTCACCCCCCCCCCCCAACCATCACCTGGGCGCTCACACAAACACACAGCATCACCGACAGCAGTAGATACGACGGCAAAAACAACTGCAAACGGGGATTTAGCTCTCACGGCTCTGCATGCTAACGCTGGAAAAGCCTCGGCGACCGTGTCCTCTCTCTTTAGCTTGGCGATCCTCCCCGGACGAGTAGAGATGTCGCGGTCAGGGTTCAAAAACTAGAGCGCACCCCTGCTCTGACGAGCCGCACACCGTCCCGTTTGAGGCGAGCGTGCTCCGTCGGTCGAACCCCCGGCCAGCACGAAGCCCTACTACAGGCACAAGCTCGATCCGAGCACCTCAAAAGGGATGGGTGCAGCCGCAAACGAAACTGCAAGTGTCGCTCAGACGACACGACGCTTAGCCCACGTCCGACCTCGTGTATCGACGCCGCTGAAAAACTGTCAAATTGCACCGTAAACGTCGTCCTGGGGATCGCTGATGGGGGGGCACCCGTGCGGTCTGAGGAGCGGGCTCAGCGGAGGGCACTCCCGACTCGTCTCGACACTGCGCAGCTGTCTGGGACGGCTGGGAACGGCCTGCCCCTGCCCTGCCGCGGCGGACTCGCAGACTCTAGGCGCAGATTTTCGCTGTAAATTCACCGATTTTCGTCCGAGGGCATCTTAGGCTTAACGCGCAGTCCCTCCGCTGAAAGCGGTGTACGATACCCGTTCAAGCAGCAGACAGGTCTAGCAGGCAACAAGCACCGAGATTTTGACAGACGTTTTTTCTTACCTTGGAGTTTCCTTCTATCAGCCATGGCTACGAATACACATAAGAAAGTTGCTGGAGCATAGTAACGCGTGATGAGAATTAACTGCAGAGTGAGCACTTAAAGAGAATTTAATCCCAAAAAAGATTGCCAATATCTTTGTCCACAACCAAAATGGCTACCGTCTGCTTATTACTTGCAGTTCGGCCGGACTACGTATTCTTCCGCACAACAGCCCGCCAAAACGTGTCTTCAGCGCGCGCTGAATGGGACGCAGGCGGCGAAAACTTTTTATTAACAATTTCTCAGGCGCGAAATTGCAGATGCCAGACAAATTGCGCCTGTTTGTGCAGCGAGCGCAGTTTTATAAACAAAACGTAGTTCCCCGCGGAAGCGTCCAGCGGTGCTGCGGCACATCGGCTTGTGGTGCGTGAGGTTGTTTTCAAAGCAGCTCTGCGTGGAAAAAGTACTAAACGGGTAGTTGTAATATCAACTGCACAGTCGAATGATCCCTTAGAGTTTTTAATTTGAAAGCTCTTCTGCGATACCAACCTTTAGCACTGAGCGAGGAATGACAATTTCAGCAGCTACGCCGTACTTCTGAACATGATGAGGGGCCGTCCAGCACTCGCCACCAGCGCTCTGCCTCTACCTTTTTCTTTTTTTTTCCTTTATCGCTACGCACGCGCGCCGCGGTTCAAAACAAACAAGTTCACAAGCGCGCCTTACCTGTGAAGTAAGGCATCGTAGGCGCTCCACGGCACGTCGAATCTGCAGCGGTGCACTCGACTTTAGTGCCGGTTTTATCTAGTATGCATCAGCTGACTGAAGCTCGTCGTCAGCACGTGGTTTAAATAGCGCGATGACCCGTACTGCGGAAGAAATGCTGGCGCAACGATTGCCGGAGCGAACTCCATTGTCGTGGCCTACAGCGCGCAAATCTCAAATCAAAGCTCGCACCAAAAAAAAAAAAAAAAGAAGCTAAGCCGCGTCTGCGGACCGGTGTTATTCAACGCTAAAACGGTACAATTTTCGACGAAATTTGCTTGGTTTATTTCTCCTTGGAAGTTAGATTTCTCATGTGAAACACGAACTCGGGGAAGAAGCAATGAGAAGGTATTCAAAGCGAAACTGGCCGGTTCGTTTTTCCACAGCAGTGAAGTGCGCTTTATTTTACTTTTTTTTTTTCATAGTTTTTAGGCTGCAGCTTCACAAATGCCGGTGGGAAACAGTTGCAAGGACTGTTGTGACCTGGGTGCGAGACGCTGCGGGTCCCAATTTCTAAGCGACCTTATAAACAACAGCATTGAGTACAAAACAAATTTCGAGGAAAAAAAGCTCTCCGAAAGAAATAAACATGCATCATGTAAATGGGTCCTACAAACTTTATATGTCCACTTCGGAAGCGCACATACGCACAAATCTAAAAAAAAAAAAAAAAAAAAAAAGCTTTCGCGCAATCACCACCGATGTTCAACCATCTTCAGTTTCTAACCAGCTCCCCACGAACCACACTTTTCACAAGGAAAAAAAAAAAAAAATCTCCCCCAAGAACATCACCACCACATTCACTCGTGGGACAGACAGCCCAGCACACAAGCATAGCTGTTGTTCTGACAGTACTATACGGACAGAGGAACAGGAACAGTCTCTGTTGCACAAACAGGCATAAAACATAAAAAAAAAAGGACCCTTTTCCAGCAAAAAATGAATGTGCGCATAGTGCCACCAGCATTCATAGCTGAAGGACGAACGTAAACAGAATGGGACACTGTAATAGTCTCTCTTTCGGTGCTATTTGTGGTATGGAGTCCAGATGAAACCATCTGCAGCTGAGATGTGGCCTTCATTGGCATTTCAGCATCCCATTAAGACTCCTCTTACGTCACTACTGCCTCGACTGACCACGGTTTTGTATGAGGGCAAGACTCGGCAACCTGAACCGTCCTAGGTGCAAGTGGGCCACGGCCCGAACACCATTCACACCACACACCGCTTTAGTTCAGCAAAAGCAGGCAGTGCATTTTTTTTTCTTCTTTTTCAGCCAAGCGCAGCACGTGGGTAAACATTGGCCTGATAGACACGGCGGAACTATCACCACCGCAAGCATACGAGAACCCGCTGTCCTTAACACCGACAATGATGAGACACTGCTTCGAAGAGCGTTCGGGGGCGATGGACGTTGTGCCCCCATTATTCAACACAACGTGTTAGTTCACTGCAGAGATGGACGACCAGTCTGCGACAGTGTGCCAAAGCCACAACACCGTATTCTCTGCACCAGTCCACATTTTTCATACTGGTTGTAGCGTATCCAGTATCGACCCCACAGGTGGACACAGATCCATCACTTCTGCACCACCAATCGAGGAGGTGTTGGCAACAACTCCACTCAACAGTGATCGGCCACAACCGTCTGGCTGATGCGGTTATCTCTCCAGCTGGTTTCACTTGCACTGGCTGTAACACGTGGAACTGTTCCTCCGACACCTTGGTCACTATCGCGTGCGGCTGTAATGGTGTTTCCGTCGGGGTGGCCCGTAGCCGGTGTGCTGCCGGTTGTGGTGTCGTGCGTAGAACGGTGGCGGGCCCTTATGGAACCTCTGAAACTGGGCAGAGGGAAATGGCAGAGAGAATAAAACAGCCCAGCATCAGTGTTAATGCATTGGCTGCTTACACTAGACATTAAAGGGCAACCACAAAAAACACCGAAGCTCTCCCCAGGTCTCCTGGAGCAGCGTGCACTCAACATTTCAATGTCGAACATTTATTTGTTCTAATGAACTGAATGCTGTGCATCCAGAAATGCTAAAAATTTCAGACATTTCTTTACAAGTTCTCAAATACAGAGTAAATGTGCTTAAGAATAACCTTATGCCTGGTGCTCCAAAAACGACTGCCATGACGATTAACATGCCACGTTCCACTCTCAATAAGGTGTCGATAGCCTGACCTGCTGCACGGCCGTTTATCACGATGTCGCCATTGCCAGCAATTGAAAGCCTACTTTTTTTTTTTTTCATACTGCGACCGGTTCTTACTGCTACATCATTCATGTGGCCCACGAAAGAGTAATAAGGCATTGTATTACAGTAGCCAACCAGTGTTTCAGACTCCAATAAGGCAAACTTACACAGCATTTATATAACAATACTGTCAGCCCTCGTTTGATATTTCTTAAACACTCCAGACTTTGTCGAGACACAGTCACGCACTGCTGAGGAATGTGCACATATTCACAATGGCTACTTCAGGCTCTACAGTGTACAGCAATAATAATAATAATAATAATTGGTTCAGAGGAAAGAAAAGGCAGTATCTGTCACACATGTTATGTGGACACTTGAACCGTGCCATAAGGGAAGGGAGGAAGGTGGGAGTGAAAGCGGAAAGAGAGAAAAGGGTGCTTGTAGTAGACGACTCCGGAGTAATTTCGACCACGCGGGTATCTTTAATGTGCATTGACATCACACAGCCTGCAAGAGTACAAAATTTCAGCACCTGCAATACTGCGGAAATTGCTTTTCGGCTGAAATTTCATTTCCTCGACCTAGTTAAAAGAAAACGAGTGGGCATCACAGTAAGCACCAACCGGACGTTCGCCACCGTAAAAGGCCTCATCTCGAATTTAAACAGTGTCGATCGGATGGACTGGCAGGATGGTCTTGGATACTTATTGCTGTCGCTCGAGTTAATGGTGTTAATGACGCATGGCCTGCTGCAATTGACGTGGTGGTCTCTAAACAATGTGCAAATCAGAGTGCAATCGTGTTGAAAATGGAGATGTGTCCTGGCAGTGAGCTATGGCACAGTCCAGGGGAAAAAAAACAATATCCATTCTATCGCAGCTATAAAGCAGAAATATAACCAATTTGAAACAGTAATATATGATTGGGGTGTGCAATAATAACTAGAAGGCAACTGCAGACACTGCAGTGGGAGTGTGCAAAAGAGCAGTGCCGTGACCTACTTTACCTTTTTAATTATTTTCATTTCACTGATTTCTTTTATGTTTGCTCTTCATTTTAAGTGCTAACATGAATTACTGCTATCAAATTATTACTACTCATTGCCGCAACTAATTATTTTTCACCATTAATTACCACCATTAGTGATTACTGACTCAATATTAATTCTGAATTCTTCACACCCCAACTCACTTCCGTCATGACTGCCGACGTCATATCCAGTGACTCATTTTGCGGAAAAGCCTAGTTAAGACTTTCAGGCAAGCGTGCACTGGTCTGCGGCCTAACTATTTGGTAGTATAGCACAGTCAGGGATGCTTCGCACCTGCAGCCTACTTCTCCAACCCCGAGTATAGGCCTCGCCTACCTTGAGAGGTCTACAGCAGCTACCTGTCACCACAAGCCCAATAACTTCACTATGAAATTAACAGAGAAGGATTTCTCACACAGCTTCACCAGTGAAGCAAGTAACAATATATATATATATGCACCAGCTGACGGCACACACTTAGAAGGTCCAGGTCACACATGCGTAGTCCAAAACTTTGGAAAAACTGTCAGACAGCAGATTGCACAGTCTACTGGTGAGGACCAACGGCCGGTTCATGGACACGGAAGTTGATGGCACACCATTTCTTTTTTAAACTAGGGAAAACTCGTTTTCTAAAGTGGAGAAGCAAGATGAAATCGGGTGCGTTTCTGTACACCAAACCAACACGAGACTTGGATGGTGTGCCGGATGTCGCAACGCCCATTGGTAACGCCTTGCTAGCTCTTACAGCACCCAGTTCACAACCTTTACTGCTGCTAGTATACAGTGAGATGCATTTCATTTTGCTGCATTGTCAGGGGCAAGGAAAAGGAAGGCCACAGCCAACTGTTTGACTATAATTCTTGAGGAACCACCCAGAGAGAACAGTATACGCCATGCTACAAATGCTAAAGTGGCTCAATTAGGTGTTGTAAAGAATGCAAGTTGTCATCAGTGGATGCCACATCTGCACTAAGCTTCCGGCACACCTTGCGCATTGCGTTTGATTTGGTATGGAGAGTTTAATGTCCCAAAACGACTCAGGCTACGAGGGAGGCCACAGTGGAGGGCTCTGGAATGTTTTACCATGTGGAGTTCTTTACAGACATCACACTTCACACGGGAGCTTCGCCTTTCAATTTGCTGCACACAAAAGCGTACCTCATTCTCTTGAGCTGCAGTCCTATGGAGAACGTCGTTTCCTTCAGTTCAAAAACTGAAGCGGTAGTGTTTTCATCTGCGTTTACAAATTTACTACAGGCCTTTACCTACAGATTGTGACAATAGCAGTCAATTTAGTCACGTAGACAACTAACGTGTAGGTGTTATGAATGTTGAAATTTTCGACCCTGAATCAAATGTGAATATGATGAAAAAATCACTGAACATTCAGTATCTGTACAGTAAGGAAAAAGTATCTTATAGTGACAATCCAGCAACTGATGCTGGTGAAATTTTTTTTTTCTTAAATATACAGAAGGAACCCAAGAAAACTGCACTCTTGGGTAAAATATGTGAGGAAGTGCCTGGTTTTTCAAAGAGGCGAGAAAATTAAAAGAATCCACTTAAGACAGACACTTCACAGCACTACAGTTATGAAAATTCATGGCCAACCGCACTCCAACTGTGCAGCATTCCTCAAGTACAGCACTTCAGAGGAAAGCAAGCAACAAAAATTCACTTTTCGGTGCGGGTGACTCGCGAGCGGGACTCGCGGGACAGGATGCGCAGTTCGATACATAAATGTTTTCAGATGAACAGGCGTTTGATAAACGCGAACAACACTGCTGTACTTTTGCATCAATTCTTCGAGCGGCTATTATGACAGCTTGATGCAGTAGAATCTCGTTAAAGAACTATAGACACCTAATTTTTGGGTTTGTGTTTTATCATTTGTAATGATGCCTATATATAAGTGAATTTTTTTTCTCACCTGTTTCGGTTTCAACAGCCAAGCGATGGCTGTGATGTCACAGTCAAGTCTCGGTCACGCGAGGGATGAAAATACAGCTATGTAATCATGGCTGTGTCATTTGAATTCACTACAACAATAAAGCCAGCCTGCCTCAATAACAGGAATCATTACAAGTGAAGAATGAGCGATTATATCGCTGTTTTTTTCATGCCGCACATCAAGACATTACTGTGACGTCACAGCCATCTCTCGGATATTGAAGCTGAAACTGTTGAGAAAAAGAAATTCAATTAAAAATTATTTAGTGGTCGTAAGCGAAGACTGCGTGCGGATCAATATACAGGAATAACTTGCGCATCAATGACAAGAAAAATGCCACCAAAATTTGGTGTCTATGGTCCTTTAACCTCATCAGAAAACAGCCCTGTCACATTTTGAGGATGCTCTACTGCTGAGTCTGTGGGGTGAAGAGTTTTGGTGAAGTGCGCAGTTGCAGCGCATCGGAATCATCATGCAGTTTTTAAACTTTATCGGCAATGCAGCTTCAAACATTTATCAAAAATGTGCGTTTTTCAGCTCGTAAAGTTGGCTTTCCACAATGCAAATTTATATAATGGCACCGCTCGCATTTTTAATGCAGCAAATACAGATGTCGTTTGTCTATTTTATGCTGAAGAAACAGTTAACATATTTTCTGCAACAATACCATGCCCAGCGATGCCATTTTAAATACGCAGATTGCAGGAAGCCAACTTTGAAGCTAAAACATACATATTTCAGATGTTAAATATTTCGAAATGCACTGTCAATAAAGAAAATTTGAAACTGGACACAACTTCTATTTTTATGGCCTTCAACTTCTTGATACACTGGGCCCTAAAGTAAATAGTTGATTAGCTATTTTATTAAATTAATAGTTAAACCACTGAACTCTATCATGCACATAATGTCAACCTTGGACTGTACCCACTATCTCGCACAGGGTTTAAAAGAACTATCTGCAGAAAGTTTAAATTAATAAGCAAACAAAAACACCTGGTAAATGCGTGGACATTAGAACAGCATGGAGGCATTCCAAAATCAAAATAAACAGCGACTCAACCAGCCGACGCACGTGCCCGATCGCAGTGACTAGCTATATTTTGGAAGTGGGGAACTTCTCATTGCCATAACACGTGCCATGGCATGCACAAAGTTCGTGAGCACCACTTTTTCATGCAATTGCGGTTCGGAGGGGTCTATTTAGGCGGTCGCATTTTTTTCTTTCTTAGAATTGCCCTCGAAACATTAGTTGCATGACAGCAGACAAGTTTGCAACTTGGAGCTTCCAAAAATTCACCAAGAGTGGCAAACTTTACATTAACCACCGCACCACAAAGCACGGCCACTGTTGAAACGGTTAATGTGGCACACCAACCTGGTGATGGAACCGGTGGCCACCGTTACCACCCCGCTGCTGGTTCCTGAAGTTATGTGCCTCCTGAAACGGGTTGGGGCCATTGCGGTAGTGCGAGCCAGTGTGTGGGCCAAAGCCGTTACTCTTCCGCTTTTGCTGCAAATAGGAAGAATAAAAAAAAAGGTGTGAACACACCACAAGCGTTAGCAGAAGCTTGGTAACAGGTGTGCACACTGAATCAACAGAAATCCCGGGTTCCTTGCCCTCAGCTTGGGTGCACCCAATCCCCTCCCTCCGCCAATACTAATAATGTTACTCTTGTTTTACACACCTACCCACAGCTCTACACTTGGTAGGTAATTAGCCTCCATTTTCATTGACACATTAAACTAACACATTGCTATTTCGAGAACATAGGAATGCCCTTGACCAGAGTGGCATTAACAGACATGCAGACATAACTACCGAAAACTGCACTGTACATGAAATCATAAAGGGAAAGAATGTAGAAAGGAAGGAAGGATCTGCCCTTCTTCAGGCCAGCTGCACACCTTGCCCTTGTCATACTCGTCGTCGTAGTTGTCGTAGTCATCGTAGTACTTCCGCTTGTCCCTGTAGAAGCCATCCCCGCCACCTCCGCGGTCACTGCCATAGCCATTGTGGTAGCCGCCACCGCCTCCTCCGGTCGCTGACACCTCCCGCCCCCAACCGTTCACGGCGTAGCCATACTGTCGAGATCCGGAGTTGTGGAAGTAATTTGTGATGTCTGTCTGCTTCTTGTTGTTGTTGCTGCTGTTCCCATTCCAGTGAGAAGTCGACGCATCCTTGGAGCCGTTTACACTAGGCCTCGCATCCCACTTGTGAACAGGGGCTGCACAAGAGGTGACGAAACAATAGTGCATCACTACGCTGCCCGTTAACACACAAAGCACACCAGCTCAGGAAAAGCGTTAAGCTTGGAGTGGTTTTACAGCAAAGGCCAGTACATCATGCGTCGTGGGAGATGTGGCGCAAAGTCCCAGGAGCAAAAATGTTGAGAGTCCAAGCACTCCACCTCGACTTAAACGTAGAGATGGCGAAGAAAGTGATTGAAGTGTTGGATAGCTGATATAGAGACTGCAGCATGATGCAACACGCCCGCCAGACAAAAGCAAGACAACTTGAATGATGGTCCAAATAGGAACGCCATTGGCATCCACAACATTGCCAACCATACATGAACAGGGTGCAGTGTGATAAATGAAGTGCTAGAGCAAATGACAATCGGCTATAAACACGTGCACGCACAAAAATGGCAAAAGAAAATGCATCCTGATGAAATGCGCTTTCACCTGTTAAGCCAACAGGACAAGCATACATGCATAAAGAAAGAGAATGCTTTTCCTTTGCCTCCGTGCTTGTCCTTGTGATGCCGTGACATAGCTGGCCCAAATCACTATCCTTTTGCAGAGAGAGAAAGTTGGTTTAATTAAAAGCCAAAGCCAAACAGCTCTCACAATGAATACGACTGCACGAATTCAAAAGAGAAACACTTAAGCAAAGTCAGCGCTGAGGAGCACTTTGAATGAACAAAGAAGAAAACCTTCCATGGTTGCCGGAAGGTAATAAGGGCAAAGTGACTTTATTCGCGGAAGAATTCACACTTCAGTCCGGGTGTTGCAGTAACTCCTCCAAGAAAAGCTAAATTCATTTTTGCGCTAGCGCAATAAAAAAAACGCCTGACACAATGTCATCCGTGGTTTGACGGACCGCCAACCAACGCAGTTTAAGCTTAATCTTGCAATTACAATAGAACCCCTTTATAGTGGTCAGCAAAAATCTTGACTATATCACGGTCTTTACTATATCAGTTTTTGGTGATGACATCGTCTTGGAGATGCTATTAAATGGCTATTTACTGAACATGTCTGGTTGGTTATTGAAAAAAATAAACTCTGAAATGCCTTCCATCTCTCTCCTATCACCTCTTCATGCTATTTTTTCCGTTATAAAATTTTTCGTTTACATCTTGTGGAAGTACCTCTTAAGCATGAGGACTGTGTGGCAATGAATACAACCAACTTTGATTTCATGTGAAAAGCAAAGCCTCGCATGAACATGACTCATTTTCCGCCCTTTCTGTCTTGTAAAAGGCAATATTAGATGATAAACGCGCGCGGCAATTATGTGCTGCAAGGCCACACACGCTATGCTCCCCTTCTTGCCTCGTGCTGCACGGTGCTGCAAATGTTCACCCGTCTCTTTCCCTTCCCTATTTCTCGTTGCACTTTTACTCTCCTTTACTTTCTGAATGGACTGCGCCGCCTTCCTTTCACGTTTGTAGACAGCCTTTTTTTCCCCTATGCGCTGCATGCTTTCCCTCACGACTTCAAGGCGTACGTAAAGTTGGCTTCTCCTGAATGCTGCTAGCCTAGTGGTAAAGCCATCTAAAGAAAAACTTTTTTTTTAATTTCCGGAAGAAAAAAATCTTTGCTCCGCGATTCTACGTAGGATGCGGGCGGTGACATCATTTCATGAAAAGTAGTCACCGTGGCCACACGCACTTTACTAAAACCGATTTTTACCAAAAATGTCTTTACTATAGGAGGAAAAATGTACAGTCGTCTATGGAAAATGAACTGGGACTTTGGTTTCCCTTTACTATACCAGAGGTTTTACTATATCAGAGTTTACTATAACGGGGTTCAACTACATCTCAAACGCCTCAATAATTCGAACCCAGTATTTAGAATTCCCAGGTAATTCGAAGAAGTTGATGCTGCGAGTGAGCAATCGTGCCACGCCTCTTATTGAAGGATGGCTGTGTGTGGGAAAAGTATAGAGCAGGTTCAAAATGCACCTTCATATACACATCTCTCAGCCCCATATTGGAAAATCAAAATAACTTCACTCAAATTTTGCATTACCAAGCGTTGTAATCTTTGCTAATTTTGGACCCCATTGGCCCTTGACTGCTGCCCTTGGGTTGCATCGTTTCAAGCTTATTGTGCGCGACTGCAGATCCTGTGAGAAAGTATGCAAAAAAAGTGCGGCGGCGGTGTCCAGCAAAGGCTACAATATGGAGGGTGAACTTTTAGAGAGCAATAGTATATGGCAACAATGAAAAGCTTTGTCCAATAAAAATAATTTGTTCCTGAAAATAAATATTTTGTCTGTGTCCCATATATATATATATTTTTTTCACTGTGTTCTGTTCATTCGAAAACCCAAGCAGGGAGGCAGTAGAACCCTGCTATAGCAAGACCTTATTAAAAAGCGAAAGTGCCATACTGCTTATTTTGCTTTGGTTAGGCTTAAAAAGGGCATTGCAGTGGTTAAATAGTCAACGTTACAGATTCAAGGACAATCTCAACCACAACAGAGAATATGAGACGCTGTACCTGCTGCCAAAAGCCAAGTGGTGGTACTCCATAGGTAGTAGCACCATGACTAAGCTATAAATCCACACTGTGACCTCTGGCTCGTCAAAGGACAAGCAGCCCGACAGTATGACCTTGGCTGACCCACGGCGCAGTGAAGCTGTCGCTTCAAAAACACTAAAACAGCACTTTGTTTTTAGGGATGGCATGGCTTCACTACTAGGCTCTTGAGCTTCGCAGAGAAGCAAAATTGTTGAGGGCCTTGGAGCCGCGAGGCAAAGCATGCGGTGAGCAGGAAGGAAAATAAGAAAAAGCTGGCTACAAACGTGGAAAAAAGGTGGCGAGGTTCGCTGAGGAATTAAGAGTGCAGCCAGAAGACTGGAAAGGAAGAAACAGCCGAACGTTTGCAGAAATGGGCAGTGCTACGCGCGAGGCAGTGGATGCAATTAGTGGAGGTACGGTGACATGGCACGTGCGGTTTTGCCGTACTTGACTGTGTAGCGCGCATTTCTCAACTACTGCCTCTTAAACGATTAAATGACACAAGGAAAGCGAAAACGATTGCAGTGCTAATCAAAAGCCTCAGTTTCCCGTGAAATCAAACGCTCCGTATTCGCAGCCACGTTGCATTCATGCTAAAGCAATCAAAACTTCCACAAGGTGTGAATGAAATCAAAAGCCTCGTTACATAAAGTCATAACTGAAAAAAGAAGAAGAAAAAAAAAAACCATATAAAGAGACAATAATAGAAGGTTGGAAGGTATTTCTGTGTTTTATAAACCAACAAGAAGTGTTGAGTATGTAGCCATATAATTACCAGACAGCATCTTCAGGGCCACGTCATTATTACCAACCTATGTAGTGCCTGATACAGTAAGCATTTTTGTCAGTCCCAAGTGACTTTACAAAAGAGGGGATTCTACTTGTTCGATGATACTTTTCATGGTCCCACTGACTTCAAATTAATGATCCTTTATTGTATCCATAACAAGGGGCTAACACACCAGATTCTGCAAAACCTCCGTTTGTATTCAAGTGAGTTTAGGGTTTAAGCACCTCAATGCATACCTGACTTCACCCCCCCCCCCCCCCCCATTTGACACTAATCATACCATTAACTATGTCATGTTGGTTCACTACACATCCAGACATCAGTAAATGAAATGGGACACTTGGGAAGCCACAGCATGCATAATTTTTTTAGCATGTTTAGGAGGCCATTAACATATCCCAAGGCTGAAAAGATTGAGATACCCTGCCCATACCCATGCAGAAGACACTTCCCACCCAACCACAGCATCTCTCGGTGAGGACAAGCCGACACTTTTTCTTTTTACCTTTGCTGCCGGCAGAGTGTCGCCGCTCGGCAGCCAGTGTTTCCTTGGTCCGTTCAACCCACTCATGCGAATCACTGCTGTCATCCGTGTCAGCCGTCACACATCCGTTGCTGGTGGGAGCCGGCGCCGGCGTCGAGTTCGGCGGAGGCACAACAGGCCGCACCGGGGGCTCGACGTCGGGGGCGACGCCGCCGGACGTGCCTGCAGATTCACCCGCTGAAGGCAGCGCGTCACTGCATCCCGCACTGTCACCAGGAGGCCCAGTCTCCGCGGTATCGACGTCGATGACGTCAGCGCGTCCGTCACCAAGAAAGGGCCGCAGCAGCTGCTGTTCTTTCTTGTCCGCACCGGTGGCGGCAGTGTCGTCGTCCCCGGCGACCGGATCGCTGGCTGCTTTAGAAGCAGCACTCTCCTCACACCCTGTCGAAGCTTCGACACTTTTCGAAAAGGAAGCAGCTGCTTCCTTTGAGCTCCCTGGTGTCGCCCCGTCAGTTACAGCAGGTCCAGTTGATGCCGGCGCCGGCTCGACCACAGTCCAGCCTGGAAACTCTTCAGCCACAGGCTTGCGTGCCTCACTGGCTCGCTCCTTGTCCGTCACGTTCCAGTCCGTTGTGGAGTTCACACTAGTCGTGCTGGACTCTACGGACACTGCAGGTGAGAGAAGGTTGACATCGGACACTAGCCATGTTGAAGAACTCTTGGGTCTCAGGACATCAGGTGCATGATGCGTTTGCGCCATCCCACCGCTTTTCCGTCGGTCAATTGTGCCGTCCGTTCTGTCACTATCTGAGGCATCCGACGAGTCCCCGGCGTAAGGTACCAGGCTCATGTCCCCGAGCACAAGTGGAGTAAGTGGCTTTTCTATTGGCTTCTCCACCGGCTTGTCCATTAACTTCGTCGCCATCGTCACAGCTGATGCAGAAGGTTTCAACGGCGACGATGAGGCTGACGAGGTGGATGGGGAAGAAGAGCTAGCTGCTGCCGCCGTAGACGGCCCGCCGATGCCAAATGCAATCTTTGGCCGGTTGGCAGGGAGCGGTGTGCCCGTGACTGCAGCCGTCCGAAGAGGAGAGGGCTGGCTTCCTACCGAGGCTGCAACAGTGGCTATGGCAACGGCTGCGGGTGACGAGGGAGACCTGGGCGGGGGCTGCTGCCTCGGCCGCTGCGGGGTGCTCCTCTCCGCGGCCACGGCTGCAAATGAGCCGACGACCTCGGCGTCAAGAACCACTCGCCCGCACGCAGCACACGCAACCCCCGCCACCTCCTTGCGCCTTCAAGAACGCTAAACCTCACCTCTTTCCTCGCTCGTCCACACATTCGCAAATAACACTGGCACCGGTGACCACTCTCTAATAATAGGCCTCTCGAAGCAGCAGACATCACTCAAGACTGCATAACACTGAAATAACTATAATAACTAGGATAAACAACAAATGCACTAAGAAATAAAATAATGTTTATTGTTCCTAGCATCACTACAGAGGAAGAAAGCAGCACAACGTTGCATCAAACAACTGCTCAACTGCAAAGCACATCACACTAACAAAGTACCCTGCACACAATCTACCCCTGCGAACCCTGCATAAGGAAATCCAATAGGCTTCGCAGAATAAAATGTCCCAGCTTTCACTCAGTGGTGCGGGCAAGCTTTAGGAGAAAATCAACCATCGGCGATACAGGGAGAAAGCAAGAACTTGACATGGTAGCACCTTCGGCCTGCTTCAATGGAACAACCTCAGCCGAAGAAAATTGAAGACAAAAACAAACAAAGCAAGTAATGCAATGCCTCTAACTGTTACACTGACAAAGAAAGGGCCAACACTTTTTAAGAGCTGCTGATATGTCACTGGCTCGTACAATGCCTCACTACAACTGTTCCTTCAAGAGAAACCTGCACCAAACATAGCAGCTGCCCATTTAGGGCAAATGATTTGAGGCTCGCAAAAAGAAGAAAATTTGGTTTGGTTTGGTTTGTAGGGTTTAACCTCTCAAAGTGACTCAGGTTATCCACAAAGGTAACAAACACTTACAGATCTGCCCGTTCCGGAGCGGCTCTGAGGTTGCGTTATTCCGGCTCGACAGGGTGGCAGTGGAGTTGGACTTCTGTTTGAAGAGTAGCGGAAAAGAAATACATTTTCACAAAGGTGTAGAATAAAACACATGCCGAAGCCTCAGCATGGCGGATAACACAGTTGCAAAGTCAGTAACAAAGTCATGACTTCCGATAGTCATACAAGGCGGCACAAAGGTGCTCCCGTGACGTTCGCACAATACTCAGTTACAGGTCAAAGACTAAGTCGCAACGGATCTGTTGCTGCGGCTAAGACTAGGAGTTCATATCTTGAAATTTGTTTCAACCAATCCCGTATCGTTGAGATCTTACTGTGCTATGAAATGTTATCATAAATATAAGTTCAATAAACGCAAACTGTACTGCTATAGTTGTGCTTGAAATTTTCTAGAGGATGTTCTGCCCATTTCGTACAAGTAATACTTTGATTCACCTCGGATCAATATCTGGGTTATTATACAGCGATAACAAAGGTCAACATTTTGCCTAATGACAAGCCGACTGTCAACGGCGCGACCGGCAGCTAGTGCAAACTTTCGACAGGTTCCTCAAAAATTGACCAGCAATCAACAGGAGGCTGCAGGAGCTTCCCACCTGCTATTTAAGCATTTTTATAAGCAAAGTTATAACCACACTGTTACGATTTTCTTTTAATAATGTACCGTTGCTCTTGTTGTTCATGGAATTTAACATATTTTAATGTTCTATTTTGATCATTTTGTGTATTTGTTCCAAGTGTTTTGTTATAGGAGGTACACCCAACAACTTCGCTTTAGGACTTGCTTCTGTACCAATTAAACAACACTAATTTTCAAAATACTTTCCTGGCAATAAAAACCTGAAAGTCCCGCTCTCAGAGTAGCCCTTCTTTCATCAAAGCACGATAACCAACAGACAGCAGAAGTAGAAGCCCGCGCCCACCTTGACGGTGTGGTTCTCCTGGGACTCGGGCGGCGTCCGAACGTAGAAGAGCACATACGCCTGCTGATTTAGTACCTGGCCCAGGCTCACCTGATGCACCTGCAGCAGGTCAAGGACCACGGAAAACGCATAAATCAACAAATGGAAACAAGACAGCACTTCTGAAATTTAATGCGCAGCAGTGGTGGTGCGCGAAGTTTCAAATCCCGAAGCAACGCACAGGCCACAAGGGACATCGTGGAAGAGGGCTCTCGATTTAAACAGCACCACTTAGGGCCGTAGTCGCCAGCACTGCATGGGTATAATAATTGGTTCACAGGAAAGCAAAGGCGCTGTATCTGCCACACTTGCTTCTGAACCACACTGTAAGGGAAGGGAGTAAGGTGGGAGTGAAAGCGGAAAGAGAGAAAGGGGAGCCGTAGTGGAGGGCTACGCAGTAAATTTTGGCCACTTGGGGATCTGCACTGACATCGCACAGCACACGGACGCCACTTGACACTTTTTTTTTTCTAATCCTCCAACCAGATACGGCCGCCACAGCCAAAACCCACAACCATGGCAGCCTACATTCACAATAGGTAGTAGCAAGCTGCGCAACAGATTTGCTACAACTGATGCTGCATTACACTAAGAAGCGGAAGAAAAAATAAGAAAAGCGAACAGAGTAAGATGCCCTGCAATAAAGAAGAATTACTGGAAAAATGGCAGTGCAGTTAAATCGGGAAGGAACAGAATTGAAAGAAGCCCGCGATTCTTCATTCCATCCAGAATTTCGCTTGAAGAATCGAAGAAAGGACAGTGCAGGATGAAAACCAAATGAAGAAATGAGTGTATATAAGATCACTATTGCGCGGGTGACTAAATTTCAAGCAACTTAGCATTAGAGAGCAGACAGGAGTAGCGAGATTGCTGTACCAAGGTCAACCAACACGTAACACCTTCGTTACATGCTGTTCTCTACTACATGCGATTCAACGCGCTGCAAAACTAAGGAACTCCATAATACTGAGGAATTCACGACAAGGAGGTACAGGCATTTAATCGTATACAGTGTAGTTAGCTGCAGGGTGGTAGAGTAAAACCCAGGTTTTCCCAGTACTTTCTGGGCCGCTTACAGTGCCTTTCTGGTCCACCGAGCACCTAAACCCATGTCTGCCTCAATTCTCACCAACTTCCGTCTATCCACTTTGTTCTAGTGCTAATGCCCACACTAATTACTTGCAGCTAACTGCCTCACTAGAGTGCCAATCGCGAGTAATTGAACTTTGCGCATTCCTTGAAGGATGAAGGACCATGATGCACCTGTATTCCCAAGGAGGGATGAAAGCTTGAGAAAAGAATGGTTACCCAGGACCGCCGTCAGGTATCCCATGGGCTTCAATACAAAGCACTGCTAAATCTTCCAGTGCCTAGTGCATAAAGTGAGGTCTCAGAGTGTGCGACTTATCTGAGCGTCTTTTAGAAACGCTAGTCAACACAGGCGGGAGGGAGGGCGGTGAGGAGGCAGCGGTGCTCACCCTGGAATCATCCATGCAGTACCAGCTGCCGTTGGAGTTGCGCACAAAGCAGAAGTAATGGCCAGAGTTGCAGCTAGCTCCCAGGTGGACAAGCACCGCATTCAGCCGGTACGTCACCGGGTCACCCTGCAAGTAGGTGGCAGGCAGTCAAAATGCGCTCGTTCCAATGCCTCAACGACGCCCAATGAGCGAAAGATGCCAAATTCAGATGCCCAGAAGATAATCACAGGTTTTACAGCTGGACCTTGATAACTCAAACTTACAAAAAACCAGACCTTTCACACTTTCACATTCACAGAGCAGGACCGCCAGTTTGAATAAAATATATGAAACAAAAGTCCAAATTCAACAAGTCTGAATACACAACAGTACATAGTAGTGAACCCACAGAAGAGCAAGCCTCACTGTGAAGTATCCAATATGGCATAACATTGGGCAAACTACACAACACACTGACCATCACGCTATGTACGTACCAGAAAGATGGTCCGCACAAGCAGGAAGGTTTTTTTTTTTTTTTTTTTTTTTGCAATACAGCATGCTATCGCAGCATTGATCTTGCCTCTACATTAACAAAGTAGAAGTGCAATCAAGCTTGCAATGACACACAGCATATCTAGCAGCCTCAACTGTATTGCACTTGGACTGCATTTTCCTTTTTCGCTTTTTTTTTTTACCCAATTTTGCAGGTCCGAACTGCCAGCTGAGCTGACGAATTTTAGGCTTTCCCTGTACCAAAAGCATAGACCTAACTGCCACCGAGGGTTAAAATCACTTCAACTCACTGCACACAATTCGCTGTACACAATAAACTTTCAACATGACGTACAGCCATAACAGGCATCAGCAAATCACTAAAACACTACATTAGTCTGCCATACGCACAACTCCACCTGTGAGTAGTAGTAAGAGCAGCCACCACGCCTATCAAGGACACCATAAACACTTGTGCATCACGCAGAAGGTGCAAGAAAATCTGCAGAGAGCATCCACAAGAGAGAAAAACTTCACCGCTTGCAGATCTCGAATGTTGAGACAACCAACCACAGCTCTCTGGCCTCAACAACCGACAAAATCACCCACCACCATCAGTTGAATTCAACCCACTTCCAGAGCTATAATAGCACCTCTCAGCACTTTCCTACTGTGGTGTGCAAAGTATGCGTGCTTCAAGCAGAGATGCCAATTTCTTCAAGTCATGAATTCACTACAGTCGCAACCACTACAGAATACTCTCTCCTTCGTCCCTACTATCTAACCCACGATTCGAGCAGACCATCTCCCATGAGGAGCGGAGCAAGGCCCACCACTCCTCATTCAAACCTCTGTGTCCCGTCAATTCGTTGTCTCAATCCATGCCACTCGTGCTGAGCGAGGTTCAGCCTGCGGAATCCCCTTAAGGCCACTATGCCGCCCTCCTTTCGGCTCAGGAATGAGGTTTGGTTTGTGGAGCTACTCAGGCTGATGCCGCAGTGGAAGACTCAGGAAATTTCGACCACCTGGGGTTCTTTAACGTGCACTGACATCGCACAGCACAAGGGCGCCCTGCCTTCCGCCTCCGCCGAAAAGCGGCCGCCGAGACCGGGTTTGATCCTGCATCCTTGGGAACAGTAGTCGAGCGCCCTAACCACTGCGCCACATCGGTGGGGAGGTTCGGGAATGAGGAGGCATGCCACTTACGTGCTTGTCCGACATGTAGGGCCGCATCTCCAGGTGCTCCGGGTAGGTCACGTGCTTGGTGATTTTGCCACCAAACATCCGGTTGGAGTCAAACCTGCAACAGATGGTGCATTTTGGCAGCCACCCACTCAACCCAAGCGGCAAAAATAAAAAAAAAGGCAAAAAGCACCAATTTCTGAAAAGAATATATCCTCCTTACTGTCAAACAAATAGCAATGGCACAAAACAGAGGTCAAAATTAGAGGACTGCGGTTCAAAACATGATTAAATAAATGTACGCAGCAATATGTCTCTGCTCTCAGCACAATTAACACCGCCTGCCACACCATACAGGCTCACAATGACAACAGCACTTCCCCTTCCGAGCTAAACTGGCAAGCGGCACCTGAAATGGCCAACCAAAAAAAGGCGGTCCATGCCCCAACGCCCACACCACTCACCTCTTGAACTGGAAGGTGGCCACATTGGGCGCCCGGTGGACGGTGAACCGTTTCTGTGCTATCACTTTGATGTTGCACCGGGGGCACTTGTACGCATTCTCGTTCTGCAGGAGCTCGGGCTCCACAAATTTCTCCAATGCCTTCTCTAGGCTGGAGGCATTCTGGAACATGGGAGAGGCAAAGGCGGGCGCCACTCTTGAGCATGCCTTTAACCTGACCACAGAACCTAACCAACTTAAACTTCAATGAAGAACAGCACACCACAAACACTGGGCTTAGCTCTGTATGTGTGACCTAAAGCTGAAATCTAGTGAAGGGCACAGTGCTCACTCACCTAGTCAGAATTTTTGATCAACTGCGCTAAATCGGCCATTATTACTTTCTGTTTTTGTCTTCAATTTTATAGCCTACTGTTATTAGTTTAGCTTATTATGCTAATGGTATTTTATGAATAAATAACCTCGCTTTAGTATGGAATCTTACCCTTTTTTTGCACTGTATCATATCAGCTGATGTTTAACGAAAATGCAAAATCACGGCACAACCAACATCTCACTTCCCACATAAAATTCTCCAGACAGGTATTGCAGGAGGTATCGAAAAATTCAAAACGATGGTCACCACAGCAACCAAACTAATTAAGCCACACTGGAGGGTATAAAGGGCAGTTCACCGACTCTCCCCAAGCACGAACGGTAACAAAATGAATGTACGAAAAAATTTAAGACAAAATGACTAAGCAAGCCAATGAGTAACAGCCAAGATGAACTGCATTCGCTACTAGCAAACGCAACATATAAACGAAACTAAATATATAAAACTCACGCCTTCCTCTACAGACCAAGCTCCTCTCGGCAGCTTACCTTGATGTCGAGGATGAGATCCATGAAATGGTCGTACGTGTTGCTCTTCTCCTTGCATTTCATGCAGATCACTGGGATAACGAAATAGAAGAAAAGAAACATTAAACGCATTTCAGCCATCAGACAAGTCTGCCCGCCCCGCAAAAGCACCCCAAAGAACACAAGGCCGTGAAACAGTTGAGAATGGTGTGCAAACGCCCCAGAAAAAGAGAGTGTCCACCATACCTTGACTCCGGTGGTATCCACCAAATATCTCGTTCACAACGGTCGTCTCCTTGCTTGCAGGGTCCAGCCTGGAGGGAAAGGCACAAAGGAGGAGCATCTTCAAATACAGTCTCCACAACTGCAACCATTCATGCTAAAAGCATGTTAAAACAACTGCGCCCGAACTGCACTCTGCTGTGACTCACCCTTCAAACAGCTCCAATTCTCGAGCGGGAACCAAACTTAAGCTTTAGCATTAGCGGAAGCTATTCTGCATATATGTTCCATTAAAAAAACAATAGAGCTGAGAGCTCAAAATGTCCAGAAAAGTCAGGAATGGTACGCCTTTTGGCCGACTCAGTGATAGCTCTCACGAGCTCAAGCCATCGTAGGCAAAAATTTTACAACACTGAAGCCAAGGCTGGCAGAACTAAATAGAAGCCTTCAAAAAGCCAAATGAAGCTTTGTCAACATCAAGCAAGACTGTCCCATATTAAGCAAGCCTAAGTCAATGGCCATACGCTCAGTCTCTCAGGATGTAAAAATAAAAAATAAATAAAAATATCATTTATGAGAGTCTGAGAAATAAAAACCATGGCACAAGCTATGCGATAAACCGCAGTAAAGCTATTTGTGATTGGTTAGGCTTCAGCGATTGGTACGAAAAACAAGGAAGTCACTCAATATGTCAATAAAAAAATAAAGCTACAAGTACAGTAGAATCTCGGTGATACGAAATTCAAAGGGAGACGAAAATTTTCGTATCACCCGAAATTTCGTATCACCAAAAAACGAGCAAAATTCGTTTTCAAGCCTTCCAACAGGTACGAAATATTTATTTTCGTTGAAAGAAATCGCGTATATCCTTCTGCACCTTTTTTTCCGCGAGATCTGATAACAGAGAATTTTGAAAACTGAAAAATTGGGCCGCTGTCTTCTCCCGCACAGACTCGGAGGTCACGGCGCGCCGCAGAACATCGATGGCGTGCATCGTTTCTGCTGCCGTCGGCGGTGGGTCATCAACGCTTTGGTCGTCGTCATCTTCGTCACTGTATGGAATGCCAGGCTGTGATGACGTTTCCTCTGCAATATCTTCAACCGTGCGGAGACCACAGGTGGCGAGGTCGTCGTCCGCGGTGACGAAATCGTCGACGCAACAGTCGACGTCAAGTTGATTCCAGACATCGATGGGAATCGGGTCTGGCACTTGCGAGGCAGTAGCCACAGCAGATTTGAAAACCCCACACTTCGCGAAACAATTGGCGATGGTCGTAGGAACGACGCGATCCCAGGCAATTGCAAGAAAATGCACAGCGTCCAGAAGAGTGATCTGGAGATTCGCGTCCTTCCTTTCAATCTTCGCGAGGAGGAGGCGCACCAACAAAGCTTTAAAATGGTGCTTAACATTCCTTATAATCCCAGCATCCAGTGGTTGCAAATGACTTGTTGCGTTCGGGGGCAGGAACACCACCTTAACACTCTGTAGTGTCATTTGTTTTGGATGGGCGGTGCACTGGTCCAGCAGCAAAACTATTTTTCTGTTGTGGCAAGACATCTTGCGGTCGAGGTACGTGACGAATTCCATAAACAAAGAAGACGTCATCCATGCTTTTTTGTTCGCCTTGTAGACGCAGGGCAATCGACCGGCTGCCTTAAAGCATCGGGGCTTTTGATATTTGCCAATGACTGTCAGCGGCATCTTTTCCGATCCGTCGGCGTTGCAACAAAACAAAACTGTGATACGTTGTTTGCTCTTTTGTCCGCCCCGGCAGGCATCGCCTTTAAAGCACAAACTTTTTTCGGGCTGGAGATTGTAAAACAGCCCTGCTTCATCTACATTAAAAACATCACGTGCCTCATATCCCGCTATGTAAGACGGCAGTGTGGTTGTCATCCAGTCTTCCACAGCGGAGGCGTCGACCTTTTTTCCTTCGCCACAAACGGTCTTGTATGAAAGATTATGACGCACCTTGAACCGGTGAATCCATCCACCGGAGGCCTGAAAATCATCAATTCCAAGTGTGAGTGCGATGTCCGCTGCCTTCTCACGAAGCACTTTTCCGTCGATGTTGACGCCGGCCGCCGTGACCTCTCTGAACCACGTTAGAAGAACCTCTTCCAACTTCACATGATGGGCAGTTTTGGCTTCTTTAGAATTCATCGCGAAGTGCTGCACATTCTGCATAATTTGGTCGCGCTGACCAACGATCGTTGACAACGTTGACAGCGGCAGGCCTAGCTCCTTGGCCATGTCAGTGCGCCTTTTCTTGGGCTCTTTGTCCACCTTATTTAAAATTTCCAATTTGTCTTTAAAGGTCAGCGCCTTTCTCTTCCGTGACATTGTAGTATGATGTATCTTTTCGCGTTGCTGAGATGATCACAAAACGACGCGCTATCAACGCGTTGTCAGCCTCAACAAACGAGAAAACGAAGCAACGTGTTGCCGCTGCAGCGGAGACTCCGGAAATCGGAAGAGCGTGGCCTGCGGGGCGGCGGAGAAATGTGGAGAGGGCCGCAAGGCCGTGCGCACAACACCAGTAGCAGAAAGCAACAACGAGATAAAAAAAAAAAAAAATGCGGGGGGAGGGGAGAGAAAGAGAGAGCGGGAGGGGGGGGGGGGGGGGGCAAGATATCGCTGCCTTCTTCGCCAACTTCGCTGCTGCCGCGGGTTGCCAAGCCGGTTTTTTCCTCGCTGTATTTTTTTTTTCTTCTTTCGCGCGCGTGTGCGTGATCCGTGCTATCAGTGCTGCGCCGCTGCGCACGCTTTTCTCGCTGTGCGTGTGTGCGTGGGCCTCGACCGGTCGTGATACTGAAGTTCGTATCACCCGTAGCGAAAAGAAAAAGTGTTCGGAACATCCGATTTTTTGCCCACTGAACGCAATGCAATTCGGCCGGGGAATTTTATGAATTCGTATCACACCGAATCTCGTATCAGCCGAGTTCGTATCACCGAGATTCTACTGTAGTACAGAACAAGCAGATACAGCTGCAATAGTGCATTCAGAATCCTACAGAAAAAAAGCAAGTAGAGTATCAATAGCAAAGGAGTATGTTGCTGCAACTTGGCATACGAGACACAACTGGAAGTTAAAGTACCACTTCCTCAGCAAAGTTTACAACTACATCAAACATGCTGAAAAGCGAGTGGTTAGTTTGGCTTGCAGGATAACTTCCCAAACGACATCAATAAAAGCAACAGGCAGTCAAAATTTTATGAGCACCCTATTACGCCATTCCTCAGTTGAGAATTCAAACATGAATGGGAACCTGAAATTTTGTTCAGAGTTCAAATGACCGCACAGAGTGAACATTGATAAATTCAAATAATCTGGCGGCTGTTCAAATTAGTCTAACGAAAGTCCGGTGGAAGGGCACAAAGGAAGAGATACTCACTTAACACCGCCGTCATAATTGGACAGCGCTGCCTTCCAGAGGTTGTCCACAACGTAGCGGAGAAACTCGTGGGCATCTTCCTGCTGTCCAAACTGAAAGTGCTTTGCTATGGCTGCAGACAGAAGAAAAAAAAAAAAAAAAGAACACTGCATTCAGTCATGATGAACACAAACACACAACACAGACACACAAAGACAAGCAATGGATGTGGCAGAATCATCAAAACACGAAAATGAAAACACAATGCACTGGCAGCCTTAGCTTTTATAAACTGACTTTTCTCGCAAGAAAACAGAAAGCGGCTGATCAGAAACACTGAGCGCAAGCAATTGCTACAAGAAAAAAAAGAAAAATCCTGGGGTTTAAGCATGGCTTGAACCTAGTGATAGAGCGAAAGTGTTGCAGCTATAGCCTCTGTAACACTGCTTTTTCTATCCGCGTTTTATTTTCCGCAATTTTTCCTTCAGTTAGAATTTGGGGAAAGGAAGGCGCCTTATACTTTTGAACGGACACCCCGATCATGGACACTCACACGTCAAGGTCTCTTGAAGGTCAAACTGAGTGACATGTGAAGACCGGCACTACCTAGCATAGTGAAGCTTTTACTTCAAAGAAAAGGAACCTCTCGGAGGGGCAGAACTGATAAAAAAAATGAAAATTGTTATAGATCATTTCCAGTGCTTCTAGGTTCTTTCCAAACATTTGAGAGATCTAAGTTTTCTTTTTACACGTTTATTATGACCCCTGCTACGCACTGCAGTCAGATATAAAATTTTGACCTCTTTGCAGCGCCCAACCTTTCTGCCCACATACATCTCTATCTTCTTTTCCTCAGCGTTACGTTTCTTTTTAAAATTATTTTATGCAATTATGTCCTAACTGAATCTGTTAGCCTGCCGCACTGTTTAGGCTTTTTTTGTTTGTTTGCTACTGCACGCCCCCCACATACGGACTGTACATACGGACTTGCCTCCACAAGTACTGTAGCTACAGGCATAATAGATAATAGATGTATAATAAACTCATATACCATGTGCACAAGTAAATGCTGCACGGTGAATAAAATGGTTTATGGTGTTTAATGTCCCAAAGGCAGGAGTGGATTACTTTGGGCCCCTTTGGTTCTTGACATGCACCGGCACCCACACAGAACACGGCATCACTTTCCTGGAAAAATGGCCGCGGCTGGAATTAAAACCACGTCTTGTGGCTCAGCAGGCGAGCACCTTAAGCACCGCAGTAAGCGAGTCAACAAAATGAGCGTTCCGAAAGGTTTGCCAAAATGCAAAGCAATGGCCTCCTGCCGCTGCATTAAATCAGCGTCCGTGACAAAAACCCAGCAGCCTCACCTTTGAGCCGCTGGTATATGTACAGGGGTTTGATGGCGTCGCCAGGCTTCTCGAGGGCCCGCTTCATGTGCCTCTGCAGCTCGCACATCATGCAGAAGTTGATAGTCTTGCCTGCATATACAGAAGGATGCACACGTTTCAGGCCGAGCAAAGGATTGCAAGCACCGGTAGACAGCATCGTCCGGCTGCATTCCCAAAAACCAAGAGTCACGCTTTTCGCAGATGATGCAATGAGAAGTCACAATCACGACCACCAATGGCCACGGTCCATCCACTACAGGGAAAAAGCTGCCCAAGTGTGCGGAGAGAATGCAAAACTCTAACAATTTTCAACAAAGTGATAGGCTTTTCTTTTCACATAGACCCACAAGATGAAGGCAAGGCAATCATACAAAGAGAAACAACAGACATGAAGTCGGAGCAGGTTAGTACTAAAGAAGCAAGTGGACCACACACGACTTCAAATTAAGAGCAAACGAGCATGGGCAGCGGCACGGCATGTAATGCAAAGTAACTGATGGAAGTTGAGGGTAGTAACTAAACTGGACTCCTACAGTGAGGCAAGCACATTAGGGCAAGGCAGAAAGTTATGCGAGTCAGTGAATTTGGACATTTGCAGGGATTGGGCTGTTGGCACAGGATCCACGTGAAGGGCCATGGCAGGGACTTTTGCCCAGCAGTGAATGGCAAGGCTTGCTTGCAACAGTGACTGCGAAGCACACTGCCCATGCCCAGTTGTATTTTGCTGCTCTCTTGTGTTTTTAAGCCGTTTTTTTTTTTTCCGAATAAACCATTCAGTTGCAAGTAAGCGCTTGTGTCATGTCTTCTCTGCTGTGTTCGTCTTTTTGCGCTCGACTATTATGAATACTTACCAACTTATCAAACTTCTCATGTTAATGCCTAAAAACACTTCCCAGCTTGTCACCCCTATCCCAGGGCAAACACAGTCTCAGCGATAGCCACCCTCCAAACCGCAACCATGCTGATGGCAAGACCAAGCGCAACAAATGGCCAGACATAGCACGCGACACCAGGCCCACTCACACTTGGTGCAGTGGTCGTCCTGGTGGAGCAGGTAGTTGGCGAGCGGTGGGCAGTAGGTGAGGCACTGGATCACCGTGTTCATGAAGCACGTGTTGCCCAGGTTGACAAGGCCCGCGCCAATTCGCCGCCGTTCCCGCCAGTCCAGCCACACCGCGTCCGACGAGTGCAGCCGCACGCGAGGCTCTGGGATGCCGTCCTCCCCGTCCTTGTCATTCTCCTGGCCACCGTTCACCACAGCGTCCCCATTTGTCGTGGCACCGTTCGTCGTAGGCTTGCCTGCAGACCAGTCGCCACAATCAAACCGGGAAGCATGTTCAAAGCAACAAGTGCACGAGGTTGAACCAGTTAGCCGTTACAGTCATTCTGTAACAGCATATGTGACGGAGTAGCAGTTAAACAACACAGGTACGCACTGCCCCAAGACAAACAAACACCACTTAAATATTACCTAGTAGCCTCATTCCGTCATTTCAGAGATCCACTGTACGGCACATTATTACAGGCCAAAGCTACAGTCAGTTTCACTAGATAAACTCTCAGGCTCCTTTAAGTGCAAATCAACAAGTGTGTAACCTTCACTGAATGAATGTTTACTTAACAGGTCACAACAACTACCTTTGTCAGCCCAAGGATGTTTACATGCTAACCTAAAATAATATCTACAAGAAAAAAAAAAGTGGCCTGAAGCTCAAAAAAAGGCTCGCATGAAATGCATACTTGTTACGAACGAAACAGCAAATAAATAAGCAGCAACTGGCTTTGCAACGCACCAAGCTTGTGCAGAGAGTTGTTCTTGCTGAGCAGACCGTTGTGCACCGGTGAGGGCGACAGGGGCGCATACTTGGCACGAAGAGCCTCGGTCGACAACTTGCCACCTCCGTCACACGGTTCAAAGTCGATGTGGGACAGAAGCACGGAAGACCGCGAACCACCTGCAACCTGCAATGCAGCACCACTGAGACTGCTGCCACCCAGGCTAGCAGGCGAGAAGCATTTTTCTACCAGCAGCTGCGCTACTGTGAACAGCACCTAGGAAACGATGCACTAGTAGTGCTTATAAAGGCGTTCGGTATGTTCCACCAGAACACTAAAGCCCTATCCACTTCTGCAACGACCTAAATATGTATTTTTTTTTTTAGGCTGACAAAACTAGATATGCCAACAAAAAGGGCGAGGCAGGTGAACGCTTTTTAGATACAAAGAACAAGGCTTTTTAGAGAACAATAAAAGAGAAAAAGGAAAGACAAGACAGCTTAAAGCAGAGCTGAAATAGCGCACAGCATCTGCTTACTTCTTCAGAACAGTGAGCACGTCATTACTTCCGACGTTGAAGGAAATGCCTCTGCTACCCTACATTCATTATTTGTAAGCTTCAAAATGTCATGCTTGCAAGCAGCGAGCACAGATGTGCCAGCGCATTTTCTCTCCTAATTATGTGCGCCTTGTATAATGTTTGAAATACACAAGTTGCCTTTACAACTTCAACATCCCGCAACCATCAGTTGCCTAACTTTGATTATGCGGATAGTGTTAAGCCGTCACTGTGACCTTTAGAAAAGTGAAAATAAATCTGGTGCAACGCCATACCTGCTGGTTGAGGCCAAGTGGGCTTCGGCCAAGCCCCAGGCTTATGGAGTTGCTGATCATCTTCAGGCTTTCTTGAGGCATCTTCACTTCACTTGTGTATGGGGCCACCGTCAATTCTTACAACCTACAGGGGATGATGACTAGACTTGTTCCTAATGTCTGGGTTACTGCAAAAAGAGAAGGACCAACAATCGATACAACAGTTTGCACATAATCTCATCAATGAAACCAGGAAATAGAGAAAAATAACTGCAGCTGTAAACAAAGTCCACGAAACTGTTTTTCCGGCATCAATATCCCCACTTTAAAACCCAAAATGCAACCATAAACTAACGTGAGAGACACAAAGCCCCCGTCAACTGTGCTGAAGCAGGGTTCTCAAGTGAGATATAAAACCTCGGGGATTACCAAAAGAATGGGTAATTTGTTTTCATATCAAACCACTGAAGCAGGAAAAGTGTGTACTTCGGAATCAACAAAATGGCACTTATAGCTATTTTCAAGAGCGATCAATGGCTTTCAGGGCTGTATCTTGTCACCTTACAAATGACAAATGTCAGTCATGGTGGCGCGACATTCAGCCTCTTCCAAAAATATTTCAGTTAAAAACTGACATTCAAGCTTTAGTTGCGAAGAAAAAAAAATGCGAAAGCAGGGACAGCTCTCCCAGGATTATCCGAATATAGCTTGCCACTTCTGCTAAGACACTAGTGTTCCATTTTCGGGATTTCCCGCCATTTTTCTGCCTTATTGCAGCTCACACTACATGTGCTTGTTTATGTATGTAGGTACCAGTTCAAAGACAGTTCCTAATGGCAAGGCCTATAATGCACTCCCAAGTCTCAAAAGGCCATAAAAAACGCTCATGATCAATCCCTTCACCATCCTTGCCTAGGTGCGTGCATGTATAATGTAGTAAGGCAAAACTGCCTTGCAACATAACCTGCTGCATGCATTAATCGAAGCACCTTTAAAACATGCGATAAAAAGTATGCAATATAACCGGAAAGATTTCAAGCATTTACTTCCTGTTACTGCACTTCACTGATCCTTTCGTTGGGGCACAGATTGGGACCACACCACAAAGTGAATCAACCACCTTCAGTACAGCTCCATAGACATAAGAGCACATTATAAGCAATAAAATAACAGCCTTAGGCCACAAAATGAACGCAACAGTTAAGTGAAACTAAGAAATTACAAGCAGCATCTCAACGGCCAGCTCCGAATAACATGCTGTGCTACACAGCTGAAAATCGCTTACTTCATCACAGCGTGACACGAAGGAGCAGGTTTTTTTTTTTTTTTTTTTTTTTTTTTTTAATGCGCTGGATCTCTTGGTCAAAGGGCTTCAGCTGCATCATCTGGCCGCCTACACCACATTTAGCTGACATAGCGCGTGGATTCACTGAACAAACACAGATGCAGAACGCCGAGAGGAGTTGCGACAACACTGTTCGCGGTGTGTACTACAAACCGTTCGTCACGGCGCGCGTTTTTGGCAACCCCCAGCCGGCTTATCTGGACCCGAGCCAAGGACGAACGCGTCCTCCGCTCATCGCTAGACCAGATGCGGCGGCGGCAGCAGTACCAAAAACCAGAAGCAGTATGCATGAGGCCTATCTTACACTGAGGACATGCACGACCAAGCTTCGCTAAGTGCAGTTTACGTCTCTGAAAAGATGAGCCTGCACGAAACCTTCGTCTGCAAAAAACATCGTCTGTTCACGCATATCCTGTTTCAAACAAGAGGATAGCAAAGATTCAACAAATCAGGCAAGTACACAAACCATCGTACACTACCCACTGCTAGCCATTACTACCACGCATCATCCGCGGCCTTCACAACCTAAGGTTCGAATATATTTCTACTGAGGAAATACAATGCGCTGTCAAGCACTAGCGTAGTGGGAGCAAGTGTCAGAATTTTCTTTTTTTATATTTTAAGTGCAAGGAACCAGTTTAGAAAGCGAGCAGACCATGCGCACGCGGCTTCCAGCAACGCAGAAAAAGAAAAGAAAAAAAACCGCATTCAAGTCACGTGGATTTAAAATAGGCGGGCTGAACCTTCCGACAAGGTTACCGATCGAATTCTTTTCGCGACGTACTGTCGTAGGAGCCAAGTGATGCCTTCGTCAGCGACCGTCCGCATATTGTAACTACTCCCAGACATTTAATAATAATAAAAAAAAAAATATTACGAGAGGCTGCACTACAACTTTGCGTTCTGTGCGACGCCGGTTTATCGAGCTGCCGGCATGCCGTGGGTGATAAGATACGAGGGGGAGTATAAATACATTCGCATAAAGTTTGCGGCTGAAGCGAAAGAAAAGCAAGCTAGAGAGAGCATTTCGGCACTTCCGAAGAAACCCCAACCTGAGAACTGCACTGCTCTATTCTAGCAGCGTGCGTCAATGGCGACAGAGAGCAATCAATTCGCACAAACCGTGGAACAGACCCTGCGCTCATTAACCTAGTTGGAACGAACCGTACTGATGAACAAAAAATAGAAATAAACCGGAGAGATCAAATTTTAGCAGAATGTACGAGCTCTGGAGCCAGCCAAAATCAACATCGGTGAAGGAGACGGTTTCAGCACACAACGTTAATAATTCGACGTGTTCACTTCCATCTCTACACCATCCGTTTCACCACGAAGGCCCAAAATAGCTGGGTGATTGACAGAACACTTACCCGACTGCGAGGTTCAAGACCGCTACTTTGTACGCGCGCTAGGTAACACCACCAACACGACTGCGCGCAGTTTCCGCGGCTAGCATTTCGCCGGCTTTCTGGGAGCCCCGCGGCATTCGCTCCCATCAACCATAAACACACGTTGCAAGAAACATGGCCTCTCCACAATCCGCTCGTATTACGCTGTCTGTTTACAATTTCTTGCGGTGGCCGGTGATCGGCACGTACGGAACCGGCGCTGAGCTGAACACGGATTGGTAACGCAGGGACACGTCAAAATAGGCTTAACTAGCCGGCCCGCGGCGGGCACATGGGACAGTCGGCGGCGCACTTGAAGACAGACTGCGCGCGCGAAGCCTGCGGTTAGCAGATCACTGCGCTTCCGACCCCTCGAAAGTCATTGCTGGGCGCACTAACGCATGCTGGGCCTCTCAGAAACGAAGTTGTGCAGCCGACAGGCCCTGCCTGCCAGTTTCACAGGACCTCGCGACCAGACGGATCGAGAAAAACGCAAAACGTGCAGCAAGTCGGCACCGCGAGAGGCAATCGTTTAGGCCTAGGTTTCGCCCGTCGCGTCAGCTGCGGACGCACAGTCGCTGGACGCGGGAACCGCGATCGGACCGTTCGGCGGACGATAGCAGAATCGAAGCTTACCTGTGACAGCCGTTCCGTGTGTCATGGTCAACAAGTATCCGTCACCGGCGTCGCCAGTCACTGTGACTACGATACTTTTTTTCTTTTTTTCAAACGCGGTCACTCGTTCACAAGCGGGCCGGCCGAAACACACAAAGGACCGCCGCGCCACCTGGTAAACGAGCTTACTTCAGGTTCAGTTCCTAGCTTGCAGCACAGATGGCGCTACAAAATCCTTTAGGAGAGGCGCGAAAATTCGGTTTTGACAGGATACCCACTTTCTGCACCATACTGCTGACACATTCGGGCATAAATATCGAAGAAAATGATCCGCAAATGTACGCAGACTTAGCGTTGAATACCGCTCGTGCTGTCCACTTGACCTTCTGAAACTTCGCACACACCCATATGTGGGGATTTAAAGTGTATATATGCTACGTCCGTATTTGCGGTTCATTTTCTTCCTCAAATATGTCTGATTAACTGACCCAAAGCTTTAAATTGTTGAAAAATACTCATAGGCGCGAAGACGAAACCGCACAAGCTAAAATAGCAATCGCAAATGATTAGTACACACAAAGACAGAAATCTCAGAAAAAAACAGCATACAGGTTTTATTCTTTTATATGTAAGCCAATGAAGATATTGTTTGGTGCGGTGGCGTGTCACTTGCAGGAGTCAAAGATCCCATGCGGTGTCTATGTGCTGAGTAGCGGCCATATCACCAATATCACAGTCACAGATTTGTCAGTATACCATATGCTGTTTCTTCGGGGAAGTTGCAATCTAAAGAATACTGAAACCCCGAATGCACTGCCATTTCAGTCGGTATTACTCTGCTCTTGATTGTTTCCGAGCATCGTTAACTTAAAATGAGCTGACAAACATTGAGTTTGCTACAGGACGTCGTGACAGCAAATGAATGAATAACAGCTAGGCAGCATGCCGCATGCTGAATAATAAGTCACTGCTGCGACATAAAGCGATACGGAAACAATATATATTACCTGAAAAAAAAAATGCGCAAACAAAAGCGGATAATCTGGCCTGCTAAAGTTGGGAGCCTATACAAAGAAGTCACATTTTGTAAGGAGCATCAGCACGTTGCTTTTTTTTTCCCCCTCGTGCTAAGCGCTCATTTCGCTCAATCGAATGAGCTCTGCTTCGACTGCCGCCTTGTGAAACTCTTCACTGTTCATGAGGGAGGCTACCTCCTTAAATCTATCCATTTTGTAGTGGAAAAGGGCATCGGCCTCGGCAATCTCGTTCATCTTCTGCTCACGGGCCCTTTGAATCTGCTCGGCATCTAGCATGGCGGACTGCACTTTCGAGATTAGCGAATCCCTCTCGGACAATTCACTCATTCCAGTTGTCTCGTATCGGACCCTTACGATGCGTTCGTCCAAAATTTCGCCAAGCAGTGCATCGTTCCTATTGTAGCGATTGCGGGCCTCCTGCTTCAACTGCTCGCGAACTTCCTCGCTGCCGAGCGGAGGTGCTCTCGCGAGCGCCATCTTGCCACCGCTTGGAACAACGGCGCACTTGCCGTTCAGAACTTGACCGCCGACACCGAGCCTCAAGGCGTTCGCCCAGGACGCGGGGCACGTTTGAAATCGAGTGGTTGCTGTCCTGACAGTGGCGCTGCTGCCTGGTGATTTGTCACTCGCAGCATACGATGAAGCTGTCATCGTCGCTGTCGTCTGCTGCGATGTTCCGGCGGCGCCACGATGCGTGGTCGCAGACACACCAGCGGTCGCGGCCGCCGCAAACGGTCTACTGGCGACCTTCAGGAATGGAAAAGGATTGGAAGGTGGCAGCAACTGCAGCACCTTCTGACCTGCCTGGTCGCGCAGCTCCACCTTGAAAGCCGTAGTCGGAATAAGCAGGATGGCCTCTTGGCCCTGAGAAGGCTGAAAAGCGTAAGCGATGCACGTCGTCGTCTGACCCGGCTGTCCGAGGACCGAAGTAGGGCCCAGCGTCGTGGCCATCGGAGACACGCTGGGTCCGGTCTTTCTGTCGACTACGTACGGGAGAGCTCGGCTGCGAACGGCCGCTGTCTTTTGGGAAACTACAGACGAGAGCTGCTTGGCCTGAGCCATCACTATCACACCGCGGGAGCGTCTGCTAAACGGCTGCGCTACGTACATACAGAGCAAAATGAGGAAATAATGAAAAGCTCGTCGAAAACTTGCAGACGGACGAGGTGGTGGCACTTGCAGAAGACCGAGATCCCATGCAGTGCCTTTATGTGCTGCGTCGCGGTATTAGAAAAACACGGAAGCTATCTTGATGCCTCTGAAAAATTTATCTCAACGCTTTGCTAAGATAACACACAACGGTGGATCTATGCACGTTTTTGTAGTTTCGTTCATAGAAGAGCGCGCAACAGAAAATTGTTATCTCCAATCACTGCGAAGTCTGCGGCGGCTTCGTGGCTTGTTTCGAACATTCAGCATCTTTCTTAGGGCCTGTCATTCGTAGGCTAGTGAAACCACGACTGAGAGACGAAAGAAACATCTGAAAAAAAAAAAGAAAAAAAAACCCACATGCAGCAACGCTTATTCATTCACCGTTTGAAACCTAGAGCGATAATGACGTCTGTACCGGCCACTCCGCGCCGCTTACAGCTGACTTTTTGCGACGCAGGAGTGTACCATATCGGAACGAAATCAAACGGAAACAGCATCTGCGATCATACTACGAATTTTCGTCTTTTTCATGTGCCCAGGTGTAGCGGATGCTGTATATACGCAAATGTCGTTGAGGTTAGATATATTAATATGTTGTAAGCGATTTGAGTAAAAGTCATCTTCATCTGTACATCAAGCCCGTTATCCTTAGCGGCACGGGCATAGGCAGATTATTATTTGTTACTTTTGGGTAGTCTCACCATAGTATATTTACATATTCATCATCATCATCGGTCATCTAGTCCTAAGAGGGAGACGAAATGTGGATGAAATGTGTCTAGTTGATAGCTGCTAGCTGCCTCGGCTTCCTCCTGTCTCACAAGTGAACACAACCAGCAAGTGATGAAGGTGCTGCGAATCAATTAGTTTCCAGTACACTGCTTTAAACGACCACAGCAGAGGAAGAATTGGAGCACCGGCAAGTTCACCTTTCTTTTGCCAGATTAGCCGAGGCTGAGGCTGATAAAACTTTATTCACAATAAGTGGGAGGGATAGGGGAAGTCAGCTAGCGTGCCGCAGGCCGTGGAGACTTTGCAAAGCCGGCCCATTCGACGTCCTTGAACTGAATGCCAGGGTCGTCGCTGGACCTTAGCTTGTCCCAAGCTTCTTTAGAGGGATCAGGCAAGAGTTCTGGGGGAAACTTATGGGCTTTGCAAGCCCAGATCATATGCTCGAGGTTGTCTTTCTCCCCGCAAAACCGGCAGAAGGGATTAATATCCTTATTTATGAATTTTGATATGTAGTTTGGATTGGGGAGGGTCCCCGTCTGTAGCTGTCTTCTCTCGAGACCAGATGACCGATGACAATGATCGATATGTACGTACAGATGAAGACGACACTCACTCAGTGTGCTTGCATTATAGTGAACTAGAATACTTCGTTCTATATAAGACCTATTTACATGGACCCTACAATGTAGGGTCGAGTTGGGGAGTTGAGTTGAGTGGACTCGACCCTACCGGGTTTACATGAACCCGACTCGACGAGCGCAGAACCGGCTCTGGACGAGCGGCAATTACGGCGGCACCTTTAACGTTTCCGTTCTGTTCTCCTCTCCCAGTGTGCCCCGACTCAACCCGACAGCGTTTACACGCTTCCTGCAGCGGGGTCAAGTCCAGTCAACCCACCCTTGCATGGGAATTGAGTGGACTCATCCCGTGGTCTTCTCGACCCGACCCGACGGGGTTTACACGGACCCGGTAACCGGTTTTCTACCCCTAACTCAACTCAACCCGCCGCTGTTTGGCCTATGTAAACGCCGCGATAGTACACCATAGGCATTTGCGTGTGCAGCTCTCACAGGACTAGGAGAGATATGGGAAAAGCATTTTTTTAATAACGTTGTTTTTTGCCTCAGGGCATAATGGAATATGTAAAAAATAAAGGGGGTATTAAATGAAAGAAAAAAGGTTAGCTGTTCTCATAGAGTTCAAGAGAGAGCGATGATAAGGCCCTTGAGTCCGTGCAATGTATGAAGATGAGTTGTTCGGCGAAAGGCCCACTGCATTGTGCGCCGCTTGGATGATGATGATGATGATGACGTAAAGGCAGCCTCGAATTTAGTATATGCCGAATGAAGGAAAATGTTGGCAAGAGCAATCATAGAATTCAATTCAGCGATATAAGTGGTGAAAACCACAGTCAGTCTGGTATATGTGTCGGGCAGGGGTAGACCTTGAACCAACCCTGCCGCTACGCCAATGCCGATGGATAGCCCACTGCGGTAGCTCAGTGGTTAGGGCTATTGTGCACTAGAATAAGTATTCTAGTTCTATATAATCAAGATGCTCTTCTACTGAACCGGAGTAACCGGATTGGAACCGAAACGCGGCAGCCGCGTTTCGATGGCGGCGAAACGCAAAGGTGTCTGTGTGTTGGCATAAGATACTCCGATGGTCAAATTATTCCAGAGCCCTCCACTATTGCACTTCTTTCTCCCTTCTTTTAGTCTTATCTTCCTCCCTTCCCTATTGTGCGGTTCAGGTGTCCACCGAGAAGTGTGAGATACTGCGCCTTTCCTTTCCTACAAACGAATTCGCATTCCCCAGGTGGTCAAAATTACTCCGTAGTCTTCCACTACGGCAACTCTTTCTTCCTTTCCACTTTCACTCTCATCCTCCTCAGATCCCTGGCGGTGCGGTTCAAGTGCCCACAGAAACAAGTGTGTGTGAGGAAGGGGTGAAGGGTGGCATTTCCTGGGCCTACGGGGCTGGGACGGTAGGTCAACGCCGTTTGCGGTGGGGGCTTGTTGGCTATAGCCAGCCACCGAATTTTTATCTGTTATAGGCCGTCATTGCACCCGTCACCGTTTAGGTGGTGGACGACGGCTGTTGCGGCGCGCGTCTTCCTCTCCCTCTTCTCTTTCTTTTTTCTCTCTCTTTCTCTCTATTTTCTCTCTCTATTTTCTCTTCTCTTCACGCAGAAACTCGGCGAGATACGCGTCGCAGCATTGCCAGAGCCAGTGCAATACTATCTAGTCATGTCAGTGCACCTTAGAAAACCGCAGAGGGTTGAAATTTCCAGAGCCCTTCACTACGGCGTCTCTCACAGCCCGAGTCGCTTTGGGACGTTAAACCCCACAAATCAACCAAATTAACCTTTTTTTTTTAGCCACGAGGCGGCACTACTTTGCCTTCAAAAATTTGAGTGCCTTCTATACACACACCCTCTTATCGCGCTCGTATCGAGGCGCCCTATTAAAAATAGTCTTCAAAATCATATATGGATGGGAGGCGGCGCACCATGTAGGCTTCTTATTCACGGTTTGTCTTGAGGGAAAGCGCGCGCACGCTTAGCAAAGAGCGGACGCTCGCACTCGAGACCAGCCGTAGCATCGGTAAGCGCTTCGCCAGTGGCAAGCTTCGTGATATCGAATCACGTGATTGGAGCGGCAGGATCTAGTGGAGTAGGAGGCTTCGAAGGCGTTATGCGAAACACAATACACCCCGGGTTCTGCGACCCCAAATGCAAATATTGCGGGGAAAAGGCAGGCCTGCACCACATGGTGTGGACTTGCCCACACAATACTCCAGATGATCCGAATGCAGTGCCAACAATTGAGGGGTGGGAGGCTGCCCTATCCAGCTCTGGACTAGAGGCCCAACGGGCCATCGTGACACGTGCGCGGGTAGCAGCGGCAGCCGCTGGAGTCCCGGACTAGGGACCCCACCTACACATCCCCCTCCCTTAAATATACTTAATAAAGTTTTTCACTCACTCACTCATACCATGAGCTTGATCACTTTTGCACCGGCTTCGCAAATGTCTCACGCTTCACAAGGTCAAAGGTCTAGTGGGATTTCTATTGGAAGTGCCCCGAAGACGAAAATTGTCTGTTGGCGCCGTCATCTGTGCGAGGCATATCTGGGTGGTAAAGAACCAGCTATAACGAAACACTGGCTAAATGAAACATTGTCTGTAGCGTGGTAATGACACTTTGAGAACAATTACAAAGCCGCTGCTGAAAGAGCATGGATGGGATCATGTTTGAAGTACTATGTACCATGAGAAGACCGATTTACTCACCTCTGCATGCAGTCCTCTGCAAGCGCAGGCCGCAGTGCTAAGAAGGATCCAGACTCGATCCATTATAAGCCCCCACAAGTCGTCGTTTATTGAGAACGGAGAGTATAACACCGCATGCCTAAATTGTCAAGAACTGGCAACCAAAGACCACATCTTATGGCGATGTGAGGTCGGTTGAGCCTCATGTCGCATTCTCCTGCCAGCTTCCTCTAAAGAGACCTGCAGTTAACTGCTGCTTAAGCAGGAAAACACAGCACAGGAAGCTTCTGTTAAAACTGGGCCTTGGAGGTCACCCCTGTATGGGGGTTACATCGAGGTGCAGTCGCTCACCAACTTCCGATCCTTAGAAATAGAAACGAATAACGTCAGCTAAAGCTGATGACGGAATGGACATTTATGTAGGCGCATTATAAAAGAAAAAGTGCTAGCAACAGCTTTTACCCAGAGCACCCGTCTTTCAACAGTTCTCACACTCGATCGTTACGCCTCGTGGGTTATTCCGACCGATGGTGAGCTTCTGGGGTTCTACGATGCGCTAAAATACCCACAGTCGAACCCTATATCAGCCATGGGCCAAACCACACTCCAAGACACTCTTCACAGAAGGGCCATTTTTGTAACTTATACACCAGCTACACCAGTGGAGAAAATCTATACCTCCAATGGTTTTTAGCTGCACTAGTGTAGCTGGTATATATATATATATATATATATATATATATATATATATATATATATATATATATATATATATATACACGAATGCAATAGCCACGCTGTTGAAACATTGATACAATGCCATGGAGTTTGGTCAAGTTTAAGTTAGTAGCAGTAAGTTAATTTAGTTCAAGTGTGGCAGCATGACAGTAGGGCCATTTTTTAATATATATATATATATATATATATTATAAAATGGCCCTACTGTCATGCTGCCACACTTGAACTAATATATATATATATTAAAAAATGGCCCTACTGTCATGCTGCCACACTTGAACTAAATTAACCTACTGCTACTAACTTAAACTTGACCAAACTCCATGGCATTGTATCAATGTTTCAACAGCGTGGCTATTGCATTCGTGTCGTATGGACTCCAGGCCACACTGATGGTGGTACAGGGAATCAGTCTGCTCATGAAGTGGCCAGGGAGCGTCTACTTACTCCCTTCTACTCCTCCGCTGGACCCTGTTGAGGAAGACATCCCGCGCATGACTCCCGAAGTTCCATGCGATAAGATGAACATATTGACATCCACCATTTTCGATTGAACCACCTCAAGAGCGCAAGTCGCTGTCGGCTTCATGAAACCACCCCTCGGGGTTTTCTCGTAGATACCTCCAAGCTATCTAGGGCTGAAGAAGTGTTCATTATCTTTATGCTAATTCTACCTACACTCTCACATCCTCCACAAATGGCTAGCACCGCATCGCCCGCGATCGCTACTGCCGATTTCTCAAGACCGCAGCTTACTGAAGTGACCGTACTGCCACCTTATTTGCAAGCCAGACCTATTATTGCGAAAACAATACTGCTAGCACTTCGAGCCTTTGGCGTGTCGTGTCGCCTCCATACATGACCTTTCACGTGACCGTGTGACGTCACGCCAGACCGAGAGACGGGGCCCCAGCTCGCGCCATTGGATGGTGGCGGTGTCCTTACAAGAGCCGCAGCGGTGACGTCACGCCATTTTCACGGACCGTGTGACGTCACGCCAGACCGAGAGACGGGGCCCTAGCTCGCGCCATCGGATGGTGGCGGCGAGTCCATACGCGGCGCTGTGTCGCAACCGAGAGAGGGCGCTCGCTGTTTGTGACGTCACGCTAGGAGGATAAATGGGACTTGAAATTAAAGTTTTAATCAATCAATCAATCAATGGGACTGTGGCTCGGCTCCTCGCAGTAGTCGGGGTGCAGCCGCCGAACAAGGCGCAGTCAAGGGTATTGCTTTCGCAATCTTCCAGGCTTAACCAAGCTATGCCTTCAGCCAACTTTTTCATCTAATATGGCACTGCTCCTCCTTTGATCAAGGCAGGAGCGCCTTGGTTACCAAACACTACTCACCCTCAGATGCTATCGCCTTCAATCAACTTCTTTCTTTCGGCTCTCAAGGAGGACCTTGCTGCCTATGGTAGACGAAGTGGGCCATATAGGAGAAGTAAGCAAAAAGAAATTAGAGGCGCGGCTTGCGAGTGCAGGAACGCTCTTTTAATTTCTCAAGCAACAACATAAAAGTTCGGGCGTACAACAAAAATAAACATTATCCTCCTCCTCAGCAAAGCATCATGGGGAGACGAGGTGCTTCGCAGGCGTTGACGGCCCTCTCCGGTACCGGGACGTCTCAGCGAACTGAAAAAAGTGTTCAGGAATGTTAAAAGATCTTGATAACGACGCCGCACAGACAGTAGTCCAAATCAACACTTCATGCACAGCGAGAAACGCGAGGGATATAAACGCGCAAACTGCAAATACATAGCTATGTTTCAAGAGGAAAGGCTTGTCCCGCTCTAACTGTAAAATAATGCGATCATGTCAGCGAATGCTAAAGATCCCCAGGTGGTACACGCTTATTTCCCGTTCTATACTGCCATCATTCCAAACAAACTTTCTGCCTATCTCCGCCAAACCCTGGTCAATATGTCCCCTCGTAGGCAGATGCCATGTTAGTAGAGGCAGTCAATATTAATCAAGGAGCTCTTAGATTATGCCAGTTGAGGAAGCTCCGTGCAGGTGCTTGCGGTAGAAACATTTGTGAGCAGAAAAAGTTGCCGAAGAAAGGAGTCCGTCAATGAATACAAAGCACTCTGATTGCGCCAAAATATTGAGGTTATCGATCCCGACCGTTGGCGGCTGCGTTTCGATGGAGGCGAAACGAAGTGGCGTCCGTGTGCTGTGCGATGATGTCAATGCACATTAAAGATGCCCAGGTGGTCGAAATTACGTCGGAGCCCTCCATTACGGCACCAGTTTCTCTATCCGCTTCCACTCCCATCTTCCTCACTTCCCTTACGACGTGATTCAGGTGTCCATAGAGCAAGTGTGACAGATAATGCGCATTTCCTTTCCTGTGAACCAATTATTATCATCAGACTGTCACGCAGTATGCATCCTTTAAACCTGCTATGCAGCGCTGCTCTACATACGGATGCAGTGAAGAAGCCAAGCGTCTTGGTCGCGGCGGTTGCTTAGCGACTATGACGCTCGGACGTTTAGTCCAAGGACGCGAGGCCGAATCTCGGCTACGGCCGCTGCATTTCGATGGAGGCGAAAGACGCTTGCCAGATAAGAGATGGAAGCCCTAGAAGGTAAAAATTATTCTGGAGCTCACCACTTTCGCACCTCTCAATGCCCAAGTCCAGCTTCGGGACATTAAACGAAATAAAGCTTTTATTACACTGTACCACACCGCATCGTACCGTGCCGTAACGTACCGTGCCGTACCGTACCACACCAGGTGGCCGGGTGCCCTCACCAGCCAGGTGACAAACAAGCTGTGTTAACCGTCACGAAGCGGTCACTGGGGATATTGTATAGCTACAGGTTTTGAAGCTGAATTTCAGGTTATGATAAAAGTGCCCCGAACTTTATCACAGACAGGTTAATGATGAACGTTTCATGGAAATTCCAATAATGAGTAGTACACGATAAAGATTGCACAGCTTCGGTAGAGTGGATGGACTTCTGAAGGAGCTCCTTTTCTACTTCCCACACGTATATATCGGCGCATATGCTAAAATACTGAGAAAGAAAGAGCATGTGCGGTTTAAGCGCATGTACATGAGCACCTTCGCGTGTACACGCATTCTCTGTTGGCCCGTGAGCACAGACTTGGGCAAAAGGTGCTTTATTCACCACATCCACGGTTCTCCGCCCAGGTGAAGTGGAAGAGTGACGGCAAAATAATGTCAACCAGAGGTGCGTCAGTGAAGAAAGTAAACATTAAGGACCACACCTATGAGAAGTGTTGCCTTCACGGAGATATAAATAAGAAAAAGTTTTATTTAAAACGAAGTTCGTGTCATGTGCAACGGGTGCGGTCCTCGGACCAGGACTCCAATGGCTTAGGCAGCTACTTTCCTGACCCAACCTACGAGCCAAAGCTCATTTTCACGTGCGAAGTCGGAATGACTATAGGGTTCAACCGAATAGTGGATTTCTGGACATGCTTTGGCATACATGCTACTACGGAGAACGAAAAAAGGAGCGATTACAAGCGCGTAGTTCTCACCTCAGATAATCAGATGTGTTGCTGGGGCCGTATCCCGCAGTATTTAATTTCGTTTCGATTGGCCTTGTGGGATTGGTCGCGGCTTGCTGGTGACGCAGACCAAGGACCATGACGTGAAGCTAACGGTGGAAAAAAAAAAGTTCATGTTACCATTTATTTGCGTGAACGTTCCCACACTGCCAATGAGAGAGGCGTGGTGGCATTAAAAGATGCCTCCTGAATTATCGGTGCGCGATTTGCATGCCACGTAGCAGGCCGGCGTCTTTTACCACAGGCCGACCTCTCCGTGTTTCTCTCTCTTTCTCTGCACTGCAAAATTATAAGAGAACTGTGATGTAATTGAATTTTAGCTTATCAGCCGGGGCAAAGGTTCTACTTGTAGACGGTGGTCGACCTGCATCTCAGCGTCAGAGAGCGTGATAAGGAATTTGAGACCCGTCAAACAAATGAAAAGAAAAATATAGAGCTTGGAGCCTAGCAGTCTCGCTTATGTCATTAGAGATATTTAGCTTACCGTGATCCGCCACCGCGCGTTCCACTGCGCATGCCCATATCCCTTTGACGCCGATAGATGGCGTCACATACTTAGATGTCAGTAGGGTGCCTCGATGTCAGCGCCGCCGTTCAGGGTGGTGCCATCCTTTGACCGGCCCCATGCCGCCTCTTTCGCGCCACGGCGCCATGCTGAATCACGACGGGCGATCGGTGCGGTTATAGTGCGGTCGCAGTTGCGTGGGGCAAGCAGCGAAGCTTGCGTTGTTCGAAGCTGCGGATAACTCGCTGGTGGTTTTACTTATTTGAGATTGTTAGACCGCGTGTCTTACGAGCTTGTCAAGTCAACAGAATGAACATTACAAGAATTTGAGTGTGCCGATATGCACTGAGTGAACCCGTAAAGGACTAGGTTGTTTTCATTTCCCCTGGGGCTGAAAGGGAAGATAGAAGTGGGACCGACGGAAAATAACTAAGTCATCTACTGGCGATGTAAGTTTCAAGACAGTTTTAACCTATATTTTGTTTTGAGCATCGTTTTTTCTATTCGCGTAGTGTCATAGCTAGAGTCGAATGAAGATGCTTTTTGGTAGCGATGTCTCGCGGATCTCAAGTCAAGGCTCCTAGCTTATTTCTTTAGATAAGTACATATTGCACCGTTGTAATCGCAAGCGATGTAGCGAAATTTTGTTTGCGGGTATATATTTGCAACACGACAATAGCGCTGTTCATTCATTGCCGTACTTTCTATTATGTTGCGGGGCAAAATGCCTAAGCATGATGTGACATATGTAAACATGCCGTCAACACGCATTATATTACTCAAATTTTTCCTTGGTTTTCTGGATCGACATCTGTCGTAGACAGCGCATTGTTTATAAATATGCAAGGTTCGGTAGTGTTCAGCAAATTTTTTATGAAAACGTTCTCTTCATTACTTTGGATAATATTTTTCAAATTATTTCTTTGTATGACTTTAAATTAACCTTACTAATCACGCTTGGTGTTTTATCTTTCCTTAGTAGCACTTTGACGAGGACGAGTTTGGAGAGAAATTGATAGGATGGACGCCGTCTGTTAAATTTCAGAGCTTTGACCATGCTCTTTTACTGTAGATGTAACTGGAGAGTATAATTTCCTCAATTTCCAGTGATTCAAAACAATAGCACTTGCTTTTAATTATTTATTCAGCTCAACAAAAGCCGAGTAAACTCTCTGCGAGACGGCCTGCCTAATGTACACCTCCTGGAAAGGAAGACAGCAGCTCCTCCTCAACTGTTGGTGCAGAGGCCGGCTAAGCAAATTTGAGGATTGTGACGACAATTATGGCAGCTATACTTTGCTGATGTCAGCTTGGTGTAGAGTGCTTTGTTTTAACTGTTATACCACACTCTACACATCAAATTTACCAGTCTTTGTTGCTCGCTAGTTCGTGGTTGATGTCTTTCCGTTTTTGTTTTTTTTTTTTTTCATTTTCATTATTGCTGCGAATGCTTTCACACTGCGCACATCAAAATGTTTGCTCTAAGTTTGTTACATAATTCTTCATTTGCATCTCTTTTCACGCTTTGCTTTCATGTCTTTTCTACAAGAGTTACAATCGACTATATGTACACAACATATATGTCCTTCCGGCTCAGTAATTTATATTACAGTTTGCATTTTTTTTCATGTTCGACTGCACTCAACATTAGAAAAATGATTTGCATTCTACGTGAAACAAACAAAAAAAAAACAGCGGAAACGACGCGTTCATAAGAGTACAGGGGCGGCGCTGGAAACACAAAATAAAATTTCATGGAAAAAAAAAATTCAGTGGTGTTTCCAGCGTCATCTGGTGTACTTGTTTTCATTATGAACATGTCGTTTCGGCTGTTTTTTTTTTTTTTTTTCACGTACCAGGCATCAACTGGATCAACAAGCTACGCCTTTTCAAATTCGTATCGTATTCGGTTTTGTTGTCTTTACTGTCTGCGAGGGGTGAGGTTGATAAGTTATGTTACATACTTGTCTGCATCAGCAATAAACATCAACCTTTAGGCGTCAAGCATTTATTTTTACAGCAGCCTGACTGTTCAGTACCCAATCAGAAAATGTAGTTCAGGCACAGTCAAAATAATGCAGCTTTTTCAATCAAACCCTTTATGGTCGCTTTATTTTTGCAATGAATGATTGTTTAAAGTCGATTACGCTTAATTTCGGATTTAAAATTTTCAGAAAACAGCATCTATAGTTTATGATGACCTCAAATTAGTCATTTGTGTAGGTTCTCAAGCATAGTTTAATAATCAGTAGATATCGCCTTGAATAAAATAAAGCAGATGGATCGCAGTCGAGCAACCGCGGCATATGTCCATGATGCAAGCGAACTCGACATGCGAGAAAGTTCACGGACTTCCAGCGAATGGGCGCCCATGAGGAAAACGAGACGAGTGAAAACCTTAATTAATCATGTATGCTATCAACAACTAGAGAAGTCAGTTTTCGAGGGAGCCGAGAAAAAAAAAAACGCTGTCGCAACGTTCGTATACTGAAGTTCACGCATCATTAGTATATACCAGCGTCTGCCTGTAAACAGATGTAATTGCTCCTTGTAAGCAATATACGGCCAAAGAACTCGCATTTTCACTTCGAATGATTAGCAAGAGACCGACATCAGTTTCTGAGAGCTCAAAAAAGAGAAACAGCCCGCGCAAAGAAAGCAAATCCAACCGCAGGGCGCGAGCGGCTGACACGCGGCTGTCAACAAAACCACGGATAAAAAAAACGCCATGTATAAAACAATAAGATGATTTCTTCAACCCGCACAGGGCAGCAGAACATGCTGGCGAAGGGCTCTGTTAAATATTAACAGGTTTTCCAATCCCACAGCCGCACAACCTCGGCCATTTGAGGCCGTAAAATTAAGTCGTATAATTACGTATTCGACAATTCGATGTGTAAAATGGCTACTGAGAGTGAAATTCCACGCAGTGCGATACTGATGATAAAGACAATTCAACTCAAAGCCCTCTGAAGCGCCGAAATCAAGAACGGCGCCGTTACGCATTCTAGCGCGGCGGATCCCGTGTGCTTCAATATGGCGGCGTCGGCGAGTTTGTATCCACCCTGGACGGCGGCGCTGACATTGAGGCACCCTAGATGTCGGCACATAGACCTACCGCGTCGGGACCAATCAGCTTGTGTGCTCCGTCCACGGGCGGTAGAGGGTCACGGTGGCGGATTGCGGATCACGGTAAGCTAAATCTCTCCATTACCTCCTCTTGCTGGCGTTACTCCTGACGTCACGCTAAAATGAAACGAATCGTTACAAAAAAGCCCATGCAAAAGTCCCGTCCGATGTTGGGGTGGACACGAGTGCAAACATATTTTCTCGCGTTCCAACGCACCTGGACCAGACATCCTCTTGTCACCGCTGGCGCGCAGGTTCTCGAGGAAGGCCGCGTCTGCGTCCAGCCAGTGGCGGCGCTTGCTTGCGTGCTGCTCCTCGAGTTCGTTGACCTCGGCTTCAGAGTCACGCAGCTTCTTTTCCAGAATGATACGATGGTCACGACGCTTACACCACACCTTCTCCCAGTCCTGCGAGGGTCATGCTGAGCGTCAATTCGTGCGAGGCTTGCTTGTGCGACAGTGTACTACGGAGTTAAGAGGGGCAAGTTTATTTCCAACGCAAGCTTTCGCTCTTCGCACAAAGCATGAAAGAGATCGATAGAGAGAAACTGTATTAGCAGCATAACACTCAGTCTCCAGTGATGTGTAACCAAGACCTGCTAGTCCTCCAGGCGGTAGGGGCGAAACGAACATATCCGCGTCGATAACGGCACAGGGAAAAGGGTGGTCTGAAGGACTAGAATAAGGGAAATGAGCTTTGTTTTGCCATTAAACTGGGCACCGGTACATGTGAGTGAAGGTCGGCCTCACCTACCCTCGTAGGTAAGGTACAGGTTGGCGAAGTACCTACTACAGCAGGCGAGGTGGGAACAGTTCATGGAAGGTGAGGGTCCGTAGCCCCAGGGATCATGGCTAATCTAACCGCCGTCAGGGATCAGAAAAAGTCGTTATACGGACTCATCTAACAGGTTTGGGGGGTTATGGCGCAAATAGGATGAAAGGTTGGCCGGGCGGTCTGTAAACGTGTGTTCCGCTTTGGCGAGTGTTCTATAGGGCATTTTGGAATCAATGGAGGTACAGTATACAGCGCTATCACTATATGAAAGACTTTGGCGGCTTCACGACGCTTCCAACGCAAGGACATGAGCAGATCTTGGATAGCATATGGAATCCATTGTGTCATTGTGCCTTGTTGCCTTCTCGTTTATCGTAGCCTGTTTTTCGTCAAAAATGGCGAGGTTGTGTCTGGCTGAAGCATCGCCATGGCCTCCAAAAGTTTCTAGCACTGTTCGCTCCACGCGGAACATGGGGATATATTACGCCTCACGAAAGAACAGCCGTATTACTGCAGTTACTGCTGTGTCGCGACCTTCTTCAATGCTAGCCACGCCATCTCAGGTGGCATGATCAAATGCACGATAACGCTAGTAGGACAGTTAAGAAACGTGCATTGTAAAACGCTGACTTTGTTAACATGAGATCCGGAGATGCGAACATGAAGCTTCACACGTAATGGCGGTGAAGAGCACAGAGAGCTCATGTCTTTTGATTCGACATCGATATGAATACAATGAAGGCGAAACTGTCTGGCACGGATGGATGGCGACGGATGTTCATTCATCCGTGGTGATAGTCATCACCATGCTCAACCTTTTTTTTTTATCTTCAACGTTAACGACTTCACTTTTAGATACGGTTTATAGTTAAATATCCTCGCTTAATTTCGATTTAGCTTCCATAAGTCCCCTCCCTGCTATTTATCCACCAATCTTCCAAACGTACCTTGCTAAGCTCTACCGCCGATTCATTTACGCTTCCTTTGTTGCCTCTAAACAACTAGGGCCTCGGCTAGAGTGACTGTGTCCGCATCGACATTTGGATGGACACTGCCACACTCCAGTATAAGATATTCAATCGTTTCTGGGCATCTACCGCACATAGCACACGTTTCATCATCTTGATTAAACTTCCTTCTGAGCATCGGGTTCTAAGACGGCCTGATCTAGCTTCAAAGACTTGAGTTGTCACAGAAGGTTTCCTTCTTCCTCCTATGGTTTCCAATTTCCATATATATCTCGGGTCGGCTTCTTTTCCATTGAGTTATTCCAGTTTTTAGCCTCTGTGTTCTTTACCTGTCATTTAATGTTCTTTATTTCTCTGCCCTGCCTTCCTAAATACTTACTGGTTAGTTTTCTGGTCCTTTTCTGCCACTGTGTGTCAATGCCCTTTCGGTATAAGCATTTAAATACTTTAGCTGCTCACCTGTTGTCATCCATTTTCCTGAGGCGTTCTTCGTGCAATATATTGATCTGAGCCTTTCATGCCTCTAAAGACACCCAGCGCATGTATCCCTGCACTGCTTCGTTTGTGGTTTTGTCGTCGGCTCCAAGTGCTAACCTTCCCACAGATCTCTGATTTATTTCTAACCTTGACTAGACTTCTGTCCTTATAAGCACAAAACCGCGTTCTCGAAGGTAAGCCCTGGTACCATTGTTCCTTTCCAAATACCTTTAAGTACTTCATACCTTGTGTACCCCCTAACACCCTGTGCTTCATTATCGCGCCATCCCTTCGTGCCTTCACCCTCGTGGCCTGCTCGTATTTTTCCATGTATACCGGTGCTTTGTTTATCCATAACCCGAGATATTTATATCCTGTCAGTCTTGGTATCGCACTGCAAGTAGCGCCATATGGCGCCCTTATCTGCACATGCGTACTGACGGCGCACGGTACCGCTAGACGGTAGCGGTAGGCGGTAGCGCTATGCTAAATATCTCTATTAAAGCGTATACCGCTGTGCAAAGTGCCTGTGCACTCCGCTTCCACCGCGCGTGCGCTAGGCGTGCATACACAACAGTCGAGCGTGCGATCCGACGAAGATGAGCGATTGATCGAATCCCAACCTGGCCTATATATACACGATATTGACCGCAGTGCTGTTGTCTGCACCTGAAGCGATGTCACGTGCACAAAACGGCACAGTAGACAAAACCAAATTAAGTACTGTCCACCAAGCTATAAGGCAAAGCCTTTCCCCGGTGAAATGTTATAGACGGCGATTCCCATACGGGAACTATCGGAACATGCGGAGTCTATGTATAGGCTTTCTGGGCAAGAGTATATATGGAAAAGTACTTACCTTCTTCCATACAGCAGCGGCCATAATATCAGACAGCGCGCTTCTGATGTTAGTAATTTTCCCTTGTCGAGAAGATATACCCTAGCTACATGAATCCATACGTGAGCGCACCGCAGGGTGTGCTGACGCAGTACGTTTACGGTACTTGCAAATGTTCACCTGGTTATACACGTGACAAACGCTCTGCGTTAAAGCTATTCCCTATCATCATTGTCGCGACTGCACGTCATACGACCACGCATTAATGCAAACTACACGCGAATATTATATGAATACCGTACGGAAAATATATTTTTTGTGCATCTTCACAATGCCGTCATTATAGACTCCATTTTCTTGACGGATAAGAGGGCGCAGACGGAACGAGGACACAGAGAAGAATAAAAGACAATCATCATGATTGTCTTGTATCATCATCAGACATCATGAACAGCTTTCAACTAGCTCAACTTTTAATTCTGCTGAACTCCATTTTCTCTCAAATTCCACGTGCATATCGTTACGCATATTATTATATGCTGGTCAACGGCTTCGCGTCTGGCTCGATAGTTCAGCCCATTATAAAGTTAGAGCGCAAAAAAAAAAAACAAAAACAAACAACAACAGATACAGAGCAACGACAAGCGCTTGTGTTGTGTGTCGTTAGTCTGTCTCTATGGTTGTTCTATTACGCTCTAACTATATAATGTACAATATGCACCAACTCGTCCAGGAAGAAGTTGTAATGAAGTTCAGCCCAACGTCTTTATCCTTTTCTTCCGTTCCTCTTTTCAATCTCGTCTTTAGGATTGCTGCAGTATATACATAACGGGTCGGGAAGAACGTTGGAAACAGCTATAGGGCCTTGGCACAAAACTTATTTCTACAATCACAACACCTGACTCGGGTATACCTTTGGCTCGGGGCGACAGACGACGTTCGCGTCCATGAGTGAGAACATGAGAACGGCGTTGCGCCAGTGACGCTTGGAAGCCAAGATGGCCTCCAGCGACCGGTCGGTTCCATGTGGTTCGTCCAACACGTCGGAGGCCTGCACCAGCACGGCCGGTCCGGGACCCGTGCTGTACGGATCCGACGTGTTCACTCGTTGATCTCCCTGCAGCCGGCGGCCGAGGTCCAGCAAGCTGAGCGCGCTGCCGAAAGCAATGTAGAACGTGAACCGCGAATGAGCGAGGTGACAAGAAAAAAAAAACAATTTTGAAAAAGGCAAGCCAGCCACACCAGTGATGAAGTCCTCAAATTCGCTTTTTCTATCTTTTGGCGACTTCCGGCGTTTGAAGTATAAATGGTCTCCCGTCAGTGCGAGGTGTGTCTGACAAATTTCAGGTATAGGATTCCTCCCCTTAGCTTTTATCTTCGCAGATCTGGCTGTTCTTTCTCAGCCATGCCCAGTCGGAAAAAGCTACAGAAAATTTTCTGATGTTACAACAGAATTTCTGTGCGGTTTTTGACGGGAAACCTGTTGCGACAACAGAACATTCTGTCGTAACATCAGAATTTCCTGTAGTTACAACAGAAATGTGCTACAGAACTACAGACAACAGAAATATACTACAGAAAAGCTACAGAACTACAGAAAAATCTGATGGTTACGACAGAACTACAGGATATTTTGTCGTATTTTTGACACAATTCTGTAGTTTTTTTCGACTGGGTGTGTTCATACTGCAATGAACATGAGACGTTGGATCATTTTTTTTCCTGTCCCGTCACCGTTTCGCTTCCCCCTGAAAAGAAAACTCTTCCTTCAAATTGCTTGTAAAGTTTATCTACAACCCTGACTGTTCCAAATTTGCTTTCATTTTTGTCGCTATTCAGCTGGGCTTTCAGCAGCGGAACGGTTCGCTACGTGGTACACAAATCTGCTAACACCCTCCCTGCTACTTGTGCCGATTACGCCGTATGACCCCTTCATTTCCTGATTAAGTCGAAATTAATCTTTTTTTTTTCTGATCTGTGGGGCCTTTTTTTCAATCGTAGCGCATATTTATATGTATCAGTGTACGTATTTAATCTCATATCAAACAGCATAATACCCATTTTTGCTGGATTTACGTCTGGCCAATCCCTCAATCGTGGGTATGTGCCATTATCTAAGGGCACGACAACAAGAACACCACCAGTGAAGGGACGAAGGCAAGGGGAGAGAAAGAAACGACAAGTTAACTGTAAGGCAAGAGAGCATCGTAACACATCATTACGAACTTACTGACGGGAATGGTATAACTTCGCGACGCGTGTATAGCACAGTCTTTTCTTTAGTGTTTGCCTATATCGATCGGACCTAGTATAGTTAAGGCTGCCATAACCGAACCAACTGTGTGTATTTTACGCAATTAGTGGCAGAATGCAGCAAGCTTTACGCGAGAAGAGCATTGGTGTTCCGAAAGGTACGCTGAGGAAAAAGGTGCAGTTGGCTTGGCCTGTATCGATAGAACACCTGCTCTTAATCACACATCACACCACTCTTACGGAAAACAAAGCTCTTATAAGGTAGAAAAGAGCGAAGAAGGAAATGCAAGTATCGCTGCCACAACACGTTCTTCTTGCAAGTGCTACAAGCGCCATGACGTGCAAGGGATCCCGGAGGCTGCCTAACCTGCACTACGGTTACATGACTCAAAAGTAAGCTATGCTTCGAAATAATAAGTACTACAAGCGCCATGACGTGCAAGGGATCCCGGAGGCTGCCTAACGTGCACTACGGTTACATGACTCAAAAGTAAGCTATGCTTCGAAATAATAAGTACTACAAGCGCCATGACGTGCAAGGGATGCCCGAGGCTGCCTAACGTGCACTACGGTTACATGTCTCAAAAGTAAGCTCTGCTTCGAAATAATCAGTACTACAAGCGCCATGACGTGCAAGGAATCCCAGAGGCTGCCTAACGTGCACTACGGTTACATGTCTCAAAATTAAGCTATGCTTCGAAATAATAAGTACTACAAGCGCCATGACGTGCAAGGAATCCCGGAGGCTGCCTAACGTGCACTGCGGTTACATGTCTCAAAAGTAAGCTATGCTTCGAAATAATAAGTACTACAAGCGCCATGATGTGCAAGGGATCCCGGAGGCTGCCTAACGTGCACTACGGTTACATGACTCAAAAGTAAGCTGTGCTTCGAAATAAGTAGTACAAGCGCCATGACGTGCAAGGGATCCCGGAGGCTGCCTAACGTGCACTACGGTTACATTACTCAAAAGTAAGCTATGCTTCGAAATAAGTACTACAAGCGCCATGACGTGCAAGGGATAGCGGAGGCTGCCTAACGTGCACTACGGTTACATGACTCAAAAGTAAGCTGTGCTTCGAAATAAGTAGTACAAGCGCCATGACGGGCAAGGGATCCCGGAGGCTGCCTAACGTGTACTACGGTTACATGACTCAAAAGTAAGCTATGCTTCGAAATAATAAGTACTACAAGCGCCATGACATACAAGGGATCCCGGAGGCTGCCTAAAGTGCACTATGGTTACATGACTCAAAAGTAAGCTATGCTTTGAAATAAAAAGTACTACAAGCGCCATGACGTGCAAGGGATCCCGGAGGCTGCCTAACGTGCACTACGGTTACATGACTCAAAAGTAAGCTGTGCTTCGAAATAAGTAGTACAAGCGCCATGACGTGCAAGGGATCCCAGAGGCTGCCTAACGTGAACTAGGGTTACATGTCTCAAAAGTAAGCTCTGCTTCGAAATAATAAGCACTACAAACGCCATGACGTGCAAGGGATCCCGGAGGCTGCCTAACGTGCACTACGGTTACATGACTCAAAAGTAAGCTATGCTTCGAAATAATAAGTACTACAAGCGCCATGACGTACAAGGGATCCCAGAGGCTGCCTAACGTGCACTACGGTTACATGTCTCAAAATTAAGCTATGCTTCGAAATAATAAGTACTACAAGCGCCATGACGTGCAAGGAATCCCGGAGGCTGCCTAACGTGCACTGCGGTTACATGTCTCAAAAGTAAGCTATGCTTCGAAATAATAAGTACTACAAGCGCCATGACGTGCAAGGGATCCCGGAGGATGCCTAACGTGCACTACGGTTACATGACTCAAAAGTAAGCTGTGCTTCGAAATAAGTAGTACAAGCGCCATGACGTGCAAGGGATCCCGGAGGCTGCCTAACGTGCACTACGGTTACATTACTCAAAAGTAAGCTATGCTTCGAAATAATAAGTACTACAAGCGCCATGACGTGCAAGGGATCGCGGAGGCTGCCTAACGTGCACTACGGTTACATGACTCAAAAGTAAGCAGTGCTTCGAAATAAGTAGTACAAGCGCCATGACGTGCAAGGGATCCCGGAGGCTGCCTAACGTGCACTACGGTTACATGACTCAAAAGTAAGCTATGCTTCGAAATAATAAGTACAACAAGCGCCATGACGTGCAAGGGATCCCGGAGGCTGCCTAAAGTGCACTATGGTTACATGACTCAAAAGTAAGCTATGCTTTGAAATAAAAAGTACTACAAGCGCCATGACGTGCAAGGGATCCCGGAGGCTTCCTAACGTGCACTACGGTTACATGACTCAAAAGTAAGCTATGCTTCGAAATAAGTAGTACAAGCGCCATGACGTGCAAGGGATCCCGGAGGCTGCCTAACGTGCACTACGGTTACATGACTCAAAAGTAAGCAATGATTCGAAATAATAAGTACTACAAGCGCCATGACGTGCAAGGGATCCTGGAGGCTGCCTAACGTGCACTAGGGTTACATGTCTCAAAAGTAAACTCTGCTTCGAAATAATAAGTACTACAAGCGCCATGACATGCAAAGGATCCCGGAGGCTGCCTAACGTGCACTACGGTTACATGACTCAAAAGTAAGCTATACTTCGAAATACTAAGTACTACAAGCGCCATGACGTGCAAGCGATCCCGGAGGCTGCCTAACATGCACTACGGTTACATGTCTCAAAAGTAAGCTCTGCTTCGAAATAAGTACTACAAGCGCTATGACGTGCAAGGGATCCCGGAGGCTTCCTAACGTGCACTACGGTTACATGTCTCAAAAGTAAGCTCTGCTTCAAAACAGCGTGTGCACTTTCATCGCACAAAGAGGACGGCAAAAACAGAGCTTCAGTTGCTTTGGCGTTCCAGTGCAAAGAAAAACCATGCATTTGGAGGCACGTGGTCACTTTCGAAATGTTTCGGTTTCGGCTCTTCGAAAATCGCAGCTATGGAATGTTTATGGCCACGTGATTACGTTTGTGCCGCGTCTCAGCTTACAAGTGCGGAGGGGCAGCCAAAGTTCACGTTCTCCTATGAAGAAATTCGTACCTCGGCAAGCGCCACCGCAAAATCTTGCATGAAATTTATACCGTTTGGGTATGTTGGTAAGATAAACCTGCACAAAATTGGATAGCTGCCGTAGAAGGTGAATCTGCATTAATTCGAAATGCTTTCTAGGGCTCATGGACTGCAGAAATGCATGCCTGAAATGTCCGCAGGAAATGTATCGTACGGACCGATAGGTAAGAAAACAAAAGTTGTCCGCGCAGGGAACCGAACCACTATCCCTCCGATCCCCTGCCGAGCGCGCCAACCACTACGCCACGCCGGTGTTTATTTTTTTTTCTCAACAAGAAATATATGTACAAAATAAACATAATTTGCGTAGCGGTAGAACAGAGTAGCAACATGTAATATAACATACTTGCCTGTACCAATAGCAGCACAAGAAGAGTAAATTCGACCGAAAAAGACAATAATTCACGATTGTGCATACAGATACGTATGTGAAGTTAATATAAAGATAGAGATGTAGCTATGGGGAAGCGAGGGTCAGTGTTTAGGGAAGGGATGATGGGTTTGGTCCTGTAGGCAGCGGGAAAATGTCTTGTGAGGAATAGAGTGTAACTCTCCTTGTTCAGCGTGGGGACAATACTAGCGACGACAACGACGATGCAGTCAGTGATAATTATAATGATGGTAGAGCGGTGACAATAACGGTGCATTTGGTTGACAATAATGGTAATATTGATACTAATGATGGTGACAGTAGGGATGACAATGACGATGCAGTTAGTGAAAACAGTCGTGTAAAGCGGCTTTCGCATTGACCCAAGCGAACAATTAAGAGAAATCCACCTAATTTGGGTGCCAGTGCACGCGGCAAACGGAGGCAATGAGGCAGCCCACTTGCACGCTCGAGTAGAAGCCGGCCTAACCTGGATCCTTTCGCAGAGCCACTCACCTTACACCACGATTACACCACATTAGAAGAAAATTCCTACCCTGCACTGCTCACTATTCAGAGAGCAACAAGTGATGAGGAGAAAACTTATTCGCTAATCCATACATTTTTCAAAATTTCTTAACTCAGAAATTAATTAGCCCTACCTTTCGCTTCTGGGCTGAAATCGCATCATTAAACCCTATAATTGGGGATTATTGAGCCCATCTACCTGCCAGGGAGCTCATGCCTGATCCCTAGCTCTTGGAAGGTAATAAAGACCAGTGACGGCCCGTACATTCAGTCCCGAGCCGTGGTATGCGCCTGTCTCCAGGGATCTTCTATGGTATCGGAGGCATGTGCTGATCGATCCACCTTTTCAACCCCTGCCTTTCCTCTCGCTAATTCCTTCCTTAGTTTTCGCCATTTCAGCTCTCAAGACCTAGCACAGTCCTGTAATTTTTACTGAACAGCCGCGATTGCTTAGACAGAAAATGAAGCTGGAAAGAGTTATAATATTTGAAATGACGCAGACACTTAAGAGGAAAATTTAAAAAATTAGAGAATCTCTCAGATGTCTTTTAAGAGGAGAATGGCTAAAGCTTACCCTTCCTCTCTTACCATTTGCCTCTCATCGCGTGCCTCTTATCGGCGTTCACTGCAGTGCTAGATATAATTATAATTGGTTTACATGAAAGGAAAGGCGCAGTATCACTGCGGAGCACTGACTTTCGAGTAAGAAACCTAACACCAACGGAAGCGCCGAACAAACGGTACTTCGTTTGGCTCATATCTCGCCGACAAATCAGAATCCGGCCAGATAACCTCCTGCAGTCATATGGTCGTGATTTCTCGCTCCGGAAACACCGACGGTGGATTTTGTGTAAAACAGGGCTCAACGATTTCGCGTCAAATTTTCTCGGGGGAGAAGAGGGAGAGAGCGAGAGAAAAAGTGGGGTGTGGTGAACCGGAAATAGCGGTCGCCAATCAGAGATGAACAATGGGGAAACCAGAGAGGGGAGGGGGGGGGGTTACGACACTGTGATGATTGCATTGGATCGGGCAAACGGCGAGTGGTATACGGCGCGTGAAACGGTGAACTGACGGACTATGCAGCATGTCACCCCTTCGTGCGGTTTTGAACACGTCAACGGTGACCGCATCCGTCGTTACACTAATGCTAATGCGCGTATTCTTCTGCCGCATGATTCGCAATGGCCACACTAGAATTTGTTTCACAGCTGCGCCTTGCTGCCATACATGTTCCACTCTCCGAGTCATCGAGTAACACGCAGACATAAAATGAACAGCCATGCAGTCATGAAAAAAATATGTTACCAGTCATAGTCCCGGTCCTCCCTGGCAAGGGGTGGTATCACGATGGGCCAGCAGTAACGTCCCCATACGTTCGTGGTCGGCTGGGAGTCTCCGCCAGAAGGCGCCGCGGCCGACGTTGGGGCAGGGCGCCATCTGCCACTGGAGGCGGCAGCTGCCCTTTTGTAACGCCATGACTCTTCCTTTGCACGCGCACCATTCTCGCGGGGCATCCTGGATGGATTAGGAAATACAAAGATGCTCTATCTGAAAATTGCAAGCCCGTCTTCTAAAAGCAGAAAATATAAGAGGATTTGAGTATGGTGTCTACCACTACGAAGCAATGTTTCCACACGTTTTCAGAAAGCGAGCAACCGCTTTCGTACTAATCACTGCGGTTGCTTAAATTATTCAGTTTTACACGGGTCATATAAATAAGTAAGCTAATGTTATGAGAAACAAATTAAACTGAGTTGATTACACTTATTGATTACAAGCAAAGGTTAGTATGACAACAGCGATCTTGCCTCGACCGTATCCGACACACCGTCTGCTCTCTTTTGCTCAGGTGCCGCGCGCGGGCGCGTGTACTCCTCACACTCTCTCTTCATCGCTCTCTGCTCTTGCAGACGGCTCGGATTGCAGACTGCCTCGCTTTCAGCGTTACCTTTGCCTGGCTTGCAGGCCGGCCGTTCCGCAGGGAGTCTTCGTTTGTCGAGAGCTGGCGTTCACATTCGGCCTTCCTGTTCCACCGACCGTCCCTGTCGGAATCGTCCTCGCATTGAGATTTTTCTGAGCTTGTCTCCATGAATCTCCGGTCCCAAACTTTCAGCTTGTCAACCGGTGCACTACTGTTGTAAGCTTTTCGCCTCGCCCGCGCTTGAGGCATATTCTTAATGCGGTAGCGGTCGTTCGGCAGCCTTTCTCGCAGGATGTACGGTCATTTGTGTTTTGCTTTCAATTTTCTTGATTTAGCGCTTGGGTTCTCGTTCCACTAGCACATCTCCGGGAGTGTTCGTCGGCGCTTCCACCCTGCTCTTGTTGTACCGCTCCTGTTGCTTACATTGGGCCTCTCGAATATTTTGCGCCGTTGAGGCTCGCCTGGCTTCAATTCCGTGGTCAAATTCTTCGCCGAGGGCATTTTCCACGCTGTCGCCTTTAACGCCCCGTGACCTGAAGTTGAAGAGCAGTCCGAAGTGCGCAGTTTTGGTAGCTCGGTGAAGCGTATTGTTGATTCCCCACATCACCTGAGGCAACGCCGCATCCCAATCTCTACCGTTCTTATATTCCGTCATGCTCGGCACAGCTGGGGTCATCGTGCGATATATATTTCGATTTGACCGTTAGCCCGCGGTGTGGCGGTTGCGTCTTTGACATGCGTAATATTGTTAAGTCTCGCATGCCGCTTTGAAGTCCGCATTTGTGAAAACTGTCTCACGATCTGTGGTCACCAGTGCCGGTGGGCCAGATTCCTGGCACATTGCGTAGACAGTGCTCCGCTGGTGCAGCTAATGGGTTGCAGAATGCACGCAACAATACAAACTTTGTGAAGAGGTCGACGACTACGATTATGTAGGCGTTTCCAGACTTGCTCCTTATATAAAAACGGACCGAGGTGATCAATGTGTATTAACTGAAATGGCTTGTTGCCATTGTAGATTCTATGGAGCTTGACCGGCCTCTTTCAATATGGAGTCTTGTGGAATAGACATTCGATGCAGGAAGCGATATATCGCTAACGTAACGCATCATGCTTGGAAACCAATACCTTTCTTTTAGTTTGGTCAAAGTTTTGTCGACACCAAAATGGCCAGTGTCGTCGTGACATGACCTGACCATTCTCCAGCGAGCCGGACTCGGGAGCAGCTTTTCGTCCGAGTCAGTGTCTTGGTTTTTCTTGAATACGATGCCGTTACGCAACCGGTATCCTTTTATGACGGGCTTGCCTTCTTTGGAGAGGTCTTCTTTTTTTTCCATCCTTTCCTTCAACTCTTGCACCTTTGGATCGTTCATCTGGGCAACGGTGAAGACGTCCTTTTATCTCTACGCACGTCTCAAGGACTTGAACAGCAGGAACGATGTCTGTCTCTTCGGGAGGGCCGTATGCTTAACGGCTTAGTGCTACAACATGTGTCATTTACGTCCCCTTGTGATATTCCATGTCGAAGTTGAACTCTTGCATCCCCAACCACCACCTGGCTATACGGGATTTGGATGGGAAAACATTTATTGTCAGCAATGAGCGATTTGTGGGCGCTACACTTAGATGGCTTCAAGTCCGTTGCTCTCGGCGACCTTTCGAGCCCACTCAGTAGCCCGAACTTGCGTCAACGCGTCTGAGCTGGCCAGTATAGCCTCCCACCACTCTAAAGAAGGGACTGGTAGTAGGTCCACTGGTGGCGGCGCTTTTTTGCAGCTCCATAATATATGATCGTATCCTGCTATTTCGCCGCAGTGTTCACAATTTGGATTGTATTGTGCTGGGTACATGTGCGCTAATTTAGATGGGCTGATGAAGGCACGCGTCTGGTGCCGACGCCAGATTACTTCCTGCCTTTTGTCTACTTGTCTGGTGGAGGATATATCCGCCTCTCTAATTTAAAGTGATTAAAGGAGATTCATTTTGCTCATCGTTGCACGTACTGAGTTGCAGTCGGTGACCACATTGAAATTCATCCCAATTAGGCACTCTCGAAACATCTCTAACGCCCAAACGACAGCTGGCGCTTCTAGTTCGTACGAGTGGCATCTCTGCTTGTAGTCGGTTGTTCGGCGGCTTGCGTACACGACAGGGTGAAGCTGCCCATCCGCTTGCTCTTGCAAACGAATTGCCCCTAGGCCATCTTTGCTTGCATCCGTGTGCACTTCTGTTCTTGCATTGAACGAGAAATGCGCCATAACTGGCCTTTTTGTCAACCTAATTTTCAATTCATTGAACGCGGCATCGCGCTCCGAGATCCACTTCCAAGCTGCACCTTTAGACTTCAGTTGCGTTAGAGGTTTATCAATGCTGGCGAACCTCTCTAGCTTGCAAGACCCAAAAACTGATGCGCCTGGTGTACATTGGCGGGTGTCGGGAAGTCAGCGACGCTTTGGATCTTTAAACTTCCGGGTCGTACCCCTCTGGCCGAAATATCGTAGCCGAGGTAGTCGTCCTTCTCGTAGAAGAAACGGCACTTGCTTGAGCGCAGTCAATCCCGCTCCGCGGAGAACATCCAAAAAACATCCGTAGGTGGTCCAGTCCCTCTTCCAGAGTTGTTATGGGCAGCAGAACGTCATCCATGTAGGTAAGAGTCACGGTGTATCGTAGGGGACCCATGCAGTACGGTGTTGATCATTCTCTGGAACACTGCCGGTGCATGCGTTGGCCAAGCCAAATGGCATCCGAACGAATTCATAGTGGTCGTCTGGAGTAACGAACGCAGTCTTGTGTCTTGATGCTTCGGTCATCGGGACTTGGTAGTAGCCTGACGCAAGATCTAGGCTTGTGAAGAAGCATTTTTCACTCAGTCGGTCGAGTTGATCATCAATTAACGGTAGCGGATACCAATCCCTTTTTGTGACACGGTTGAGGGCTCAATCGGTAGTCCACACAAAGTCGTTGTTCCCCTGTCTTTTTTCGCACGAGTAGGATAGGACTTGCATAATCTGATTTAGAGTAGACAACACTGCCAGCTTGTTTTAGTTCTTCGATCATTTCCTTTTCTTGTTTCCTTCGCCCGAAGGCATACGGGTCATTCTGGGAGCTCTGTGATTTCAACTGACTGAAACTTGTCGCTATCGTCCACGTTATCGTGCTCATCAAATACCCGTACGGTGTCCTTCCACCTCAAAATCGTGACGCGTGGTTGCTCGGTAAAAGAATTACCCACAAGGGAATGTGGTCTGTAACGCCCAGTCGAAAAAAACTACAGAACTGTGTCAAAAATACGACAAAATATACTGTAGTTCTGTCGTAACCATCAGATGTTTCTGTAGTTCTGTAGTTTTTCTGTAGTATATTTCTGTTGTCTGTAGTTCTTTAGCACTTTTCTGTTGTAACTATAGAAATTTCTGATGTTACTACAGAATGTTCTGTTGTCACAACGGGTTTCCCGTCAAAAACCGCACAAAAAGTCTGTCGTAATATCAGAAAATTTGCTCTAGTTTTTCCCGACAGGGCACGGTGTTGGGCAAACCAGCACAGGAACGTCTGCTGTAGCTTGATCGACCGTGAGAGTGGTGCGAGCTTCTCCACACGGTGTCACATGCCCTGACCCATTGTAAACGGCTTGATCAATTTTGAGTAAGCGATTCTGATGCGATATGCATCCTCTTTCCACAGAGTTACGCATGTGATGTCGAGATCGAAATATGATCGTATGTCGGAGCCGTTTGCTTTCCCCATGATAAAATACTTTTCGTTCGCCTTTTCAGCGGCTCAGAGGTCAAAAATTGGCACTGGCTTAGCTCGGCTGTGCCAGGATATACGTAGGGAAAGCTAACGCATTGGACGTTAAACGTGCCCTTCTCGCGGCGGCGGCGTTTTTCCTGGGCGATTCGTTTCCTCTTCATTTCGCTCCAATGTCGATTCCAGGCCTCCTGCTTAGCAGACTTGTCGCCGTCCATACTGCCGCCTCAACTGTAGTTGTGGCGCAAGCGAGCTCTCCAGCTCTCCTTTTCAATCCTCTGACGTGCTATCGGGCATGCGACACAGCTGGCGAACCGAGCGAAGGCGAGCGCCTTGTGATGAGGTGTAACGTCATACCGAACGGTGGCGGCGGCTCCGCAGCGAGCGCGCGGCGTCCGCCAGCTACGCCGGTTGCTAGGCAACGGCTCAAGGTCTTTCTGCCATGTAGCTTTCGCTACAAAACCCACGACGTTCTGAGCGACGAGCGCCATCTCAATGCTTTTGCTCTGCAGTCGTTTTCTCGATGAACCACTCGCCCGCAAACTCTGCATCTCGCCCTCCGCAGCGGTGCCGGGCAGTTGAGAGATGCGTGACCGTACTCGCTCAGTTCCTGTAGTTGAAGCAGAGAGATTCTGGAACTTTTGGAAGCGATGTCTCCTAACCTCTCCAAGGCGCTTCAGGCAGTGAGGAAGATCCTCTGGTGACTGCTACGCGCGTACGCTCACTGCTCTAACGACCTCGTAGAGCCTCGTGATGAGGTACTCAATGCAAGCTTCATCTCTGAGGCTGCAACGAGAAGCTTTGGAGAGCTTGCCATAGTAATAGCACTCGATGGGCTCACCTCGCTTCTGTCGTCTCTCCTCCATTTCCCTGTGGAGTCGTTGCGATCGCGCTGTCAAGGGGTAGGCGCGCTTGATTTTTTTCCATTCCGGCCTTTCCATTCCGACGGAGGATCCATTCCATTCCGGCGTTTCCATTTCGACGGAGGGTCCACTCCATTCCGGCCTTTCCATTCCGACGGAGGATCCATTCCATTCCGGCCTTTCCATTCCGACGGAGGATCCATTCCATTCCGGCCTTTCCATTCCGACGGAGGATCCATTCCATTCCGGGCTTTCCATTCCGACGGAAGATCCATTCCATGCCGGGCTTTCCATTCCGACGGAGGATCCATTCCATGTCATCACAGGTCCTTGCCAGATCAGCCGGTTGGACCAATGGTAGACGTGTGCCAAGTCGTCCACACACGCCGTATCCACGCGTCTGCCGTTGGAGAGCTCGAAGACACCGGATCAAACGAAGGCACCAACCGAGCAGTCTCTGCCGCGCCGATAATAGGTGTAGCCGCTGCTTGCTGCGTCTGAAGCAAGGCAATTTCATTGATGGCTTCTCTCACTGCTGCCTGAACACTGACTTGCAGGATTCCTGCCACGTTGATCGTTGACTGGGGCATCTGAGGTAAGTTGCCGATGGTTACCGCGTCGTAAAGTGCGCCTTGACCTGAGACGTCATTCCCGCCATCAGTGCCAGGTCGTCCGCCATCTTCGTTGGTTGTATCCGTTGAAGATGCTCCGTTGCGGGTGACTGGCATGATGAGGCTTGACGGTTACTTCGTAAGTTCAGGCGCACGTTGCCTACCCACCTCTAAATTGCTAGGAGCAACAAAACGTTGCCTACCCACCTCTAAATTGCTAGGAGCAACAAAATAAACTGAGTTTATTACAACTGATTACAAAACGATAGGTTAGCATGACAACGGCGATCTTGCCTCGACCGTATCCGACACCCCGTCTGGTGCCGTGCGCCGGCGCGCGTCCTCCTCATACTCTTTTCATCGCTCCCTGCCCTTGCAGACAGCTCGGGTTGCAGACCCCGCCTCGCTTGCAGCGTTCCCTTTGTCTGACTCACAGGCCGGCCGTTCGGCAGGGCGTCTTCGTTTCTCGAGAGCTAGCATTCACACTAAGATAGTACTGCATATAAAAGATAACACTACCGCCGCTACCTCTGCATCGAAATTATTCGATCTCACACGGGACATAAGAAAAAACAAGCTAAGGTGGAACTGCCTATAAAAGATATAACACCACCACCGCTATATCTGCCTGTAATTACTGAGTTACTTAAAGCCAATTTATGCAATTGCAGGGTTGCATACTCTATCATGTAACAGTCTTGTTGATACCTAATGACGTTCGTTTCGAGTCTCATCCAGTGATAGTTTCGAGTTCCGACTGCAGAAGAGCCTGAAGGAAATTAGAAGTTAGTGTACTTACCGTCGCGCATGCACAGAGCCCAGTAATGTGGATATTGAAGCGAATGCGCTGTGGCATCGCGCATGCGCAGAACACAAGAATGTTCGCTGGCAAGTTCTCCCTCATTGCATCAGTGCCTGATTGATTTCCCTAGGAGAGACTCCTTAAACCCTATAAGGGATACAACTGTTTCTGCAAAAACAAAGCACCCAATTGCTCCTACAGTGCAAAGCGATATTCAAGATCTTTTAAAATTAATTATAGGGACACTGCCGTTTATGCGACAACTGACGCGGCCGAATGTGCTCATATTCTCGACTCCTGCCCGGCACACTTACCACCGCAGTGCACGGGAGGCTGCTTTGTCCAGCGCCAAGGCGGAAGTCCAACTTCGGCTGGTGACGCGGGCGGAGGAAGTCTCGACTAGGCACTCCCGAGATGCCACAGCCGGCAGCCCGAAAGCCGCCCGCAACGCTGCTTTATAATTTCGTTTTTTTTTGTTTGCTTTTTTTGCCTCTGTAATAAATGTTTTTCGTCACCATCATTGCCGTTAAGGGTATCGCGCGATAGCGTTTCACACACACGGACATTTTTCACTTTTCCAGCTTTTTTAATCTTTTTTGAACCGTTAAACCTTTTTATACACATGATGTTTAGCATCAGCAAATACTGGCGTTCAATTATGAGCAGTCTGACGCCTTAATAATAAATAATAATAATAATAATAATAATAATAATAATAATAATAATAATAATAATAATAATAATAATAATAATAATAATAATAATAATAATAATAGTGGTAATAATAATATTATTAAAAATAATAATAAATTCACAACAAGGGAAATGCGCTGTATCTTTCACGCTTGTTTTTCTGGGCACCTGAACCGTGCCGTAATGTCGTTGTTGTGGCTGTCGGAGGAAGGAAAAGAAAATGCACGGGCCTGCTACTGGCTCTGTAGCTGAGCGACCTCCGCTGCCTCGTGCTGACAGAAGAGAAAATAAAGAACAAAGAAAAGGAAGAGGGAAAGAAACGCGCGCCGCAACAACAGCCATTGTCCACCACCGAAGCGGTGGTGGGTGCAATGACGGCCTACAACAGATAAACATTTGGTGGCAGGTTAGCCCCCGCCGCAAGCGGCGGTGACCTATACCTGCCCCAGCCCCATCAGGGGAGTGCTGGGAAGGAGATCCCCGGGTGGTCGAAATTACTGCGTGGCCCTCCACTACGGCTCCCATTTCTTTCTTTCCCCTTTCCCACCTTCCTTCCTTCCCTTACGGTGCGGTTCAGGTGTCCACGGAAACAAGTGTGACAGACAGTGGCAGCTTTCCCTTCCTGTGAACCCTGTGAACCCAGGTTCCAGCGTTGCTACGGCCCACGGTATATCACTCGCCCCTTGTAGGGCTTTTTCTTTGCAAGGTCGGGGCTCGTGTCGCGCAGTATAGTAATGTCCTTTCCTTGACGCGTTCGCTTCCGCGCTTTATGTATATATAGTTGGCTTACAGGAAAGGAAAGGCGTAGTATTTGTCACACACTCTCCGGCGTGTGATTACATGGTACAACGTCGCTCCTGTCGTGTAGTGTTCCTTAGCGCGCATTTGTTGCAGTGCTTATTATTTAAGTGAGGGATTGACGGTACAGTGTCGCTCCTGTCGCGCGGCGTTTTAATAGCCACGTAACATTCTGGCGCAAGCCGGAAGCGCCTGAAGAAAAGGCGACGCGCACGGACTTTCTAGGTTTTTCCATCTCGCCACTTCTCTCGTCCCACGACATCATTGCGCCGCCGCCCTCTCCCATTACGTCACGTTATTCCTACGATGCGCCATGACGTCAGCGGCGGTGGTCTCCATGGCAGCCACGTTGATATGACGTTAGATAGGGAGAACAAAGATGTGTTTCTGACGTGCCAGGCTTGGCTTGGTAAACGCGCTCGACTGGTGACTGAAGGGATTGGAAATCGAATCCCGGTCGAGGATGATTTTTTTTTTCTTAAAGGATAAACAGAACCCCGCCGTCATTTGATAGTCAGGTTATGTGACACTTTCTGAGGACGGACGTACCCTCATGAACCTATTATAAAGGCTTTCGCCTTAAGTGTTAGACAGATCGGACAGTTGTCGACACAGCCGAATACCCCAACCGCGATGCTTTTTCGATCGCGGTAGTAAACCACCATCGTCGACCGTCGGTTGCGTGCTCCATCCCCGTCAGATCGTTGAAGAGGCCGAGCAGGCGGCCATAGCCTTGGCGATAGCCTCTACTTCTGCAGATACCAACTTCAGGGACGCTAAATCTGCAATTCGTAATTTCACAAAAGGCCAGGTCTCCCCCGCCGTCGTATCCCTCCTCCACTTCACCAAAGGGAAGGGAAGAAGGTGGGAGTGAAAGCGGAAAGAAAGGGCCACGTAGCATTTTCATGCAACTTCACTGTCACGTGACCTTGTCACGTGATACTCTCATAGCGACGTGTCATTTTTATGCAACCTGATTGGCGCATGACTTTGTCACGTGATACTCTCATAGCGACGTGTCATTTTTATGCAACCTGATTGGCGCATGAATGACTTTGTCACGTGATACTCTCATAGTCATGTAACATATTTAATGATCGTTAATTAAAGACAACTTATGACTTAACAGCATGACTGTATTAATTAATCATTGCCTTTATACACTTCTCCACACCATTTTTCGAATCATGATTGGCGACGTCACCAACTGATGACGTCACATCCAGCGACGCATTTTGCGGACACTTCCGGTGCAAATATAGCCTAGTAAGGATTTTGCTTTAACAAAGGCCCGCTGCGAGGTCAGCGTGCCGGGAGACGGGAGCGCAGTCTTTTCTGATGAAAAAAAAAAAAGAAAGTTCAATGAATAAAAAAAATATTAAAACCTCTCGCAACATCATTTGAAAATCGGGTTTGGTAAACATTTCCAACATTCTGCGCAGCGAGGACTTCGACCAGCAACGAGGACTGGTTCGCAGGGCCCACGCTGCGGCGCATGCCACTAGGCTGCCGAACAAGGCGGGCTTAGAATTTCCATACAAAATTACCAGCTAATCAATCAATAGGGGGGATAAGCATCCATCTCGCCATCAGTGTTGTTGACTACCTGTGTGTGACCCTTTAGACTTTTTAACGATGGTTATCAGCCATGGATGTGTCAGGGACCCTTTGTGGACCAGTGGAAGTGGTGGGGACCCATTGAGACCGGGAGGGGGCGGTAGCGACCTTGTGCAGATTGATAATGCACTTACGGGAGCAGGTCGTAGGCTTGGAATTGAATCAAGACTCCTCCACTCCACTACACTGTACTCCACTCATTCATTCATCACTAATCCATTCAATATCCCGAGAATGCTGGAACTTCATTTGAACGCGTACACGCCCGCAAGCACACACATTAATTCATTTGTGCATGAAATTCAAAATACTCGGAATTCTGGACTAACATTTAAATGCGTGAATGCACGCACACACACATTCATTCATTCATTACTAATATCCTTCTACAATTGAAATACATTGTTTATCCGTTACTAATACATTCAAAATCCCGAGAATGCTGGAATATTTGAACGCGTGCACGCACACATACAGGCACACGCGCGCACACACACACACAACACACATGTTCATTCATTCATTCATTCATTCATTCATTCAGAATACACAGAATGCTGGAGTAACAACTGAACGCGTGCATGCACCTACACACATATTCATTCATTCATTCATTCATTCATTCAGAATACACAGAATGCTGGAGTAACAATTGAACGCGTGCATGCACCTACACACATATTCATTCATTCATTCATTCATTCATTCATTCATTCAGAATACACAGAATGCTGGAGTAACAACTGAACGCGTGCATGCACCTACACACATATTCATTCATTCATTCATTCATTCATTCATTCATTCATTCATTCATTCATTCATTCATTCATTCATTCATTCAGAATACACAGAATGCTGGAGTAACAATTGAACGCGTGCATGCACCTACACACATATTCATTCATTCATTCATTCATTCATTCATTCATTCATTCATTCATTCATTCATTCATTCATTCATTACTAATGCATTAAAAATCCCGAGAATGCTGGAAACATTGGAACACACACACACACATTAACTCATTCGTTCATGCATTCAAATTACTCAGAATGGTGGAATAACATTTGAACGCGTGCATACACGCACACACATATTCATTCATTCATTACTAATCCATTAAAATTCCAAGAATGCTGGATCATTTAAGTGTGCACGCACGCACAAACACGCATTCATTCGTTCATGCATTCAAAATACTCAGAATGCTAGAGTAACATTTGAAAGCGTGCACACACACGTATATTCATTCATTCCTTACACTTAAGCTCCACCGTTAAGGAGGCATAAGAGTATGGCGCGATAGCGTTTCACATAGACGGACGTTTTGTTACATTTTTAATTCTTTATACCTGCCGGGCACTGACGTCACCGCTAAGCTCTGGCACCGCTTCTTGAAACTTGATGCGTCCCACTGCGCGTTCATCGAAACAAGTTGTTTGCGTTCAACGCAACGTCGGAGGACACACAAGATCCACCGTTAAGGGTATTTACGCGATACAATCTCACACACACGGACGATGTTCTTCCTTTTTGAAATTTTTATTTTTAATATTATGCTTTTATACACGGTCATTTAGCATCAGCAAGCATTGCCTCACCATTCCGAGCATTTGGCACCTTTGAAAACCCTTTTTTCCGTTTCATTTTTTTTTATCAGTTATTGCAATTAGTTAATTGCACATCGACATAGAAGCTCGGCTACTTTTCTGGTGTGGCCGGGTACGAACCGAACTGCGGCGGCCGCGTTTCGATGGAGACGAACCGCAAAGGCCCCCGTGAGCTGTGCGATGTCAGTGCACGCTAAAGATCCTGTGGGTTCGAAATTAATAATCTGGAGCCCTCCACTACAACGCTTCTCTCTCTCTCTTTCGCTGTCTCTATCTCTCTCGTTTTACTTCCGCCCATTTCACGTCTCCTAACCACGGTACGGTAACGTGCGGCTCACAGGCCGCAGATGTCCACATAAAAAAGCGACAGGTACTACGCCTTTCCTTTCCAATAAAACTATTTTAAAAACGAACCCTGCCAAAACATGATTTCACCAGCCTGCAGAACAGTTAGCGTTCTCCGCGAACACATAAAACCACCAGGTATTGTTGCTAGCGGTTCCAGAGGGGTCAGAAACGTAATTGAACTGCTTTTTGCGCCGAGCAAAAAGAAGCAAGGCCTTGCTGCGTTGCGTTGTTTTTGACGGACGGCGCCAGTTTGTGCATGGACACTGGGCGGTGAACATGGGGAATTATAAGCAGTTCTAGGGAGCTTCAAACAGGTCCCTGACTACAATTTGTCGCCGTTTTGGCGAAGCGCGGGTTTTTCGTGCTAGCGAAATGTGTTCCGAAGGCGTCCGATAAATTACAACTCTGCGCACAAGAGCTAGCGAAAGCCAAGGTTGCATATTGCCCTCGCCCCAACAAACATCTACAATATGCGTGAAATACAACTGTATTGATCCACGAAACCTTGATGAACTGCTACAAATGTAGGCTGCAGTAACTTTTCTGCAAAACGCAGTCCGGGACCGTCCACGATCCAAATGAGTAGCATCTCGAAGCGCCCCACACCACATGTTGCAGGAAATAAGGAAGATTTTAAAACAGCGTAGTGAAGACTCACCTGCAGTTGCGGATACGAAGATCACGAGCAAAAATAGCACCGAAGTAGAAAGCTGGAAGCTGCACAGTGAGAAAATCCAAATAAAAGGAGCCGGCTCGATGAACACAATTCCTTATTGTAGCACACTTCGCTGTCGTGGGCGCCAACGGCTTCTTGACAGTGTCGTCTTGCTCGGAAAACGTGAAACAAACACCGGCGTCTCGTCCTGGCGTCAATAAAATAAGCGGGACCAGACTTTGTTGGCGTTAACGATACCTGATTTCACTGCGCCTATTCACAACAAATCACATCAACTGTTGTCAACAAGACACACTGACACTTTAGCGCGAAAGCGTCGGTAACGGGCGCCTCGTTTCGAGCACTTTTCAACAGTCAAGAGGCTTAACTTCGATACAATTTTATGCATGGATGTTATTAGATTATTGCGCCACCTACGTGTTTAAAAAGAAACTAATAACCACAAATTGCAGCGCTTTGCAGTTTAAAGTTAAATTGGTTCACAGGAAGGGAAAGGCGCAGTAACTGTCACACTTGCTCTGTGGACACCCGAACCGCGCCGTAAGGGAAGGGAGGAAGGTGGGAATGAAGGTGGACAGAGAGAAAGAGGAGCCGTAGTGGAGGGCTACGGAGTAATTTCGACCACCTGGGGATCTTTAACGTGCGCTGACATCGCACAGCACACGACGCCTCTTCGTTTCGCCTCCATCGAAACGCAGCCGCCGCGGTCGGGTTCGAACCCGGGAACTCCGGCACAGTAGTCGGGCGTCTTACCACTGCGCCACCCCGGCGGGGCGCTTTGCAGTTTAAATTAGTTGTTTACCTTGATGTGTGTGGTGACGCGAGTCTGCGAATCATAGGAGTAATATTTGCTTTTATTTTTTGTCATCTTGAGTTACCCAGTCGACTCGCCATTCCCACTTAACAATTATTCTCAACTAAAGGCAGGTTGAAACCTTCTCGAGGCTGCGGTGATGTCACGGCTGGGCAATGAAGCTTCGAAGTGTTTCGTGAAAATGAATCGGCGAGTTTACGGCCGTGGAAGTACACGGTTAGTTCACAGGAAGGGAAAGGCGCAGTATCTGTCACACTTGCTCTGTGGACACCTGAACCGCGCCGTAAGGGAAGGGAGGAGGTGGGAGTCAAAGTGGAAAGAGAGAAGGCGGAGCCGTAGTGGAGGGCTACAGAGTAATTTCGACCACCTGGGGATCTTTAGCGTGCGCTGACATCGCACAGCACACGGACGCCACTTCGTTTCGCCTCCATCGAAACGCAGCCGCCGTAGTCGGGTTCGAACCCGGGTACTGCGGCAGAGTAGTCGAAGGAAGTACACGGTATTTCGCTACAACAAGAGGCTATGGGAGGAGGAGGTGGCTGCTTCTGGCTTCACGGGGCTGGGAATGGTAGGTCCCCGCCATTTGTGGGGGGGTGTTGTTGTAGTTGTTGTGGCTGTAGGAAGAAGGAAAAGAAACTGCACCGGCCTGCTACTGGCTCTATAGCTGAGCCACCTCAGCTGCCTGATTTAAAACTGATTTATTTATAGGAAGGGAAAGGCGCAGTAACTCTCTCACTTTTTTTTCTGTGGACACCGCAACCGCGCCGTAAGGGAAGGGAGGAAGATGGGAGTGAAAGTGGAAAGAGAAGCCGTAGTGGAGGGCTACGGAGTAATTTCGACCACCTGGGGATGTTTAACGTTCACTGACATCGCACAGCACACGGACGCCTTTTTGTTTCGCCTCCATCGAAACGCAGCCGCCGAGGTCGGGTTCGAACCCGGGTACTCCGGCACAGTAGTCGGGCGTCTTACCACTGCACCACCCCGGCGGGGCTGGGGCTCTCCCGTGCGGACTGAACAGAGAAAGTAGAGAAGAAAGAAAAAGGAAGAGGGAGAGAAAGACGCTCGCCGCAACAGCCGTCGTCCGCCACCTAAGCGGTGGCGGGTGCAATGACGGCCTACAACAGAGAAAAATTCGGTGGCTGGCGAGCCCCCGCCGCAAGCAGCGTTGACCTACCAGTCCCAGCCCCGTAGGCCAGGAATATCCACCCTTCATTACCTCCTGCCGGTCCCTTCTCTGTCCGCACGAGGCAGCGGAGGTGGCTCAGCTACAAAGCCAGTAGCAGGCCCTTGCATTTTCTTTTCCTGTTTCCTACAATCGCAACAACAACAGAAGGCTATGTCCCCGCGGTAATGAAAAACTACCATATATTTCGTTTAATAATAATAATAATAAAAATAAAAATAATATTAATAATAATTGGTTCACAGGAAAGATAAGGCGCACTATGTGTCACATCCTCTGTGAACACCTGAACTGATTGATTCATAGGAAGGGAAAGGCGCGGTAACTGTCTCACTTGTTTTCTGTGGACACCTCAACTGCGCCGTAAGGGAAGAGAGAAAGGTGGGAGTGAAAGTGGAAAGGGAGGAAGAGGAGGCCTAGTGGAGGGCTACGGTGTAATTTCGACCGACTGGGGCTCACGCTGACATCGCACAGACGCCTCTTTGCTTCGCCTCCAGCGAAACGCAGCCGCCGTAGTCGGGTTCGAACCCGGGTACTCCGGCACAGTAGTCGGGCGTCTCACCACTGCACCACCCCGGCGGGGGTGAACACCTGAACCGCGCCGTAGAGGAAGGGAGGAAGATGGGAGTGAAATAGGAAAGAGTGGAGGGCTCCGGAGTAATTTCGGCGACTTGGAGATCTTTAACTTTCACTCACGTCGCACTGCACACGGACGCCTCTTCATTTCGCGTCGAGGGGAAGAAGTGGTGAAGGGTGGTGGTCCCTGGCACTACGGAGCTGGTTGTTGTGGCTGTAGGAAGAAGGGGAAAAAATGCACGGGCCTGCTACTGGCTTTTCAGCTGAGAGTAGCTGAGCCACTTCCGCTGCGAGGAGAGGAAGGTGGCTGTTCCTGGCCCTACGGGGCTGGGACGGCAGGTCAACGCCGCTTGCGGCGGCGGCGGCTAGCCGGCCACCACTTTTTATCTGTTGTAGACAGTCATTGTACCCGCCACCGCTTAGGAGGTGGACGATGGCTGTTGCGGCGCGCGTCTTGCAAAAGACGGTGCAATGACGGTCCGCAACAGATAAAAATTCGGTGGCTGGTCAGCCCCCGCCGCAAGCGGCGTTGACCCACCGTCTCAGCCCCGCAGGGCCAGGGACAGCCACCCTTCCCTTCCTACGGGGCTGGGACTGGTAGGTCAACGCCGCTTGCGGCGGGGGCTGTTGTTGTGGTTGTAGAAGAAGGAAAAGAAAATGCACGGGCCTGCTACTGGCTCTGTAGCTGGGCCACCTCCGCTGCCTGATTGATTGATTTATAGGAAGGAAAAGGCGCTGTAACTGTCTAACTTGTTTTCTGTGGACACCTCAACCGCGCCGTAAGGGAAGGGAGGAAGGGGGAGAGAAAGTGGAAAGAGAAAGAGGAGCCGTAGCGGAGGGCTACGGAGTAATTTCGGCCGCCTGGGGATCTTTAACGTGCGCTTACATCGCACAGCACACGGATGCCTCTTTGTTTCGCCTCGTGCAGACAGAAGAGAAAATAGAGAAGAAAGAAAAAAGAATAGGCAGAGAAAGACGCGCGCCGCAACAACAGCCGTCGTCCACCATCGCCGAAGCGGTGGCGGGTGCAATGATGGCCTACAACAGATAAAAATTCGGTGGCTGGCAGCCACCGCCGCAAGCGGCGTTGACCTACCGTCCCAGCCCCGTAGGGCCTGGATCCATCCCCAGTGGCTGGGGCTGGCCTTGGTAGGTCAACGCCGCTTGCGGCAGGGGTTGGCCTGCCACCGGGATTTTGTCTGTTGTGGGCCATCGTTGAGCCCTCCACCGCTTGGGTGGTGGACGACAGCTGTTGCGGCGCGCGTCTTTCTCTCCCTCTTCTTTTCTTCTTTACTTTCTCTCTTCTATCCATGAGGCAGTGGAGATGGCTCAGCTAGAACCAGTGGCCGGCCCGTGCGTCTTCTTTTCCTTCTTCCTACAACCACAACCACGTTTCGTCTCCATCGAAATGCAGCCGCCGGCGGTCGGGATAGAACCTGGGAACTCCGGCACAGTAGTCTGGCGTCTTACCACTGTACCACCGCGGTACGTTCGCTGTAATCAGCACTTAGTTCAAAGACAGCCGCTGTCTTCAAAGAGCCGTTGCGTAAGATCTGACCATGCAATGAAGCTAAGCGGCTGGCCATACGAAGCACCACCGTCTCTTTGTGCTTGCAGAACTTTGCTTTGATATGCGACAGTGTCGGACATAATGGCTTCTTGTAGACGGCGACCATGTTCAAACCGAGTGCACGGTCCTGTACTATGAGAAAGAAGTTATGTTCCTGATTTAATATGTCTTAGAGAGGGTAGCTATAAAATTGTAAGCATAAGGATAGACTGCTGACAACCGCCAGTTCCAGCCCAGTGCAGAGGGTAATGACGGAGGGAAGAGTGGAGGGGAAGAATAAACATGGATGACGTTGGAATCAAGATGGAATTGTAATGGAAGTGAAATTTAGAGTTTCCCATCTGCTTTGACGAAACAGTTCTCCTACCTTATATCTCCCAGCGAACTTTCAGATATTACTAAAGGTAGCAAATTCGAAATAGAAATAGAAAAGAACGTGAAAAAGAAATTCTCAGCCTCTACGGAAGTAATTTTTGTAACTGCTGACCTCATTGCACAGGTAATTTCTTGTTTAGCCATGATGAGTGCCAATGGAAATGGGAATTCAGTGCCGTGTACTTCACAAAACTACATCAGTTTCTTCATGAAAAAAAAAAAAAAAAACTCCGGTGGGCACCCAAGACTCTTTGCGTGCTGTGAATGGGAAATCAATATTTCATTTCATTTTTTGTTTTCCTTTATTTACTTTCTTATATTATTTTACTTTATATTCTATTCAGGACGGTTTAATTTTTATGTCAGGAGCCCCTCTGCGAGATACACTATTTCCATTCCATGCAGGTTCTTTGATCATACCTTTCGGGAAGGAGGAAACGAGGGAAAGAAGGAATCAGCATTTATTTTGCGGTATGAAGCCCTCAGGGCACTTGCAGTAACCAAAGTAAGGTCTGCAGTCCAAGGGCCTGTAGTGGCTCCGGTCCGGCCGCCGCTGTGGGGATTGCGATCAGCTCCTCTTGGACTTCCAGAATGGTGCTGGTCACCCAACCTCCCACTGCTCCGAGGCCGCATTGGGCAGATTTAGGAAGTGTAGGTTACGCGCGCATGTGTAAGGGATATGAAGGTTAGGGTGCTGCTGCACCAAGACCATGCATTCAATACAGCTTAGGGTGAAGCCGCTGTTCATGATGAAAAGTGAGAGCCTTAATTCGACAGAGCTTGTTCGGCGAGAAAAGGGCGGATTAGTAGGGGTGGTGAGTAGGGGGCAGATGCGTCGACTCAGGTGCGTAGTCTCAAGGAGAGGAAGGGAGATGTCTGGGCTGTGACCCTCCGCTCGTCTGGTGTAATCGCAAGCTAGAGTGTCAGCCTTGAAGTTTCATGCTAGACCTTTGTGATAGGGGACCCATGTGGTAACATCACCTTGGCGTAGTATGACGCCCAGTCTGTGGTGGGCAATAATGGCTCAGCCTTCGATGAGAGCCCGACAAAAAGCCTGCCGGTAGGTGACAATAGGGGCTGCACAGTCCTTGTCCTGTGTTTCGACGGTAAGTGCGACAGCATTAGCCTCCGCTGCAGCTGGTTCAGGGGTCTCAAAATATCAGTAAGGTAGCAGAGGAGTGACTGACAGCGGCGAAAGAGCATTTTAAGGGAAGAGGGTAGGAAATGCATCCACATATATCGCTGCCTTATCGCGACAGTGCTGACTGCGGAGGTATCGAACTTTGTCCTGATTTCAGGTATCCTGGAGTTCTCGGTGCGTGTGACGTGGGCGGGGATCAAGGCGTACTTCCACAGGCAGGATGCTTGAGAAGAGTAGGCCTCGTGAAGCTTGGGGGTCGTCAATATTGTTACGGACGACAAGGAAGAAGAAGCGGGCAGTGGCGCGGGCAGGAGCGCTCGCGCTAGGCCCGCGAACATTCATTAAACGTCATCTACCATCGTCATCGGTCATGTTCTGTCTCCTGTCTTCATCGGCTTGCCGCTTCGTAACATTTGGTGGAGGTGCGGGGTGCGGCATCCCCATCCTCGCTTTGGAGCATCGACGCCATCTTCAAGCCGGGACCCAGGACCCAGGCCGGGACCCAGGAACATCGCCGAGTAGCTTCGCCCCAGCCCTTCACCCAGACCTGAACAACTACCACCGCCCAGCCCCCAGCCCGGACCTGAAGACAAGGAGAACAGACATACCGATCAGAACCGAGATGAAGGACCCGAATGACCCGAAGGAACCGATGGACACGAACACGCAACCCCCGCCTAAGCTGCCCGACGTGACCTCGAGCCATCGGTCCCATGGACTCTGGTGACGGATGGTTGACAGCTCCAAGGCAGGCAGATCACCCACGCATAAGACATCGTACCGGCAAGCCGTTCTATTCTTCCTTCTTCCTCTTCTTCTTCAAGCATCCAGACACGCCCATCATCATGCCATAAAATCATTAACATCACTAAACTTCCTCGTCCACGATCGGGACGATCGCTCGGTGGCCCCGGGTCATGTTACGGACAAGGAAGAAGAAGCGGGCAGTGGCGCGGGCAGGAGCGCTCGCGCTAGGCCCGCGAACATTCATTAAACGTGATCTACCATCGTCATCGGTCTTTTTTTTTTTGCGAAGTTTATTGCCTCAGGGCATAAAAGGAATGTTATGATGGATGAAGGGTGTGGTCAAATAATTGAAAAAAGGTTGGCTGATGCAATGAAATCGAGGAGTGAACGATGATGCGGTCCCAGTGTCCAAACAGCATATGACTGCGGATTATGGGGGGAGAGGCCAGCTGCCACCAGGTGCCGGATCCGCGTTGGCTTCAACGCTGGACAATCCCACAGTAGGTGATGGATGTCAGCTTCTATATTTCTTGACTTGCAGATAGGGCACCCAGGGTGTGGATATAAATACCGAAATTGTGGCCACTTTCGGATCACTGCTGGTGTTAGGGCCACCCCAACTCTAATCCTCCGAAGCGCCACCTCCACTGCACGGGTTAGACCGCGGGGGAGGCTTACCGTACACGGAGGTATAAGAGCACGTGTACGGCGCCGGAGGTGCTCCTTTCCTGTTAAAAGCAGGGTGGCATTGTCCAATTTTATGAGGTTTGGCGATGTCGATGTTGAGTTTGAAAGGCGGGTCGCAGAATCTACTTGGCTTTGAGCACTTAAAAGGTCACGCGGGGTCCATTCAATACGAATTGGATTTGGTATGCGAGCCGCTAGACTGTGTATGTTCTGGCAGATTTCCGGGCTACTACTAACTCGTCTAAGTAGCTTTGTCACCTGGAGAGCATCTGTACGTATGATAATATGGGCCGTGGGAAGCATGGGAATGGCAGTCACAGAGCGAAGCGCCTCTTGCACTGCAAGCAGTTCCGCACAAAAAGAAGATGGAGGTTCCGGTAATTGAAATGTTGACGCCTTGTTAAATGAAGATTTGCTAGGACAGTAAACTGCTGTTATCACTTCACAGGCTTTGATGCTTGCGTCGACGTAAATTATAATGGAACCATGTGGCAAGCGGGCGTCTTGTTCCATAATTCGGTCGCGAAGTGACGACGCCGTTTCCTGTGTTCTTGGTCGGCGTAAATCAGTTGGCTTGTTATCGCTCAGCTGTACAAAACGCCAAGGAGGAAGAACTGGCAGTGGCGGTGGTATTATTGAATGTTTCGAAGCATAAGCCTTCAGAGCGCACGTTGCGTGAGAGAGTGTGGCCTTAAGCTTGCGTGCATCACGTCGTTGCTGCACCAGTTCATCTATTGTGTTTAGTTGTGCGTTTTCTTGGAGCGCCACGACTGGTGTAATGTGAGGGAGGCAGGTGATGACCCTCATTGCCTCTCGATTTATATCCTCAAGTCGATCCCATTGTGCCCTTGTCAAATGTTGAAATTGGGCTTGATGAACAAGGCGCGGTTGCACAACTGCCCTCACCAACTGTCTCGCAACATCTGAGCGAGCGCCGCCCATTTTTGGAGCAATGCGTCTAATTAAACCCAGTGTCTGTAACGCCTGTTTTTTAGCGCCAGACAGCCATGTAGTTCCAGTTCCTGACTCATGAATTGTTAAGCCCAATATTTTTACTGTTGGACTTTCCTGAAGTGGGGTTCCGGATAGATGTAGACGAATAGGAGTTGCCGATAGTTTACGGCGGCCCCAGCGGTTGGCGACTGATATGAACGTAGTTTTACTGGCGGAAAGTTCAAGGCCAATGGAAGATGCCTATGTGCACGTAATATCTAAAGCTGATTGCAGGGCCGATGATTGAGTCAGTAGGTCGTTGTGTGTGCTCCACACCGTGATGTCATCAGCGTATATTAAGAATTTAACATCATAAATTTCATGTAATCGCCATGCAAGTGAGATAAACGCAATATTAAATAATGTTGGTGACAACACCGATCCCGATCATCGGTCATGTTCTGTCTCCTGTCTTCATCGGCTTGCCGCTTCGTAACAATATTACCAAGTGTAAATCTCCTTGCGTTGGGAAGGTGAGTATATTGAGAGGCGAGGACACCTTCCTAAACCTCTTTGAAAGAAATATAGATCCCAAAGGCGAGGAGCCCCAGAGCAGTCTTGTACAGGGTGTGTAGGAAAACGCTAACCTTCTTTAGGTCCACATGAGGGAAGCGGTGGTAGGTCAGGCCGTACAAGATGTTGCGCTGCTTATAGCGAGCACTGTGACCAGACAGAGACTGTCTTCTTTAAGCATGTCTTTTGAATAAACGGTGGTCCATCGTATCATGAGGGCAATATGATTCGAAGGGTAGTAATGATATGTGTAGGGCGCTCATCTTGTTGGGGAAAGAGACCAAGGACGCTTTCCATGATCTGGGGATTACGGATTTGGAGTTCAATGCGCTCCGGTGAAGTGCAGCTGCGGCAATGAATGCAGATGACTTTAGATTTCTCTCACGTACACTGCATGCCACTTGAGGTGGCAGGTTTCGCCTGAATATATGCCACATTGGAAAACAGCCTCTTTGTTGGCGAAGGAATCATGAGTGAGCCAGATGGGAACGTCATCTGCGTAAATTGTGTAGCCAATACCAGGAAGTGTAGAAAGCGATGTTGAATAGCAGTGGTAATGTAACAGCGCCATGGCGAATGCCTTTATTGGCAGTGGTGAAGGGACCAAAGCGATAAGCTGATCATTGCGGCGCAGTTCGATTAGTGGTGAGGCATTGAAAGATGCGGGTCCCACAGTTGGTGGAGTTGAGTCCCTCCAGTATGGTGTCGGGAGATTTGAAATGAGCTTTTAATGTCCAGAGTGAGGAGGAGATGCTCCTCGCTCCAAGAATGCCCTCAATGGCATACTGTTTCAGGAGGAGAAGAGCATTTTGGGCACAGAGGAGACCGATAAAAAAACTTTTATTAAGTTTATTCTTTTCTTCCTGAGTGGAGCCCTCAATCCAGGACTTCATGCGCCACACCGATCCTGTAAGCTCGCCAGAGCAGCTGCCGCTGGTCTTGTGTGTTGGTGCTGGTCAGAGTGGTCTCAAAAAGAAAATTCAGCTAGCAGCTAGCAGCTATGAGCAGAGGCTCCTTATCGGGAGAGCAAATAGGCTAGCACAGACCAGCAAAGTCCTCAAATAGGAGCCTTAAGATGAGGCCAGTTCTACAAACAATTAGATAGATTATCCACTCACTCATTCACTTTCTCTCACATGACTAGGCGGGGTGTCGCAATCGCTATCCCTAGTCTTCCTTCTGACCAGGTAGACTTCTGCCGAAACGTTCGTGTTCAGGATAAGAGATAGCAATAAAACATTGTAGTGAAGAATTTGAGCAAATGACGCCAGGACGACGACAAGCATTGCTTTCCGGCACACTACGAGCTGGCAGGTGAGTCATCCAGGGCCCAAATTTTAACTGCTATCAGCGGCCTTAATCAGCACCGTACATGTGGTGGGTGTGCCGGAATTCTTTTGGTCAGTAACATTTAGAAAGCGCTATTATGAATGCCTTTCAAACGTTTTATACGCGACCGAAGTTGCGATGTCGGCTGCGTTATTGACGTACTACAGTATCGCGACTTGCTTGCGGTAAAATACCCCGCCCAGTTTGAGCGCGTCGTCCCACTGACTGTGTGCGCCGACGCGTTCATAGAACGACCGGCAGTCGTTAACATCTTGAAGGTTGGTGGCGCTAAAGATTGGCGGATTCCATTGAAGAAGAAACCTGGAGCTAACAGCAGAAGCAGCCGTGGACGCTAGGTCCCGAGGTTGCGGTGCCGGGGTCTTTTATTGAGGTTGGGAGTCGCTAGCTGATGAAATCCATGGTGTGAAGAATAGATCGAATCTCCTGGCCTCCGCCAAGTGAAGATCTTTAACATATGGTGATCATTTGGACCATTTGGTCCGAATCTAACATATTGAAAGGCGAAAGACATATTGTGTTCGTGGGTCTTTTGCTGGTCCGTTATAGCCAGACAAGAGCAGAATTTGAGCAGAAGGCATTGAGTCAGGCGAAGGCGGCATTAATTTAAAACATCTTCATTTACAAAATCTTTTTATGTGTGCCGCCTAGTCCGCTAGCCCACTGGTTATCGTTGCCGTGTTGGCCCTCTCCACCAGCCAGTGCTGAAGGCCACGGTCTTCGTTGAGCAGAATAACTTCGCACTGATACCCCGAAATGTTCGGAATGCGTTTAGCTATCGGATTAATTGGTATGACTTCACCATGCTACCTCTCCGCAGTGAGTAGTCGTTGGGTTCTGTTGGTTTGTAATCTCATATTGATGTTCGCTTCCTACAAATTAATGGATTTATGTAGCGTTGCTTACGCCTTCCTAGTTGTTCTGTGTGGTGCAAAATGTTCGGCCTACATCGTTGAAGCTGCTCAGCACCCCACTTTGTCGCAGGGGTAAATGTCCGTTATAGAAATGTTAGACCATGCCCGTTGGCGGCTTTGTTTCCTACGGTGGAACAGGTGATTGAGGCTTGGGTAGGTGGATAACTAATTACAGCATTAACCTGCGAGACATCCGTCAAGAACGGTTGCGGCATACATTCTGGGAATCCACGAGTAGAAGGGATTTCAAGACGATAGCTTCATCCTCTTTGTGATGGGGGAAGTTCACCGGCGATCCTGAAGGCGATGAGGGAATGATAATCATCACTCCTTTCTTTGTTCCTGCTACGCCCATGTATATGCTGTTGAGTTTCTGGTCCGATCTCTTCTGCACGGCTTCTCCTCTAGCTTTTCTTCTTTCAATACTATATGTGACATGCATATATCCCTTGGAATCTGGTACCATTTGATGCGTCTCTTCATACAGACTTGAATCTGTTGCCACGGGCTTTACCACCATGGGCATTACCGCTGACGTGGAGATTGGTAGTCCGAAGGCCGCCTTGACAGATTCCCTGATCACTGTTTCCAGGTTTTTACTTTCCATGTTGGAGAGTTAATGAAATGGTGTCCCGTATATAATCAAGAGACCATGAAAGATTGCACTAACCAATGATGTCCCTCCTCCGTAGTGGGCCCAAACCCAAGTTTCGAACCTCGCAGCCTGCAAAGGTGGTTCAGTTTGTCTTGCAAGGAGGGGCGCGCAGCAGGGTTTACGGAGCTTCTTCAAAATGCACACCCCTAGAAAAGCCGAGCGCCAGGCCGGGGGACGCTTGTACCCATTTTTACCGGTGGGTGTCCGGCGGTGGGTTTCGAACTAACCACCTCCCGCAGCCGAGACGGGCACTCTAACCACTAGGCCGTGGTGCGTATTTGTGACACGATGTTTCAGGAGGATTTGCTTGGTCGATGAAACAAGCCTCTTCGGAGTAGTGACATTCTGTCGTCCATGCTGCGTATACTGTGCCATGGTCATGATCTCATTCGCTTTCAGTAACGATTGATTTTCTACATGCTCCGTGATGCTCGGTGTTAATGCCATCTTCGGCTTTTTCAGGATGAGCAACTCCGGCCTTTCCGGCATGCACCGGAGGCCTTTTTTTCTTTCTCTCTGGCGGACGGTTCCATCATATCGGCTGGTTCCTGGAGACGCTCCTCGATATCGCCATCATTCCGCGAGTTTCAGGAGGCAGTGATGTCGTCGGTATCCAGTGTTTGAGTTGATGCCCGGGAGATCAGAGAGAAAAAGGCTTAGCAGGTCTTTTATAGCCAGAATGAACGCGTCATTTTACAGTACTGCCCCTTGTGGGGCTCCTTTTCGAGACCACGGCGATGGGATCACAGTTGATTCCACCAAGTTGCAATGCAAAATCATTCTTTCAGGGCTATAAAGAACTGTTGGAGCGGAGCGGATTATAACCAATCAGTCCCTCGTGGGAAGATTATGGAATATCGTGCATATAATGGTGCACTCGATCACGCTACGTGTTTTGCTGCTCCTCTCTCACGCTGATTGCATATGTCGTCATCGTCTTTATTAATTTCTAAACACAAAACATGTGCCGACAAGGATAAACACATATGTGTTTGCACGTCTGCTCGGTTTAATTGCGTTAAAACCCTACCGCATTTTTTATTTGGGGGAGGGAGTGGGGGTGGGGGCGAAGACGAGAATTTTTGCTCCCCAAAAGACTACCAGCGGTCAGACTATAGCCATCCAGTGCTCCGTTTCCGGCTGCTACCAGCCGCCTTAGAAGTCACCCCACAAAGTGCTACAGTACCCAAATATGGTTGGGATAATACATATTGTAACGGGTATTGCGCCAAACGTCCAGGCAACGCCCTGAGCCTAGAAGACTGCCGAAGTCCGACAGCGGTCCGAGCAGCGGTCTGAGCGCGGTTCCAGGCAACCAACTTCGTCGTCTACGCCAACTAGCAACCACTTCATCGTCTACGTCAACTAGCCACTGATTGTCTCCGCTTCGTCGTCGACTATAGTTTGTATCACTGCCCCCCCCCCCCCCTTCTCTGTAGCGTCGACTCGATGCGACGCGGTGCTACTAGGAAGAAGTCAGCGAAAGGGTGCACTAAAGTGTCACAAGGACCCAGCGGCGTTGACGAAAAGTTCAGTCATGTACGATCATGATAGGGCTTCAGCCGAACCACGTGCACGACTTAGGACGCTGTGGCCTTCGGGATGGAGCTGAAGCTACGGGAACAACGGCGTAGGTGACTTCACTAATACGGCGAACAATCTCGTAAGGGCCGAAGTATCGGTGCAGTAATTTTTCAGATAGGCCGCGATGACGAACAGGTGTCCAAACCCAGACGAGGTCGTCCGGCTCGTAAGTGACGATTCTTCGGCTGAGGTTATACCGAGCAGCGTCATTCGCCTGTTGTCGGTGGATTCTGAGGAGTGCTAGTTGCCACGCTTCCTCAGCACGCTGAACAAAGATGTAGGCGTCAAGTTCGGCGTCAGAGCCGCAAGAAGGACTAACTGGCAACATGGCATCCAACGGCGTGCTCACTTGGCGACCGAAGACACGTTGGAACGGGGTCAGTCGCGTCGTCTCTTGAGTGGCGGTATTGTACGCGAAAGTTATATAGGGCAAAATCGCATCCCAGGTGCGATGTTCTGCGTCCACATACATAGAAAACATGTCGGTGAGGGTGCGATTGAGGCGCTCCACCAGCCCGTTGGTCTGAGGGTGATACGCCGTCGCATGTCGATGGCTAGTGTGAGTCAGAGTCATGACCAACCGGATTAGGCGAGCCGTAAAAGCTGTTCCACGGTCAGTGATTACCACGGCGGGGGCGCCATGACGTAGGACAATGTTATGAACGAAAAACTGAGCAACTTCGGCTGCAGTACCTTCAACAAGGGATGCGGTCTCTGCGTACCGTGATAGGTAGTCTGTCGCGACGACTACTCAACGGTTGCCAGACGAGGACTTCGGAAAAGGACCGAGAAGATCCATGCCCACTTGATGGAAAGGGGTCTTCGGCGCAGCAATAGGCTGAAGAAATCCAGCGGGTTTCAATGGCGGAGACTTGCGACGTTGGCAGTCACGACATGAGCGTACATAAGCCCGCACCGATGGGAGTAACCTGGGCCAATAATACTTTTGACGAATTCGTGCAAGTGTACGGCTCACCCCCAGGTGGCCGGCGGTGGGCTCATCATGACAGGTACTCAATATATCTCGGCGCAACTCGGAGGGAGAAACGTCTCTTCACTGTTAGCGAAATTTCGCTTGTACAGCACGTTACCCCGCAGAGTGAACGTTTGAAGCCCACGATGAAAAACACGGGGAATACGGGCGTCGACGCCCTGCAGATAGTCGACGAGTGACGCTAACTCTGGGTCCATTCTCTGCAGCTGCGCTATTCGGGTTGTACTAATAGCCCCCAGAAAGGGAAAATCATCGGCCGTTTCTTCTGGACATATGGTGATGGGCGAGCGCGACAGACAGTCAGCATCCTGATGCTTCCGTCCTGATTTGTATACGACTGTTACGTCATACTCTAGTAATCTAAGGCTCCATCTAGCCAATCGTCCTGAGGGGTCTCTGAGGCTCGCGAGCCAGCATAATGAATGGTGGTCGCTTATAACGCGGAAAGGTCGGCCGTAGAGGTATGGTCGGAACTTGGTGAGGGCCCATATTACCGCCAGACATTTTTTCTCAGTTGTTGAATAGTTGGTTTCGGAGCCGGTAAGTGTTCGGCTCGCGTAAGCGATGACCCGTTCTGCACCGTCTTGCCACTGAATTAGTACTGCACCAACCCCAACGTTGCTGGCATCAGTGTGAACGTCAGTTGCGGCGTTTTCGTCAAAATGGCCTAGTATCGGAGGATTCTGTAGGCGGCTGCGAACCTCAAGGAAAGCTGTCTCTTGTTCACTTCTCCACAGGAACGGCGTGTCATCACGAGTCAGTGTGGTTAGCGGTTCTGCGATGTGCGAAAAGTCTCGTACAAAGCGTCTGTAATAGGAGCACAAACCTAAGAACCGTCGAACCGCTTTCTTGTCAGTAGGGTGCGGAAAACCAGAAACGGCAGCTGTCTTTTCAAGGTCCGGGCGAACACCTTTTGCGCTGACCACGTGACCAAGGAAGCGAAGTTCCTCAAAGCCGAAGTGACATTTCTCCGGTTTGATTGTCAGATTGGCGTCTCGGAGAGCTTTCAACACAAGGCGTAACCTTTCTAGGTGTTGGTCGAAGGTGGTCGAAAATATGATATCGTCCAGGTAAACCAAACACGACTGCCACTTCAAACCGGACAAAACGGTGTCCATCATGCGTTGGAACGTGGCCGGTGCCGAACATAGGCCGAACGGTAGCACCTTAAACTCACAAGCCATCGGGTGTCACAAAAGCCGTCTTCTCCCGGTCTCTCTCATCCACTTCTATTTGCCAGTACCCACTTTTTAGGTCTAGCGACGAGAAGTATCGGGCATCTCGCAGTCGATCGAGTGCGTCGTCTATGCGGGGAAGTGGGTAAACGTCCTTTTTAGTGACGAGATTAGGTTTTCTGTAATCGACACAGAACCGCAGAGTATTGTCCTTCTTTCTGACGAGAACAACCGGCGAAGCCCACGGGCTTGTAGACGGCTGAATGACATCGTCGGAAAGCATTTCGGTGACCTGTCTCTGAATCGCTGCTCGTTCCGTTGGAGAAACGCGGTATGGGCGTTGGCATACGGAGCGCGTGGTCTCCTCTGTTATTATACGGTGCTTAGCGACCGGAGTTCGGCCCACTTTGGAAGACGTTGCGAAGCAGTCTGCAAAATCTGCCAAGACAGCCGAAAGAAGATCCTTCTGAGCCGGCGATAACTCGGTGTTTATTTCGACTGGTGGCAGAACGTGACGAGGTCCAGTGTCGTCTTGATGGGCTTCTTCCACGGTGCACAAATGTGGACACTCCGCGACGTCTTGGAGGAAGGAGATTACCATGCCTTTGACGAGGTGCTGAAATTCGTTCGAAAAGTTGGTGAGCAGAACGGTAGTGCAGCCACCCCGTAGGTAGACGAGGCCTCGGGCAACAATGAGACCCCTCTCAAGCAGCAGCGGGATATGACCCTCCGTAATGCCCTCAAAGTCATGAAATAGGTCATTCTGCACGCGCATTACGACACTGCACCGTGGTGGCACCGTGACATCATCCTCCACAATACGCAGAGCATGGCTACAGGGATCGCGGGTGTCTAAGCGTGCCACTGCCCGTTTGGTCGAGAATGACCCGTGCCTCGTGTAGGTCGATGACAGCACCGTTTGTCTGCAGAAAGTCGAGCCCCAGAATCTCTCGAACATTCGCGCAAGACAACGAATTCCCCAACGTAGACGAAACCGCGGATGCTAATTCGGGCTGTGTACCTTCCGGCCGGGCTAATGAGGTGACCTCCAGCCGTGCGAATGCTAGGGCCCAACCATGGCGTCACAACTTTGCTCAAGTCCTGGGCGAGGGCGTGGCTCATCACTGAATAGTCTGCACCGGTGTCAAGTAACGCGATCGTGTTAGTTTCGTCAAGTGTCACGCACAAATCAGAAGTAGACCGTCGGATGCTGTCGCTACCCTGCCCCTGTGAGAAATCAGCGTATCGGTGTATCGGCGGCGGAGGATCTTCAATTTTTTTTTACAGCAGCGGCCCTGCCTCCGGAGACCGCTGGAATTAGTTTTCCCGGTGTGGACTTTGAGAACGCCGCTCAGTATTGCTGGGGTCTCTGCGAGGGCTTGGGGAACGGTACCGCAGCGGAGATGACGATCCTGAGTCATAGCGCCTGTATCTCCCAGGCCTCTGACTGGCCGACAGATGAGCTTCTATTTCGAGCGGCCGTTCGCCGTTCCGTGGACAGGGCGCATCGGGTGCGAAGCCGCGAAGTCCCACTCGGCGATACGGGCATGCACGGTGGCCGGCCTCCTCGCAGTGGTAGCAGATTGGCCTGCGGTCCCGCGTACGCCACACGTCCGACTTGCGAGGGCGTGTAACAGGCACCACAGCTTGAGCCGATTCGTCATACGGACTGATGTGACTAACCACCGGTGTCGGGTCAATAGGACCACAGGCAGCTGCTTGACGTGCGACGAACGCGTACGTTCGTTTGTCGTCGACCCGTGGAGGCATGGTAGCGACAGGACCGTAGGCAGCTGCCTGAGGAACAACGGATGTGTGCGTGGGCATTTCATCGCCGCGCTGCAGTACGTTGGTGACCGGGAATTCACGAGCAGCCTGGCGTACTTCATCTCTGATGATTTCGGTCAGTGAGGTCACTGGCGCACTTTGAGACAGACGGAAACGTTGGAGTTCCTCTCGAACAACCGACCGAATGAGGTCACGTAAGGCGTCCGCACCGCCTCCATGGCACGACGAAAAAACATCTGGGGCCAGACTGCTGACATCTCGGTTGTACTGCCGGGCCCGTTGTTGGAGCGTCGTTCCCATGGTCGTTGCTTCCGCGAGGAATTCAGCAACGGTACGCGGTGGACTGCGAACGAGGCCCGCAAACAGCTCCTGCTTCGCATGAGGTGGCGAAGCTTCGTCTCCTCTTTCATATTGGGGTCTGCGCGCTGGAAAAGACGGGTCATGTCTTCACAGAACATGCGTACACTTTTATTTGGCAGCTGGTTTCTGGACTGAAGTGCAGCTTCAGCTTTCTCGCAGCGATCGGCGTTGGGGAAGGTGGTCAGAAGTTCATGGCAAAATGCTTGCCAGGTGGTAAGCGCGCCCTCGTGGTTTTCGAACCACGTACGCGCAGACTCTTCTAGGGCGAAGTAAACATTATTGAGCTTTCGCTCGTCACTCCAGCCGTTGTACCGAGCCACTCGCTCGAAGGTAGCCAGCCAATCCTCAGCGTCTTCGAAGACGTCGCCGTGAAAAGATGGTGGTGTTCGCGGCGGGTGGCAAAGGATCGGAGCTGAGAGCCTGGGATCAGTGGCCATGTCGAGGTGGCTCGAGAGTTGCGGCTGCGTGATCCTCATAGGGGTGGAAAGGGGCCCAACCTCAGGCGACTGTCCGCGGAGGCGGCGACTAAGTCGCTGGTGGACCGGAGTCAGATCCGTTGTGAAGCGTGTAAACGTGGGAAAACGTACCCAGCGCACTCCACCAGACTGTAACGGGTATTGCGCCAAACTTCCAGGCAACGCCCTGAGCCTAGAAGACTGCCGAAGTCCGAGAGCGGTCCGATCAGCGGTCTGAGCGCGGTTCCAGGCAACCAACTTCATCGTCTACGTCAACTAGCCACTGATTGTCTCCGCTTCGTCGTTGACTATAGTTTGTATCAATATAAATAACGGTTGAAAAGAAACGAGGTAAGAAATAAGTATAGAGACAGGGGACGTCGCCGGCGTTCCGACTCAACGTAACGGGCTATAGCTCGGGGACGCTTGCCAAATTTATTGAAACTTTCTTTTTACTCTCTCTTCATGACTTGTAGTCGACATTAGCTCGAGCACGGAATAGGCTTGAAGGTGTGTGAAATTATCACGGTTATTTGATGCTTATTTTATTAAAAATCTAACCAAACATGTAAAAAAAATCAAAGCAAAAAATAAAAGCTGGTTTTGAGGAAATCAGTAGTGCAGGAAATGCCTCAGATCACAGTGGAGACCTCTACCATGCCGTGGAGGCAAAGAGAAAGGTGTACGGTTCATGAGGTTTAACGTCTCAAAGTCACTCATGCTATGAGGGCGCCGTAGCAGCAGGCCCTGTCGGCCATTTCGAATACATCGGGTTGTTTAACTTGTTTCAAAATTGCACAGCTAGCACATAGACGCATTTGAGTTTCGCCTCCATCGCAACGCGGCCGGGGTTGAACTCGGGTTCCCCGAAGGATTAGTCCAGCGCCCTAATCACTGAGGCACTGCTGTGGAGAAAGAGAGGAAGTTGGGATGGCAATAAGGAACACGCAGAAAGACGAGACGTAGCTAGTGTGTTCGGAATAATTTTGACGGCCTGCGAATTTTGGGCGTTTACTTATAAGTTATATCGCACAGTACTCGGGCGCCTCATCGCAGCATGCTAGAAAAATGCAACGAAAGGGCAGGGTTGGCCTAAATAGATTATCCGAAGGCCCCTCCCGCATATCCATTTCGTTCCTCATGTAACGCAACATTAATTTCTTTATAATTCGACTAATAAAGAAGATCGTAATTATTTGAGCATGGCATACAGTACCATTTGCACGAAGTAAATGATTGCTTTGAATGCCTTCTACTGCTCCAGAGCGAAGAAGCACCTCGATTTTACCACTTTGGTTTATATTCAATTCGCAGGGCTAGACAGACGAAACGTATCGCTTGTGACCGTTCACGAAAACCGCGCAGTGTCTAGTGGTGCAGCGCACTACAGTACATACCGGACGAAAAAGCAACAAGACGCGGGTCGCAGGTGGCAAAGCCAGAATTTTTTTATGGCACAAGGAAAACAGAGAAAGTGCGTCCAAGTACGGGAGAGAGTACGAAATGCACTACTTGAAGCAGTTTAGGCGGAACGCTGTCTTGCAGGCACTCGGTCTGATGGGGACACCGCGAAACTCTCGGGCCACCTGCGAGGTGGCGAAGTTCAGAGAAAGGGTATATATGATATTAGGGTTGAAGCTTGTACTCCGAAACACAGTCATTGGTCCCGAAATCAAAGGAGCGCAAAATGAAAGGCTGTGGTATATTATATATATATATATATATATATATATATATATATATATATATATATATATATATAGCCAGAGGCCATGTGCGGGACATGTCCGGGCTCCGGCCGGGAGTATTGATATTCATGCTGCGGCTTGGCTTGTTGAGCAGCAGCAAAAGAAACAGACACGCTCAGCTCAGCTAGCTGAATCACGCTTCTTAAATGAAAAGAATTGATACTCTACGGCTCCTTTCTTTTGATCATTCGTGCTTGGAACTTGGCAGCACCGCAACCCTCCTCAGAAACTGCGGACAGGATTGACGAGCAGAGTGGCACGGTGCTGAGGCTTACGAAACCAACTCTTGGCTTTGTGGCTACCAGAGCAACAGAGAGGAGTAGTTCAGTCTTTTCTCTCAATTCCTTTCGTGCTTTCTTCCACTTTTATTGGCATCGGTGGAGCCAACATTCATTGAAAGCTAGCTAGTGGACAAAATAAGGCTAATTTGAATGATTTCCTTTCTGGGATACTTATGGCGCGAAGCATAAACGGTCGAAGAAAGCAAACAAACGTTTTGCGCACTGTGTGTGAAACCTGCACTAAGCAAAACCGTCATGGATAATTTCGACCTCTAGGGTTCTTTATTACTTTCCTAACCGCACCGGCTTCCATCGAAAACCCGTTGGCGGCGGTAAAGAAATCATATTTTCCCGCTTTCAAAGCTGATGATGATGATGCTCAGGGCCATACCCTTTGAAACGGGTCGGCACCAAACTGGCGTTCTCAGACGGCTAGAGCCATCCAGTGGGCAATAGTGGAACTAATCAGCGCAATGTGTCTTGCTATCTGTCCGCGTTTCTAGCGCTGTTCTAACATAATACGCAACCAACTCGCCCAACAATCCACTTTGCCCTGCCCATGAGATTTGATTCCCCCCTCCCCTTCCGCTGCCCTATGGAGACGGCGCACGCGTCGATGCACAGCGCTTTAGACATTCCCACCCCGTGGTGCCATATCTAGCTAAGTAAACGCATGCCCCGCATCACTCCTACCCGTCTGAATTAGCGTTGCGAAATCTATTTAATAACTGTTACTTGACGGCACAAAGGTCCTCATCAATAGTTTTTGTATCATAAATATTTTCTTAACGTCGGTAAGAAGCTGGATGATATAGTTCATTTTGTTTACAAAGAGAAAAATATATTTAATTTGCAGTTTATCATAATCTCTGATGATGCTCAAATATTTTTGATTTTTTTAAGATATATTATTAATAGAATTGTCACCTTTTGTTGGCGACATTATTTTTGTTGGCCATGTATCTGAAAATTTGATAGGTATTTGTTGACCATAGAGACATGACCTATATCTTATATCTCTCCAATATGTGTGTTAGCTGCCTGATCGAACCTATTTGCTGCCCTGTCACCTTGTGCTGTTTGCTTTCAGCTTATCCGGATGTACAATGCCGCTGAGACACGAAACCAAACAATTATCTCGGCTAATCCACTTGCTTGTTCGTTTTGAGTTCATGAATACTTCCCATAGAGGGGACGTTAATGGATAGTTTTGTTTTATACTGCTGGGTTAGTAAAGCTCAAACCGATTTAATAAAGCTGTATTTCTTTAACAACAATATAGTAACACATTTCTCGCCGAGCTTTAATACTCTGCACCTATTTGTTATCATGCAAGTGTTCAATGGTGGTCACCGCCTGCAGAACAAGTCCCATTAAGGCGACAGAAGAATTCCTTCCGGATGCTTTTCAGCAAATTCTTTGATTGGTCGTTGGTGTCTTTGACTGTTTAGGGTAGTGGGTACGAAGATGTTTCACTTATACCCCCACAGGAGTTGCATCGAGGCACCTATAGGTAACCCGATGCATTAAATCAATTGATCATTAATTTATTAGCGCTTAGGGTAGTGGTTAATGGCTGAAACTATATAGATGACCCTGTACCTCGAATCACATACTTTGCTCGACTTTCCTATCTAAATCGTGATACAACCGCTCGCCGTACAGCGTACATCTGTTAAGCTTGATTTGAATTGGTCTATGGAGTTTAGCGTACCAAAGTGTCTTAGGCTATGATGGACGCTGTAGTGGTGGGCTCATAAAATTTCGACCACCTCGGGTTTCTTAAACGTCCACTGACATCTCACAACACACAGGACATGCCTTGCTTTCGCCCCATCAAAAACCCCGGTCGCCGCACTGATGGTCGTTGATGGCCGTCGAGCACTAATGGTCGACGGATTGTGCGAGGTCACGTGACCGCATGACCATTTAGGATGAAAGCAGAGACGTGAATCGTGCTGTCCGGCCCCCTTGGATTTACGGCTTCGTTAAAGTGGCATTTTATATGCGCGTCGCGTTGTGTTTTATATAATGCAACAGCTTACGGCTATATATGCCGATGAGTATGTGCGGTAAATAGAGGCAAACATAAAACTATCAGTGATTAATCGAGCAGCGAAGCACATATGAAAAAAACAATAATCCCCAGAAGGACCCGCAGTTACACCCTCCCGTACCACATATTGACTACTGTTTTCAGCCAGTATTAAAGCCCCTTGGCCAGTATCGATATGTTGCGCCCTCTGGGAGTGGTTAAAAATTTGTCTGCTACTGGTTGAAAACTGCCTTGGCGCCAGCGAAATGACGGTGCGTTTTCTTGACAGCTAGCGCCATCTATCGCATATGTCTGTCACGAATATTAACTGCACATGGCCTCCGAGATTAGCTAGGGCGGCTGTGGTTGGTGGTTTTCAACCAGGGGAGAGGCGCGCATGCGCAGAGCGGCCTTGTGAAAAAGGTTGATTCTGATCGAATCACGCAAGTGCTACAAACCAAATCGGTGCACAACGCTCCTTACTGCCAGATTCCACCTCTGTGCAAAATGCAAGCCCGGTCAATGCCAGCCGTTCTTAAGAGGTCTCTAGAAGGTCACACGCACCTTCAGGAGGCGCCCTCTGTCGCCGCACGTTCGGAGGTTCTCGCGGAAGGATGCATCCGCGTCCAGCCAAAGGCGACGCTTTTGTTCCAGCTTCTCCTCGAGTTCGGCAACCTCGGCTAGAGACTCCTGTACCTTTTCTTCGAGCACGGCAACTTGGCTGCGACGACGACGCAGCGTGTGCTCCCAGTCCTGGGGCGGTTAAGTGGGAGTTTAAAAAAAAGAAATATAGATGATTTACACATGACACCACCACAAAATCTTTAGCATACAGTTTTATGTGAAAGAACGTCCGGCACAGTTATATCAATCCGTAATTGTGTCTGCGTGACCTATGTGTACTGTGTCGGAATCAGAATACAAGTTTCCTGGAAGGCTGATTATGATCTCCCCCATCTCGCCTGAAAGGAGGGTCCGAGTTGGTAGCCCTCGCCAAATCAGCCTGGTCGCATGACGTCAGGAAACCCTAAGACCATTCAGTGTCAGTGCATGCCAGCCATTCACCAGAGGCGTTATAGCTATTCAGCTTGTTGAAAGTTCCTCAAGGTGGGAAGGAATGTGCTGTATGAGGGCGTTGATGAGGTCGGTACTAAGGAACATTCCGAAAATAGACGAGGAAAGATGAACCGTACAAGTCCTTCAGAGGACAAGTACGGCTAATGATCGCATGCTACTGGACACAAATTCACACATTAACGATGCAAGAGTCGTCTGAGTGACAGCGTAGATTCTGCGATGTATCAACAAGCTGCGACGTCTCAGCACTGACCAGATTACACTGACGGCGGCTAGACTAGATGACGCCGAAAAATACTTGTTACGACATCAAGCTCAGAAAAAAACCAGAGGGCCTGTAAGAAGGAATTAGGCGTGGGAAAGAAAAGGAGAGCGCATTGCTGCAGACCCGCCGCTGAGAGGCATTTCAGTTTTTCTTGATAATGATAGTGCAATGCGTTCAAGCGGCACGTATCAACTGAGTGGCAAATTGTACAACGGAAGCCTTCCGGTTGCACTATCGAGTCGACATAGACTGACAGAGCAGACGCACATATATATCTCAAAGTGATCGAGTGAGCGAGGCTCAACACTTTGAGGCCGCAGGAGTTGACTTCGCAAGGGCACTATAGGTGAGATGAGAAAATTTTTGTACGACTCTTAATATCACGCTTTTCAACCGAGCTGTAACCTGAGCAGGGCAGTTTAACTTTCAAAAGACATGTCATTCGAGTCGGTTCTGATGCCCAGACATTTTATTCGATTATTTGTAGTATCCTCAGGGTGCTGGTATAAGTTACAGAGGGGAAGATGAAGAGGTACACCTCCTGATCTCAAGAAGAGGTGTACCTCAGACGAGGAACTATAACGCGTTTTCCTTTAAGAACGCCAACAGAGTTTGGTCCCTATGTCCTCAGTCCGTATGTCCCCGAATGGGGACACTTTCTTGAGCGTGTGCAGTCATCCACCGAAAGCTTGCTTCAATTCCAAATTCATATTTCCCGCCTGGGAAAATCCTACTTTCTCGACCGTCCGGAAGATGGCCCGGCGAGAGCAACAAAAAGCGAATTCCAAGATGGCATCTCCCAGCAAAAATGAAGCGCTAGCTGCCGTTCTCTACGTGAGTACTTTTTTTTTAATCACATAATGTTCGCTGACACCTTAATTGGAGAGTATCACAGGCGTTTTAAAGGTATGCGCACAGTTTGAGTGGAGTTTTGTGTGCTACTTCACTGCTATTGGTCGTTAAAGGCTGCCTGGACGTCCCCGAACGGGGACCGGGCACCGGGCCTCAACTATGCCTGTGTCACTTTCAGCGAGGTACTCGACAATGAGATCCAGGCCCTCCTGCAAGAAACTGACGCTGATCTATCAGGTTCAAAGGACATCAACAATTGCGCTATTTACCGGATGAATATTACGGCACAGAATCAAAAATTAAAGACAGCATGGATGATACAAACGACCGGCGAGAAACAGCACAGACCGCACTGGAATGGAGCAGCGGAACGTACGTATTTTCAAGCTTGCAAACTCGCAGTAAGTAAATTAAATAGCAGTTTGAAGGCGATAAGAATTAGTTTTGGACTTAAATGCGCTTTTTTTTTTCTTCTTTTCAACCAGATTTCCTGCATGGACGATAGAAAAAGAAGGGCTGAGGAGTCGGCGTACCAAGACATAAACACGCCACTGAAGTATTTTTTGAAATACTTTCCTGAAGAGTTCTGGGAAGAATGCGCGTTCCAGGCAAACCTGTACTTTGTTCAGGCGAGAGGAAAGCCTGTTCAAACAGATTCTAAGGAACTCAACATTTTTGTGGGCACCCAAATTGCCATGAGAATCCGGAAGCTTCCAAGGGTGAGGCTTTACTGGTCTAGAATGTTCAGAGTCGAGCTAATTGCACAGGCAAGGACCCGAAACAGATGTTTTGAGCTCAGGAGTATGTGCACTTCGTTGACAAGATATCAATAACCACGAAAGAACAAGAGGAAAACAGGCTGTTCCTACTGAAGCCAATCATCACCGCATCCAGAAATGCCTGCTTGGAGCAACCTCGATCTCGTGAGGTATATATTGATGAACCAAATATGATTCCGTTTTTAGGAAGATGCCCTGCGCGGCAGTGTGTTCTGTCGAAGTCAAATCCCGTTGACCTTAAGGATTTTGTGATGGCATCCCCAGATGGCCTGGTTTTAGATTTTGCTATTTACGTTGGCAGGGGCACAGTCTGCGATGAAGACATGCGGGCTTTCGGACTTAATGGCAGCGTTACCTGGAAAACTTGTCGAAACGTTAACGCGGAATCAAAACAATTCCGTCTTCACAGATCGGCAATTTTCAGACCTCAAGATTGCCGAGCATCTAGTGGACCAAAATGTGTTTCACAATGGAACAGTGATGAGGAACCGGACTGGAAGAGTTTCGCCTACAATACCGCAGGACCGGGATATGCAGTGAGATGACTCAGCCAGCAAGGTACGCAGCGAAAGCAAAATGTGCCTATTCAAGGACAACAAATTCGTCCTAGTTTTATTCACTGCATTTGGCATCGCGCCAGAGGAAAGTTGCCAAAGATGGTACAAGGATGAGAGAAAAAAAAAGTGAAGCTGAAACCCCAACCGAATGCGGTAGCAAAGTACAATCAATTCATAGGCGGAGTGGACTCGATTGACCGCTTCGTTTCTTACTATCGGATATCTACGCGAACACAAAAGTTGAAGGTCCGCGTTTTCGCACAGTTTCTTGATATGATCTGCTGCAATTGATGAACTGAGCACGAAATGCTATGTGAGCAAAGTAGGACTCCAACGAAGGAGCGGCTCGACCTGCTGGAGTTCAAAGCGGTCAATGCGGTTTATTTAACCCAAGGAGAAACGCGGCGCTCCAAAGGACCTAGAGAAGACGAAGCCGAAAGTGACGAAAAGGCAGAACCAAGTGCACCACAGAGGGGCAAAGTCATTCCTCTGCCTTCGGATGACATCCGATATATTACATGAACGGACACTTCCCAGGGCAACAGAAGCTGAGATTCCACAACAGATGCCGAAATCCAGGCTGCACTGATGAATCATCATGAGTAAAATGCGGAATATTTCTGTGTTTGCAAAACCGAAGTCTAGACTTCTTTCCACTTTCACTGCCACCTTCATCCCTTCCCTTACGGCGCGGTTCAGGTGTCCACATAGCAAGTGTGACAGATACTGCCTTTCTCTTCCTGTGAACCAATTATTATTATTATTATTCTAGACTTCCGAACGCGTTGAGCCTCAAAGTCTCAGATCGAGGACAGCCACGTTTCATGACTTTTTTTCTTCTTTTCAGAATAAATTTTCCTGTACTGATTTGTGTATAGAAGTGCCAAATACACAAGCTTGAAACAAACTACGCTGAAACTGCTTTCTCGGGACTGACCACATGGTTCTTGACCACATGGCAAAGTTAGGAATCAAACACAGTTTAGCGCGCCCTACTGTGAGGTGGCTTTTATGAACGACTCGTCGGATTAGCCTACTTCTGCTTAGTGAAGTTATTGGATTCAATATATTCTCTCCTTTTAAGAGATAGCAAAATACAGGCAGAACTGAATCAGTTTTAAAATCTTGACCTTTAACTCAACTCCGCTACGACCAGAAAGAGCAAAACCTTATTGCCCTTGTTTCTGGGTCCCACATCACTGTCTGGTTTGTAAACAAAACGAAGTAGACCAGGTCAATATATGTATACACAGGCTGTGGACCTGACACCAGCGGATCTCAGAAGCTGACTGGTGCAGATTAACCAGGCAGTTCCGTGAGGAGCTGCGAAGTGTGGAACAAGAATACCGAGGAAACCCCATCAATGAAGCTGAGTTGATTTTTAATCGTTGAAGTCTGCAACCACGACTGCGATGGAAGACTGCAAGGTTCGAGAAACTGTTTCCGGAAAGAGACGGGAAGATGAGATTGCGTCTGCTGAGGCTACCTGGAAGATCAAGGCTCAGGCAACGAAGACAACTCGAAGACAGCTTATATTGGCTTCAGAAGTTCGGATATTAAATTGCTCTTGACGTCATCGCAGTTTGCTTGCAAAGAGCTGTGCAGGAAAATACCTGTAAAAAAAATTCATATTACACTTTGCAGCTTTAGTGTCCGAAAGCTCTTTATCGTTAGAGAGTGTCAGTCTAGCAATATAGGTCCATTTGTTCTTTGTAGCTCTTTAGAAAGCAAATCCTGTGATGTTTGACCCTATTGAGCTAGAGGCTGATTCACATTCGTTTTTTTTTTTTTCATTTCGAAAGCAATACTACTCGCACTTTCAAGCCTTCGCATGACCCGGCCGCCGTTACGTCTTACCCACGTGACGCTGTGACGTCACACCCCGCTTGACACACGGGCTGGCAGGAGCTGCCAACGTGAGTCTCTCGTTTCACATGGGACGGTTATGTCAGAATCAGCCTGCTAGGACCCAGGCATTCACGTTACCCCTATAGGCCACCAAGGCACGTTCATACGGCTTGGTTAAAGCGGGGCTTTATATGTGGGCTGAGGAAGAAGGAAAAGAGAAGAACGCTCGGTCACCCGCAGCTAATGCTTTCTGTCAATATTTGGCTAAGCAGCGTTGAACCCTTGTAATTTTTTCATAAGAGTACGCAACTTCATAAATTATTAAACAATAATTTTAAATAAAGTGAAAACTTTCGACCCGAAACCAAAACTTCTGTACACGTCCCGGAGGGCAGCGCGCGACATCAGTGATGACGCTACTCTCGGCAAGCGAGCCGCATGTGCGACCTGTCGAATTTTGCCGAAAGAGAATCGGCGATCGAACAGCATGCAAGAAAACCGAGCTCTAATCAATAATTTCTTCTTTCTACATGCGACAGCTTCGGTGCTGATGACTCGCCATTTACAGATGACCAGCCGCCAGGACTAAGGCCTGATTAAGAAGACGCTGGTGGAGTACAGCAAGTGACGCTTTTAGTGCCAAAGAAGTACTTCGGAGGGCCTAGCAAAATCATCTTAACACTTGTGCTATCGCTTTGATTGTCCTAGCTATTTCGTAAAGTTGCAGCTCCATCTGCGCATGCGTAGATGAAACTGGCGCATGCGCAGTACCTAGCTTGCGCAAGAGTACCTAGCTTGCGCAGACAGTGTTTTCCACGTCTAGTCGTCTAATAACCTTTAAACGTTTAGCGACTATCTTGACGAGACATTTCGCTAGTGGGCGCACCAGTCGTTGCAACTCCTCGAGGAACTACAGGGCGCGAAACTGTGGCAGACTGCGTCTAGTGTGACATCGTCGTGCGTGGGCTATCTTCAAAAGTTTATTTGCAAAAAGCCTAAACTGTCACCTGCAGTGTCATTTGACGCACACAATTTTAACTCCGAGAATATCTCGCAGTACAATATTTTTTTCATATTTTTGAACATCAAAAAGCTAGGACCACGTGTTGGAATCCCTGTGAACACGGGAGACCACTGTGATTCGGTATACCTTTCGCTTGTGCTGGACAGCGTGCGAGTCCATGAGGGAAGCCATAAGCCGGGCGTTGCGCATGTACCGCCCTGAGGCCACGGTGGACGCCGGTTGGCGGTGGACTTGCAGGTCGTCATGTTCCTCTGCGTGCACCACAATGGCCGGCACGGGGCTGGAGTTGTACGGATCCATCGTGGCTACATGGTGCCAGTCCAAGTGGTTGGCCAGGACGAATCCTGCGCTGCCATTGCCATAAAACCTGTAATAGGTCGTGCACCGGGCCAGGCATTCGCTATGAGAAAGTGAAAGGCGTAGTATACAACTGTGTTACTTTTTGATGTACACTTGTACTCTGAGGAAAGAAATGAACGTGCGCTATAGAATTAAAAACGCGAATAGAAAGAGGTGCCGTACTGGGAGGTTGAATAATCGCGATCACCTGGAGTTCCTTAATACATGCGTAGACATGCACACACAGACAGAGTATTTATTGGTTTAAAGGAAAGGCATAATCTGTCACACTTCCTCTGTGTACACCTCAACCGCACCGTAAGGGAATATAGGAAGGTGGAAATGAAAGCAGAAAGAGAGAAAGAGGAGTCGTAGTTGAGGGTTAGCGACTAATTGATTGATTGAATGTCCTTTATTGAATGGGAAGGCTCATGGCCATGGATGGGGGTAAAGGGGAGTAGACAGAATCTTCATTGTTTAGGTCGTCACTCAAGTCATATTGCTCTAACCAGGCCACTAAGGGAGCCATACTAGCAAATATCTGTGTGTTAGCATCAGTTTCTAAAAGGGAACGGTAGTTCAGGCGGTAGGGTTTGATCTCGGAGCGTTCAGTAGAAAAACGCAGGGCAATCCCAGAGTAGATGAGATATGCCGCCGCGAGTTGGAGTCGTACAGTGGGGGCACGTAATCATTTCCTCTGTATACTGACGCCAGCGGGCCATAATACGTGGCGTGTATGCCGCATGGGCGATGAGCTTATTCAAAAAGACTTCTTGACTTCGGGTGAGGTGGGTTTTCGCGTAAAAGGTGGGTCTGGTGTGGCCACCTGCATTCGATGCTGACTGAGGCTACGAAGACTGGTCCGAGCATAGTGCATAAGGGCAAGAGAAGGCGTGTGTTGCCCGCCCAAGGTCGAGTAAGGATGAAGCAAGGGGGGTGGGGAAGTAAATGTGGACATCCCACCTGCCAAGGCAGCCGCGACGTGCGCCGCCGCATTGCCCCCCGATTCGTCCGAGTGACCTGGGGTCCACTGAATAACGACAGTTCTGATCGCGAGTTGGTGGCGTTTAAGGAGGCGCTGCATGGCCGTAGCAGTTGCATCTTGTGAACCCGAAGTAGCGATTTCCTTGTAAGCTTCATAGGAATCAGTAAGAATACGTATTGAACCAGTTCCGTTGCAAGGCACTCCTGACAAGGCTCCCCAAATCGCGAGGAGTTCAGCATGAAGAGGGGTTTAGGCCACCTGGGGATCTTTAACATGCACTGATATCACATAGCGCGCGGACGCCTCTCTGTTTCGCCTCCATTAAAATGTAGCCTCCGGTGGCCGGATTCAAACCCGGGTACTCCGGTACAGCAGTCCGTCCTCTTAACCACTGCGCCACCGCGGCTGGGCACATACACACGCTTCTTTTGCGTCTCGTCTCCATCGAGACGTGGCCTCCGCGGCCAGGATTTGGTTCAGCATCCTCGAACTCAGAAGCCAGACCCTGTGTGCTCTTATTCACTGCGTAATGCTGTGACAAGCATCAGTGCAAGATTAGCGAGAGACAGAGAGGTATGTTTCTCAACAATACACGCAGCGCGCGGCAAAGTGCATTGTAGTGATAAAGTTCTACGTCACCACTCATCCTCCAGTGGCGCCCATGGTGGCAGGGACGCAGGCGGCATCACGATAGGCCAGCATCCGAACCGGTCATGCCTGCTCGTCAGGGCGTCATCTGTACGCGGAGAGTCGACACTTAATCTCCCAGCAGTCGACGCTGCTGCGCGGCGTGTCCTAACGCCATAACCAGATGGCGCGCCGTGTGCGAACGAGGGCATGCCGAGAAAGCGTTCCGCGTGAACATGGGACATTGGAAAAGCCGGCTTGGCTATCGGCCGGTGAACCTGAAAACAGCGTAATCGGGAAGCGGTTATTAAAATTTGGAGGCCTATGTCACACGGCCGTGGAAAAGCAACGAGAAGTGCGCGGGGTACTAAGTCAATGAAGCATTTCAATTGCGGATAACGTATTAGGCAAGGCAGAAAAGAGAACGATAAGTGCTTTGTTCCCCGTTGGATCGGCCTACCTCAGCACTACCGAACCCGCACCGTATTGGCTTTCCCTTCACATATCCGTACCTTTAACACGACAACTGAACAACCGAATCTCCGGATCACTGGTACAAAAGGCCATCTTCTCTTTCTTACCTAGGCTTCGCTGTAGAACCACACACAAAACGTCCGCGAGTATAAGTGCACTTGGCAGTTTGACCGGCGTATAAAAATATAACATAAAAATACAGTGTTCCCCTGCTTTCATGAACGAACCGTAATATGTTTTTTACCGGATGTAGACCGCTACGAACTCTGGCAGTAGCGTCATAGGTCGCTGTCAGCGGATTTAAATGTTGATTGATCTGAATTCGTTTAACGAAACACCTTATTTTTATCTCCGTACCATTACACTACCAATGCAAGCACTAAAGTAAAAGGGACATACTATTTGCACTACATTCGAACACAGATATATATTCGAAGCAAGGTATTTCGAGTTTTACTCGCACACAGATTATCCCCTAGAAAATTCGATATATCGGCCTCCAATTCGCCGGTCATCCGATATATCGAATTTAGCGCAGTGCCTCAGCATGTTGCGCTTCTCGTAACGGGACTTAATTTATTACTTCTTGCGCGCAGAGATGGGACGGCGGCATGATATTAGGCAGCATGCTGCTAGCGCTATAGCGTTTTGATATCACGTCACCAGCTGAACGTGGGGTTTACCTGAAAGGTATCTTCGGTATATTGTAATTATTGTAGGGCGAAAAACCTTTCTTGGCTCATGCGTGGCATCCAGAGCAAGTGTCAAACGAGACAGATCCATAGCCAACCCAACAGTAGCCAAATAGCAAGCCAACCATGGTGAAAGTGGCTAAAGTATCTAAATATTTGGTAATCAATAGCCGAAAGCTATAGCGATTTCAGAAAGGTCGTAGGTCAATTCAGAAGTCCAGTACTATGAAAGGGGCCAGTTGGTTCTGCATGTTGGTCCTTGGCGCTCTAGGACACACTAGCAGTTGGAAAAACGTGAAAATTTAATAAAAATGCAACACTTGTTTTTATACATTTTTATGCATGCTTTGGCATGGGATTATCACAAATAAGCACATGTCGATCCGTTCTCGATAAACTTAATTTCGGCTTTCGTCAACGTAATCGAAGCATAGCTAACACACTTGTCTGTATCTGCCTCGAAAATTGCATACGCCTCTTTAATCTCGCTTTCAATTTTTTTGCCTGCATGCCTGATTATTCTACAAAGTACGTGCGCTGCCTGCACCCAGGCGGAATGCACTTCAATACAAGAAATGCCACAATAGTGAGGATTCACAGCATTCTTTTTTCTACGTCGTAAAAATGCAAATTAATTTAGAGGACACGAAAGGCGCATTCATTGCTACAATCGAGGTGGACACATGAACCCCGCCGTACATTGTTGTTGTGGCTGTAGGAAGAACGAAAAGAAAATGCACGGACCTGCTACTAACTCTGTAGCTGAGCCACCTCCGCTGCCTCGTGCGGACAGAAGAAAAATTAGAGAAGAAAGGTAAAAAGAAGAGGGACAGAAAGACGCGCGCCGCAACTATAGGGCATCTTATCACTGCACCACCCCGCCTGGCTGGCAATCCCTTCCTATGCCCTTTTTCGGCTTTACTTCCGGTTGAGTGACGTCACATTCTTGACGTCATACCCCCTATGGCACTCGTTTCTCTCCGCTTTCACTCCCACCATCCTTCCTTAACGGCGCGGTTCAGCCTCGATGCAGCGCGCCGCGGCGGGGCTGGCATCGAGGCACCCTAGCCGCAACAGCCGTCGTCTACCACCTAGTGGTGGCGGGTGCAATGACGGCCCACAACAGATAATAATATGGCGGCTGGCTAGCCCCCCCCCCCCCCCACGAGGAAGGGAGAAGGGTGGCAGTTCCTGGCCCAACGGAGCTGGGACGGTAGGTCAACGCCGCTTGCGGCGGGAGGCTAGCCAGCCACCAAATTTTATCTGTTGTAGGCCGTCATTGCACCCGCTACTCCTTCGGTGGGGGACGACGGCTGTTGTTGCTGCGAGCGTCTTTCTCTCCCTCTTCTGTTTCCAGTGCAAGATTAGCGAGAGACAGAGAGGTAGAGAATGAAAGAGATAGGCGTGATTGTTTCTCAACAATACACGCAGCGCGCGGCAAAGTGCATTGTAGTGATAAAGTTCTACGTCACCACTCATCCTCCAGTGGCGCCCAAATAGCCAAATAGCAAGCCAACCATGGTGAAAGTGGCTAAAGTATCTAAATATTTGGTAATCAATAGCCGAAAGCTATAGCGATTTCAGAAAGGTCGATTTTAGCCCGTAGCAGTCCCGTGCATTTTATTTTTTCTTCTTCCTACAGCCACAACAACAACAACAACCATCGCAAGCGGCGTTGACCTACTGTCCCAGCCCCGCAGGGCCAGGAACAGCCACCCACCGTACGTGAAGGAAAATGGTGGGAATGAAAGAAAAGAGAGAGAAAGGTGCCATAGTGGAGAGCTCCAGAATAATTTTTACCACCAGGGGATACTTAGCGTGCATTGATGTCGCATATAGCACGCAGAGGTCTTAGCTGTTCGCTTCTGCAGAAACACGCCACCGCGGCTGTGGTTGAGACCGGCAACACCGGTCAGTGGAAGAGCGTCTATACCACTGAGCCACCGCGGCGGGTCGTTACTTTGCCTGATCGAGACAACACGGTACTCGCGGTCGGGCTCTATATAAGGAGTTATATAGCCATTCTAACTCAGAATACCAAATGATATCATCGAGGCCGGAAATACCTGGAAAATATGGATTAGTGAAGGTCAATGACCTGCCGCGTACCGGCTGGTCATCGCATGCTTTTCCCTTTGTTCACAGCAAAGCGGCGTCTGACCATTTGTGTTTCTACTCAATCTCTCTTTACTACATAGTTGTAATCAGAGGATTTCTTTCGCAGCGTCTAAAGTATAGTCTACGTGGAAACACGCTCGTGCGTCAAGAGACGCTGGCCTACGTGCTGCTCTTCTTTGTTTCCAGACCAAATCTGAGAGTTCGCTACGAAACAACAGCAAATTCCAAACACGCGAAATGCAAAACAAGCGACGTTCCCGCAGAAAAGAGATCCTTTGAAAAGTAAAAAAGACGGATTAAAACATATACAGGCATTCTCGACAGCTCTCGTTTCTCAAGCAAATTACAACAATGTGAATGCATAGCACATGAAGTTGGAAAGTCACATCGCCATTGTGCAATCATATGGAGCCCAGCTGTCGAGAGTTTGAATCGAGTTGCGGGAAAAATACTGATTGCAATTTCATCAGCACAAAATTTTTTTCTCATGCTGCCCAACAATGAAAACATAGACCCCAACAATTAATTCCATCCAAGCAGAAAAATTATCAGGGGTCGCCCTCGTTGTCCTGTTTATGTCCTGGATTTAAGAACGCCTCTGATAGATGCTATGGTGGAAGGCTTGGACCATTTTTATGCGAAAAGAACAGAATAAAAGGTATTTGTGGTTGCTACCCGTTATGTCCTTTTAATGTCTGGGGGTCTCAGACGGCCTCTGAGAGACACCATGAAGGAGGCCTTGGTCCAGTTGGTATTCGTGAGGATACATACGCTTTGCCTCGAGATATCACAGTACACGGGTGATTTAGCCTTTCGCAGGCTTCAAACTGTAGCCCAATTAACGATAATTGGTCGCGAGCTTAGGCTGCCAAGCCGAACGAAATAGTAAGAAATTCAATAAATGGTACAACAAAATTGAATATCCACAAGCTAGGGCACAGTACACAAACATGCGTCTGTCGTATTGCAATGGCGTGAAGTTTCATAGACTTTCGCGATTTTTTCACCCTAAATTAAGGTTTGGTACGCGAGACAGCTGCTGTGATGTATCTCCGGTGCTGAACCGCGAAACCACCAGCGAACGCTTTGAAACAGTTCGTTGAAATATACATCTCAACCTCAATTAGAATTCAAGTCATCTTCAGTCTATTGTATGCGTTCGGATTACAATTGTTCCAGAATAGATAATAAGAAGAGTGGTAGAACAGAATAGAACAGTGATAAGACTCACTTTGAGCAGTGGAATCCGGGTGGGTGAATAAATTTCGAAGATGCAGAGATTTGAAGCAGGTATTTGGGTAAATTCCGTTTTTGGATCACGGTCGTTAAGATGGCAGTATCTTGCTGACTGTACCAGTGGAATGGTATTGCACGAGATGCCTGGCCAGTAGTATAGCACGAGCCAAGGGCTTACACAACGCCACCTGGGATCTGGGTTCCTTTGCCATTTTCGAACCCAAAACAGCGCGAGCACATGAGCTTGGTGTTCCGCTGCTTGAGGAGGAGGAGGAGGAAAATGAAAAACTTTATTATACGAAGAATTCGAGGCACGCAGGCTTCCTGGGTCTCCGCACGACCTCACTTGCTATCTAAACGTTCATGTGATGTTGATCCATGACGTATGCGGCCCGACTGACGACGATCTTCTGCCTGACCGGTTCCGCTGACCACAGTTAAGTCTCTCAGTCCTCCAAAGATTCGGAAAGGCACCGGCCCGGCGGGGGAGGAGACGCCAAGCAGGATAAAAGAATGTGGGTAAGGGTGGCTGGGGTGGGAGCACACAGTGCATGTGGGGGATACCGGCTCAAATTTGGAAAGTAGAACTCGTGTCGACAGCGTTCGTGTCTCCAGGCGACGCCAGATTGACTGTTCTCTGGTAGTGAGGGATGGGTGGGGTGACGGTTAGATGAGACGCTCAGCGCGGGAGTTTGCAGTGAACTCAGCAAACGAGTGCATACGTTCCTTCGAGAGGTAGGTAGGTGAAAACTTTATTGATGAGCCTTAAAAGAGTTACGTCCTAGGGCTGGTCTGGCTCTTGGTCCCGGGTGATGGCCAACAGTCCATGACGTCGGTGACCTGCCCAGCCCACTCTACCAGCCGCCTTTGTGAGGCCGGTTCGGAGCCGGAGACTGCGATCTCCCAACCCTCTTTGTTCGTGAGGTTCCAGCGAGATGGTGGTTGGAATTCTCGGCTTAGGTATAAAATGAGGTCAAAGCTGGCTCTCGGAGCCCCACAAAGAGAGCATTTGGGTTTGCAATGGCATGGGTGGATAAGGGCTAACAAAGTCGGTGTCGGCAATGTGCGAGTCTGGAGCTGTCTCCTGGTAGTTTGCTGTTCTTTCGAGAGGGAGATGTGTGGTTGGGGATAGACAAGTCTTTGTTCCCTGTAATAGAGCGTTATTTCATGATATGTAACGAGCCTGTCCCTAACGCCACCCTAGTCTACGGTGTGCCCTGCTTAGTTGACGTACGCTCGAGCAAGAGAGTGGGCCACTTCGTTGCCGATGTTACATGCGTGGGCTGGCACCCAAACTATGTGACGAGCCGGTCCCTAACGCTACCCTAGTCTACGGTGTGCCCTGCTTAGTTGACGTACGCTCGAGCAAGAGAGTGGGCCACTTCGTTGCCGATGTTACATGCGTGGGCTGGCACCCAAACTATGTGACGAGCCGGTCCCTAACGCTACCCTAGTCTACGGTGTGCCCTGCTTAGTTGACGTACGCTCGAGCAAGAGAGTGGGCCACTTCGTTGCCGATGTTACATGCGTGGGCTGGCACCCAAACTATGTGACGAGCCGGTCCCTAACGCTACCCTAGTCTACGGTGTGCCCTGCTTAGTTGACGTACGCTCGAGCAAGAGAGTGGGCCACTTCGTTGCCGATGTTACATGCGTGGGCTGGCACCCAAACTATGTGACGAGCCGGTCCCTAACGCTACCCTAGTCTACGGTGTGCCCTGCTTAGTTGACGTACGCTCGAGCAAGAGAGTGGGCCACTTCGTTGCCGATGTTACATGCGTGGGCTGGCACCCAAACTATTTGAATTGATCTGGGTTCTGGGGTCTGTGGAGCAAGAATTTAGAATTTTTCGTGTGGTGGAATGAATCTGTCCCCGTTCAAAATTCGTGATTGCCGCTTTAGAGTCGCTCAGAGTGAGTGTGGCAGCAGATGAGGAAATGGCAATTGCTATGGCTGCTTCTTCAGCTTCAAGCGAAGATGTTGTTTTGATCGAGCGCTAGGCTATGTGTCATGCGATGCTACAGTGATGGCGCAGGCCGAATTGTGGATTTACTCTGCCGCGTCCACGTAGACCGCGTCTTTGTCGCTAGCAAGTCCCCCCCCGAGGTCCACCTGTGCCCGGTTTCTAGACCCTCGGCCTCGTTGGCGGGATTTCCCGAGTTCACAGGCACCCAGATGAACTCAACTCGTCGGAGGAGAGGGGTGGGGGGGCATGTGCGACGGTGCACCGGAGGATAAACCCAGCCCCTGACATAATTTAGAATGACAGTTTTAGAATCACTAAGTACTTAGCTGGCATCTGTGTATGCCAGAACAATAGCTTAGCGGTCTCCTCGGCTTCCTCAGGGACAGTGCCTAATGGAAGCTCGAAAATTAGGGGGGAAATGTGGGGGTTGTGGACAACCGCAGTGGCTCCGTTCTCGTCGTATGGCGGCATCCACCCAAACTGCATCGGGCTCATTCCCGTACAATTTGTGAAGCGCTGTCGCGCGCGCCTTCGTGCGACCTTGGTCATGGTGGGGGTGCATGTTCCATGGTGATGATTTGGCAGAGATTGAGGTGCAAACGTGGGTGGGGAGTGTTCTTAGGGATGAATTTTTTGCGGGAATAGTGATGCCTAGCTTACTGAGTATGAGTCGTCCGGTAGTTGTAGCGGCCAATCTGAGATATTGTGCTTGTTAAGTGAGCCTGTCGAAGTTCATGTACTGTGTTATGGACTTCGAGTAGTCTCTCGTTGCTAGTGCTTTTCGATAATTTAAGTGCTGCCTTTGTTGCTTGCCGAATTAAGGAGTCTATTTGCTGGACCTGACTGCGTGGTAGTTTGAAGTATGGTCTAGCATAAAAATGCTGCGCCCTTTCTTTCATGATGCTTGAGGCTGATTTAGAACACTCGACGGCTGGCACAGCCTTTCTTGACGAGTGTTGAACAGCCAGCCACTCGTACTGTGCCTTGAGCATCGCAAGGTCGCTGTTGTCATCCGTGCTCTTCAAATACATACGTAAATGTGCGACTTTGTAAAGTTCTAATTATAATAATTGGTTCACAGGAAAGAAAGGGCGCAGTATCTGTCACAATTGTTCTATGGACACCTAAACAGCGCCTTAAAGGACGAAGGTGAGAGAGAAAGTGGAAAGAGAGAAATGGGTACCGTAGTGGAGGAGCGTATTCGCCTGCAGCTTACGCATGTTGTTTTTGTTGTTGTTATTGTTGTGGCTGTCTTCCTACTGCTATGTCGCGTGACGCGCGTCGTCACCGAACTAAAATTGAATGCTCACATTACAAAACTTAGCAATCCACCGTAACATATTACACGATTGTGTCTCATTTAAAAACTTTATTATCATCCCTTGCTCAAGTTTATTGTCAGCCCTGCCTATTGCCTTCAGATGCGCGAACCACGAGAACACAGTTTATTCTCCCCCCGCCCGGAAATCTGCGCATCGCACCTGTCATCATTTTTTGTTCACACAGTAATGGACTGGGACGTTGCCCAACGCCGTCATACTCCATTTTCACGCCTTCAAGTTATAAATCGAAACTTTCATGTGCACCTAAATCCCCTCTCTTATGCAGTAAGTACTTCTTGAATAGGGCCTTTGTGGTACCAATAAGAGGATAAATAACTAAATACCTGAATAAAACTTCAGTGAGGGAAGGGAAAGAATATTTTCAACTGATCGTGTCAATTAACAGCCTACACCTTGAAGGGAGTTGGCAGCGAGCCGCAGTTGATCCCTCTGGAAGAACAGCCGGGAGAACCGCTGGAATAGAAAGATCAAACGACGGGTGGCTTCAGGTGGATACAGGGAGTCATTAGCATTCTCAGGAACAAATAGCTCAAAAATGGGAATCTTACCGAAAAAAAAAGAAGTAAAAGCCCCCACCCAAGGTCAAATAAAGCAATCCACTGATCGCCGGATGACTGGCATTTGCAATGCAACTAAAGGTAGACAAAGAGAATTGTGAAACCATGTAAGTTTGTTGGATGAAAATTATAAAAAATGACTGCGGCTTGGCTTTTGTGGCCATATGGCTGCGCTTGGGTGGATGACAATGAGTAATTATACCTTTGTTACAAATATACTCAACCACGGCGGATTACCCTAAATATTTGACCAAAAGAGGCACTGTACTACATTTTATATCTACTGGAATTTTTATTATGACTGCCATACCCTAGTGAAAAAACCCCTATGAGTGCCAATAACATCATACATATTCTCATACTAAGCCCATACTAAACTCGTACAAATCTCATGTAATCTCATACTAGTCTCATTCAGCATATGATAAGTATATGAGATTGTATGACATTTGTATGAGTTTGGTATGAGAAATCTGTATGAGGTTATTGTGACTCATACGGTTTTTTTCACTAGGGTAGTGATGCAAAAATATCGAACTTCTTAACGTGAAAGCCTTTCTTTGCTCATGAATGATGTCATCGGATTCTGTAGTAGTAGTAAATACCACCTCCATGCCCACAATCCACGTGAACTGCGAATTTATGCATGGCAGTGTCGTGCTCGTGATGTTTCGGTCACGACGCCCATCGCCTATCATCCTCCTGTTCTTTCCACCTTGGCTCTTGCGCTCCAGGTTGAAATGCCATAGGGTGGCGCTTGGCTCAACCTACGCCGGCGCTGACGCCGCTCTAGCCGGGAAGGACACCGAAAAGATGCGCTCTAAATGGCAATGGTTGTGAATGAATCGGGAGTGAGGGTTATATAAATGAAAACAAGATAGTAGATGTAATGAAATCCGTGATTGGGTACCGTGGTGGTGTAGAGGTAGAGCATCCGCTTCGCGTGCAGAAGAACTGCGTCTCGAATACCGGTGTCATGAAATTCTCCACCAAATTAAAAACAAAAATCTTAGCGTCGATGCAATTGCATAGTCCGTTCTGGGGTGCTGCCTGACCCCGGAGATCATTGCCGGAAATGCACCATCACAAGAACGGGATATGGCCACCCTGGTGTGGTATTTGGCCACCATCGCCTATATTAATACTATAGAATGAACATCTGGTCCACAGTACCAGCTGCTGAGGAGCAGCTGACCACGGCTGGAACTATCGGGTATTATAGATAGGGTATCAAAAGGCATAGGAGGACAAATGAAGCATATACTATACTAAAGGACGGAAATGTACTGTGCTATCGAAGTTTATCGAACAGTCGAGATCTTGGTGTAGGGTTCCTGTTGCGTAGCTGGTAACGTCGAGGAGTTCTATGGTACCATTCAGAAGGTGGCAAGCATCGTAACTAAACTTCATAAATGGCATAAACTGGTATAAACTGAAGGTGGTACAGGCCTAATCCCCCACAATCAGTCGTGATGACGAGGCAGGAAGACATAGGATCGCCAGTGGGCAAAGTAAAAACGGAGTACACTGTTTTGATGGGTGACTTCATTGCGAAGGTAGGGTGCAGGGTGTGTACCAGGGCGTTGGTGAATATGAAATTGGTTCTAGAGATAGCAAGGGGAGTTGAATTCGCAGGACGTAGTAAATGACGAAGCGTAAATATCTTATTCAGAAAATGGAAAAACGCGAAGTGTACTGGCAACGCCCGAATAGTGAATAATAAAAAAGATTTCATATTGTGATCTAACCCTGGCATTATGAAAGATGTAGAGTTAATCAGAAACGTTCGATGCAATGACCATTGTATAGTATGGTCTGGAATGGACCTACAATTGAAAAGGGAATGGAACAAATTAGTAAGGCCCATCAACTGATTAGCGGTGAGACGGAAAACAGAGGAATTCAGAGAACATTTAGCTTTAACCGAGGAAGGCGACAGTACTGTAGAAGTAATGAACGATAATTCTGAGGTATTATTATTGACTGCGCTAGAAGTAGGCGTGGTAGGTTATTTAGACAGGATACCGGTAAACTATTTAGGCAGGCGAAAGATCTGATTGAAGAAAGGCAAATATAGAAAGCTTCCGACGCAACAGGCAGGATAAAACTGGCAGAGCCATCAAAGCTAATCAATAGGTACAAAGTGTCCAAGATAAGAAAGTATAACATGTATGAAGTGGACGACGCTACCCTCCTTTTATCAAGAAAGGAACACCTCCGGCGCCGCACACGTGCACTTATCCCTCCGTGTGCGGTATCCCTTCCCCGCGGTCTCACCTGTGCAGAGGAGGTTGCGCTTAGGAGGATTCGGATCGGTGTTTCCCTCACACCAGCTGTCACTAGGACGTGGTCAAACTTCCAACACTTATATCCCCGCCCAGGGTGCCCGATCTGTAAAAACGAAGATGTTGAGGCCGACATTCACCACTTGCTGTGAGATTGCCCAACACTCAAACCAACACGAATCCGGCACCTGAGGATAGCTGGTCTTTCAGCAACCAACCCTGCCTCATATGTCGCTTGGACGTAGGGATCTCATTATCGCTCACTCCTGGACTTCATAAAATCAGTAAACCTTTTTCCATTCATCTAATCATTTATTCATACTTCATCGCATACCCTACTGATGCCCTGAGGCAATAAATATCGATAAAAAAAGATAGAGCATGGCCTAAAGAACGTCTGTAGCCTAATATTACCCAACAGGAATCTACAAGAATAGACAAAAATCACACATATGCACTAGAAGACAATGTGGGTAATGTCCTTGCCAATATGGGTAGAATATCGAAAGTAGCTGCAGAATTCAAAACTGATCAATAAAGTAACCAAAGTTAGCAAAGCGATAATGAGAAGGGTGGTAGGGAAGAGCAATCAGACATCCATTTAGTAATGAAGAATGAGGTAAGGATAGGTTTAGAAGCTATGAAAAGGCGGAAAGCAGCTAGGGAGGATCAAGTAACTGCAGATTTGTTGAAAAGCGCTGAAGATAACATGCTAAAAAGATTAGCCACCCTGTATACAATGCAGTGCTTCTTTTAGTACCAAAATATGATATGAATTCGATACTTTATTTTAATCCTTAAAAATGTCAAAGATTTGAAAATGACAGACCAATTATCTTACTATCCGTTATGTACAGAGTAATGACTAATACAATCAGGGTAACCTTAGACCTCATTCAACCAAGGGATTTGCCAGTATTTCTTCAAGGCTACTCTACAATACATGATATCCATACTATCAACAAGTCTAATATGAAAATTAGCGCAATATAACCTATCCTTACACATAGAATTCACTGATCACAAGAAAGCATTTGATTCAATCGAAACATCAGCACTTATGCAGGCATTGCAAAATCAGGGCGTAGACGAGTAATACGTGAAAGCACAGGAAATTATTTATAGTGGCTGAACAGCAACAAGATTCCGCCCTAAAGGAAACGAGAAAATGTCAATAAGGAAGAGTACTAAGCGAGAAGACATGATCTCTCCAGTATTATTCACCCCTCGCATACAGCAAGTATTCAGAGACACACAATGGGAATAATATTGGCTAACGAAATTGGCTTTGTAACTGTAAATTGAGTTAAGTAACTCAGTGGACAAATTGCAAACAGTGATTGATGCCCTAGAAGGACGAAGCCGAACGGTATGCCTAAAAGTCAATATGCAAAAGATTAAAGCCATGGTCAACAACCTCGGTAAAGAACAGGAGTTTACGATAGGTGGCGAGGCACTGGAAGTAGTAAGCGAGTGCGTCTACTTAGGATGTCTACTGGTCGCATATCTGGATCACGAAAGGGAATAATTAGAAGAATCATGTTTTGCTGGAGCGCATCCGGCAACTACTATCAGATATTGAATGGAAGGTTACCAGTGTCCCTCAATCGGAAAGTATACAACTGCTCTACCACATCGTTACTCACCCTCGGGACAGAAACGTGGAGGCTAACGAAAAAGCTTCTGCGTAAGTTGATGACAACGTAGAGAGGTATAGAATGGAAAATGGTTGGTGCAATGTTAAGAAAGAGGAGCCGAAGGGGTCAAGGAGCAACCGTAGGGTAATATTATAAACAGAATTTAAGAAGAAATGGGCATGGGCAGGCCGCGTAATACGGAGACAAGGTAACCAGTGGTCTCTAAGGGTGACAGTGGGGATGCCAGGGGAAACCAAGCTTAACAGGAGGTGACAGGTAGTTGGTTGGGCAGATGAGATTAGGACGTTTGCGGGGACCAAATGGATACAACTGGCGCAGGACTGAGTTAAGAGGAAAGATATGAGAGTGCCATTTGTCATGCAGTGGGTGTATTCAAGCTTCTGCTGCTGCTGCTCATGAAGATGATGATGATGATGATGAAGTTATGGAGAGACCAACGATGCAGTGCCTACATCCAAAGATTCAGAACTGTCCACGGTGAGATCAGCTGCGGCCAAATGTCGCATTGGCGTCGGTATTAAAGTTGGGCTGACGCGCAGCATATGGAGAATATCGGCTTCGACTTCTTAGGATCGCCCAGCTGCCGCGTTGGGAAGCAAGACTCGCCAATGAACCAGCACCGAGTTGAAGTATGCCCAGAGCCGGATATTGTGAAGTGTAACCTTCCCTGTGCGTGGGAGACAGCGAAGGAAGGACTAGAGCCTACGGAAGCACTACTGCACGTGTTCGTCTTCGGAGGTGCTGCTATAAGAAGAATATTTTTACCATAGCATGGAGTTGATAATGATGCGTTCTAGTAGGCATTTTGAATAAAGGACGCCGATGTGGAATGAAATGCTGGGTATAGGAGAGATCATAAGGCGGCCATAGAAGAACTTGCCTCCTAACACCCACCATGCTAAGCAGGAAAACAGTACTTCCGGCAAAACTTACGTTCTATAAACGCAGATTGCCACTGTGAGACTTTTTTATCGACTGATAAGTGCGAACTTGAAACATCGCAGGCAATATCTTAGTACATAACGCCATTTCCCCGCATTCAGTCTCGCACTTCACAAGTCCTCTATAGCCCCACTGTCCAATCTGTCAAGCAGTTTTGCGGTGCGTACAATTGTATTTCATATTTATTTTAATTATTTTTTTTTTCAAAAAGCTTTTGTCTCGTAAAATTCACCACACGTGTTTTGGGCGCATAGTGAGCATGTTCCATGCTTTTTTATTTTTTTAGGCCAACCAACCAACCAACCTAGGTGTCATATTCCTTATTCTCCTTGTAACACTGTGAAAGGAAACGAATACCATGAGAATCGAAGATGACAGAAAAACAGTGACAACATCAGATCCATCAACGACAAAATAAAAGGTCTCACCTGTGAAAAACGGTGATATTTTTCGTCGCTGTTACACACTGCATGATTTCAATTATTCTAATATAGATCACCAATGTAAAAAAAAAAAAAAAGAGCACTTAGATGCGTCTGCCCTGTGCCGTTGTCTTTGCACTGGCCTCGATGAGGTCTGCACTCGCGTTTCGAGTGTTACCAATTGTAGCTACTGACCCATATCCAGCTCGCATGTCACCGGCAGTGTTGAGTAAAAGCGGCTAAGGAAGAAGAAAATAGCAGCGCCAGGTGCGCGCCGCGTGTGGTGTCGCCATTGTGCTACCAGCCCGTCGGGCTGCCCAGCGCCTGGGGTCGACGGACGGCCCGGCCGACGGGCGTCCTCTCACCCAGGTTCCCTTCATCTCACCAAATCCCGCAGTCAGGCACCAGCGTTGAACCGGGACGACAAGGCCAGTGACATCTCGATGCGCGTCTAGCCAAACAGCAAGAAACAGGGCGGTGGACAACGTAGGACAAAATTGTGAGTGGCACCTACAGTTCAGCCCCATTGCCTCCTTTATTATAAATGCTAATGATATCATCGTCTTTCCAATGGAAACTGTGCGAACGCGTCGTTCAATGGTTACCCACGGTGCATTCCGCTCCTTTTCTGTGCCATAGGGTGCCTCGATGCGGCGCCGGTCTTCGATCGAGGCACCCTACATAACCTTACTCTGCGGTACTTTCAGCTGGGAGCAGCGTCTTTCGTCACTCTGGAAGTCATCAATAAGCTTTATTCAACTAAGTCGTGACTTTCAAAGGTCTTTCTAAAACAGTAACACTAATGAAGGATTTTATGCGGCGACCAACAAGTTGCTCAATCCACGAAAAATAAAAGCTGTTTCCGTGAGTGATTTGTAATGAAGACTTCAGTTGTCATTGAGCCGCTATACAGTCCTCTAAACTCCTAGACATCTTACTAGTTAGTAGATTCAGAGCTCGTTAGAGATCGCCGATTTGAATTTTCCGTAAGTTAACAGTGACGTAGCGGATTCCATTGGAAGGATAACGTATAACAGGTGTAACGCAGAGTAAAATTGGTACTCAAGCATAAAGCATGAGAAACACGGGCGCACTTCACCTACCGTGTGGTTGGCCGAAAGAGGAAACTTATGCATGGTAACGTGTATGGACAGCTCACTGCCCGTTATACAGATGTTTGTGTGGTTGAGTTGTCACCCACGGAGAAAGAGGTTCACAGGATGAGAACCAAGTGGACTCTGTATGAGCTTTAAAGTTCTCTCTGTAAAGTTCACTTGGGGACAGAGCGGAAGGAAGTCTTACGGAGCAACATCTGTGGGAAGTGCGTTCCAATCCTATTGGCATCAGCATGAGTGAGCCAACGTAGTCGAATAGATCACGGAGAAATGACTGACCAGTGTAACTAGTTTTGTGAAAGGGCCCACCAGTGTAGGAGTAGCCCGACGTCAGTGCTTTAGGTGTACACATGTTGCAGAGAAGTGAAGAGCTCGCCTTTCCACTCCCGTTATCGTGCAAAGATTGCAAACTTGCGGTGCAGTTGTGAATTTTTTCGTCTTGTGTTCCAAAAACTTCTGTGACCCTCTATGCATTCGAAATGTGAGAAACTTTGGTGTGGGCTAAGTGCGTTAGAGTCGATTCTGCAGATTCTTCTTGAGACGCGCATGGCAGTTGGCTCTGTGTAACTTCACTGTGGGCAAACAATTAGTTGCCGTCGTGTGGTTACAGAATGTATTCCTGGTAGAGATAGGCATAACGCCTTTATATGCGGGTATTAGAAAAGCAGTACCTCTACCCATAGGGACCTATGGAGGTTTAGAATGGTCTCAACCTTCTACTTGGATGATTCAAAGGCGAGTACAGTTCTGAAGACACAAAACGTAGAATGCTCGGCTTTACATTGACTAGAGTTTGTTGTGCCATTGAGAACACTTGCGGTGAAAGGCAGATCAAATGGCGTTTTTAGATGTAAGCTAACGGCGCACACTGTCAACAAACAAGGGAGATAAGGATAACCAGAAGCGGCCACCAGCTGATACAATAGCGGCCCCTGCCAGCAGCCGCTCGTATTATGGCATGTGCTATATAGCACATGCCATAATACGAGCGGCTGCTGGCAGGGGCCGCTACTGTATCAGCTGGTGGCCGCTTCTGGTTATCCTTATCATCGAACGAATAAGAGAGGTGAGATAAAGGTGATATCGGGTCAGTGCTGTCTTTGAGAGGATGTGCTGCAGGCTTTAGTTATCATTGCGGGATTCGGGACAGTGGTCCGGCTAATCGTTATTTTTCCAAACCTGATGGAGCACGACTTTGAATATTCAGTCCGGGCGTCAAAGTAGGCAATGAAATACAAAAGTCTTGACAGTACCAGTATAATGTTCGATCCAAGAGCAGCTGGATCCTTGCGGTGCGCCGTCAGCATCTCGCCTAAGGGGCGATGGACACTAGCATGGACACATTTCCTTATTATAACACTGCAATGGGATTCGGTTTGATATCTTGCTCCGAAAGCGGCAAATTTGAATATTCTTTTTTTCTCTCTCTCTTTAAGCAAACACGGCCTCGAGAGACGGAATCCTCAGTGCCTGCTTTACCGGCACTCATGAGCAAAAAGAAAAAGAGCAATCGGAACTGTGGGAGCTGTAGAACGGTTCTCAACTTCGGCCGCTTCCCTAACACCCATTGTTTTAACTTTGAAAACTTTGGGAGACTCGTGTTCATAGAGGCGTAAAGACGCAGCGCATTTTATTCGCGTGGTAGATTATCTAGAACCTAAACTCCATTGATAACTCGTTCGTTATTTTCACAATTACAGTTACTGCAAAAAAACATGCGAGCTTTTTCGCTGGAAGGTTCTATACCCATCAAGGCTGGCTTATACGATGTCCCTAATTCCTGGTAACGAATCGAGGAGTCCTTAACAAGCAGATCCGCGTCGTCATTGGTGCGCATATTTACGCTTTCTGACAACGTCTTCAATCTGACTTCGCGACTGGCGTGCAACCGCTTGAAGCTTTCGCAGCGTTGGCAGGAATAATCGGGAATAATTTTGCAGCTTCACCGAGGGAAACGACTCGCACTTCTGCGGCAGTTATCGGATAACGTATAGACTAATATCGAGCCTTTGAAACACTCTCTCGGTCTGGTTAGACAAACCATGCGTTGAAATATTTTGCCACATGTAGACAACGTAATTATGTGTCCTTTTCCTAAAAAGTGCTGTCAGTTTTAGGCTGGGCCTGCACTTCGAATGTTGTGCAAGCGGCACCGAATAAGCTTTACGTACAAGTTGTCGACTTGAAGCACCTTATTTTACATCCGTTATTTATTAGAGCACCTATTTATATAAACTTTCACTACAGGAATTGCACTGAAATTGGCCACGAGAAAAATATTAGAACATCAGCAGTCGCTTCCGCGAGCACGCGCTCGTCATCTTCGAGCCCACAGCTGGCCCGTGAGTATGCCAGTCAATGCAATCGCTAGCTCGTCCTGCACGCGTCAAGAAACCTTTCGTGGGGTGGCTATAGTCTAGAAGCACGTCCTAATACAAAGAGCCACTGTGCACCCCGCATTTGCGATTTAACCTTCAAGCAAGACCTTCCTTTCAAATGAGGTTTCGAAACATCAGAGACACAACAACAGAAATAGGTTATTTCCGGGGTTATTTCCGGGAGTTAGCAGTGACGTAGCGGATTCCATTGGAAGGATAACGTATAACAGGTGTGGCGTAGAGTAAAATTGGCGAATGAGATTAGTAATCCCGCGTGGAGAGAATGGCCGCAGCATGTTCATGATGAACATTTTTTACATTATCAGTTCAGTTCGCTTGATCCCATCCGTTCGTACAAGCTTCACATATACAAAGGTTAGCGGATCCAAAGCCTGAGACTAGTACCGGATCCATGCACATAACAATTTAGTGAGGCGGAAGACAGCACAGACGATCATAGGAAATTATTTCACGCTACTTGCGTTGATGATACAAATGAGGGGGGGCCTTTTTGCTGCAGTGGATGTAATCCACGTGGATGAACCGACGATTTTTCTGTCATTTATCATTTTAGGATATATATATATATATATATATATATATATATATATATATATATATATATATATATATATATATATATATATATATATATGGGCTGTCCGGTCGTTATGTGAAAAAACTGCATTCTTCTTTAGTGCTCTCGGATGCTTCAACCCCATTCAGAGGCGATAGCTGGCAGAATTCTGAGATAATATCACCTCACTTGGATCACTTAGGGTCGCCCTCTGAGAGGGCACACACAGAACGCTCACTTGAGATCATCGAGGAGGGGGAAGGGTATGGAAGCACGGTGATGTGTCACCCTAATCGGCTGCGTGCAGTCGTCAAGAGCACCGTCAAAATTATTTGCAAATCACACGGACCATGCGGAGATTTTTAAATTTGATTGGAATACTCAAAAAGACAACCTCCAAGGGTTTGTTGCATCGCAACACTAACGTAAATAAGGTTTCAGGGTCCCTTCAACGCTGAGCTTCGTAATCAGGCCTCCCTAATTCATCTTAATAAATGCACAACGTACCGGTGTCTATACTTGGATAGCCATGGCAAGGCGTGGCAACACAAAGATCATCATCATCATCATCATCATCATCATCATTAGCCTGTCTATACCCACTGCAGGGCGAAGGCCTCTCCCATATCTCTCCACTTAACCCGGTTCTGTGCTAGCTGCATCCACTTGATCCCTGCCAACTTCTTAACTTCATCCACCCACCTAACTTTCTGCCGCCCCCTGCTACGCTTTCCTTCTCTTGGAATCCAGTTTGTTACCCTAAGCGACCATCGGTTATCCTCTCTTCGCACTACATGTCCTGCCCATGCCCATTTCTTCTTCTTAATTTCCACTAGAATGTCGGTAACTTGAGTTATTTCTCTGACCCACTCTGCACGCTTTCTATCTCTTAATGTTACCCCTACCATTTTTCGTTCCATAGCCCTCTGGGTTGTCCTCAACTTAAGTAGAACTCTCTTGGTTAGCCTCCACGTTTCAGCCCCATAGGTGAGTACAGGTAAGATGCAACTGATGTATACTTTCCTCTTGAGCGATACCGGTAAGCTGCTAGTCATAATCTGCCAGTGCTTGCCAAATGCGCTCCATCCCAATCTTATTATTCTTGTTATTTCCTTTTCATGGACCGGATCTGCGGTTACTACCTATCCTAAGTAGACATAATTGCCTACTACTTCCAGTACTTCGCTACCTAATGTAAACTGCTGTTCTTTCCCGAGGCTGTTGAGCATTACCTTAGTCTTCTGCATATTGATTTTCAAGCCTACCTTTCTACTTTTCCTGTCTAGGTCATCAATCATTATTTGCAGTTCATCCCCCGAGTTGCTTAGTAAGGCAATGTCACGAAGCTAAACGACGCAAAACATAGCTAAGCGAGGGCTAAATACTGCTTCTGGGTGCATGTTAGTGCTTAGCCAGGCTAAACTGCAGCATGAACCTATTCTCTGCTTCTTTTGTCTAGGAAAACACGTGCCTTCGGACATGCTTCCTCCTTAGGGACAGGGCCAGTGTACATAGGGACACACAGGTCCAGATAGGGAAACCTTTATCTTTGCCTAGGTAGATTCCAGAAGAAAGGTCTGTGAGGCTGAAGATTTGTGCTTCAGAGCACCTCGTACTGCTGACTTTTCGAAGCCAGTCAATGCACATATAAAGTGTCCACTATTGCCTCTGCATTATGCGGCGACAATTTGCGTTATTCAAAGATTGAAAGAGCCTGGCCGGTACCTGTGTTTTTCCTTTTTTCCATTTGGATTAGCGGGAAGCTTCTGCTATTGGCACGATTAAGAGGCTGCAGTAGAAGTGCAGCGAAGCTTAGTGCGGCAACAGAGTTGTTAAACAAACTCGAAGCCTTTTTTTCTCGGCTGTCGTCTGCTCGCGACAATGTAGTCAGGAAATTCAAGCGCGCGGCACCTCTCTCCCGCTACCGATAGAGGCGCTCCATGCGCTTTTCTTTCTTTCTTATCCCTTCTATATTTCTCTCTCGGCGCACGATTGTTCCTCTCCACTGACAGCGCCCCTCTACTTATCCCTCTCGTCCTCTTTTCCGTCCTCCTCGTCGGCGGTGAAAATGGCGTCCGGCGCGGACGGCGTTCCCCGGCAAGTGGGCTTTGCTGCAGCGCTCCGGCGCCGTCGGCGGAAGTAGGCCGCGCAGTCAGCTCGCGTTCGCCGCTCGGGTCGGGTGCCGCGTTGCACCGCCAACGTAGCGCTCGGGTCGGGTTCGGTAGACCGAAGGGTTGCCGCCTACCGTAGTTGTCGCTAGGCCTGACGTGCCCGTCGTCAGGTGGTAGACGAGAAGCCGATCCCGTACGTCGTCGCAGGAGAGCGCTCGGCGTTCAGTCCCCTATAAAAGACCGCCGACGTGAGCGCGCTCGTTCGACGTTGGAACGCCGGCGCCGACGACTTCGGCGACATGAGGCGCTCCGCGCATCCGCTCCTGACCGGCGACGACGACAGGAAAGCAGTAGCCCACAGCGACAGGTGAGTGGCACTAATGATAACTATGCAATGTGAAGTTCAAGAAGCTTGCCTGTGGGCTGTTTAATTTATTCATAAGCACAGCTGTCTTTACAAGGTTATCAAGGGTAGTTATATACGAAATAAGAGCTACTAATTCTAAAAAAGAAAACGTTTGTCTTTAAGAGCGATTTCAGCTTACGTAAGCATTTTTTTCGCGAATGAATGGCAACGCTAGCACATATAAATTCGAGTAATAATGACATAATATCCAAGAGAGCATCAATAATCATAGAAATAAAACACAGTAATAGAACAGTGGTAAACAATGATATCGGGCATCGTGATAGTACGGGTTAGCTGCAATTATAACGTCAAGTATGATTAGGAATAACGGAAATATGAGACAGCCATGGGAAGAACAATACGGATGTGTTTAATAAGGAGGTTTTTACGGTACAAAGGAAATACAGATGCTTCAATATGTCTGCATGGGAATGGAGGTTTTCCATTGATGTCTACAGAGTTCCTGTTGTATGGAACGGGCAACCTTACTTATATCTTGGAAAAAATTGAATGCTGACCACTGCGCAAAATTTTTACATTGTCAGACTTATGTTATTTCTCTTTATCTTTATTTTCCTTTCGCATTTATGTTGCGTTGCTTTCTTCTAACATGCCATAATTTTTAAACGTTTCTTACTTAGGCGTATTGTGCAGGTCTGCCCCATCCTCTAAACGGACTTCTTCGTGCTTTGGCACCTTGTGTGCTTCAAGAATCCCTCCAAACCGTTCAACTCGATTAAGGTTTTGCTTCTCCGTCATAACCGGAGCGAATTTTTGTAGTCTATTTTCACCGATAAGATTTCCCTACGCCCCCCCCCCCCCCCTCCCCCTCTTTTTCTTTCCATTTGCGATCTTCGCAAAACAAAACGCAAATTGTGGCAGGAAAATTTACTTTTGCTTTTTTCACTGTATGAATTTGAGAATATTGTATACTCCCGTAGTGTACAGCTGTATATTTTCTTTGTCATAGGCGCGTAGCAAACACCTTTGTGCAAAAACATTTCCCAAAAGCGGGAATACCGAAGTTGTACAATTTCCCATTGTCGTTGGCAATCGCAGAGTGTCAAGCCGTATAAATATTTTATTAGATAGCATATAATATTTCATTAGCCGCATAGTGTCAAGCTGTAGGGGTATTTATAAAACAGATGGTTTATAACCATTTATGGTCCCATGATCAGTCGGACAATAAATTGAAATGAAATGCGACCCGGTGTATACACGCTGTTTGTATGTGGTTACATAAAACTCCCTGCGTCCCAATATTCAGGCTAATTCCCTTACAAGTAGCCTCCACCTGCGTCTGTGGAATCAGCAGTCAAGCGCCCTAACCCCTGAGACACCGCGGCGGTGTAACGAGAAGGGGGAGGGGGGGGGGGGGTGTCATTCCGCGAACCACAATCTGCAGCGACAGTTTTCTTTAGAGCCATTTACGCAGTACTGAAAATGGTAAGTGGTGCTTGCTTGGCAACTTTGCACTACAAGATATTAAACTACTGAAGGGCTGATTTGGTTTGTGGGGTTCAACGTCGCAAAACGACTCGGGCTATGAGAGACACCGTAGTGGAGGACTCCGGATATTTCGACCACCTGGGGTTCTTTAACGTGCACTGACATTACGCAGCCCACGGACGCCTATAGCTTTTCGCCTCCGCCGCGGCCGGTATTTGAACCCGCATTCTTGGGCAAAGTAGTCGAGCGCCGTAACCACTGCACCACCATGGCGGGGCTTAAACCACTAAAGATAAGAGCCACCACGCACTGTTTCGCTGCGTTGCACTGGTATCATGCGCTCCAGATGCAGATAGTGAAACATCAGTCTTGAGAAGCAGAGATCTCGTTTTCACCGTTTTCCATATTAACGCCACGAAAATGTATTACTCTCAATGTGCTGGCTGCACTTTAACGCGATAGCGTTAGAGTCCCCGTTCACCAACGAGAACCTCGGGTGTCTTTGTCGATGTCGACGTTGTGAGCGAAAAATCACGAGTATAGCGCTGGCAAGAGCATGGTAGCTCGCAGCTGACATGGCCGTGCACTTACTGAACGTATAGGGTTGCCTGAAGTTACGCTGGGCAGGAGCTGCCAACACGGACTTCTCCCTTTATAAGAGAGTGATATCACAATAAGCCTGCCAAGACCCTTGCATTCACCTACCCCTAGGTCACGCAAGCACGTTTGTACGGCTCGGATAAAGCGGGCCTTTATATGCTGGCTGGTATACTTACCCTCTCGCGTCATAGGCACAGCTTAAATGTTCCCTCATGGTCCTTTCCATTCCCTCAGACCTGTCCATTGTCTAGACTGCGGGTTTCCATATTAACAGGGGTTAAGTAAACAGAAAAAAGTTTGGTCTTCAAAGAAATCGCCCATAATTCGAGTGGTTCGTATTAATGGGAGGTCATATTAACGAGACACGACTTTATTCTGGCGAATGCACTTCAAGTGATGATATGGGTTTGTTTAGTTGTTATCTTGATGTGCACAGCGCTACAGGGTGGCGTGGTGGGAAAGCCGGGGACTATGCATCGTTCTATTGTAGGAACAAGTTACGCACAGAAAGACACACACAGGAAAAATAAACACAAGGTAGGCAGAAAGAGCTCTTTCTGTCTACATTGTGTTTATTTTTCCTATGTGTGTCTTTCTGCGCGTAACTTGTTCCTACGATAGTTCGCACCAACTCGTCCAACAAGAAGTTCTTCTAAACTATGCATCGTTCCACTGTCGAATTTTCTTCACTGCTAACGCGGCGTCAGAAGTTCGGGAGCCGTTCTCTTCTGGTATGAGGCTCTAAGAGGTGAAACCATAATCCCCCTCTACGTCATTCAGCGAGGTCCTTTCTCCGGGCCCGACATTTTCAAATATAGCGTAGCCTCACGGTCGTTGTCAGTGCTGGCTGAATTTTGCAAATGAGCTTACCGGCATCCAGCGAAATTCTAGGTCGGGGGTACACCTACACTTTCATCTTTTTCTTTTTTTTGGAATGCCATCAAAGCGTTCATGCTTACGCCAGCAACCCCCAGTGAATATTGTCTTAAAACTCCGCTCCGTTCCTTATTTTATGAGTATATTCCATACAAATAATCTCCTTGATTTTTATTTCTTTTTACTTTTAAAATAAATAAATTAAACAGACGTCGCCCTGTTGTTAGTACAGACATTGAAGAAATATTAAAATCCGAAAGGCCTTAAACGCTACCATGCTTGCGGATAGCCAGATTCTGATGTGGAAAACGTGCTGTACATCCATCAACGTTGGTTTCTTTTTAAAAACAAATGGTTGTTTCCGTGAGAAAGTGATGTCATGGAACGCTTGAGTGAATAGACCCACAGCATATTTACCCTGATACCAGTTCGGGCGTTCAAGCCTTCACGGCTCTACGTTAGTAAAGTTAATAGCTTTTCCAGTATATTAAGAGGGTTGAATAGGATTGTTTGTTCTTACGTAAAGTGCGAGGCCAGCTGGCCAGTACGGTATAAAGTGAGCTTTCAATGCTCTCTCACAGACCCGTATCACCGACTGAATATGCCAAACAGTGATTCTGAATGGAAACTGGCAATGGGAAGGAAGCATAATTAATTATAAATGCAAAATAAAAAAAAAAAAAAAACCTCCAGTGCAATACTGGTATGGCTTCGTACAACACTGAGATTGTATGAAATAGTTTTTGGTGACGCGGTGTAATTATATAGTCTGATGGTTAAGGGGAATCTACACGGGAGTTCTGGCATTTAAACCAGGTTATAATTGGAGAGTCCAGCTGCGCACGATCGCAGGGCGAGGTGCGGTGATTGTAGCCGTACGTTTTTGAAACCCGACTGCGAATTGATTGCTAGTCCTGCACCGAGCTTGGAAAGGCCTTTAAAGGATCGCGCACCTACGCACGAAATTTTCTGCAAGAGAACGAAATGCGTGGTTATTACTCAACAATTGGAGTATATCATTTTACGCACGCCAGTGAAGTGTTCTCTTTTATTTATATTCGAACTGTACCTGCTGGACATGGTCTATCTGGTGTTTAAACTCCACTACGTTATGCCGCTAACCACCCTGCATGGCTAGAAGGTGTGGTGTCCGGTATAAACGAACAGTCGCAGCCGCCGTTTATTACTAACAGAGACAGTGAGCTTGTGGGCTCAAGAGAATAGAAACGTACTATGATAGCAGGGGTCAAGTGGATGCAGCTAGCACAGAACCGGGTTAATTGGAGAAATATTGGAGAGGCCTCCGCCCTGCAGTGGGTATAGTCAGGCTGATGATGATGATGACGACGACGATGATGATGATGATAGCACAGACCGTAAAAAAATCTAAACTGAAACAGGGGTTGGTAGAGCGGCTTCACAAAGGTAGCCACCCTATCTTCACAGGTGAGGCGGCGCTCCCGGGTTGGAATCTCAGACTACGATCGATTTTTGGTTTTAACTTGTATAACATGTTGGAGAAATCTTTATATCGTTTTCTTTAAAAGTATATAGATGAGCTTATGTTGACATAGGCTATAATCACGTGCCTGGCAGAGATTTCGCTCGGATATTTTAGCGGCTCAAACAAATGGAGCTCTTGGGACGATTGCGAGATTTTTGTTTTCTGTATTTTTTTTTTTTGTGAAAGAAACGTTTGGCATTTGAAATGAAACCACAGCTGTACTTGTACGCTTTTCTCTGAAAGGAAGTTGTAAATCGAACATAAAATACAACGAGGAGTTGCGCGGCGCGGAGGTAGTTTCGGAGGTATAGTTGCGCGGCGCGGAGTAGGACTCATTTTTCCGAAAAATTCTACCAGTAGATAGGCTGAACATCCGGGAAGTGTAAAACTTTAAAAAATCCATTAGGAGTGCCCGGCAGCACCAGAGGTGAAAACACCACACCCCCTGTAATGGCGTATACATGACCCTCAGATGAAATCATGAGAATGTCCTCGGAATTAACCCCGATTCAGCGAGTTCGCTGAACTATTAACCATGTTTATCAAAGAAACGCGGAAGATAAATGAAAGAAGCTATGAAAACCGCAACCCAGTTTGAAACAGCTTGAGAGTAACCTCAAGATTCAAGGTCGCGACCCTCAAAGCAGCGCGGTGGTCTGCGAAGACGCGGAGCGCAGTTACTACTGCTCACGCGTTTCAGCGTGGGATAATATAGCATTGAAATCCAATTACACGCCAGTATATAGCTACGCGTGGCGCACCGGTACCGTGCGTGTGCTATTGATTTACCGCCGGCGCCACCACCTCAGTAGCGACAGGCCTGTCCGCGAATGCCCTACTCGCGTGTAGCGTACGAGGAGAGGAGGAGAGGGAAGTCATTGATGTTTCGGAAAGCCCGCGGCTGCCGTGACGTCATCCACTCTTGAACAGACGACCGAGCATCGAGCGCTGTGGGCTTAGGGCGCTATATTTAGTGCAGGAATGATCCGCTGGTCGCGCACCGGTCGTGTTTGTTGCGGCTTCCCGAAATGACGTCACCATTGTACGTCCCTGTGTTTTCTGTCTGGAAAATAAAAATAAAAGCCCAACGCGCAATATTTGGAGCTCGGTTACGAGCAATGTCAATGAGAAAGGGTCGTCAAGCACCGGGCGATGCAGAGATGGCTGGGACATGTAGGCGTAACGGTGCCAGGCAGAACACAGGCGGAAAGAAACACATAAACAGTAATGCAGAGAGAAAAAGGTGGAGGTAGGCGAAACGAAGCTGAAAACGCAGGCACTCAGTAACTGTGAAGAGCAGGTAGTGGCAGGAGCTTGTTGCCACTAATAAAGATAGACGAAACAATTGACGTAGTCAGCGACAGATATCTATTATTAAGAGACAGAAAGGAACAACAGATGGAGATCTGTGCCAGCGAAATGAGCCAATGGTGATTAGAATGTTAGCGAATAAATCTAGGTCGCTTCGTCGCGGTCGACCAGACTACGCGAAATAAATTATTAGATCAATAAGATTAGCTCAGAGTCATTAGCGGAACTGCGGCGATTTCGTGCTATTTTCTCTGAATCTTTCCTTTCACGTGCAACGGAAAGAAGCAATAATTAATTTTCTATTACGTCTGCTCCCACCGACTAGATATAAATGTCAGAAAAAGCGAGAAATGCCTTTTATTAAGCATGGAAAGCTGGTCCTCATTATTTATTCATTTTATTTTATTAAATAGTGCCAACTGCCTCTTGGCAGTCAGGGCAGGAATGGTTATATAGTTAAACAACACCGAGTTGCATTTCAACTGCGGCAAAGAAACAAAAACAGTTTAAGAGAAGAAAAAAAGAAAGCTAAGTTCGGAAGACACCTACACGACAAAGAAAGATAAAGGACTGTTCTAAAAACATACTTGCTATCCCATATTGCTTTTACATATTGAGGCGCGTTCTGTTCGACGTCAATTAAATATTGGCAATATGCGCCAGTAATGGAGGCTCTTTTGCGACTTTGGTCAGCGCGAAAGAGATGGGCATGTCAGAGAGAAACGTTAAAAGGGAGACAAAAAACGCAGACACGTGCGCTCAGGTATATGCGCACACTCAACAGACGCCAAAGGGCATGGTTTGATCGTTTGCGAAAAATTATTTGGGAAAACAAGACTCAGACTTATTTGCTTCCATCCAGAGTTCATGACACCTCACTCTCAAGGTGCGTGTCTACGAAATACTACACTCGCTTTTGACGGAGCCGTAGGAAAGCAGCGCAGGAGCGGCCCTTGGCTCGGGAGTGCACCGGAAGCTGATTTCATTTCCGGGACGCTCTGCGCCAGAGACATTTCCCTTAGCGTACTTCCCTGTTGGCAGCGCGGCGCTGCAGAGTTTTGAAAGCCATTTGCGGAGCAAAAAAGGTGGAAAAATAAATAAAACGACGTCTTAGCCGTTCATACGCTATAACAATGCTACTGAGACTCATGCGTAGATAGCGGCCTCAGACTGTAGAAAAAGCGCACTACTCTGCCAATGCCAAGGACATCGACTGAAGCCAAGCTTGTCTGGCGATTGAGCTGGCCGCTGGTGATGTCTTAGCTAAGCATTTAATGGTAAATTTGGCCCAGTTCTGTAATATAACGTTTGCATAATTTGGTGAGGCAAAGCATTTATCGACTGAAGACGAGTGAAGAGCTGCATGCAGACAATATTTCTCTGAAGGCGCCTTTGCAATTTTGTACTATATACAGTCGTGCCCCGTTAATATGACCCCCGTTAATATGGACGACCCGAATTATGGACTGTTTTTCTGGGGACGAAACCTTTTCAATGTATTTATGCCTCGTTAATATGGAAACTCGCTGTCTGGACAATGGACAGGGGAAGAATGCACACGGCCCACTTGGGCCCATGTATTTTTGTCTCGTTAATATGGACAGTGCTTGAAAAAAATCACAGGAGTGCAAAAGCAAGTTAAAAAAGGGCGCGCCGCCTGCAAACCTACGCGACAGCCGATACGGCGGGATGCCTGAACGAGTCCTGTGGGGTTGCAAAGAACCGAAGTGGGCGTGTCGCCGTTATAAGGGAGGGGGAGCGCAAGAGCGGTGAAGAACGTACACAGCAAACCGAGGGTCAGCGTAAGAAAGACCCCGAAAGGGGGGAACCAGGAGATTTCTGGGTGCAGCGGAAGTGCCGCCGCAGTCGGGAAAACAGCAACATGTGGTTGCAATAAATTCTGCTGAACGTGAACAGAGAGGCCGGTTAAAGCGTAAGAAATAAATGACAGGAAGAAAGACGAGTTCCTACAGTGGCGGTGGGAACTGAAGTTTTCTTTCCCAAAGCGCAATGTGTGTTCCATGAAGCCGTTAACGCGTTTCGGTGAGAGTTAAGACACACTCACAAAGTAGAGCGACAAAAGAAAGGCGACGTACGAACACGCAACCGGAACCGGGCGTCCCGTTCTGGACACGCTTCCCTCTCATGCTCCTGGTTTTCGTCCCTGTTGCGCTGCCGAACTAACAAACTATGCACACTAGGCGGTCCGTATGTCGGCTTCGCTTTGGGTCAACGATGCGGCCTTGACAAGGTCGGCGCTCTTCGTAGTCGGCTAGCCGTCATTCTAAACTAACTTCAGCTTGCAGTGTTTGTTTTTTGGGAACACATAAAAACGGCGCCAAGAAGATGGGATGTTCGATAACCCTCTGCATAGCAGCTTGCCAGCTTGACTCCCTTGCTTTCTTACAGAAACAGTACAAGGCAAAAAAAGAAAGAATCAGAAGAACGAAAAGGCAGAAAGGTTAACTAGGCAAAAAGGTGCACAGCATCAGGAGCCTGTAACCCTCAACTTGAGTCTGGCTTTTGGCATGGCGAGAGTTAAACGCAAAAGAATAGAGCTGAACGCAGGCGCGAAGAAATCTGTGAATATAAGCGGCAAAAGCCATATCAGTCAATCCAAGCTGCGAGGGACTAGTATCGACAGCTCAGCTGTTTCCTCGCCTCAGGAGAATCTCAAGCAGCTACTTAGCGGCTACTTTGCTTAGTGAAGAGGCCGTTTTGGAAGTGGCGGTGACTAGAGAATCAGAGGCTGATTCATCGGCCAGTGAGAAGTTCGTGCTCGAAAGTTCGACCAACACAAAGCCCAACATCACGGGTGTCATGATAAGCGAGTCGCTTCAGACTGCACTACAATTTTTCGAAGACAACAATGGCAAGGATAATGCACTCAAAATTGCCGGTGTTCTGTGAAATTTTGAGTCCAGTGCGCACTTTTATGTACAAAAGCAGTCGTTAATTACAATTCTCTTTTCTCAATAAAATCCTTTTTGTTTTTATTCATGACTCGTTATAATGGATGCCTCGCTTTATGGACAGTTTTGGTCGGAAACCAAAGTGTCCATATTAACGAGGCACGACTGTATACCTTCGTTTTTATTTTCGCCCTACATTGCGAACAAATCACACCCGTAAAGGTGCCTTTCGTCTCTATAACTCAACTGTCTGAAATAGGGCGCATTAAGGTACTGATGCACCCTTTTAATGGGCGCAGTACAACTTGCTGTACCCATTAAAAGGACGCATAAGTGCCCCAAGACACCCATTTTTTGGGCGATGTGAGTTATAGACAGGCAAAGGTGAGTCTTTTTTTTTTTTTTTTTTTTTTTTTTTTTTTTTTTTTACAGTGTACCCTGTTCTTTTTCCTGTTTCCCGGCTCTTTGATTTCCCCTACCGCTTCTTTACTAACCTTTTATTTGCACCGCCCCAGTTCAGGTGCTTCGGATATTAGATAGCAGATACCGGGGCCGGCAAACATCTTTTCCTTCTGTTTGTGATATTTATTTATTAAATAATCACTTGTCTTGCGTTACGGTTATATTACGGATAAATAAATTTTATTTCGCGCTAGTGACGGTATTTATTTATTTATTTATTTATTTATTTATTTATTTATTAGAGATACTATCAGTCCGGTCAGGACCAAGATAGGAGCGATACAGGGTACAGATTACAAAGGCGGAACACGACAAACAAAACACCAGCACCATCCAGTCGGTGCCAAGTTTTAATTATTAAATTAATTTTTTATTAATTTAATTTAATTATTAAGTTTTAATTATATTTAATTATTCTATTTACAATTACCAGTGTTACATATTGAAGTATTGTTTTTACTCAATAGTGGCTTCAGTTGAAAGGGCAGTTAAGACACCCGTGTTTAAATGAAGCCAGTATAGAAGCCGTGCGTGGAATTAACAGATGCCAACTGATTGATTGATTTATAGGAAGGGAAAGGCGCGGTAACTGTCTCACTTGTTTTCTGTGGACGCCTCAACCGCGCCGTAAGAGAAGGGAGGAAGGTGGGAGTGAAAGTGGAAATAGAGAAATAGTAGTCGTATTGGAGGGCTACGGAGTAATTTCGACCGCCTGGGGATCTTTAACGTGCGCTGACATCGCACAGCACACGGGCTCCTTGCTTTTCGCCTCCATCGAAAAGGGGCCGCCACCGCCTACACTATCGCGGCGAGGCAGGACATATTTAAAGTGGCCAGTCAACATATGACAATTTTCCATGGAGGCGAAAAGCAAAGCGCCCGTGTGTTGTGCGATGTCAGTGCACGTTAAAGAACCCCAGGTGGTCGAAATTTCCGGAGTCCTCTACTACGGCGTCTCTCATAGCCTGAGTCGCTTTGGGACGTTAAACCCCACAAACCACAAACCACCTCATCGGTGAAGGATATCTAACTTCACATGAATTTGGCAACGGTCACGCAGCTAACGCTATCAAAGTCGGCAATGGCCACGTTTGGCCTTTATGTCATCTCGGCTCAAATATCTCTAACTTGTAAAATATAAGTAGCGCTAAAACGAATATTACAAACTTTTGTGCTCTAAATGTTTACGACCCATGTTAATTGACAGCTGTGCACCATATCGAAGCTTGAATTGAACTTTGTCGTGTTTTCGACCCAAAACCAGTCGTTGACATTGCGAGCGTTGTGGTGTCACAATGATAACCTTAGGCACACAGTTTCCATATGTGATTAATGGTTATTTTTTATTTCCCCGCATAATCGTACAAAACGAGAAGTAACTTGAAACACTGAAGTGCCAGCTGTGGCGCTGCGTGGTGCAATGCTGTAACTTGGGGAGATTTAACGCTACAGCTGTTAAAAGACGTAACTCGGATTTCTATATAGGAGCCACAACACAAATTCAGTAAACGAGCTCTGTGGGAGTTACACGTGCCGGAAAATCACCTTTTCTTATTGACGACAAAAGAGAATAGTCTATCCATATTTGGGAACAGCAGATACGAACCATGACCTCCGACATCGAGCATCAAGAGAAGGTTGCCAAATTTGCCCAGGCCTTTGCCCCGTAGTCCACTCTTGCTTTATAATCGTTATGAAGATTGAAACGCCAATGGAGAAGCGCTGTACCCTCAATCTATCCCATACTAATTGCTGCAGGATTGTGCGTAGCGTAGTGTGGACCCCGTTTTTCGACTAGTCCTCGGATAAAAATACTGCATTCTTTCCCGCAACAATACTATCGGGCCATATTATTCGAATCGCGGGCCAATTACTCGATAAGTATTTGAAAAATTATCTCTTATATCATAAACCTTTCTCTTATATCATAATCCATTCACTTCGAACAATATCCGAAACCCACTGTTTGATTAGTTCGAGTAATCGAACACTGATATTCGACCCGCAATGAAGAATTTGTATATATTCGTAACCCATCTTAATTTCTTTCCTGCCGATAACACGCATCAATTTGTGTGTATATTTCAACTTCAAATATGAAAAAGAAATCTGGTCCTGTACTTTGGAAGAGATCAAAAAATGGGCAAGCCCACGTAAGTCGACAGCGATTCTTTGGAACCACAAATACGGAAGTTACGCCGGCTTATATATAGGCGTAGCATTATCTGCCTAAACAACTCCATTAGTTTCGAAAATGAAAATATGCATATATTACGCTGACGTCATAAAAGCCGCCACACTTGAGGCGGTGGAAACTTGCGTGTTTCCTCGCCGAACTCATTGCCATGTGCTCCGACGTGCACTGTGGAAGCCATTCTTCACGACTAATCGTCACGCCCAAGGAATCAAGCGCAAACTATGTATATAACTAATCTGAACATTGTGTAAATAAGGCAACGTTCGGTAACGTAATGATTACCTATACATTGTTTCTGTTTTTTTCTCTGCAGATGACGTGGCCAGCCTATGGCAAGTGTAGCAGCGCACGGCAGCCTGTCGCGATACCGATCCATCATCATGAGGGACTTCTCGAGGTGAGCCGGAAGTGATGCATGCAAACAGCCATTCTATGACATCCAGTGTTCGCGATCCACGCTCGCATGTAGCTCCGTCCACTAGCATGTCATGTGGCACGTCTACGTGTAATGTTCACTGTGTAAAAAGACGACCATGCGAGTTTGAGAGCCCTGGTAAAGTCTCTACTTCTTTCGATGCGTACACTAACCTTACACTAAATCCCGTTTGAAATGCTGATCCACCATTTGAGCCTACTGGAGTGCGGCTGCTACGTTTGTAATATTAATACTGCTTAATTATCCAGTCACGTGACAGCATAAATAATCGTCATGCTCTTCAAATGCGCCAACGTAGTGTACACAAGTTTTGCCTGAATCACAAACCAGAAGGTTGCTTTCGAACTCTGCTTATCTAGTTTGGAGAACAGCCTTTTGGTTTTCAGTCAGAACCATCATCGCACCACCATCTACAGAGACACGGTACCCAATGTAAGAGCATCTTACAACCGCAGCTAAAACCCATCTACACGGTTGCCACTGCGCATGTGCCGTCACGTATCCCGCTATTTTGACGTCAACGCCACGAGCCGAAGAGCCACGCCCTCCTCTCCTTTTTCCTTCTTTCCCCGCTACTGTGCTACATCTGCTCACTCTATTGACATCAGGGAGGCCGGGCCTCAAAGCTGCGTCTGTGTTCTTTCCCAGCATGGTGGAGGAGAGGGTTCTCTTTCTCCCACAAGGTGTAGGGAACGAGAAAGGAGGTGGTTGCTCTGAAGTGGAAAGAGGTGCGGTACGGGCTTGCTGCCTTTGAATGGGCACCTGAAACGCATCGTCAGGGATACGGTGAAAGTGTAGAGGTACAGACCATGCGCAGAGAGTCGCACAAGGACCTGCGGTACGCTAGACCGCGCTATCTTCAGCGCCGGACTAGCTAGAAAAAGAAAAGGAAGAAATATAACTCACCATCAAGCACAAAAGCAAAGTATGCCGGTATTCTTCCAGCGGCAGTCACGCGGGCACCCTCGGTAGCAAGAGGATATCCAACGCCCACCCCCTTCAACGCGCCATTGGGCCGCCGACAGCGCTCACGTGTTTTACGCAAGCATTGCGGAGACGTGACGCCCTGTCGGCGACCATATCCACCCGACACCAATTCCGCTCGCGCGGCATAGCCGGCACGCCACAGGGAACCGGCCCGCTTACGCACGTCAAGGTTAACGCAAAGGACACCGCCGTCCTCTGTGGCGCGATGTTTTGTTCTTTATATTTGTGTTCACCTCTCCGCCTAGACGCGGTTCATTCGATGGCAGCAGAAAGGATGCGAGTCTCTGGTGTCGCCAGGCGCTGCGGACGGATTGAGAGAGCGTTGCGTTTACGCTTCCAGCCCTTCGCCTTTAGATGCTATCGTTTTTCCCTCGCAACACAAAACAAATAAATCACACACACACACACACACACACACACACACACACACACACACACACACACACACACACACACACACACACACACACACACACACACACACACACACACACACACACACACACACACACACACACACACACACGCGCGCGCTTTTTTTTAGATCTCTTAGGGCCAAGGGCATAACAGAGGGAGAAAAATGCAGGCATGAATGGTTTCCAGTTAGAGTGAAAATTGTTTACAAGCTACGTTACGTTCTTAACTATACCGTTTTAGCTAAGATAGTAAGAATACGCGAATGACCCTCCTATATAATACCTTTACATTACCATATAGCGCACTATGCGACGCCGTTTACGCTACCATATTACACTTTCCTTTCATCATGACATAACTGACCGTGCCTTAGCGTGATACCATACTCTGCCGTGTCCAGTGTTATAGCACGTACCACACCGTTTTGTGCCGCGCATCAGAAAATGACGTGCCACCTCGACTGCTGCCGCTGCACAGCGGTGTGTGGGCGCAGTACAGGCGGGCCCTGACGCTCGCCCGGCGTCAAAAGCCGACTCTCTCTGCGCAGGCTGATGAACCCTCGGCCCATCGGCAACGAGCCCTACGTGCCGACGGAGCTGGAGCACGTCGCCAACATCATCACCCACGCGGTCAGTGTGACCACCCTCGCAGTATGGTAGCGATGCGTTGCCGTCAGGCAAACCTCAGTTATTATCCACTAGCGCGGGAACAAAATGTTAAGACTTCAAATGACATACCTGACATACGAAGTTTGCATAGCGAAAATTCCCACCCTCTTAGATGGATAATTCTGCAATTTATCATCCCCAGTCCTCAAAGGTTGATATTTTGACTAAACACTGCAATCCAAAGTGTCAACTATACATGTGTTGATATAGTTGTGTTACAAAATGTTCTCCTGTAAACGAATCAGTAGGTATTATTTGTTTTAAATCAAAACCAAACAAGTTCCGTGGACTCATGCAGCACCTCGTATGGAGATGCCGTCACCAGAGCCGTTACGAAAACGAGGTGCTTCTCTGTGGGAGTGCACCTAACCTGAGGATTAGCAATGCATTGCAAACCGAAAATCGTTGTTTCCTGCACCCGGCGCTGCCTCTTTTTCTTAGATAAAATGATGTCTCGGAGCGGTGCCGGAAGGCAATGTCTGCAAAAAACTTGTTCCCAAACTATTTAGTTGACCCTTATTGGAGAACAGTGGTTATTCTTGGAAAGCGAAAACACTCGAGGACGCGCGCCATTTTCGCTGCCTTAACTATAGGCAGAGGGCAGTAAGTATAAAGAGTATTAGGATCCTGATGAGAGTTTTCACAGTCAGAAAACGGGAAAGGGAGAAGAGTTGCACCAACAAGTGTTATATTGCTTGTGTCAGTGTTGAAGATGATGGATATACTTTAGGCGGAAACGAGACAGTCTCAACCTCTTCAAACTTAAGGCCCTCTCGCTCGCTCTCTGAGGTCAGACCAGCGGTCCGTCCCTAGCTTGCGGCTGTGCAAGTCGCCGGGAGTACTTTTAGGCTCATTATATCACCGAATACAAGCAGCGAAAGCTGCAGTAATCAATCGACAGATTATTAACACAATAGTGTTAAATGTCCCGCTCTCCAGAAAAACCGGCTTTGTCGACGTCGATGTTGGCGTTGGGAGCGAAGGATCACGGGAATGCCTCTGGCGGGTGGCAAATGGCGTATGTAACAGGCCCGGGCTCCGATTGGTCGGTGGCCTATGTGACGTCACGAGGCCGCATGACGTGACAGAGTTGGCAGAAACTGCCTTCTCGAGCAGCCCCATCAAGATGGGAGGATTACAATCGAATACGCCCTTAATTCGAGGACTTGATAGAGACACGCTGCCCCTAGGCCATACAGGCACGTCGTATGGTTAGGTTAAAAGCGGGGTTGATACCCATGCCGGGTAGTATTTCATATGACTGGGCATCTTATAATTTATGCTAATAACAAGCACGTGTGAGATGTTAGAAACACGAATTAAAGGGTTTGTGACTAAGGGATTAGATATTTGCGTCCTAAAAGGGAGTCGCAGATGCAAACCAATAACGCTGTCACGTCATTCCCTTAAATGTGTAGCTTAAAGTGTTCTCCAAACCATTTTCTTCACGGTTAGCTAAGTATCTCTTGCGCGTATAATTCTGAAACGTAGCGGATGTTTGAGGCAGGCCTTTAAAACAGTCCTGAAAAATACGGTGGTTGCAACAGAAATACAACGTTTCTAGGAATGAGATCCGCGGCGGGCATTAGTTACTTTTGAAAACAATTCTAATCAGCTAAATTGCTGGTTTACAGCTAGTTGACTTACGTGTTAGCGCAGTCTGATTGTTGGTGCCGATGTTGAGTTCGCATTGGTGGACAAGGTGGTGCCGCGTCAGTTTTTGAAACAGAGACCATTCTCTAAAGCCTTGCGGCGTAATGATACGTGATGCCCTTTTTTGTTTTTCGGCATACAACCGAAACTGACGCATGAAGCGCGAAGGAATTTCAGTCAACGCAACGTCCGCTAGGGATGTCTCACATCGGTGCCCCAGTGCGAGCTGACAGCGCTACTGTGCCAAGGCATGCACTTTCTTTTGTTTCATCTTCATCAAAAATTACGTCCACGTAGTTGACGATGGCGATCCTCTTTTTCCAAGCGAAGAAAACGCGTGCGTATAGAAGAGGAAGTGAAGGCGACTTGTCAAGTCGAGAATGTGTCGGTTTAGGCCAAGGGAATGTTTTCACGCAGAGCATCGCATCGTAACTGCATTTGGTTATCTGTGTTTAAAATATAAACAATAGAAAAGCTGCGCACTCTTCCTCATCCTGCGGTATCGGAGTCTGTCTTTGCTTTTTCCAGATAACCCTACTGATAAACCAAAAGTTCTACGTGGCAATGACCTCATAAAATCTCATCTAATCGCATATACTCTCATACGGTTCACATCATTATCATAAAATCTCTTACATAATTTATGATAATGTACAGGAAGCTATGAGACCTTATGCAATTATATGCGACTTGTATGTGATTTCTTATGTGAATTGAGTGAGATTGAGCGAGAAAATTTGAGATTATTCCCTCACACAATTTTTTCAGTAGGGAACTGCCGTGCTTTCGCAGATTTCAAATCAATTCTCCTTTAAAAGGCAACAGTACACAGGAGCGTGTCTGCGCTACTCCGAGTAGAAGGCACAGCGTAGTAGAAATTGCGAGGTAGCCAGCTTAATCCGCGTCACAACTTGCCAAGAGGCGATCAGAAGCAATCAATAGAGCCCACCCCAGAAAACTCATTTGGTTCACCTGAAATGAACGGAACATAGCCGCCCGTTATCTGTAGTTGTGTATCAACGTCTTGCTAGTATGTAACCGAGATCTACTTTGTAGTAGTGACAGCTCCGGAAGCTCCGCTCATCCCGACTGTGGGACCTTTCACCGATTAAGTGCATTCTGCTCTTGCTAACTGTCTTCCAGCGAGAGGTTTTTACCGTCACTCTAATCTTTTTAACGCCACTTGTGCCGCGTTGAATTTTCACCAAAAGTTACCTATAGATATCGAACCTAATCAGCGTGACTCGCTGGTCCAATTAGAAAGTGCTGTTTAAGCAAATAAATATTGGTAATTAACTTAACTGGGTTATTGTACAAGTTCCCAGTCTAAAAAAAAACTACAGAAACGTGTCAAGAATTCGACAAATTTCGTCAGATGTTTCAGTATTCTGCAGTAATTTTCTGTAGCTCTAGTTTTTTTTTTCTATAATAGTTTTCTGTTGTATGAAGTTCTGTTGTACTTTCCTGTTGTAACTATAAAAAGTTCTGTTGTAGCAACAGGTTTCCTGTCAAAAACAGCGCAGAAATTCGATCGTGACCACAAATTCTTTTTTATTTTTCTTTTCGAGGGGGTTGCCACTGACACACTGCACACTTTAAGCTACGTGCTTGCATAGCTGCGTTAAGGCAACACTAAGTTGGCATGAAACTAACTACGAGATAAGATTATCTCTCCAAGTCGAAAGAAAAAACTGCAGGACTGTGTCAAAAATGCGACAAAGCATTTTGTAGTTCTGTCGTAAATGTCAGAATTTTCTTGTAGTTCTTTCGGTCGTACTTTTCTGTTGCATAATGTTCTGTAACATTTTTCTGTCGTAACTACAGAAATTTCTGACGTTACTACAGAAATTTGTTGTCACGACAGGTTCACTGTCAAAACACCGCACAGAAATTTGGCTGTGACAACAGAAAATATTTTTTTTTTGGACTGAGCTCGATTTCTGTACGAGAGTGACACGCGCGTGTCGATCGGCCTCATGCAGCTGAGCATCCTGCCCAGTTTCTTCGCGCTGAGGTTCCTGCTTCAGAGGGCACACACGCCGGCCCACTACACAGCCGCCGTGGTGTACGGGTTCGCCCTGGTCACGCTGTTCGTCACCTCCTCTCTCTTTCACTCCATTCACTTCCTCGGAAAGCTCAGGTGAGGTCGAGTAATCGCTTTACTGGCCGCGTGGACTGTTGTGCAAAATCTACCCTGCATGAAGGATTGAGAAAGAGAACATTTACCAACTTGTTTGTATGCGTATGAAAATCTATATTAAGGCGAAATCTGTACTCGGGAGCTGCGCACGTAATCTGTGCGTCGCATCTGTGTGCTGATGTTCACTCGCAAATAGCGGACGTGCGAGGAGGGAGATTAGGAATGAAAAGGATTGATGGTGATAGGTGATGAATAAAGTTAATGACTATGCTAATGACTAATAATGGTGATTAATATTGGCGAAAATTATTTGTAATGACCAATATTTCCAACTATGATTTGTAATGACCGCAACTGACAAGAAATGAGAAAAAATGCTTAGCGAGTGGTGATGACTACAATGACTAAGCAGAACTCCTCATTAGTGCTAAGGACTACGCGACGAATAATATATCAAACTGCGACTTTTAATGATCGCAACTGATTGCAAATGACTAAAAATGTTTAGCTATGAGTGGTAATGACAACAATGACTAGTCATGACATCATGACTACAAAGCTAGGCTTTCGAAGTCTAGGCTTTCGCTGTTCCGCCCTTGACAGTCATATAAGAAGTCCTCTAATTTTTCTCTCCCTGTCAGCGGAGCTATAGCATGTTGATTTTAGAGATCGTCGAATATGTTTTTTAGCCACCTGCTTGGAGAGAAAAAAAGAAGGAAAGCGCGGGCTAGTGCATGCTTCTAAACTCGAGCACTAGTAACGTCATTCGTCATTGTTATCCACCATATTCGTCCCTGTTTTCATGTGCAGGACCCTCAAAGTGATCTTACATCGGTGCGACCGTGCTGCCATCTACATCTTCATCGCGTCAGCCTACACACCCTGGTGAGTACTGACCGACAGTGGGCTGTGCTATTTACGCTGGACCCATGGACGTTTCCTTCTGTCGCACGTTAAGTTAGCCACTTCTGCTAAATTTACCATGGAAAACCGTTTATGAGTATAAACATATCTTCAACAAAAGGCAAGCGTAGCAGGAGGCGTCAGGGGGTTATGTGGGCGGATGAGATTATGAAGTGTGCGGGGATCAAATGGCTGAGGCTGGCATAGGAGCGGATTAAAGCCTTCACATTGCAGAGGACATAGTCAGGCTGGTGATTATGATGGCAGTGGAGTTGGTAATGATGATGATAATCAACCCTCTATTATACAAACAGCCAACTGCCCCTCGATAATTTGTAATCAGTTCACAGGCCGGTTTCGCCAGCAGCTTTCTAATGTTGCACTTGAGGTCAAGGCATGACTGAAGCGACGCCATGGCTTTGAGGCCTGCGCGACCGGCGCGCGAGCGCCTAAGGCCAGCATGCTATAGCACGTGCCGTCTCGACGTACTCGTTTAGCTTTAATTCTACCGTTTAGCCTTTACCATTGCTCTGACATTCCATAATTTGGCACCGTCGCCTTACAGCTGCGCCATGCCCTGTCATTCTTCGGTTATATTGCACCATAACCATACTGTAAAACCTCAATTAGCTCTACCATACCGCGCCGCCAACTCTCTTACAAGAGGATGAAAATTCACTGTACCATCGTAGTGCACCACAGCTCCGCGGCATATTCATTGTAAAGGAAAAGGAGGATGGCTCATTCTTCATGTAAACTCGTTCCTGGATTCGTTTTTTTTTTTTAATGCTTCTGGCATGTCCAGTCAAGCGGTCACTGCTACCCCGCTCAACCAAAGCAGAGATGCAAACGACCTCCTTGAAGGTTCCGTGAGTTTCTCGACTTTTCCTGTACGTAGTCAATGGCACGAAGTCTTCACGTCGTGTTTGCTGACGTTGTACAGCCTTGCATCATGTCACAGGCGGACTCGCATACGATCATGCAATCAGAAACTTGTGCGTCAACAGGATGGTCAAGACGTTATAGATGTGGAGCTTTTACTTTAAAAAAATGTGCATGATGATGGCATGTAGCGAAATGTCGTTACAATGAAAAGAAAAATCGTAGGGGGCCTCTTTCTTCGTCCAAAATCGCTCCACACATCGCACCCTACCCCTCTCGTAAAGAAAGTCGCTTGTATACACTGCAGGGGCGTCCTGATGATTTTAAACCGGCATGTAAAGCGAACTGCGAAAAGTTCCCCAAAACATAAGGCCCCGCCCAGAAACAGGTGAGAAATAAAACCTCACGACGGCAGAGAACAACAGGCACGTGGCATTACGTGACGTAAATCCCAGTATGCAGCAGAGTGTAAAAGCGTGACAGTTCTTCAACTGGTTGGTAACTCAAGGTACTTGAAACTATGGAGAACACTAGACGGGAGGAGTTAATGCGACTCGCTTTCGCTTGAAAATCTCTTGTAGGAGCAAGTAATGTGAAACAGTGCATATGAATTTATCCTGAATTTCAGTATTCATTACTGTTTCACCTTATGTAGAGCGTAGTGTATAAAAATGCTTGTCACCTTCAATAATATTGTAGGAGCTAACTTTTCATTTTTATAATTTTTATGAAAAGTGTGTTGTAAGCATTTTAATTTTTCATTCAAATACCACTGTGATTTTTCATTTTCTGCATGCCCATATGCTCTTGTACTGGTACGTGATGTGTATATCAATTTCTTTTGTTTCTTATGTATTACGTTTCCACTGCTGATGGGTGGTTGGAGCGCAGTCAAGCTGCAAGGACGCAGCTTTTTCTCCGGCCACCTTTTTCGCCTTGTAAAGTTGCGAAATGAAGACACTTTGATTGATTGATTGATTTGATTTGATTGATTGATTGGTCGATCGATCGATTGATTGATTGATTGATTGCAAATTTACTTATCAAAGTTCTGTGGCAGTTTCTATTTTACCAAGGCTCACTATCCGAAGTGCACTGAACTCTCTGAGAATACGGTAAAACGCTTTTGCCGCAGACTTCGTGTGTATCTACTGACGTTTCACCATCCCGCTTGCAGGCTGCTACTCCGAGAGTACAGCTCGTGGGGCCAAAAGCAGCTATACGTGGTGTGGTTTCTTTGCGTTCTCGGCATCACGTATCAGAACATCTTCCACGAGAAGTGAGCCTCTCCTCTCCTCTCTCTCTCGTTCCCTGTAAAAGAGCGTAGCACTCGGGAGACCAATAATAAGGAACGGGGGTTCCCGCTCCGGGGTTGAAAAGCTATTATGCATACAACTGACCTCCTCCTGCATGCGTTTCCGAATCTTCCCATTTCACTCACTACGACTTTCAGGTCAAGCTACAGGCTCCGTATAGTTTCGTGTTTCAAACGACAGATCATGCACATAACATTGATAAAGAACTCTGCCTTTGTTAAAATTGGGAGCATATTTCTGATTACAGATCTCTGAGTTTTACTGTTTTCATAATTGGCATGCAATCTATAACGCGCTCTTCAAGCAGTACTGCATACCACGTGCTGTCTGCACACTTGTTATTCTTGCTAGCAATTTTTTCTGTGTCACGCGGAATTAACAACTAAACATTGTAAGCTGAACAGGTTTACGTTTTACAGGTTCTCTTTTAGAGAAAACACTTGCCTACCAGTTTCTGCAAAGTTCTGTAATGCAAAGTTTGCGTCGGTGGATACAATATCATCATGCTGTACGAAATTTTACAGCGTATACATTTAGTACGTGATGCTTTTAAAACAAGTGAAAAGTGTAGGCGGATCAAATCAAAGAAATATGTAAAGTTTGTTTCCGTCTTTTTTTTTCCTCCCCTAGCAACCTGTAAGTATTCTGCGCAAAGACTACTACAGCTAAACTTAGCAAACACTTAACGTTTGCGTGTGTGCGCCCGCACTTTCGTGTCTAATGCTCATCTGTTAACCAGGATAGTTACTTCATCAGACTCCTGCAATTATAAAAGAAAAAAGTGGTCTTAAATGAACCAGGTCACATATGCGTTTGGCTGCTTTGTGCAACCATTACTGGGCTTCATTTGAAAGTGACTAAAATCGGTTAAGCTTGATTATAATTTTAATCGTTTTTGTCGTGACATTACAGTTGACATTTTGCAGAATGTAAAAAACATGTTTATCACAAATGATCGCTCATCTGAAGCAACTAGTTTAACTTCCTTCCCCCCTCGCCCAGCCTCCACCCTTCTAAACATTGATAGCGTAGCCAGCACCGTACGTGAAAAAGCCAGCGGAAACGACGCGTTCACTATGAGAAGAAGTACTCAGGAAGACGCTGGAGACCAAAACTTTAAGATGTCCAGCAACCCTCTCTATTGAAGGGTTTACGTGAAGAAGTACTTGTCTCCATTGTGTGAGTGTGTTTGAAGCACTGAATTGATAAAGTAGTTGCTAGAGCATCAACTTGAGGAAATATATTCTAGAACATCCTCTTAAAGGAAACAGGTAGTTGTAGGAAATACGTTTAGAGCTTTCACTTAACTATGTAGCGGGTAAGGTGTTCACTTAATGAAGCATGTTACAGTGTTCACTCTATCAGGCCTCTGTTAGAGCTTTCATCTGCTGTGTCCTGGCTACACCATTCACTTGAAGAAGTGTTAGCTAAAGCTTACGCTAGCGGGTTTATTATTACGCGCATATAACGACCCGTTTTGGACTAACTCTTACGAGAACGCACTTGCGCGCTATGGCATTTGCCTTCGCACCAGAAACGTTTTGAGGTCGTAGTGTAGTAGAAAGAGAAATACGTCAAGTGAAACATCGTGAAAGGCCGCGCTCAATCGTACCGTGTGGTTAGGCAATACTATTTGAGCATCTTAGGCTCTAATTAAGCTTCACATTTAAAACCCCCTTTCTGAAAAGAAAATATATCTGCGCTTCGCCCTCGGAAGTGTGATGAACATCGGTACAGTCTAACCGCTCCCTGGACGCTACAAATGATAGCTGATCGCTGCGTGGAAACGTGGCATCACCGAAAGCTTGCTTCACTGTAAGCTAACTCTTACTGTGGCAAAGCCACTTTTCCAATTGAAGGGGGGCATTCATTTTTGAGTTTCGTAACTTAGCTTGCCTACGTGGCACGCTATCCTACGCATTACATCACTAGCCACCAATAAAATAGGATAATGAGCAGAACTCGCACAGCCTCCCATGTGCACGGGCTGTTGTGACGAAATCAACGTCAACATATTCAGTTTTATAAAACATGTAAACTAGCTATGGATTCTCGTTCAGAAACTAGGTCAAACGTCAAACGAGTAGACGAATCTATTTTTCCTTATCGTAAGATATAGAGATTATAATCAGTATATCTGCAGATACTTCCTCGCTACGTTATCATTATTTTGTTATTGTCAAAAATGGGTCACTTTGGCCTTTTGTGGCATTTTTACTTACTCTGCCTTAGCGCAGGGCAATTTTAAGAGCTATATTTTGCTAAAGTTGGTTATTCACTTGAAGATTAAACACTTTTCATCAATATGTTAAAAAAGTGTTACAAAGCTGCCTCGCAAAAGTTTCCTTTTTTTTTTTTCCGCCACAGGTACAAAACTCTCGAAGTGCTCATTTACATAGGTTCTGCCCTGGTCCCCGCATCGGCCACATTTTCTATGGTAAGGCATCGAGCTTACAACACGATTATCCGTATATCACTAAAAGTGCTGCATGCGTACAACTTCCCACGAAATGTTCAACGCTCGTTACTTGACTGACCGTTATATTAAACGAATCACGTTTTTTCCTCCTCCTTTTTGCCCTACCTTTTCCTTGTTTAATTCAATTCTACACAAAGTTCATTTCAGTAAGAATATCCAGAAAGGCTACCAGGCATGTAAAGATGTTACCTGCACTTTTCACATAGCTCGAACCTAGTTCCGCGTGGCTACGTCTACTGGTTCTACGTAGAGCTAGCCAATGTTTAAATGTATACAACAGGAATAAAGAGGAAGTATTTTGAAAAAAAAAAAAAAAAAAAAAATTCACAGTGGCTTAGCTGTAGTTAAGCCTAGGAGATAGCGAAAGCAAGAGAGGCTAAGTGTCTCCAATGGAAGACGACACCCCCTGTTAGACCACAGCGCACCTAGTGGGAGAAGCGCCAAACGCCCGGCGTGGCTACGAGCCACGCTACGCTGAAGTGCCGACTTGGTAGCCCAGCTCTCGCGCTGGTATGACGTCAATAGTCACGTGGTGTAAAGCGTAACTACCGGACCACGCTACGCTGAAGGCTCGAAACCTGGCGTAGTATTGCTTTCGCAATAAAACAGCGTTATTGGCCACTTTTCTGAGAAATTTTCGTAACTGGCTATAATAGCTGATGCGCAGACACAGCGCTTGTCTATTACTTTCCCTCTGCACGTCTTGCACCTTGTCTTAGTTGCGCTGACACATATTATGGACTGCATACTCTGTAGGAAGAGAGGGTAGTTTTTCTAACCGCCTGTGTTTCTATGCGACTGCATAAATTCCTCGTTCTGCATAAAATCCGGGCTGTCAGCTTTGTGAGCGAAAAATAACAACAATGCCGCTGACAGGTGGTAGTTGGCAGGTGACATGACCAGCCCTTGATTGGTTGATGGCTGGTATGACGTCACAAGACGACACTACATGGATTTGGCAGGTGCCAGCTTCTCATATGAGATGTAAGGGTATTATGAAAATCAATCCTTTGACCCTTGTAGCTGCTACCATGCTACCTCTAGGCCGCATAGACACATTCTTATGTGGCTTGGTTACAGCGTGGTTCTTAGGCCGATTCTCTTGCGCATATATAATGCTGACGAATAGGTGTGAAAAAATAGTGGCACGAATAAAGGAACACTTAACGTTTTACATCCTTAAAGGTGTGATGCTGTCCCAAAGCTAACACCGTTTGTCTTGGCCAGCACTGTTTCACTATGGGACATCTTTCGCTTTGCGAATGTCCTGTGCTTGGCGTCGAAAAGCGGTTGCGGGATCCTGTTGAGGCAGCAGCGCGGGGTAGCTTTTTTATATGCCCCTCTTCCATTTTACATAACGCAGCGTAGCCGATTAGAACTCCCTATTGGTTAACCGCCTAGCCTCGCCTTTTTCTAGCTCTTTTCCACTTGGAGTGTTAGCCATGGGACACTCGAGTGCCCTTTTAACACCTTTTAAAAAGGTGTTAATTTTTTTTTAGGGTGAATTCATGACAAAATGAGTAGCAAAGTACTTGTATGCCTAAACGAATCCGCAAGGAAAGCCGCAGATGACAGGAGCTAGCACTCTCACGCCATGCCCTTAAAGACAAAAACTTAAGTCTGCACTTTTTTTTTATGTGTGTGTGTGTGCGCGCACGATACGAGTGAAGAAGCCAACGTCTTACTAGGTGGGTGCTCCGTCCCTGCTTCACGCAGAGACCTCCAACCGGACTCAAGGAGCTTCTGTTCGGGGGCCTGCTCTACTTCGTGGGCGTCGTGTTCTTCAAATGCGACGGCCGCGTACCGTTCGCGCACGCCATCTGGCACCTGTTCGTGAACGCAGCGACGCTGGTACACTACCACGCCGTCTATCGGTACCTCTTCAGGGCCAACGCTGCGCACGAACACAACTAGAGGACGCCACATCGTCAACGCCTGGGTTTCTACGGACTGACATACCAGCAAGGCCTAATGCTGGACCGGTCTTCCTGGATCGGTCTTCTACGGTACTACTACCGGTGCTTTGACCCTTAAGCTGTTGAGAAGTCGGAAGACGTGGAAGAATGGCGCTCAGTATAAGAAACTTAAGCCATTCGTTCGTAATATTAGCGGTGCTTGGACCATATGGCGACCGAGAAATTCGCAGTATAGTGCGTATAAATTGCGAGCGGTGTGTGATTTTACTAGGCATTTTTGTCATATAGTTCGGCGATGATCTCAGCAGATAACTTTTTTTTCTCCACAAAGCCTAACGACCGTGTGATAACGATTTTTTTCAGTGGAGCATGTACCGATCAGGCAGCATTTCCCTGGTGCATGACTGCGTTTGGCCACAGCGAGATTTTAATCCATTCATGAAGAATGAAGCAGCGCATTTCCATGGAATGATCTCAGCTAGATTTATTCTTGTCAAGGGACAAAATAAGCCTGACAGCTTTATGATTATCATAAACAAATGTGGTGCTTGTATTGACAGAGGTGCATGGAATGTTATTTAAGGAAGCTGAAACTTAACCGTTTAGCAGAATATATGATGATTTATGATAATTGGTGAAGCTTAATGGCTAAAGGCTGTCGAAGACGTGCGGCTCAGGTTCGGTGTTTCCGGCTAGAGGCTATATTGGAACAAGAGATTAGGCTGAGATGATAAGGCTGACGTTTGTCCAAAGAGCCAGTTTTAGTATAGAAAACTGTTGGCATAGCTCGGACGGTCGACGTCAGCATTCATTGCTGCAAGATTGTGACATATGCTACGTCAGTTGAAGCCATGTAGCAATTGGAACTGCAGGACGCTTTATTTATACAGGAATATATTTCGCGTCAATTTTTCAACCACACACTTTCAAGAGATGCTCGGAACTACGCATTTTAAGTTACCTGCAGATGTATGTTCCGTGAGTTCATTGGAAGACAGGCAGACCGACTGAACAAATGCAACGCGAAAGTAGATGTAGCAGCGTCCAGAACAACTGGATAGCCATTTTGCCCAAACAAGTACGACCTTAGCTGAGGAAGTTTCCAATGAATGCCAAGAGGTACGCAAGGATAAAGCGTGAGAAACACGGGCGCACTTCCCCTACCGTGTGCTTGGCCGAAATAGGAAACTTATGTGTGGTAACGTGTATGGGCAACTCACTGCCTGTCTTACAAAGGTTTGGGTAGTTGAGTTGTCACCCACGGAGAAAGAGGTTCACAGGATGCATGAGAACCAAGTGGACTCTGTCCGAGCTTATAAAGTTTTCCTTGTAAAGCTTACTGAGAAGCCTTACGGACCAACAGTTATATGTGCGAAGTGCGTTCCAATCCTGCTGTCACCGGCGCGTGTGAGCCAAGGTAGCAGAATAAGTCCAACAGAATGGCTGACCAGTGGAACTAGCTTTGTGAAGGTGTCCACCGGTGTTTTCGGAATACGGAAGCCGTGAAAAAGAAAAGGCTGAATTTCCTCAGCTTCCAGGAAGAGTGGTCTGACGTCAGTGGTCCAGGTGTACACGTCTTGCGTAGAAGTGAGAGCTCGCATTTCAGCTCCCGTTTTCGTGCACAGAGTGAAGATTTGTGGAGCAGTTGTGAGTTTTTTCGCCTTTATTGCGTTCCAAAAACTTTTGTGAGCCTCTATGCATGCGAAATGTGAGAAAATGATACGCGCATGAACTTTGGTGAGGGCTAAGTGCGTCAGAGTCGATTCTGCAGATTCCTCTTGAGGCGTACATGACAGTAGGCTCCTTGTGTAACTTCACTGTGGGCGAGTAATTATTTGCCATCGTGTAGTTACGAAGTGTATTCCTGATTGAGATAGGCATAACGCCTTAATATGCAGGCGTTGGAGAGACAATACCTGCACACATGGGGGCCTGTGGAGATTTAGAATTGTCTCAACCTTCTACTTGGATTCAAAGGCAGGTACAGTTCTGAAAACATATACAAAACGTAGAATGCTCGGCTGTACATTGACTAAAGTTGGTTGTGCCATTAAGAACACTTGCGATGAAAGGCAGAACGAACGGCTTTTTTGAGATATAAGCAACAGGCGCACACTGTGACATCGAACAAGGGAGATAAAGATAACCAGAAGAGGCAAATAGCTTATACAGCAGTGGCCCCTGCCAGCAGCCGCTCGTATTATGGCATGCGATATCGAACGAACGTAAGAGAGGTCGGATAAAGGTGATATCGGTCAGCGCTGTCTTTGAGAGGATGTGCTGCAGGCTTTTTGTTATCATTGCCAGGAATGCGGGACAGTTGTCCGGTTAATCTTTATTTTTCCAAATCTGATGAAGCACGACCTTGAATATTCAGTCCGGGCGTCAAAGTAGACGATTAAATACAAAAGGCTTGACTGTGCCAGTATAATGTTCGATCCAAGAGCAGCTGGACCCTCGCGGTTCGCCGTTAGCATCCCGCCTACGGGGCGACGGACACTAACATGGACACATTTCCTTATTATAACACTGCAATGCTTGTTCTCTTCTTGTTCCAAAAGCGGCAATTTTTTTTTCTCTCTTTCGGCAACACGGTCTTGACCGACAGAAGCCTCATCCTCTATTTCATCCGCACCCGTGAGAAAAGAAGATAAAGGGCGATCGGAGCTTTGGGAGCTGTAGAACGGTTCTCAATTTCGGCCGCTTTTATAACTCCTATTGTTTGAGTTTTGAAAACCTTGGGGACAGGTGTTCACAGAGGCGTTAAGACGCAGCGCATTTCTTTCGCGCGGTAGATTATATAGAACCAAAATTCCTTTGATAACTCGTTCGTTATTTCCACAACTATAGCTAGTGCAAAAAAAAAATCATGAGAGCTTTTCCATTGAAGTGTTATACGCATCAAGACATAGCAGCGCTAGATTATACGATGTCTCTAATTCCTGGTAGCGAGCCGAGGAGTCCTCAAGAAGCAAATACGCGTCGTCGTCATGTGCACAATTACGCTTCCAGAGAACGTCTGCAAACTTAGGTCACGACTGACGTGCAACAACTAGGTATTTTTGCAGCGCTGACAGAAATAGCCGGACATAATTTTTCACTTTCCCAGAGAGAGACGACTCGCGCTTCTTTGGTAGTTATTGGATAACGTAGACTAATATCTGAACTGGTTAGACAAATCATGCGATGAAATAGCTTACCATGTATAGACATCGTAATTTTGTGTCTTTCTCGAGGTTAGGAAGGCATGAGGGAGCGCTCTTTGCTTGAAGCTGCTACTTCTGCTGAATGTTGTGCAAACGCCACCGAATAAGCTTTACATACAAGTTGCCAATTTGAAGCACCTTATTTTAAATTCGTTATTAATTAGAGAAGCTATATATATAAAATTTCATTGCGGGGATTGCACTGAAATTGGCGACGAGAAAAATATTATAACATCAGCAGTCGTTTCCGCGAGCACGTGCCCCGAATATCTTTCAGCCCTCGGTTCGAAAATTTCGTAAAGCTTGCTCCTACTAGTATGCCATTCAATGCAGTCGCGAGCTCGGTTTGCACACGTGAAGAAAAGTTTCGTGTGGTGGCGACAGTCTATAAGCTCGTCTTAACACAAAGAGGCGCTCCGTACCCTGGATTTGCGGTTTAACCTTCACGCAAGACCTTCCTTTCGAATGAGGTCTCTAAACATTAGAGACAGAACAACATAAACAGGTTATTTCCGGGACATTCAGCAGGTTCCTTACGAGCTTCAAGATCTGCATCCGTACTTATGAAAACGACACAGCTTTTCAGCCTGCTTAAAAACGGGGCTGATTTATTCGGTTTGAAATGTTTGAGGCTTTCTCTGAGTTCCTTCTGGAGAACTCACGGTGAAGGCACTATAAAAGTTGTGTTAAGCGCTGACCTGACCTTGAAGAAAATATACATTAGGTGGTGGTGCGAAAAAAGCATGCGTTTAATCCGTGGATGATAGTACAATGTCACAGGTGGCATTACTAGCGATAACTCGAAATCTCCTACCGACGTGTGAGCAAAGCCGCAGCCTGAAGGAACTCTTCGGCGTAGATCTCAGAAATGTGCTCTGTGTGAGGTATGCTGCTTGCTTGACTTAGAACATATAAACCTTACAAAGCATCGAGAAGCAGCTCCCCAACGCAGCTCAGGGTTGGTCGCCGTTCGTATCCCGAACGTCACTTCATAGGAGACCCAACTGCCTTACCGTGCCAAACGCACTTCTGTGTAACATGTATATGCGCTCGTGTAGCAGCACTTCAGCCAGTCAACCCATATGCATGCGTCAGTGCTGCCCGTGTGCTCATCTCTGCTCATTTCCCACAGACCTATACAGTCGCGCCCATAGCTGCTCGGTACACTTCATTCCCGCACTGCGATGTACTAGTTAGTGTCCGTGAAATATTTATTTTTCCTTACAAACGCTGCAAGTACAAAATAGCTGCACAGTTGCTCGCTTTTCGCTGCGCTTTTTTCTCTGCCTTTCCCGCGTGACAATGCCAAAACAACGGGAGTGCTGTCGCAACCATCACCGTGGAGAGCAGTTTTCTCCAACTGATACCAGAGTTGGCAGGGGTGTTTAGGTGCTCTACTGACGGCGTTGTATGGTGCGTACGACGAACAGGTAGGACACCAAAGACAAGTGGTAAAGAAAAACTCATAGCAGGGTTGCCACTGTGTAGTGCGAGATTCAACCAACTGTTCGAGGTGCTGCGAGTGACGTCACTATACTGTTGCTCATGACGTCACAGGGTTCGAACCAATCAGCTTAGCGCGCTTCAAGGGGGCGTCATGCGTGACGTCAACCCATGCCTAGCGATCAAGTGATGGTGGTGAAGGCCGTTGTGCCAACGCCGCGGAACTAGGAAATGTTCCCCGAACGTCTATCGATGAAAAAAAAAACTTTGCTGGGGAATTTATGGAGCATGCTACCAAGAGATGGAGGAGTAGATGTTCGTACTAACCTCCTTTAGCGCTGCACAGCATCTTCGGTTTGTTTCACGTCGGACCGTCTCTTTTTTTTTTTTTACTTGGCACCCATAACAATCGCACGCTGTGCAAAGAGCAAGACACACCACTTCTTGCGTAAGATTTAGGAGAGAAACACAATAAGCTTATCATGAAAACATGCTAAAGTAGCTCGGGGAGGAATGAGATCGTAGACATGGGGGCGCGTGACCGCTGTGAAGATAGATGAGTCGTGGGGATGTGCAAATATAAGGTTCCTGTAGTAGGTCAATAATTAAAGAACTCATGAAACAAACTATCGTTGTGGCAACGATGTGCTAGGAATGTGTGCCGATTTAAAAAGGAAATGAGGAATGAATGAATCTAGTTTTTCCGCTTTCAGCTGCGCGAGCTATGCTTGATTCGATCAGATGAGAAACGCTTATTCTAGTTTTGACTGGTCCATAGTAAATTGGATACGAATAGCTTTAATGCTCGCGGTTGGAGTGGAAATGAAGTATTGTATTAGCTATGCTAGTATTCAAGATACAAGCGGGAAAGTTTAAAAAGTGAGCAGCTATATGGTACGTTGGCAAATGTCTTAGCAAAGTCGAGGGAAATATATATGGTTTCAAGTCTGGCGTGTGTATCATGAAAGAAAATGGCTGACTTTCACATGAATGAAAAGTTATCCAGGTCCAGAGACTGCATCCTTAAAAAAAGTAAATGACGCGTTCCATCTGTTTGCAAGGTATGCCAACTCGAGGGCTAGAACAACATTCCCCATTTCCCAATCTCAAGGCACGACGTCTGTATAGAAAATCTGCGATAAAAACAATTAAAAAATTGGCCGAATTGTGATCAAGTTTCGAGGTCTTTTGTACTTATTTCGTCAATGCCGGCAGATGACGGTTTTAGTTTGCCCATGACGGCTTTTGGTAAAGTAACTGCGGGAATTACAGATGTGACGCCATCGACTGTTACGAAAGGGGGGGGGGGGGGGGGTTCATTTTAAGGTGATAGCGACATAATTATATGTTTAATAATTAGAACATTTAATGTCTAAAATTTGCAAGCTCAGAAATGCCGGCGAGGGCAAAAGCGTCCATATATTTGGTGTTTAAACCACAAGTGGGTATCAGCGATTTTATAAAATGGACGTTCAGCAATATCTACCGTGATCAGGTGATTGTTTTTTCTGTGGCGCAACGTTCCACCCTTGGCCGCCATTAAAGCTAGGTTCGGCACTGTAGTATTCCAAAAGTCTTGGCAAATTCTAGGTTCCATTGGCTGGCATGAAAAATGCACTTCAAGATACAAATTTTACTCATTTCGTTTACTCTATGTTCGAACAATGACCAGTTTTCATGACCGCTCTGTTGCTGAAACGACTGCTCAAGCAATCGAAAAAGAAAAAAAAAAGGCTTTCAATATTTCTTGTTGACGGACTCGTAGTCCTGTTTATTGCAAAGAGTCTTTTTAATAGTCTTCTTTACTGTAAAGAAGTGTTTTTCTTCATTTTGGCAGTTATATTTATTATGGGAGTCAAGTTAAGTATGCATAGAAGACATTGTGATCACTGATTTCACGAGATAGGTAATGAGTTGAAGCTGCCGGGCTGGCAGCTTCAACTCATGAGGTCATGTTCGCAGTACATCCGTCGATGCATGTTAGTCGCGTTGCAGTCATTGAGCAAGTTTAAAGTTCAGGCATGCATCCATGAGTTCGTATAGGACTCGTCACGTCTCTTCCGCGGTGTGTGTGCATGTGTATTAGTGAAGCTTATAATGAAGCATCTCCCATAGCTGCACTCAAATCATCTCTGGCTTAACGTAACTGCACAACAAACGCCGAAGCAGGCGCGGCAGGTTTTCATTTACATTCAATTAGCTTTTTTTTTTAATTTTGGTTGGCTTCCAGTTATGTCCTGGAGGCACATTTTGCTGCGCCAGTATGTGTACTGGCCGCCCATTTCATCTTACCTCTTGTCTTTGGGTTCCCTTTGAGGTGCTGCGAGTAACAGGTGAAAAGCAGTAAGAATGCTGCCCCAGCGAATTCCTCGTAACCTTCCAGTAGAGCCGCGATTCGGCGGCCCTGTAGCGGAGTCCGCGCTTTGGACACTTTTCCATGTATCACAGGCCAGGCCTGTGGCGTTCTCAATTGCGAAAAAGGTGAACGCGAGGTGTATCCAAGGTTATGTGCACTCTACGCCTCATTCCTAAGCAGTAGCAGTGTGTCTGCAAGATGGGAATTTGTACGTCTGCTATGGGCAGCACCTCCGCCATCTTGGCCAGGCGAAGAAATGATTTGGTTAGGCCTACTAAGCGTATACGCTTTCCTCACCCGAAATAACACTCTGTACATGGTGCGTAGTTTATTCAAATGTGTTTGCTCCTTGGAATTATCAGTGCGAATTAAATGTTTGCCATTGAAATTGGATTTGACCAAAGAGGCACGTGATCTTGCACAGCATCTACTGAAAGAACGCTCGTAAAAACCGTAAAAACAGAAGTTATACAAATTAATTAACTGTGTGGAATTCTATCTCGGGTGAGCAGCGGTTCCTGATTCGGCGAAGAGGATGCCATAAAGATCTTTGTTGAAAGACCGCTAGCACCATGTACGCGCGAAAAAGATCCAAAATGGGTCCGGTCGTGCAACTCGCATCCTCCAAACATGTCGCATCGAAGAGACTGCAACACAGTTGAATAAAATTTTTAACATTAGACCACCAGAAGGCGTGCCGATGACTGCATATATGCCATGCGAGGTATTTTTCGGTGCTGTCTGCATAGACGCGTGAGGACGAGATGAGTATAGTGAGTATAGTTTGGGGATTCACTGTCAGAAGACGGAGGTGCCATCTCGCCGTTTGAAGAGGTAGTTATGCACGACAGTCGTGATTTTGGAGCAGCGCACACAGTTTACCAACGGTGTTTAGTCTAATATTTAAAAACGTTGGTTTCGTCGGCAAAGCTAGCAAACATGCGCGCGCCCCAAAAATATTCATGCGATATGTCTGAAAGCAGCGTCGATTCCGACAGATGTAGACACATTACGGCGTTCAAACTTTTCCAAGTTCTGCAGCGGTCTTTATGGCGTGATGGGCCGGCGTATTTGTTGGGCGCACCTTTTATATCTCTTTTTTTTTTTTCTCAAATGAAAGCCTAGTCGTGACGTTCATCCGCTTTCCAATTGCTTTCTATGCTCATAGATGGCGCCACGCGAGATTAAACAGTCCGAATATGAAATGCGCAGGGAAGGTATACTTACAGGGTTTTTCATTTTATTCAGTGCAGACCATAGAATATTTTTAAAAATCAGCTAGATCATACTAGCGAATTAATATTTCATGCAGCTGGACAAGTGATCTAACTACAAAATTGGTGCAAAAAATTTAACTTGATGAAATGTAAAGACCTGTGCTTACATTCATACCTATTACACTATATCACAGAGCTATTTATTTCTACTGGCACGACGGGAGAAAGTTTGTATGTGGGCCGACATTAAACGAACTCTGAACTGAGAACTTGAACTGCGCCGATCATATGGACGATATTAGTCACATCCTGTTGTTTTTGGGCCGTATAATGTACTAGATACGATGGCCATGAGTACACGCGTTGTTGACTTCTTTGTAAAAAGTAGATGGGACATGGCGCCCAAGTTATGAAAGTTCCATACTGCACATTATAGTATGTTACGTGCCTCGTGTTGATCAGACGTTCCGGTGCGAACGAATAGATATACCCCCAATAAAGTTTATTGCAAGTGCTTGCGACTTCCGACTCTATTTTCTGCGTGCCCCTCGGTGGGCCAACAATTCAGCGTTATTCCTCACGCATGACATTGCGGTTGTCTATCTGCTCAATAGCTGCTCTGTGACAGCTCAAGTACTTGAAACAGAGCTACGCAGTATTCATTTTCTAGGAGACTGGTGCAGTATGAAATAACAGTTAACTATAATCGTATAATTATAAGAGCCAAGGCTTCTTTTTACTTATCTCTAGAACAAAGATACTGATTGACAAAAGCCTTGGTGTCCTCAAAGATACTGTTCGAATTTCTGGAGCTTTCACATCTCGTCTGTATTATTCCCAGTCGAAAAATAAAGAAAACCCACAAGATTTTCTGTTGTCACAACATAATTTCTGCGCGGTTTTCGACAGCGAACCTGTTGCGACAACAAATTTATGTAGTAACGTCAGAAATTTCTGTAGCTACGACAGAAAAGTACTACAGAACTACAGACTACAGAAAGGTACGACAAAGAACTGCAGATCTATAGGAAAGTACCACAAGACTACAGGAAATTCTGACGCTTATAACAGTACAGAATATTTTGTGGTATTTCTGACACAGTTCTGCAATTTTTTCGACTGGGTTTGATGATGCAATCAGAATAACAAGACTTAAAAGTGTTCTTTACCACGTGTGCCTATGTCTAGTTGTGCTTTCAGCAGTAGTTGGACAACGTAGGAGTGAAATAGCGACATGAGCTGCTACGGGACTTCTTCTATCCATCCTTATATGCACATATAAGACTTTATGCGGCGTATGTCAGCTATCTTTCATGTCAAATTCTCAGCTTTATTGATTTGGTCTTCTAGGTGACTTCCACCGGTGCTAGTGATGTATACATGTATGCCCATTTGGGAATCCCTGTTTCGTAGCAATCAAGAACCTATTGGTAACTTCATTAAGAATTGAGCGCAACGGCGTGCACTCCTAACTATAGAGACTTTTAGTTTAGCAGCTACCGCCTGCAGCTACCGCGCGAGCGTCAGTACGCATGCGCAGATCACCTCAATGGCGACAGATGGCGCCACGTTCCTGTCAAATTTCGGCCGACGCCGCACGCGGGGACCAATCAGCGTGTGCTGTGCTGACGGTGTGCGGTAGCGGTAGCGGTAGACCGCCGCGGTAAGCGGCAGCGCTAAACTAAAAGTCTCTTATATGTAATTAAAATCAGACACACGAGTAGATGGTAAGAATCGCATAGCATCGGACGAATATAAGCGTATAGAAACTTATCATTATAGACCTTGCATCCACTGCTTACCACCGAAGTGTCAGCTGGAAAAGGCGACCTTTCTTTTCACTTTCCAATGGTGCATATGACTATAAATTTATACTCCAAATATAAAGTACCTAATATTATATAAGGTAGTTAATGAAACCGATGATAAAAAAAATGCGAAAGGGTGGCGTCTTTACTACCTGAACTCTAGCGACAGCGGTTGAAAAACTTTCTCGCATGCGCGTACAGGCAGCGACAATTATTCGCTGGATATCTTACCAGCAAAGCTGCCCTTCAAATTATATCGTTTATCCGTAGTACGAGTCTTCGTTGCCGATGACATACATTTGAAACTCTACCCAAAACCAAGAGCGGTTCGTCATGCATATACGGGTGTTTCTACGTAAGATCGAAAAAAAGGATGGTCGGTCGACCTTTTATATTTTTTTATTGATATATTGTTGCCTGATGACTGATCTACATATGATTTCGTCGTCAAAATTTTTTTCTCTCGAGGTACAGGAAATTAATAACGACGAATTAGTGGAGGGCTGCGCTTATCTTCTTTGCTATTTTGGCCAACTTTGGTTATGAATTACACATATGTTAGCAGTAGGTAGCTGAAAATTATCTGACTAAATATATGAAAGCGCATTTGTATTCAGTTAATTTTCGCTTTTATAGCGCAAACATTTTTATAAAATTTCTCAAAATCGGCCAAAGAAACGAAATTTTACCTACTTTGCAGGCCTACTTCGCAGGCCTTTAGGTACCGCTACTGGAACGTACCGCCTTTGCCAAAAGTAACCAGGCTATAGTGGCTAACCAGGCTGTAGGGTTTGCTTCTCAGCTATGTTTGGAGCCCTTGATCTATACCAACAGGCAAAAAATGATCTTCACAGATAAGAGTGCGGGTCTTTCTTTCCGCAAAGGTGATTAATAATTTGCTATGTCCGATAAACGCTTAACTATAGGGCTAAGGAGTAAACCGTGCAGCCTGATCACTTTTTGCAAAGACGGTACGTATGCATTGTTAATTGAGGCGCCCTACACTTTATGAAATACATATAGCTAGATATCTTGCATGTGACGTTACCGAAGGGTTTTTAAAGGAGGGGTTGCTGGTCCAACGTAGCGGTATAGAGAGACTGAATTTCCTCGGCTGGGACAGCTTAGGAAGGCATTTTATGCTTCAGGAGCGGAACTGCATGGGAATGCCAGGTAGAGGGAGGAGTAGAATGAGAAGATATTGAGGGCCACTTCTCTGCACGGGGGAAAACAAACATCTGCCCGAAGCTCGAATGTCAGTTATCACAGTCAGTGCGCAAAAATACGCTTCTTAGAACACACATTTGCGCAATTCCGTTAAAATATTTCTCCACGTTGTCCCCAATGTTCGACTTGCCTACACTACTACGTCTAAAGGAGCAGTCGAATGGCGCCACATTCGCCAGCATCGCCCGAAGGACTCCACATTTATCACGCACCAGACAGCTCAGTTACTCTCACAGAGAAACGCGATTATGGACATTCAGTGTCCGCTTACCTCTTACTGGTTACAAAAGAGAGAAGGCTCTTTAATGGAAACAGATTTTAGCCGGCATTAAGGTTCGTTGACATGCTACTCTGCATGAGGCAGGGGTATTAGGGAATAAAGGTAGAAGAATTGTTAAGAAAGAATGCGGTCATTGAAGATGTATGGATGGATGGATGGATGGCTTTTTGGATAAGACCGAAGTCTAGTGTGCTTGTATAGCGGGATGATCAAGAGGGTGGGTAATTCAGAGTTTGTTTAACATACCAATAGCATCTAAATAGGCAAATAAGAATGTCATTCTACGGCGCTGCTGTCTGTAGCAGCCTAAATGACCCAATACGTATAGTCCACTGTGAGCGGCACTTCGATGATAGAGGGCATGCGTTGTTCATAGTGTGCATGTTCGTTGGCGTATGCTGGACATTCTCGGACAATATGGAGAAAAGTCTCAATTGAGCCGCAGTTGTCACAAAACACTGGGCATTCTGGACAATATGGAGTAAAGTCTCAATTGAGCCGCAGTTGTCACAAAACGTACTATCTAATTGCTAGACTGTTCGTAAAGGCAGCATTAAGACGGAGACGATGATAAATTGTTTGTAGATAACGCGGAAGCCCGATTGGTAGTCTTGATTTGAGATGTGGGACGATGGAATCTTACTGGTTATGTGCCAGGTTCATTTCTTTCAATAAATGCCTGAGCAATACTGGCCACAACGCGTCACCGTTGCAGTAGTTATATAAGTTCGCCTAGCTGGGCTTCGACAGTTCGCTACTCGGTGAAATGCTTCCTTGCCGAATGAGTGGTTCTATAATCAAGAGATTGACACGGTATCCGGTGCGCGTGAAGAGGAAGAAACGGCTGAACAGTTTATAATTTCCTAATTATAAAGGTTTGCTTTGGTTTGGTTTGTGGGGTTTAACGTCCCAAAGCAACTCAGGCTATGAAGGCCGCCGTAGTGGAGGACTCCGGAAATTTCGACCACCTGGGGTTCCTTAACGTGCACTGACATCGCACAGCACACGGGCGCTTTGCTTTTCGCATCCATCGAAAAGCTGCCGCCGAGGCCGGGATTCGATCCCGCGTCCTTGGGAACAGTGGTCGAGCACCGTAACCACTGCGCCACCCCGGCGGGCCTGGTCCTATAGTCCAAAGTAACGGTGCTGATTTAGCCAAAACATTGGGCTTTAATGATAGTGGATGACAGACTTTGACTGGATAGAAGTAGTTCAACGAGTGTTAGCTGACTGGTGGATGAAATTAAGGCAAACGTATGCACAAAAACAGTATTCACGCCAGATGGGGCGCGCTGCTGCCGTCACACGATTCACCATCCATCCACCCACCCATCTCGTCCGTCGGTAGCGGGGGCGGCGACCCAGCGTTCTCAATTTCTGGTTCCTTGATCTCGGCCAGACAATTAGGTGTCTGCATGACGGGGTGGCCAAACTGGTAAGTACCATTGCCAAACTTGCTACAAGACAGAAGTTGCCGCAATGTTCAAGATCCGTGCGCCGTTTTACTGCAAATGAACCAGTGGTTGAGGTAGTGAATGTTTTAAGACTTTATGGCAGAATGCAAAATACTGTGTTAGGAGTGTTAAGCCTATCTTTAACCTCCAATCTGCCGTGGTGTCTCTTTAACCTCCAATCTGCCGTGGTGTCTGTGGACGCTCCCTTTGTTTGCAAACACGATGTTGTCACAAAAGAAGGTCAGAAAACGGAACTATGTGGTGTCTGGTGGCATGCGATCGCTTGGCATGCACCCCCTAGCTCCCTTATTTTTAGAGCGAGCGCTCCACTCAACTCAAAAGTCGAGCACCGGAGAAATGCGTCCTTTTGAACTTACGCTAAGCCTATTCGTGTCAAGCTATGGCAACTCATGCGTTAAATCTTTATGTAGGTTATGTCAAGTATAACAGTTATGTCGTTGGATAGCGAAGATGAGTACAATTGAGCTTTACTAGTTATGCGGCGTAATTACAGTTCATCAGTTATTCCCATAGCCTCCTTTATAACTTCTGTGCCTGTCAACACGCCGCGCGAACAATAGAGCGGCGCCATCGGGTAAAGTTGCGCGGCGCTGCCGCTCCCCTCGCTGAGGGCGCCACTGACGTAGGGATCGAGGCGCACGGGTCGCACGGGTACGAACGTCGGCGCGGGGCGGGAGCGCTGTTATTCGCTTGCGGGATAACTGTTCCTAAGTATGAATCGTGCATATTCAGCATATTTACTTGTAAAGCCGACATCCACTAAGCATAACAAGTGATGATGATACTTGTTAGGCAATAGCACCAACGCTATATGACATTTTATGTCAGGCAGTTTCAAGAAATTGCGCATGGCTCGAAAAATTGCATGACTGCTCCGCTAGCACCAATGGTAATAGAAAAATTACAATGCTAGTCTACGCTGCAATAAAACAAAATTTAAGAAGAAAGGCACCAGCATTTGTTTACACATTTCACAACAGCAATTGTGCTACAAGAGTACCATGTAGAAGTGGTGTGATGAATAGTCGCCACAAGTATAGGAAAAATGTTTACGGTGACTGCTGTCACTGATAGCACTTCAGAAGCCAGCTTGATTGACAGATGAGTGGAACAACTGCATCGCAGTATGCTATTGAGATCTGTAAGGAGAACAATTTTGGTATCAGCTGATACTTTCAATGATTCAGCGCGTCGTAGAAACGTTTTTTTTTTTACCTTGAAAAACAAGGAAAGACAAATATACGCGTTGCATCTTTCTGTTTTGATCACTCCAAAACAATCGTCACAATAGGCAAAGATCGTGCTTTTATTTTTTTTCACAGAATTGCGCAGTTAACGAAACAAAAAATACTGCGCTGGAGCACATGTAACATACCACACAGACGAGCTAACCAGGGAGGAAGTTAGCATCGCAGTCCAGAAAATACATGTGCGCATTTAATATCATTATTACCTTACTGACGCGTAATAAACACACTTCTGGTGCTGTCATTATTTCTCACAGACCTTAATGCGGTTGAGTACGAGTTTTGAAGTTTCCGATGCTAGAGAGGGACAGCGATTTAGTTGACAAGTAAAACTAATATAGGCTTTGCACGATTTGGTTTAACTCACCTTAAAGTAGTCATCTTCACAATAGGTAAATCTTGTGTTTCTGTTTTATCACCAAATTTCGTAATTAGCGTATACTGAAAAAAAAAAGAAAAAAAAAACTTCGCAGGAGCACATCTAACACACTACGCAGACGAGCTAGGCAGGGGAAGCAATTAGCAGTGCAGTCCAGAAAGCACAGGCGCGCATCTATGATTACTATTGCAGTATTGACGCTTAATAAACACAGTTTTTGGTGATGTCACTATTTTTTACAAGCCTCAAAGCAGCTGAGTACTACGCAGCGATCGCCGGAAGGACAAAGCAAAGCTGGCACTTACCAGTTGGTGCAATGCTGTATTCCTGCAGCACCCGAAGGCCGATTAAAGTAGAAGCATGACCTTGCACACTGCAAAACAGTCCACGAAACAGCGAGATAGCGGCAGCGCGTGGCTATCCGGACCGCTTTGCAACACGGCGCACCCGGCACTCGCCTGGCGAGGATGGATGGATGGATGGATGGAATATAGGAGCGTCCCCTTTGAAACAGGGTGGTAGCATTAGCTATCCTGCTCATTTTTCTCCCTATATCTTAATTATTAAGAATGGTTAACTAAACCATCATTCTATTTATTAAATTTTGTTCCTACATTACTAGCATTATGTCACTTCTCTGCTTTTAAGCCACCAATCTTCCAGTCGTTTTTTGTTAGTCCCCTACGTCGCTGTCGCCATCTCTCGGCAGCCAGCGGCGTAACTTGTCAACGGAGGTATAGTGCTCTAGAAGATTGGGCAGTGTGTCGACCGCGCCGCGAAATGCATGGGAGCGAGGGGCCGCTTTTGCGATGACGGAGGCGCCGCAGCGCAGAGGGCGCCACCAGCAACTGGTGTGTCAGCCATCCGAGCGCCCCGCGTATGCGCGCTGTGCGGCGGGGCGGATACCGCGCGGACTGTACGTTCTTGTTTGTTTGTACGTCGTCTCGAGCTGTTCGCGACAAGATTTTACAAATATGCCGATAATCGGTTCTCAGTACTGTTAGCAATCACCTTACTTATTTTCCATTTTGGCCGTCGACAAGACCTTGGGGAAGTAACATGACAGGAGTTGGCTCCGAAGAAAACAAATTGGAGAGGGCCGGCGTACGACTCGCACAGCACGCTTCACTCGACGTACAGCTTGTTTTAGCATTCCTAAATCACCTAATTCACGTCCAGAAATGCAGTCGTTTAGAAAAGAGGGCAGTGTGGAGGCAGGATGTATGAAGAAGTGAAACATACAACACGTGCGTTCGAGCGCTGACTAAAACTGGTCACAGTAACCCCATTATCAAAACAGTCCAAAATAGCATATTCCGTTGTTTCCCACGCCAACTATGCCGACTACAGTACGTCACTGAAGCCACAAGGGAAGTCGGCATTCAGTTGGAATGAATTAAATGTGGACTACCCCGCATGGAGGTAAGATGACCTAATTGTTCAAGAAAATATTTCCATTCTAGGGCACGCAAGCCACCGGTAATATGCAAGTCATTGCTTCCAGAAGATCGCTCTAGTCCTGTTTTATGTACATACAAATAAAAAAAAAAAGAATAGCTTTGAAAAAGAAATAACGACGGAAAATAGAGGACGCAGAGGCTATAGGGTATACGCTTATTCGCTTCCGCTAGATCATCCTTCTGCGAAAGAGAGGTTGTGAGGCCGGCACGGTTTCTCACCACGAACAAAAATAGCGCTATAGGTTAGAAGCTAGGTCGCAATTTACTCAAAAATTTGGCTCGGATGCACGGTCCTTTTCGACTGCTTTGCACTTCAGATTTTGCAAACTTCCTATAAAATGTGAAGGTTCAAAAAGTTTACCTACTTGGAGCACCAGAAAAGCTCCCACTTGAAGCAATGAAATTTAATGTGTTTTTGCGGCTTCGCTCTTTGCGAAGTAAGCGAATCACGACAAGAGTTCCCAAAGGGAAAATAATTAAATTCCCTTGGAAGTATTTCACGTGTAATATCAACCTTGTTAACAATTATAGTCTGGTTAGTACTGAAAAGAGCACCCGCGGCAAGTAGCCCGATAACATATAGTCCGGTAAGCAGTAGTTGCAAGTATATCCAGTCGATTACTCATATTTCATACCACACACTCAAAGAATAAACACGTATTATGTCCGCATTCGATTTCGGCATTATATTAATTGCTTGCTTATTAGGTGCTCGTCATCTTTTTCGCATTTTTCTTCTTTTTCTCGGTGCGCGCAAAAACTGCATCATACCTGCCAATTCGACGCGCAATTATCAGTGCTTTTATTTTTGTTTGTTTGCTCTGTACCATTCGATGCCAGTAAAGCGTCCGCACTCAAGTGCCCACTATGAACGTATTACGTATGTGACAGGTTTAATTTTTCACATTTTATTTGAAGTAATGCCGTAGCTGTACTTGACTTTTTTTTTTTTTTCATCTAAACAGCTGGTTCACCCTTTGGTTAATAGCACGCAAACAAATGTCCGTGATATACGTATATGTTAATCACGAACAAATAATAAATGCTTGAGTCGCGTATACCTTGTTTATTGTTTTTTTTTTTTTTTTTGCCGGTAAATACCAAAGTACTTTAAATTAGTACGGTAGTGAATAAATGTGTTTTTCTCGCACACTGTATTTGTAATTTATATAAGCGGTGATTAGGGCACATAAAGAACACCGATTAAAGAGATATTTTACAGATTACTGACGATTTAAGATAAACGTCGTTCTGCATTAATAAGCGCAAGCTGCAAAATGTAAGCAGGTGTTCGTAAATAAGGTTTGTAAAAAATAAGTGTTCCTAAGGAGGCCTTACGAAGCACAAGCTTTGATTCGCATGTACACTGTTTTTCTCCGCGTGTTAATAGCGCTCATGAGTAGTAGCCTTTATTCCCTGACGGGAAAAACGAATGCAAAACACCACGCTTCGTTGCAAACATTAAGTACAAATTGCTCATCTGGACGATTTGTAACTGCCCGCAGGAAGAAATGTTGAGAGTTTCAGATAGCGATTCAAACATCGCGCGCTGCTTCGAAGGACTACCCAAGCGTGCACAATGTCTCCAGAGTCCAGATAGACGTAAAAGAATGGCAGGGATCAGTTTAAGCACCTGGAATAAGTCGCCTCTTCATCAATTATCACACTAATTGCGTAGCGTCTGAAAATCGCTCCAAAGAGAACCGTACCCCTCCTCTGTACCCCCGCTATCCCGCGGGCGCTACGCGCCGAGCGGCGAACGTGGCACCCCTGTTGCACGTCGCGCCCTCTCGCGGGAGCCGGTTCTTGTCATCGCAAAAGCGGCCCGCTCTCCGGCGCCGGTCGTCACACTGCCCAATATTCTAGAGCACTATAACGGAGGAGCGGCGGCGACGGTCGCGGAACGCGGAGTTGCCAGGCACAGTGTATAAAGGAGGCTGTGTTATTCCAGGCCAAAAATTGAAATCAAAGCGGAACGCGGAGTTGCCAGGCACAGTGTATAAAGGAGGCTGTGTTATTCCAGGCCAAAAATTGAAATCAAAGTAATATTTAATTAGATAGTTCATATCTGGTAAAATTGCACCGGACTGATTGTAGGTCATAATTATCGTTCATTAGCTAGCTGTGATTAAAATATGAACTTTACGCTACATCATCAAGTCATATGTCGTCGCGGATAGCTTATACCGAGTACTATTGCACTGTACACTCATGCCAAGTCTTAATTAGTTACCGCTAGTCGGTTATTGTGATTAAATTCTCAACATTATGTTACAGCATCAAGTCATATATTGTTCAAAATGGCTCAACGAGTAGAACCCCAAAACAAACCTGAACCACGCAAAACAGAGGTTCGTCTAACGTGGTTCAACAATGATTAAACCACTGCCAATACTTTTTCACATTCGAATTAACCGGTTGGAAGAGCCGAACTTTCACGGACGACGAAACCTGGCATATCCAACCTCGACTACCGCTGCTTCGCGCGTCGGGAGCACTGCAGCAAGATAATTCAAGAGAAGCCGTGCTACAAATAAAGGAGCTTTAAAGGTATTGAAAATATGCCCTGTCAATCGAGATTTAAAAATTTGTTTGAATTTACCGAAAATCCGAGTTATCAGAGCTTGATTTATCGCAAGTCTACTGTATCCGACCTATTCTATACGGCCGCACTCAGAGCAGACTGTCTGGGGTGGGCGCGGGCAGATATGAGAGTGGTGTTGCAGCGGCGTTCTGCCCAGGCTTGGAAGCTAGGCTATGCGATACAAGTGCAGCCCCGCTGCGGTTACTGTGCGGAGTATCTGGGTTCGAAATCGAAATTTTGGTACGAAATCACACGCATATTTTTTCCGACATGTTTGTTCAAAACTAGGGCGCACCCGGGTTCGAACCTGGCGGCTACGCTTTGATTGATGAAAGCGAAACGGAGAGACGTCCGTGTGCAGTGCGATGTCAGTTCACGTTAAAGATCCCCAGGTGGTCGAAATTTCCAGAGTCGATCCTCAACTATACGGCCTCTCTAATAGCCTGGGTTGCTATTTGGGACTTTAAACTATCAAACCATCAAAACTAGGGCACGGCGACGGCTGCAGGTCAACGCTTTTTTGACCAAACGAGCTGCATACGCTTCGCATAAAAGGCTACGAGTTAGCTATGCATGGCTGTGCAGGTGACCCCATGAGCAACTTGTGTACAGGTATAGTCCGGGGTTTGCATTTTCCTCCAACGTGTAGTGACTTTGACCCTGCTTTGAGTATAAGTAGTCAGAAATGACGATACGCGTCTTTGTGCACACAACCACTGATATTGTCGGGTCATCTATATCTAGAGGTTAGATTGAGTAGATCTTCCCCAAAACTCAAGCAGGCACTGGATGGTTGTTATTTGGAAACTTATGGTTGTCATCACATCCAGTCCTGGGAATCTTCCTCTTTCACACGGCCACTCTGGGCATGCGCGCCTCTCCTCCAGCTACACGTACAGGCTCAAATTAGACTGCCAGTCATGTTAGCCACAGGCACAAATGAGAGATGGCGGCAACAGTCAAGCACACACATGGAGTCCTTCGACTTACAGCGTGACAGACAGGCCAAGAGAGGGCGGAACACAAAGCTGTGTTCTGGTTTTCTTTCCAATCTATCGCTCTGTAACTATGGGAGATCGCCATCAACTCACTCAATAGCTTCATTTACCTCACGGAACTGGACCACGCCTGCATCACCAACGTCCACGTTTGTTTTCAACCACTGCTCAGGGGTCATCACGTTATATATAAAAAAAGTATCGAGACCATCGACGCACTTTTTTCCCGTGGCAAAGTTTCTAATGCTAGTGCACAAAAAAACACGTTATTCCCAGACTTCTGGTTTCAAGCACGACGGTCGCTGCTTTGGAGCACTGTGGAAGCTATAGGTTCCAAGCCTAAATATTGTGCCCGTGACTTCGCATGCAATGTATACTTACTAGCAAAGGCTTATGGGTCTCCTTTGATCTTGAACGTTTTTCTAAAACTGCTACCCATTAAAACGTGCAAAAATGGAAAACGGCACCTGTTTGCTTCAGTGATGCGCGTGCACTTTGTTTCCTGATGTGCATGCTCACTCTGCGCCTAGTCGTGGCAAAACCAGGTGTGACAAGCCACTAACGTGGTAACGGTTCTAGCAGCCACGCAGTCATGCACCATGTTTTAGGTGCGACTAAGCAAACTAAATTTGTTTTGGTTTATGGGGTTTAACGTCCCAAACCACTAAGGCTACGAGACGCTGTAGTGGAGGACTTCAGAAATTTAGACCGCCTGAGGTTCTCACATCACCTGCATTCTGCCTTTTCTGACAAAATGTTTTGCAATCACACTGACATTGCACAGCACATGGGCGCCTGAATTTTCGCCTCCATCGAAACGTGACCGCCGCGGCCGGGATTCGATACCGCATCTCATTGTACACAGGAGTCTTGCGCCTTAACCTAACATTGACCTAACCACTCCACCACCGCAGCGGGGCTGAACTAAATTTGAAGTTGACCTTAATTGAGCACCACGACTGCACTACCACCACATTGAAATGTTTAAATCATGACCCTTTTGCCTGCTTAGCAAGGGTGAACAATACTTTCGAAAACGTTAACGCAAGCAACTTATTTCATGTCGGAGAAATTAATCGCACACCGCTGTTAACAGTTTTCTGGCTTAGCCGTAGCAGATTTGAGTGACAACCAAGCAAGAGGAAGAATATTGCAAATAAGAAGAAACAAAGTATCTCCACTAGGCAGTGAATACCAGTAAGGGTCACTCGGTTGTTTATAGAAACTGATAAGTACAGTGGAGATGTTAAAGGCCAGAGTATGTACGTCACGCCAGAGATAGCGAGAGGCCAGCCTCCAGAACTTGTTTTATCGGTACCCTTTGTTCTTGGGAGTGGCAAGTGACGCACGACAACGCGAACAAAAGAGGGTCACAGGTACTTGGCCTGCATGCATTGCACACGTGCCTGTGAATAGTACCTGCCAAGATGTGCCAACATCAGATATACAGATGCAGAGAGTTCAATCTCGAGTGCGAAGTAGGCAAGCTCAAAGTGACTCCCGTTTTTGCAGTGAAAATGTGCAAGAAATGAATTGTGTAACAAAAAAGTTTACCCTCAGTAAAAAAATGACCATGTAGTTGAACTGCACAGCAAGTGTAATAGACTGAAACGCCAGAACTTCTAAAGCACAACACGTTTATTCATGTTGATTCAAGGCTTTGAGCTGCATGGGCAAGAAAGTAGCTTTATGAAAAGACCTCTAGAAGTCTGTGCAGGAGCTTACACAGTGAACAATATATATATGCTGGAGATCAAGGGTTACATAGAGTTTCATGGAACCCTTGGGCTCGTTGGAGTACTTTTTAGATTCCTGGACCACACAAGTCCCCCATAGTTTCTTTATAAAGCCAGCCACTGTTGACTGTAATATAACATTTTTTTTTTAGGGGCCATGCACACGCTCGCTCTTTTTAGCATGCATGTTAGGCAGACATAGATATGGATGCCAAAACACACAAGGTTCCTCACCTTGAAAGCTGTTGTGGTTTCCGTAATGCTGAAATGACAGAACCCCTCAGCTAAGTAATGCTGAGATATTTGAGAACAAACTTGAGATCCCACATAGCTATGAAAACAACCAGATAGCAGAAAAATGGTGATAAAAATTTAAGGGGATGCTCAAGCTTTGCCTTAGGATTAAGAGTGATAGTGCCTTTAACTCCGCCTTTTCAGTGCAAAAGCTTTTGAGATACTTTTTATGTAGGATTTTGGGAAAAAAAAGATGCAGGATCTGTCTCACTTTTCCACAGACACCTATATTTAATTTATATAAATTGGCTTATAGGAAAGTAAAGGCACAGTGTCTGTCACAGTTGTTGGTGGATATCTGAACTGCACCGTAGGGGAAGGGACACAGCCTCAAGTACAGGCTTTCATTTTTCCTACCCTGCTCTGAACACTTCCGATAAAATCAGACACGAAATTGTGGCGTGGCGGTGGCTTTTCGAAGAAACGAGCTGGATATGCTCTCGTAAAAAGGTGTCACATTGAAACCATACAAAAGAGAATGATGACTCTCACACAATGTTCCCAGTGAAAACAAAAAAAGTAAATAAATAAAATCGAACTTGAAAAGAAAAAAATCCTTCCTGCACTTGCAACGCCTGATGTGGAATAATTGAATGAGTAAACTTTTTAACTTTTTGGTGTACCCAAGGGAAATGAGCAAGATGGTTAATGTATGAACATACTTTTACTAGACAACCATTGCGAATTGCCAGAAATGTCATTTTACTGAACTCAGCCGACATTCGAGAGATGTAAACAAGTACACAGCTGCAAACTGATGTGGGTTTGGAGTCATCATTTTCCTTTCCCACAAACAGTATACTGCAATGGTCCTGGGTGCCAAAGCATGAGGCATGCCAAGTGGGTGAAACAATCAGATTCTAATTTGAATGGGTTGAAAGCTCATGAGCAAGTAGTCATGAAATCAAGCAATAAAGCAAACCTAACCTGCAAATGTTTCCTATGAGTACTATTAAAAATGCAATATGATGTGCAACATAATTTAAGCAATCTAACAAAGCCCAGCATTTCCACACCAAAGCATATTCTAATACCTTCCAGCAGTTACACAAGGCGACAAACTAGGCAGCTTGCATTGCATGTAACTGAGACCTTACTACAAAAACAGTGCAAGAAAAAACAAGGAACTCTTAGGACTTGAAAACAGTCTATTCACAAATCTACAACAAAATGCAAGTGCCAAAGCTTCTGCTACAAAGTGGTGACTAGAACAGTACTACCAAGACATATGGAGAAGGCTAAGCACAAAGCCCTCAGAACGGTGAAACAAGCCATTACATTTATGAACTGCAGTACCACTCCCTTGGAGGCTTCGTACGCAAAAATGGTTTATACAAACTTGTATTATTATAAAATTATATCAGCCCCTACTCAAACTACAAGTCAAGGTCTGAAATAAAAAAAGCAACCTTGAGATGCAATGGCTAGGCAAAACTTTACAAGCTTCAATAATGTTCCTAATGCACTGAGAGCAAATAGAAGCTAAGTGCTGTAGGTGGTTATTGCTATGACCCCATGAAAGCACCTACAGTGGCCACCATAAAAGTTTGTGTGCTTCCATCAAGTCGGAAAACATGGCCGAACTTCACTCAAGACACATGGCTGACCTTCATAAAGAAACCAGCCACTGCAAGCACTCCCCCTTTCCAGTGCTCAAACGAAGCAGATAACACTGTAACTAACCCAGACCGACTGACTAACAATCGCCTTGTACTAGGAAGGAGTGGGGGTTCGATAGTGCAGGTTATTGCAATATACAATTGCCAATGCTACTTCTGTGCATGAGAGGGGAGTAAGCTTGCAGATGCTGTGGATAGCCAGTGACAGCCCTGGTGCTGCTCTGCAAATCAAATGCACCATGCTATCTGTCTTTGCAGCAACAATTTTGTGCTTCCTGGACTTAGATGGAACATCATGACAGTTGCAGAGAACCTTCACATTATAGTCCCTCTTGATGGACTCGCAGGGTGCTTTCTCTCTCTGCCATCATTTGCAACAGTGAGAGCACGCCCCCTGCCGCCACAGAAACATACCAAGTTGCGAAGCTTGGTGGTTCCACTTTTCTCCGAAATAAAATCGACATTCACACTGAGCAAAGTGGCATCGAGCACTAGACGCACAGTATCTTTTCTTACAATAACAGAAGAAGCGTCAGAACTCTTTGCATTCGACCTTTTTCAAGTAGACAGCCAGGAAGCGGAAAACAGTGAGCAGCTTCCATTCAATATTTTTTCTATGAAATGTCCAAAACACACACACGGACACAGACCTCGCATATTTCGCGAGATCTTGCAGATCTCTCTCCATCCTCATATCCGAGGGCAGGCTGCAAGCACGGTATGCTTTGTTTCTGTGATGATAATATAGTCCGCACACCACGACACACGCACCACGACACAGTCAAAGGCACACAGTCGTCAACGTCGTAACACTTGTCACTGCAAGGCTTTCACTCGAACAGTGCACGAAACAGCTTTCACTGAAAAGTCTGCACACCAGCGTATGCAATTCCAGAGTCAATCTGCTACTCTTAAAAGCACACATAGAGGAGCTTGAACCAATTCCAGTTAACACAAGCGACATGTTTGCCTTAGAATTATTCCAGAGAATTTCACAGAATTTGTTCTTTCCATTGCCCGAAAGTGCAATTTTGTGAATTTAGGATGTGCAAATATATCAGCGATTCAAAACAGAAAGCCAAAGGCAATTAAAACACTTACAAACTTTCCTGCATTTAAAAAGCATGCAAATCACAAGGTTTCTTTCCTACTTTCAGTAACAGATATGAACCACAATACTGACACGTGTTCCCATTTTGGGAACGCCTATAGCTACCTAGCTAATGATAAAGGATAGCCATTATATGCAAATCAAAAGGATTTGGATACCAGAAACAGCATAACGAATCACGGAAACAATGACTAGATAAATTTTGCCAGTCTGAGCAAAACCAGAAAAGGATTCCAGTCTTTCCCTGACTAAGCTGAGACTGGCTTCACCGTCACTTTACTCACCGATGGCAGTTCCATTAGCTTTCCACTTCAACAATAAAAACGTAACAAAGGCATGCACTGAATGAATACAGTGTCGCGTCAAGCAATAAGCTGCCACAGGATTCAGGAGCTGGATCAAATGGCCTCATCAAGTTGTTAACAGCAGCAGTAAAAACTGCCTTGTGGTAACATCACATTTCCGCCAAAAATAAGCTAGCTTGCATACCAATAAACACAAGCAACACACCTTATGGAAAACTGCCATTTCTTCGGCTGAAATAAAATAAAAAGAACCCTGAAAACATATTGCAGAGCACATATGTGCAGAGATAAAAATGATGTGGCTGCTTACATGTTTAATCCGTAAGTGCCGGCAACAGAAATAATAAAGCAGCTAAGGAACAAGAAATAAAAATTATACCCCTTCGAAAAGTGAGAGCTAACAGTGATCCATCAGTTGCGATTGGTGAATGCGAACTGCAGCTGTCCAATGTGTGATATTCTGGTTAGGTCATTGACCGGTAATCTTCAGGTGATTGTTTTGACCACAGGTCAATGCCTACTATTAGATTTCACACAAGTGCGGAAGTGCTTAGCAAAAGGTAACACTGGTGGTATGCTTAAAAAAAAAAAAGGCAAGAAAGAATGTCTTGGGCAGACTCCGGCTCCAGAACAAAGCTCACCTTTGCCAGCTTCTGCAAAGCAAGGAACACTCGGGATTTCAAAAAAGAAAAGAACAAGCTCCTCACTATCAGATGAACTCAACACCCTCAAACTTGTAGTCACCGATCTTGGTCTCTGGGTAGAGAACCTTGTTGTCGTCCACGCGGATCACAGTGATGTATGTCGCAGTCTTTCCTTTGTACTCTTCCGATTTGAGGGCAAGGATTAGGCTGTCCCTGTCGGAACGCGACAGGCTCGGCACAAACTTGAACGACGAGAAGCCGTGCGTCGGCACCAATGGCCCGACTTCCGACACTCGAACACGCGCAAACTGTGGGTCCGCGCGTAGCATGATGTTCGTGCCTTTCTCCTCATCCTCAACGTCATTGTAAGCCGTGGTGCTCGCACGGCGTGGCAAGAAGAACCACTCGCCAAAGCGGTGACTCCATGCAACAGCTTCGTGGATCATGTATCCTGCAATATTGACCTTGAATTAGAATGTACTGTTTGCTGTAGCTGTTTTTCTTTTCCTTTACCCTTTAACGTAAGAAGACAAAGCTTCACGAAACAACACTGATTTGCTTTAAGTAGAATGGAACCTGTTAAAGGTGCGACCACTTAGTGACAGATGCAGGAGGTTACCTATATTTATGTCCACTCATTAAATGCGATTCACAGATCATTCATAATTTTTTTCTTTATATCCGTAAAAGCGCAAGGCCCTTAAGGCCCTTTGGGCATCACCGAATGCCGTGACCATAACATTCCCAATAATTAACATGCTATCTCACTCTGCAGCAAGATGACAACAGACCCACCAATTACCACTCACTGGCACCATCTGCAGCTACATGACCCAGTACATGTTTGACATGACAACCTTAGCTGCTTATGTGCCACAAGCCCAACAAAACACAAAACTACTCCGGCAAGTTTTTCAAGCTTCATGACTTTACTTGACTAAATACAGCCCTTACATTTCCTTTGTCTCGATATCCACTGTCACTTTAGCACATCATGAGTCAGCAGATTTCTGCACCACAGAGTTGGTCAAATTCTACCTAATTTCAGTCAAGTGCCATCAAGTCAAGCTTGCTCCCTGAAATACATTGCTTTCCTTCCCGTGAGAGCACTGTCCTTCGTCGTCAAGTTTTTGCTACCTTCCAAGCATAGTCTACATCGAGGGTTTCCCACATATAAACTAGCCTGCATAAAGAATAAAATTTAATATTCTCCTCGTTCTAAAACAGCCTGCAATGATGTGCACGGCATTTGTTATAGAAATAACTTAAAGAATGCACAGTTCAATATTAGGCTGCAAAGAAATGTAGCTTCCTCGACAGCTCATATGTGGTCTGTAAACTGCTCATAGGTACAACAGTAAAGCCACATTGTTTTACTTCAGAGAATCAGAATAAATATTTGAATTACCCCAAATTAGAACAACCGAATGACAAAAGTAAAAGCTGACAAGAACCGCGTGCATCTAGGTATATTTATTTGGTTAAAGACTGGGCAGTCATTGACTGCTTTTGGGATGTGTATGGCAAATGTTCTCACATTTCCATCCCCCGATATTCCTGATGGCGTGACATGGTAGCAGTACCCTCTCACAAGCAGGTGTTTTGCATAAGAGAAAACTTCATTGCATAATGCACGATTAGCCCTTGACATGTGCAGTCTTTACGCATTGGAAGAACCATGAAGGCAAGAAGGGAAGCATACATTGCAGTCAACACCTCAAAAAGATGCAGCTGGGCCAGGTTGGCTAGGTGACGCACTGTCAATAGACGCGGGCTGGCGTGAAGCTCAGAAAAGTGAAACTAAAAATATGCGACTGGCATATGCTCGGAGATGAGACTGTCTCTTCGTCATACTTGCCGTTGCAAGCTCGGCAGTGGTATGCGGTCGGCTCTGCAGCATGCAGTTAGGCTTGAGAAGGGCTATTTTCATGATATATTACCGTGCTGATCTTACCTGGAGGAGACCTGGCACACTTTCATTCACTCCCATGCCAAGCTATTCCAAAAGCAAAACTACTATTGGCTATTTATGGCAGCAGGTTTTTTTTAATAGAATGTGAGCTTGCCACTTCTGACCTGACAAGAAGGTGACCTCAGTGAAAAACACTTGTCTAATTTGGCAGAGCATGAGTCAATTTGTACAATTTTTTGGGTATCAGACCTACATCAGTCTAAATGCCTGCCTGTTATGGGCACTAGTAGTGTCTCAACTTTCAGGCGTTATGAAGTAGCTGACAACTGTACAGCAATAAAGAGTTGTTTGATGCTATTTCAAGAAACTGGCAAAGTTATTCCCCGACCCAGAAATGACCCAGAAATGGCTGTGACAAGTGAACAGCCCCTAGCATGAGCACGGAACGCTGAAGGTAAACAGGCAACAATAAATTCGCTGATTTGCAGATCATCTTATGATTGCAAAGCTACTGGAATATATGGAATCATATGCAAGCACAGCCATCGGCCAACATCAACGTTACCCACTGCCCATTCTTTTAATCAAGCCAGCTGAATATAAACTTATACATGCTGCCCTGTTAACAAGAGTTTCCTTTTTAAAACGTGTTCCATACACAGCACCGTGTCAACTTATTTACCAGCAAGCATGTATACAATCCTCACATTGCAAAAGCAAAAGCGGCGGAAAAAATAGAACGAGGACACAGGCCTCACCTGGAGGTCCATACTTGGCCCATTCACAGAGTTTGCGGTAGTTGTCCCGCCAGTCGCGGTGCTCAACGCGGCCACCGGGCGTCACCACCTTGATCCACTGAGGGTCATGGTTGATCACGTGGCCTTTGCTGTTTGTCCACTCCTTTCCCAAGCCACCGATGTAGAGGACGCCTTCGCGCACTGTCGCCCACTCGCTCTTGAAGCCTGCACAGCAATTGCGTTTTCACATGAATGGAGAAGCTGTACAAGAAAAGACAAAACTGCACCTCTAACGTCTATGCTACGGAGCATGTTTTGAGCTGCTGTCAACTAGGGGCCACATTTTGATGGAGCAACGCAGCTGTGTGCTGAAGTTTTGACACAAGTTGGAAAAGCTCCCGTTGCAAAATTAATGCAGGGCTCTCCATTACGGCACGCCTTACAGTCATAACCTCGGTTTCATGATGCGAACATCCTTAAGTGAATAAAGGTAAAGGGAGAAAAAGAAAAATATCCACAGGGTGGTTGCAAGTGTGTAAAGCGAATGTGGTGTTAGCTGTGGTGTGACAGCAAAGAATTTCGCACAGAAGTGTTCTGTATTTATTTTTTCTCGCAAAGTCGGACAACTAGAGGTAAGTTTGAACTCGCCCTAGACTGCAGTGATACCCTGACGTAAAAATCTTCCCAAACGTCATTCACAACTGTGCACCTGATCCTTTACATGCAAGCAGGACATGTTTTTTCACTCCCTTCCAGTGCTAGCAAACTGACAGTGGTGGGCATATGTATTATACTTTTGCATGATGGATACTACAAACTATCAAAAGAGCCATTAGATTAATCCTTTGCTAATAGGTCTCATTGTTCTGTGTGTATTCACTAAAAGCGCAGGCATACAGTTCAATAAGGCCCATTTTAGCAGGAAAAGATAGGTAATCCTAAAAAATGTCGAGATGCTTCTGCTTTTTAAAATACGTCTTGAAACAAACGTCAATTCTGCTGCAAGTTTTTCTTATATGCCGAAAAGATTGAGGTAAGCATACATACCACATTTTTTTTAACGAAGTCATTGAGACAAATCCTTATCCCTCTTTGTTTGCAAAACCAATGGTTTAAAGAGCGTGAAATTGAGAATTCATTTTTAGAGCCATTCTGAGTACAATTTTACCGTTTGTCTGGATGTAAGACATGCACACAGCTTGCGTCGTATGAAGCATTAATCTGTTTGGGAGCACTGGTTATGAAGCCTTTGGAAGCCTCTTCCAAGCGCACACCCCAGAGGAAGCTAGGCAAGGAGCCGAGCAGTGTTTGCAGCACCCTTGTCTAACAGTTGGTTTTGAACAAACTAGCCCCAACAGATGTGCAGATAAGATGGAGATTTAACACTATAATCTCCCACCCTCTCCCCTAAAAATGGAATGGCACATTTCCATCATTCCAATCTGCCACCTGCAACACGAGGCAGGTGTGCTACGAATGCTGACGGCATGAAACCTAAGAATAAGCAAAGAAAAGGTAATGTTTCAAAACATGGGAACTCCCTGAATCTGCAGTTAATTCCATCCACCTGACGAACTGCTTAATGTCAGTGTGTTTAAGTCATGCCTGCCACGGCAAAGCCGTTAGCAGAGGAATGAGTCAGCTGCACTTTTGAGTCATTAGAGATTACCATGCCATTGCAATCAGTAAAGCCATCACTGATGGCCATCGCATTTTCCATAAAAGATCGATCCTCACTCCGTCTTCTCTTGCCACTCGAGCATTATTCATTCCCAAGGCAGTGGCAAACATACTTTGCCATTTCAAATTATCTTACTGTGATGCCCACTCCCCTGCTGTCCTTTCTTGTTAGTGTGCTACCACTTCGGCACACTGAGCACCATGTCCAAGCGCACGATTTCTGTGTCTTAGCTAAAATGTCAAACGATGTCCCGCTAGCCACAGTGAGCACATAGCAGTAAGCTGCCAGAGTGGAATTAACCTTTTAGGGGTAAGCATAAGGATAGCTACACAACTTTCTTCACGAATGCGTAGGTTCCAGGGTTCCAAGACCACTAGTGGGAAGCATTTTGATATGGTGTGAAGCTCCGAGAGAGTGTGGCACAGTAATACATTGCCATGGTTTCACTTTTAAAATGCAAACACACTTTCCAAGGAAGAGCCTTTTGTGCTCACGCCCAAGCACATCACGCAGTCATTATTAGCATAACATGAACGCACAGAAGTGTCATCAGGTGCCAGCAGGAATGCACGTGAACCTCTTGAGGCAGCATGGCTGCACTGCTTAATAATGCAAAACTGCACCACACTCCACTGTCACATCACAGACAGCCTGAATAGAAGGCTTCTGTCGCTGCAGCGATATCAAATGAGGTAAATAAAGAAAAGAAAAAATGCTGTCAGTAGCAGCAGGAAGCCATACTGTGAATAACTTTAATAAGAGAGCACAATAAATCTTTTTCTGTACAAAACAGTTTTGGCCACATTCTGGAGCACTAGAGGCACTTTTGTTCCAGAAAAAAAAAAAAAAAAAAAAAAAAAGTGCCTGCAATGCAGCAATTGATGTTCCCTGTGCTCACAACATAGCTGACATCATCAGTGATGCTGCTAATTGACTAAATTGTGGATAGTATTATGGTAGAAACTGTGTGCTTTGCTCACCTAAGGTCTCGTTGGCTCAGCTCATAGCATAGGCCTCTGGTTAAGGCAACATGCTCAAAGTTGCATAAGATTTGTCACGTTCACTTCCACAATAAGCTCCCTTTGTCCTTAGAATTTAAGATAATTTAAGATAGCTTACAGGCCATGTTTATTCCCAGTCTCAAACCTGGTCACTGATTCCCAAATTTTCATTTCATTCACCATTTCACAGCACGCATTATCGGCTGCATTTGTGAAAACAAAGCCTACAGGCAACTTACAATTGCTCTTTTGCAGATGCACCCCCAAAATGCTATGAAATAACCAGCATAAAAAAAACTTCATTTGCAGTGACCAATTACAACTGCGCACACTGTTTTGCGCAAAATTACCTGGCTGCTTAACTAAATGCTGGAGTACCATATGGGCACTGTCATGTTTAAGTGCACTAAATGTCTTTCTAGTCATCTTTTGGGCATAACATGATTACAGTATTAATGCTCCATCAACACTACATATTAAACATAGAGACGTTCCTCTATGCTTTCCTTGGTGTCGCTGACTGCTGGTTGCCTTCATATATACGCCATAATGAGCCGCTGATTTCCCTGTGCTCGTAGGCTCAGTGACCTGATTTGTCGTTTTACACAGAAAAGTTGCTGCAGGGAAGCGAGACAATGGAGTTTAGGTTAAAAAATAAGGCAGTGGAAGCAAGGGCAGGCACGTCATTGTGATAGCAACACACCAGCTTAGCAAGTTCCATAACACTCAAACTCGACAGAACAAAGGGACATGGAAGAAACACGTATTCTCGCAAGTGTGCATTTCTGCCCTAGACTCCAGCACTTTGTCTGCGAAATGTGAATAGCAAAAGGCAAACGTGCACCAGCAGGTAAGACAAATGCCTGAAGTAAATGGAAATATTGTATACTTCCAGCACAACCAGAAAGCCGGTGCTCGTCCCATCTATAACTCTTCTACTATTTTCTGGTGCAGTCGTTTCCTATCATTCCACATAGTTTGCCCCTCTTCGGACGATTTGAGAACATTAAGCAAAAGCAATATGTAACTTTCTCTTTTTTTTTCGTAACGGCTGCAAATATTAACGGATTCGTAACTTAGTGCTGAATTGCCTTTGCTCTACTGAATTACTTTTGCTGTAAGGTGCACGAAATACACGAAAACACAAACTGGCATCTGTAGTACAAACCCACACCCACGCCCACACGCACCTTTCGTGGCCTCCCCGTTCCCGTCGGTCAGCATCACCCACGGGATCATCTTGCTGTTGTCTCTGATCTCGTACACAACTCCCGTCCTGTCGTCCATGGTGTAGAGCTTGCCGTTGAATACCACAAGCTCGGAGAGCTCCATGCCACGGCCGCCCATGGCGAACTGTCCCTTAAGCATCGTCGTGCCTTCTTCCCACTCAATGCTGACCTCGCTCATGGTCCGGTCGACGACAAGGTAACCGATCTTCAGGTAGCTCACCCACGTGTTTTCGGCTCCTTTCAACTTGGATTCCGTGTCCAAGTCGGTGATGCAGGCGAACTTGTAGCGCACTTTGCGACCGTACACGATGGGTTTGGTGAGCGGGTAAGTGGCGTTGTAGGGCAAGTACTCCTGAAGGATGTGTTGATGACCGTGCTCGTGCCCGGATCCATCGATGTGGTCGTCGATGATGTGATGATACTTGCCCCAGGGCAAAAGCGCGTACATGAGCAACAGGCACGCGATACCCATGAGAGCGACGGCCACGACGAAGTTGACTTGACAGCGCAGCGTCGAGTTGCCGATGCGGTAGGCCGTGGGCAGTCTGCCCGAGCTCATCACCCAATCTTGCATCTTCATTATCGAAGGATTGGCGGAGGCCGCGGCAGCAGATGACGTCCCGCGGCTATCTATAAGAGGCACTCGAAGCTCCATCGTAGTAACGCGGCCATCTATGCGGATCGCCCGCATCAAGAGGTCCGTGGACGAAAAGGCAGTGTCGATACTAGTTCACGAAAACCCATGCTGCATCTACTGCTGATGCCGGAGTTTGAATGGGAGGCCTGCCGCTAACGTCAAACGACGCAAACAGCTGTGCGCCCTCGCAACTTACGTGGCAACGAGTAACTGAAGATTCCGGGAAACCTGCAGCTCTTAGTTTTAGTAGCTTCACCGCGTCACTTTCGGCGAGACTTGTGTTCTGGTGATATGGAATTAAACGCTCTTGCCTCGATTACCATCACAGTACACATCGCCACACCTGGCAGGCTGGCCGCGCGTTGGTTTACAACATACCCACCTAGAGCTCCGTTCACGGCCGAGCGCGATCACATGACGTGTACCGTCGAGTCACGTTAGCATGCTATGAGCGGATGTGTGGAAGCCTCAAATCAAATAATACAAAGATTGCGACGGCTAGAGAACCGCATGGGAAAGAAGAAAAAAGCGGGCCCGGGTCCCAGCCCACAGTTTGTTTCGGAGCACGACCAAAGGATGGCGAAAACGTCGGCAGCTCAAGGCATAGAACTCTATGGCTCAAGGCTTTCTGTTAATCTTCCAAGATGGCAGCACATACAATATTGGGCGCGCTTTTCGAAGGGGATATTCTTGCACTGGTGAACGCAGCAGGGTACTCTCGAAGACGCAGAAGAGCCGGCATGGCGGAGACCCTCTCCCTGTCTGAGCTTAGAGGGCTGGACAAGATACTTCCAGAAATGATCTTCAATATCGATACTTGAAATCGGCAGTTTCGATGTGCCCGTGCAAGCTCCAAACATCGGCTGATGAGGCGAAGACCTGATCGAAATCCCGGGCGCGGGCCTGTCAAGAACCCGTGCTCCACACTCGTACGCGCAGCTCGACAGCTCTTCAAAACTGAAGCGCGCGCTTGTCGGAAGCCCTGCCTTCACCGGTCACTAATTAGCCTTGACAAAGCATTAAAGAACTGCACCAAGCGCAGCTGTTACTCCTATGAGGATATAACCCAGCTTATAGAATATGACTAGCAAAGGAATTTTAGCCTGCTTTCTGGTACCCTTGGCGCATTCTTACATCGCAGTTTTTCTGAATTAAAGGGCCTAAACGAATCTGACAGCAAGGATATGAAGCTCCGCTATTTGCGCAGCTGGCCTTGTAAGAACTCCACCTCCATCATTGAAGCCATATGTTACAATGAAGCGATCGTGGAAGCAGCCTATAGTGAAAAATTTCTGTAAAAGTATAATGTCTGTCGCATACAAACCGACCTATGAGCATTTGGATACATCCAAATAAATCTGAAAGTTTCTCTCTTGCTTTTCATTCCATATACTGTACATTCAACAACTTGGTGGTCCTGTTTGCTCTGGGCTAAAAGGTGCAGTACCATGCGTGTGCTTGGGGAACTGAACCGTGATTTTGCAAACACTGCGATAACAAAATTTTGAAGCAATGCATTCTTTGTTAAAAGCTAGAAGGGAAACAACAGAAATGAAATAGCTGAATGCATTTTCATTAGGTAAAACATATCAGCTAACTTACTTGAAGGTCTTAACCCAATGGGCATTAGAAGTCCCTTGGAATGTTACTGAACATTGGCTCAAGCCGCCCTACCGAAAGAGCCCCGCGATATGGGCGTGCTATAAAGGAGGCAAATGAGAAAAGCTTCTCTACATAATCAGACAAGCCTGCCGCATTGCTGAACTTGATGAAGGTGCCTTTTATCAGCGATTAAGATTGAAGCATAGCCACGTCGACTCAAGGATTCTGGAAGTAAACTCATTTCACTAGAGTCTCCTGAGAACTAGTATATGGCTTTGTGGATAAAAGATAAACTGTTTATTTTTTCACAGAGAATGGTAATATATATTTTAAAAAAATTGCAGCATTTCTTTGCTTTGAGATATAGAGGTATCTTCACAAGTTTTGTGCAAAGTAAAGTTTGTTAATATGTATTTGGGAAAAAAAAAAAAAAAAGAAAAGTCAAGCAACGCATTATTTGCTATACAAACTTATGTGCTGGTAAAGTACATTTACATAGCTCTCATGTCGTTTATTTAGATGAAATAGTTTTGTCAAAAAAGTCTATTGAAGGCCCCCTTGGAGGCAGTTACAATGGGATATATTTTAATCAGATGCTGTAAACTATAAGAATGGTATTTAGCTGATTGCATCGTGGCTGACTGGACCCTTAGAAGCTCGCATTCTTGCAGCCAAGCAGAGCCGACATGCAGACCTATGGTGCTAGAAACGGAATCATGGAGGTGGGAGAGTAGAGACTGGATGGTTTGATTTGATTTAACGTCCCAAAGTGACCCAGGCTGGGAAGCCATAGTGAAGACTGCCGGTACATTTCGACCATCTGGGGTTCTCTAACCTACACCAATATCGCATTGTATACGACCAGGCGCCTTGCATAAGTTTTGCTTCCATCGATCGAAATGCACAGTAGAGAAGCGGTTGCCATTTTTGGTAATCATCATTATACACAAACATACATATATACATATTGTTCACGAGCTTTAAGAAAACAGAGGGGTGTACCTCCTTCTCTGGGCACCACAAATTTTTCTAGTGTGATGATCACACTGCAATAAAAATGATGGTGATATATAGGAGACCCAAGCTGTGTTGGTATGCATGTATATATTGTGCTCAATCGTTTGGAAAAATACATACCTTAGAGCATTTTATTGAGAGTAGGCCAATTCTAACATGACTCATCAACTGCGCTGATGGGTCAGTGATTAGTTCTGCCATTGGACAACCTTAAGTTTGCACGTGCGGCAGAAGCCTATATGTGACCCTCTGTTTTGGTCAATGGCTTTTCCCAAGCATTTCACCTTAGAAGAGGTGAGCATCAGGCCGGGGGGGAGGGGGGGGGTAGAAGTAGATGCTCTACCACCTTTTTGACACTAATGCTCTGCGTTTGCCGACCTCTGCTGGTTGAAAACGATCGAACCGCCAGTCCCAACTCCATATGTGTGTTTCCCGTTGGTGATGAACAGGTCTATACGACAGATGGCAGTACTGTCAAGCACGCAGACTTCCACTTCGAAGGTGCAGTGCTCCACCTGGAATCGCACAATTGCGATTGCGCCTTTCATGTGCGCATGTTTTCAATTCATAGCAGATCAATTTTTGCCACTCCTCTGAGAGCCCATCATTTGAAAAAGCCGGGCCGCTTCAAACTGCACATCTGCCCCTTGTAGCAGTTGGGCCCCCATCTGCAGGTGTGTGGCAAGCAATGTTGTCATGTGCAGAGAGAGGCCAGTTAAAACAAGAATTAAAATTTATTTTCTGTACAACTGACTTGTTTCATGGGCACGTTTCGCTTATATAAATGCAATTAAAACACATTTTCAACCTAAAACGGCAAACATTGCAATACAAGTGTCTTCTTGCTGCTGGCAACAATGACCGAGTTGAAAAGCGACATTTTTTAGCAGGTAGTCAAGAACTTAAGAGCCTCAAGAACGTAAGGGCCTTCTTAAGCACTTTTCAAATAAGTAACGCAACAGCATATGGGCATGCATGAGCCACTTCTTTCTTGAGTGATCTAGGGCCTTCCTCTGGATTGATGAATTATACTAATATGACCCTTTAATTCATCATTATCCATGCATTAATCTATCTCAACTCTCCGAATATAGGGTAAACTGAAGAATTATACTAACATGACCTCTTAATATCTGGCCACTAATCCATCTTCTCTAAATTTTTTGAATCTCCAAAGCATATAGTATGCCAACTTTAATGTTTGCCGGGTGGGCCAACTGCCAAATTTTAGGTGGTGTCCAATTTTTTAGAGGTCCTTGGTTCATTTGTTCATTTTCAAAATTGATGACATCACATGATTTGTTCCTTGATGTGACATGACCTTGACGACGTCATGACTCTTTTGATCAATCAGAGAAGAACATGAGGTGCCAGTAAGAGAAATGCTTTTGCATTACTGCTGCTCAGCAGACTGAAGTGCACCATTGCAATTTTTTTTTATTCCAAAGACAACAAGATCTCATGTTATTCTGGGCTCGAGCCTCTGTACAGATTGATGAGCTCCCAGGTCTTCACCTGTGGCTTGGTATAGTTCATGTTGAGGAAGGCATGCTCAACGAAAGTCAAGATCTTTCGTGCATTCCAGGGATACTCGATGTGGAACACCCAGAAGGACGCGAACAGTGAACAGATGCCTCCGAGCAGGGATGACGCCGTGAATAGAAAGTAGCCATCAACGAACACCTCGAAGCTGCCATTGGCACGTTTCACGAGACAAGTTGTTGGCAGTGCAGTCTCCTGTAGTGTGGCAAAAGAAGCAGCAAAAGCCAGGATTGCAAAGGCCATTTCTAATTATAGGATGATACGCCTTAGAAAAAATCACAGTTGCTAACTAAGGGCAATGGTATGTTTTATGTGTATTATATTCTCTACTGTAACAATAAAACAAATTAGTTTTTCATATTTGAATAGTTAGCCATTAATTTAGGTAATCAGTAAAGCTATAACAGCAGACTACGTTCTCTTATGGAGGAATAGAGTGCAGCGGTTAATGGAGACTTGAGTTGCATTCGACTATAGTTTTCTATACTGTTGACGGTAGACACTGCTAGTAGTGTGAAGTCAGAGGGGACAAAACTACTGACAGGCTAAATAACAATAACTAGTAAAATGTAATTACATATTAACTGACAAACAACTAGAGCATGACAGTGAGACAGTCCCATATGCATCATGCAAGGCTTATTCGCAATGATCATCTACGCAGTCTAAAGTCATTAGATCAGTTTCAGAGTACCGTGTCCCTTTTCTTTTCACCACCTGGCTTGGAAGAAACATGGCTGCCACTGCTCAATGTTGCCAGAACCTGGGGTGGCTGGCCTTCAAATCCTAGTGGGCTACCTTGTAGCATCCACATGCATGCATGTACAGTGTGTGAAAATATACTGTTTCCATTTATGCTAAGTGTCCATTCATATAATTTCCTAACCCTAGCTGTTCTAACTATGAACAAGTTCAATTTAGCATTTATAATTTAAAGAAATTGCAAAAGCATCTACAAAGGGACCCAAGGATGCGACTGAAGTGCTGAAAACAGCAGTCAGGAGCCACCATGAAGCTTCAAAATCTGGTCACATTGCGAGAAGGCTTCCAGAAGATTAGCCAGAGGCTAATGCAATGAAGACATCATAGCGTATGAAATGCTCATTGGGTGGTTGTGGAGAACTGCCATCTGTCCAGAGGCAGAGGAGATGGGCGAAATTTCAAAGCAGTACAAATAAAAGCTCACTGCGTGGATGTCAGTGCATGTTATAGAACTCCAGGTGGTGAGAATTGTCACAACTCTCCACCACAGCATCCGTCATAGCCTGTGTCACGTTGAGATGTTAAGAGCCAAACCAAGCCAAACGAAAGCCCACTGTGTGCAGCACCCTACTTCCCAGTGACTGCATTGAGAGTGCTCCAGAAGTTTCCTGAATTAGATTTCACTGCATAAACAAATACAGTCTTCGCCTCAAGCTCACTACATTTTAGTGCACAAGGAAGTACATGAATTTCAGCTAAGGCTGTTGCTCTGGCAAACACTGACTCTGGACGGTGATACAGTTGCTCATCAATCAAGCGATACCACAGGTTCCCAATGTTTTAAAATTAACCCAATTCTCTCATTACAAAAAGAGATTTCACTCCTCATCTTGACAAGCTTTAATGCAACATAGCAACTGGCCCTGAATTTGGCCACCCTTCGTGGCTGTTTGGAGGGTACATCCAGAGTTTCACAAATTCATGCGAGAGTTGTAGTACTAGGCCTTTGAGGGAAAGAGTGAAAGCTGAGGATGAGGGCAAAGATGAATCGCCTTTTCCATTCCGAAAACCAACCCTTTCCCTCGAATAAGGGACCTGACCCTAACTGTTCATTTTATGTAAACAGATTGATAACTCTGCCTTCTGGAGAGCACCAATGCTAAACTTCTAAGTTTCGGAGCTGCTTCAAAGATGTTATACTGGTTATTTGATTTCACGTTCAGTTCGAGAGTTACATATTGGATACCTTCAAATACAAATCGAAACATGAACAAGACAACTGAAATGGGAAAACACGAAGAACAAAAATAAGAATACTGAGGAAGGAAAATAGAGGCATGCTTCATGATAATTTCCCTACAGTGGTCTCAGTGTCATTGAAGCAAAAATAAACCTTCCCTAAGCAGTTTTTCCCTCTCACGTTCCATTTAATGGCACTGGCATTTGGTTCAGTGCTACTTAAAGGACTATATATATAGACGCCAGATTTTAGTTGCACGTTTTCTTCCCTGCAATGATACCTAAGATGTTAGAATACATAAATAATCATTTTGTATTAGCTTCTGGGCACCAAATTTTATACTTGCGTTTCTTCTCGATGCTGTTTGGTTTCAGCAACCAAAAATGACTGATATTTGCGATTGCCATGTGAAGCATGAGAGAAAGAAAAAAAAGACACTAATGTATCAGCTGATATAGTGTTGTCATTTTAACTCTTGAAGGGAGCTGTTAAGAGCTCTGTAGTCAGTTAAAACTTCACATCGGCAATTTACAATTTTAGTGCAATGGCATTCAGGACCCCATTCTTCAGAAAATCCGGGGTCAGTGTTGTGAGCGAAAAATCATGGGCATGTCTCTCAGCAGCCGACACCTGACATGACTGGGCAATGACAGGTTGCGTGGCATCACGAGACTACACGACATGGCTGATGTGGCAGGAGCTGCCAACTCGGGCTTTGCCTGCAAGGTGAAAGGGTGAGGGAAATTGAGCCTTCAGGGCCCTTCTATCTCGAGTTGGACATGCTATCCTGGAGCCACGCAACCCATTTTGTATGCTTTGGTTAAGTGGAACTTTAGACCTTAGTCGTGTAGTCTTTCTCATAACACGTTAGCCAAGACTGCGTACTTAGAAGTACTAAGAATCTTCATCCGTGTTATCTGCACCATCTACTACTCTCCGTACTCCTACTATACTCCTCACCTCCTACCATACCCATACTATCTCCGTACTAAGAAGTATGGATGATATCTCCGTACTAAGAATTATGGATGAGATGAGCCATGCAACCCATTTTGTATGCTTTGGTTAAGTGGAACTTTAGACCTTAGTCGTGTAGTCTTTCTCATAACACGTTAGCCAAGACTGCGTACTTAGAAGTACTAAGAATCTTCATCCGTGTTATCTGCACCATCTACTACTCTCCGTACTCCTACTATACTCCTCACTTCCTACCATATCCATACTATCTCCGTACTAAGAAGAATGGATGATATCTCCGTACTAAGAATTATGGATGAGATAACAGAGGCACATAATAAAGGATTAGGAATTCAAAGTGCACTTACGTCAATAAGGATTAGCAAATGAAGCTGCACACGGGAGCGAATAATCCTACTGCATCATACTGTTATAGGCAGAGCGTGCCTCTACTTTTTTTCTACCTCTCGCGTGACCTGAGCCCTTTTTACATGACCCAGACGGTTTTTGGTTGTTTAAACCAAAACCGAACCACTGTCGACAAAAAGCTAAATTACAAATTATTCAATCATCGCAGGGGAATACCACAGGACAATCCATGCATTCCAATGTCTGACAAACAATTTGGAAGAAAAATGCAAGCAAAAGCTTGGCATCTACCGTCTTTTAGCATCCCACAACAACAAAAATCTAATTGTTTTGTTGTTCCATTGTTACTGTCTTGTCTGCAGTTCATCTGACGATGGTACATAATGGATGCACTGTAAAATTCTATTAGTACACAAACCTACCTCTGTTATGAGTGCGCTAATCTTCTCCCTGAACCTTTTCGCGATGGCATCCAGCACCACCTGCAAAATGTCTGTGAAGAGAGAAATAAAAAGGGGAAATGGAGCAGTACAAAATGAGTGGACTTTGCTTTCTACAAGTACAGGAAAATAAAACGCAAGCTACAGTTACATCGTCAGCTGCAAAAAATCAGACACAGACATGGCTGGTGGAGAATGAACGTTTTATTCTGGCAGCGCAGGTCAATATGCATACAGTGCCCTGGAACATTCTCGAAACCGCTTTTAAAACTTCTCCTACCTCAACCGGAGGCTCGTTTGCAGTGAAATTGAGCACAAAGCTTGCATGTTATTAGCTCTTTTGTTGTGTAGTAAGTCTGACAGAGGTGTTTGCCTGATTTGGTCGTGCATGATGTGAAACCAGAACGGTCCGAGACGAGATTGAGGGAGCGAAAGATGCCAACACCAAGTTTCTGCCAAAACAGAATGGTGGCTGCACCTGGCATCACTGCAGAAACCTGCCATGCTTGCCTTAGTGCTTTAGAGCCTTGGCACTTTCCTCCAGCATTGCTAGATGGCACCACAACTACACTTTGGCGGAAACTCTGCATTAGCATGTTTTGTTTGCTCAATCTCATCACAGATGGTTCTGGTTTCGCATCATGCACCGCCACACAATGTAAGCACCATTATCAAACTTCCTATGCAACAAATGAGACAACAATGCACAAACTTTTTGCTCAGTTCCACCACAAACAAGCTTCCAGTAGAGGCAGGGGAATTTTTCAAAATGGTTTCGATAAAGATACAGAAGACTGTGCAGTTAAGGTGAGAACGATGGTCAGAGGTAGTCTGAAGGAGAAGCAGCTATCGTCCGAGCCATTGCCAGAAAACAGAAAGAGCGGGAAGAGGTGATCAATGTGAGAGATGCGCTGTTTGCAACAGCTATAAGAAAAAGGAAAATGGCAAACAAGCTATCATAACCAAGCTAACAAAACCTGGATGAAAATATAGTTGCTGGTCAGGATTGCAGCCAGGACACTGAAATGAATGTTTGACTAGAGCTTTTCTGCATTAAGTTACTTGAACATAGGTTATAGTCTCAGCTAAGGTGAATGCTCTAGAAGTCTTGACGTTTACCTTAATTTTAATCTTGTTCAATCAATATCTGAACCAACCCATTCAACCAACGACTGCGCAAGCATTCTCGACCTGGTACTTACTGATAACCCTGAATGCGCTCATTCCATCACGTATCCCCAAGTCATACATGCCGGCTTCATGATTAGACCATGTTCACACGTAACAAGTAAAATAACTATTCGACAATATGATAAAGGCGACTATACTGCAATAAATAATGAACTTCGCGCATTTCTACCAGGTTTTCAGTCTAACTTTCATCAAAGGTGCATCCGTGATAACTCGTCTTGTTCAAGAGGAAAATCAGAGATTTGGTCGACAGATTTATTCCAAACATAAACGTTTGAACTAACCCTCAAACTCTTGGTTCACAAATACACTCAAACGTCTCGAAAACAAAAAGAAATGTCTTTTCCGCTCGGCCAAGTTACGCCCTAGCCAAATTGCTTAGAAGAAATAATACGCAGCTGAGAACACATTTAAAAAGCATTAAAGAAGCTAAACGAATCTTTTTTCATTCTGATCTTCCCAATATGTTGACTACTAATCCCCGTAGGTTCTGGCAAGTCCATTAATCCCCAGCACACTCGTACCATTTCCCTCACCGACGCACCGGGTGCTACCATCTGTGAAACCGAATGCGCCAACATCTTCAACATAGCATTTTCATCCGTGTTTATTAATGAAATAGACCCTATATTTCCTGCAGACCCCGCTATTACTCAGAATAACTTTCTTCAGCAGGAATTTTGTCACTAATAGAAAAGAGTAAACTTTCATCATGAGCTGGAATTTACAACATAAATGCCAAAATACTGATTAACACCAAAGATATATGTTTATCCCTGTTGTCTTTGTTGTTCACTCAGTTGCTCATCACAGGTCAACTGCCCGAATATTGGAAACATGGGAAGGTCGTTCCAGTCTACAAATCAGGTAACAAGAACTCACTACTAAATTACCGTCCTATATCTTTAACTAGCATTTCCTGAAAAATCATAGAACATATCATCGATACCCAGATAATGACATTTCTTGATTCAAACAACCTTTTTCATCCTGCTCAGCATGGGTTTCGACGAGGTTACTCCTGCAAGACATAACTTGCTACATTTATACATGATCTGCATGCTAACCTTGACTCTAACCAACAGACTGACGTCATATTTTTAGATTTTGCTAAAGCTTTTGATACAGTACTCCCTAAAAGGTTGCTAATAGAACTTTCTCAATTAAATTTACACCAGTATAGAGGGGTGTAAATTTAATTGAGAAAGTTCTATTAGCAACCTTTTAGGGAGTACTGTATCAAAAGCTTTAGCAAAATCTAAAAATATGACGTCAGTCTGTTGGTTAGAGTCAAGGTTAGCATGCAGATCATGTATAAATGTAGCAAGTTATGTCTTGCAGGAGTAACCTCGTCGAAACCCATGCTGAGCAGGATGAAGACGGATTGAAGAATTTTTGACTAATCATTCTCAGTTTCTCTCCGTTAACAATAAGAACTCTAACTCACTATTAGTAACGTCAGGTGTCCCACAGGGGTCTGTGCTTGGCCCGTTACTATTTCTCATATACATCAATGATCTGCCCTCAAACATAACATCTAATATATGCATGTTCGCTGACTGTAGTTTATCGCTCTGTTCTCACCACTGCTGACCAAATTTCACTTCAGAATGATCTTAATGCTGTTTAAGACTGGTCTAACGAGTGGCTAATGGAACTTAACCCACATAAGTGTAATCTTTTGTCCATTAACCGTCGCCGCAATGCTTTTGTCTTTCCTTACGTAATCTGTGAAGTTCCCGTACAACAAGTTCAGTCATACAAGTATCTAGGTATAACAATTCCTAGTGATCTTTCTTGGAGTCTGCATGTTAATAACAATTTCGTCAGCAAACAGGACTTTAGGTTTCTTAAAACGCAATCTTTATCATGCTCTCCAACATATAAAATTACTAGCATACAAATCACTTGTAAGATCTAAACTAGAACCCTCAACCCCCGTTTGGAACCCTCATCAAGCATATCTCATTAGTGCCCTCGAATCTGTTCAAAATCGTGCCGCTCGTTTTATTCATTCATCATACTCTTATGACATCAGTGTTTCCTCCTTAAAAGCAGCATCAGCATTATTGCCCTTATCACTCCACCGTCGTGTTGCCAGCCTATCATTATTTCGCAAATTTTTTTTCACAGCCCCACACGCATCGCTCCTTATATTTTTCCTCTCGCACGCATATTTCACCGCATCAGTCACCAACTACAAGTTGCCCGTCCACGCTCGCGGACCATCACATTCTCACATTCTTTTTTTCTCGCACAGCTGCAGACTGGAACGGCCTTTCAGACAACATTGCTTCCATCATTTGCTCACATCAGTTCATTGAAAATGTAAGAACTTTCCTGTTATTGTGAATATTTACCTTTCAATTTTGCTACTCCTTATATGTAACGCCCCTTTTAGGGGCCTTTAAGGTAATAAAATGAAATGAAAGTAACATAGAGTTTTCAGACTCTCTTGGGACAGCATGGTGGGTAACTGGCTCTAACTCCTGCAGCAAAGTGCTGCAAAAGAGCCTAAGTGTTCACATGGCAACTTGAACAATATACACTCAGAACACCGGGTTCAAGTTGTAGGGACTTTGAGAGAGTTTTCAATGTTCTTCATGCTAGTAAAAAAAAAACAAGAAATAATGCACCTTTATGAAGGGTTCTCCCAAAAACATTTTGAGAAATGGACGTTTGCGAGTCAGAAATAAGGGAGAGGCTGTACAGACCAAATAATAAGCTATTAGCATTACATCAGATGTCTTGAAGGAAAGAAACAACAGCAAAGATAGCTGCCCAGCTCTTCTTTTCAGACCCGTCTCGAAGCACATGGCACGACTCCAAATCGTTTGATGTCTATATGTCTATGCATCAATGTCCCGCTAGCACTAGAGTGCGCAACATTTATGTTAGCCTGGTCCGAACGTGGGACCTTCGATGGCACCACATCACGGTGAAACACGGAACGTTTTGAAAGTGCAATGCGCCAGACAAGCAGCTGCTGCACAAGATTGCACGAAAAGAAAAATGCAGCTTTTCAGAAACATAAACAATAATGAAAACAAGTAAAAGAAGAAAGCGGCGGCCACCGTCTCAACATAGTAAAATCCCCTCACTTTGGCATTCAAGAAAAATTTTCGAATCACCCAAAATTACCGGCAACCTTTTGCATGATAGCCTACTCTAAGAGCGGAGGAAGCACACGGAGGCAAGAGAAAAAAATATGAGTAGGCATAAAGACGGCCCGACACCATTGTGAAATAAATCTAAAGGGTCAGTGACGCCCAATGCAGAGTCTGAAATGATGCAACTGGTCTAGCCACTGTCAAAGAAAGTTGCCGGCGGCGGGCGGGTGATTGAAGAGGCGGATGGTCAGCCTGACAGGTGGGCGGCAAACCCACTACCACCCACCATGAGGAAAACACTGCCTCTATGTTCTCTTTATGACTATGATAAGAAGGACCTCAAAAGACAGCAGCATCAAAACTGTACAGAAAATTAAGTAACTGCAACAAAACAGCTCAAAGAGGAGCTCGAAGGCTTATCAATTGGCACAAAAATTTGTTTGGAACAAGCTGTGTGTAAGCAATAAATTCATAATTATCCCTTGCTCTCACACACACCCACCCATTTACATATGCACGCGCACGCACACACACCAGATATCATACAAATATGGTTGAATGTTGTTGGAGATCATTGTGCAGCTTGATGCACTTAATATGGTTAACCTGCACACAGATGTCTGCAGTTTCAGAAAGTATAGCATCAGCTTTCTATCCATGCAGGACAATTATTATAACAAAATATTCAACGAAATAGTCAATTATAACAAAAATTACTAAACAGATCAGACATGCATATTTATTGTTAAATGACTGGAAGCTAACAAAGAAAGAACAAAATTATGGATGGTGATGGCACACGACTTAATGACTGCAGGCCTAGCATCAGTGCTCCATCCTGCGCCCCTGTACTTCATCTTCTAACCTATGATGACATGATACCGTATGACATATCATATGATATATCAAACCAAAGCGATATGTGAAACCAATGAGAGCATTGGGGATTGGTCATTTGTGCACCTGATTAATGAGAACTATCAGAGTAAGCATTCTTTACCTGGAAGATAACTGATCAGAAAGTAGATAATATTTCACCACCAAAAATCGATCACTAATTTTGCTTATTTATTGCATCGGCACAAACAAGCGGCTTGCTAAGGGCCCAGATGCTTTCATCACCCACTTTCACACAAATTTTGCCAAAGTAAATAGATTGAACTTAACTGAACTGAAGTGCTACAAGGAAAGATGGAGACTTTTAAAGCAAGGAACGGTGATGAGCAGGCGACAGAAAGGGAAACTGCAAAAATTGCACTATTTCACAGGCTTGTCACATCGCATACACTTTCCGATTGTGCGAAAGACAATACTTCTACAATTGGGATCTTGAAAAACTGCAGAAGCTTTCAAAAAGTATTTTGTGGTTTAAAGGGCAACTCCAGCACTTTTTCATTAAATAAATATGTTCGCAGGAAAGGAAAGGCACAGTATTTGCCACACTTTTTTTCTGTGGACACCTGAACTACACTGTAAGGGAAGGGAGGAAGGTGGGGGAGAAAGTGGAAACAGAGAAAGGGGAGCCGTAGTGGAAGGCTACGGAGTAATTTCGACCACCTTGCAATCTTTAACGTCCACTGACATCTCACAGCACATGGACGGACGCGTTTCACCTCCATCGAAACGCAGCCGCCGGCGATCGGGATCAAACCCGGGTACTCCGGGACAGCAGTCTGGCGTCTCACCACTGTACCACTGCGGTGGAGCCAATCTCCCCAGATTTTACCGAATATCTCACATTATGTTCTCCTTATGTTTTTGGTCATTTGTACCAAATTTCACAGTGCAGCAATGTTTTGTTGATGCATAAATAGGTTTTAAAAAATCCTAAATCATGGCATCAATTGGCGAGATTTCTAGGAGCAACTTTGGGTGCATGATGGACTGCATGCACGATAGTCTATATTCATTCTGCGTTTGCTGCAGGATAAAATTCTGAGCTTGATTTTGGCCATTTCAGACAAATAGTGACTCCAGCTGTCACTTATACTGTTCTCACACGGGCACTTCGGATAGTGATCAAGTCGATCGAAATCGAGCTCGACCTGGGTTCGGCGCTGCTACATGGAGACTTCAATCGTGATAGCCCACGATCCTGCTCTACCGCCTCGACTGCGGTCGAGCTTCTGTTGCCACCCTCATTCGCAGAAAATCAAATATACTAATTAAAGGTAAGGGCTACTCAAAAGATTTAATTCAAAACATACAATTTTAAAACAAAAAGCTTTGTCTTTAAATTCATGTGATTTGAACTGCAAAGCTATGTTCAAACTCTCGACACCGCGTGCGTGGTTTGGCAGTGGTAAACAAATGTGGGGCTCGACCACGTTTGCCAGTTTTCGCATGTGCTAGTCGCCTGGTGCTTTGCCTGTGCGCATAGTTGATGACACAACTGCTGCTCGTCCAATGAAACTGTAGTCAGAAAAAGGAGAATAAAGTTTTATTCAAGCTAGTATTTTTATATATATTACATACAAACACATCCCGATGTTCATCGTGCGCGTAGCGCCATCCTCATGTAGCAATCTAACTTGTTGATAGGAATCGAGTGGGCGCGTTTAGCATGGTCCATCTTGGCCGCGCTTGAAACTTCAATCACAATCGTTACCGATTGTGATCCTAAGTGTCCGTGTGAAAGTGGTATTACAATCACCAGTTTTACTAATTAATGCACGCACAATTGTTTTTGTGGCCATACCCATGATGTCATAGCTTGGTATGTTGTGACGACACTGGTTGGCAAAACCTACTGTCGGTTTTAGTTTGATAGTTTTTGCTCTTTCTGAACACACTTCTACATGATATTTAAAAAAACAGGTTCTCTTTTTGTACCAGAAAGACGGGATTGTAAGAAATGTAACATGAATAGAAATCCAGAATGTTCGAAAAAAAAGTCCGGAATCGCCCTTTAACACCTCGAAGCAACACACACGGGCTGTGTGCAAGGAATGCTATAATTAGAACACTGCCAATTAATTAATGGGCATCAAAATACATAGAGCCACCTTGGTGGGTACTTTCAAAACATTCTGAGAGCTTTGCATGTCTTGACTTAAGCCACTTCCTGAAGATGTGCATGCGGAAAAAAAAAAAGGAATTTTTGTTTTCTTCAAATTTCGAGATGATACAAATATGTAAAATTGCCCGGGCACCGTGAGTTTTATACAAAGCGCACAAAATCACATGTAACGAACACTCGCTTGCACCATTATGATCAATATGAATGTGCTAGCCACGACCAAACCATCAAGCAAAAAGTGATGCCCTACGTCGTCGATGCCACAATCAGCAGTTATGCGGCTCGCTCCACGAGTACAGCGAGCTGTGTTATGTGGCAAGCAAGATGACTCAACAACTGCTGCTACTAAGAACGCACAGGCACCTGTATTTAATGGCAATGTGTAGCCCAAATGCCGCCAACTCTGAGGCCACTAGTCATGCTGTACGCACGCCGGTTAGTCAGCTGTGGTCAGGCAACCGCAAATAGATTCCATCAGCTGTAAACAGATGTGCATGAACGCACTTCTTATGGTTCTGCATATAAATTTTGTTTGCTTTTGGATGACAAGTATCTTTTCATGGCTTCGCGGGACTTGTATCATTGAGATTCAGCTGTAATAATACCATACAGCAAAACATCATCATCATCCTCAGCCTGACTATACCCACTGCAGGGTGAAAGCCTCTCCCATATTCCTCCAACTAACCCGGTCCTGTGCGAGCTGTATCCACTTGACCTCTGCGAATTTAACTTCATCCGCCCACCTAACTTTCTGCCACCCCCCTGCTACGCTTTCCTTCCCTTAGAGTCCAGTTTGTTGCCCTAAGTGACCATTGGTTATCCTTTCTTTGCACTTCATGTCCTGCCCATGTCCATTTCTTCTTCTTGATTTCCACTAGAATGTCACCTGCTACAAAATATAACACCATGATCAGATCCTCTTCAAAATAAAGTGGGTAGAGAAAAATCGAGAGGGGGGAGGGAGGGGAGTGGCTGGTGAACTCATAAAAGTGTTTCAGGGAACACAACGGCATAGCAGAATGCATCTTTAGAACCTCTGTTTTCCAAGGTAAAAAAAATTTGCAGCAAGAGGTCACCTGCAGTGCGCACATGCACGGAGGCCTCGCCACAAAAGCTCCCAACGGCTTTGGAACTTGCAGACTTATTTGTTTTATTTTATTTATAGAGACTGCCAATCCCCTTTGGGATAACTGCGGAAAGGCACACACACAACCCTAACTGGTGCAGTCTTTGTCAAAAATACATAGCCCAAGGGGTTCGCTTCTAAGCCCTCTAAAGAGGACTTTAGAAGCGATACTGGAATACTTATATAGGTAAGCTAGAGATGAGTGAGGAGGAGATTTGTTATCCAAGAGATTTTTGAAAGCTGGAGATCCGCAACGAGCCCCATGACAGGGCTTAGAAGCAAAACCCTTCGGCAATTTAACGAGCTGGCTTTTCTAAGCTTCTTAAAACACTCCCAAACAGGTTAAGCCCACGCACTTACCACCATCAGCTTCAGAAATGGTTAAGATTTCCTCTGATGTCCCAGAGTTCATCAGCACGAGGAAGAGTCGCTTGATGCCTTTTTCAAAGGCCTCGGCAATGTCGACCTTCCACAGAATTTTGAACTCTGCAAGCAGCTGCAAAAAAAAAAAAAGTGACACAAAGTGTACACACAAGTTACATAACATTTCACATCACAGACTCATTAGAGGGTAAAGGCGTGTGCAGTGTACCACAGCAGTCATGCAGCAAGGCGATCACATCGGCCCAAAATATTCACCACCATCATCGTCAACCCCTTCTGTCTACAGCACGATAGAGGCACTTCTACTCAGTATATTACCCGCATGAAATTTATGCAGAACAGGACGTAGATTCACTCCTGTTTAAGCACGTACTACGCAACTGAGGAAATTATGCATATGGCACAAGATTCAGTATTGTATTTTGTGGCCCAAACAGAGATTCCAGAAAAAATTTTAAATCCAGTCCACACACTGTTGATCAAAATATAAAAACAGTGCGGTTTGTGACCTCAACTCTCCGCTTGCTAAGAAGTGCTTAAAACTCTGCTCACTGTCTTTTATACATACTTAAACCTTACAGCTAATCCTAACCCTTTGACAAGCTTTTTACAGGCCGTGCGCAAAACGAACTTGCAGCTTTCTTTCACAGTGCGCTACACCTAGCAGTGATTTAAAGGCAGTCAGTTTATAGTTAATTGTTACGGGAAGTTTATTTTACCATAGGACACACGGTAATACTGATAGCGCTGCAGCTGTTCACTGTTATAGCAAACGTATATTGGTATAACTAGTAACATTATGAACGGACTAAATTTTAGTCGCCTATTTTTTCGCAGTGGAATGGGACACATGGCCAAGGCGACGACACCAACGACACTGAGGAAGCATTGACACTAGTACAGCCAGCGCAGTGAAATACCCCGTCACTCATACCTTTGGGTAATGATCATTGGTAAAGTGTGGACAGGACAGAAACCAGAGCGAGACATCTACAGAAAGGGACACTGGACGACACCACTGATGTATTGCGGAAGACTAAATGTGGACAGTGCGTTCCCTTCAATTCTGCCGCCACACCTGCCGAGTGAGCTGCACTGAACTGTGTGGACTTACGGAGGGCTCCTTCCTGTAACAGGCAAAGGCCATGATGGCCTCTTCAACAGGCATGTCTTTGACACTCTCGTGCCTCCCCCTCGATGCGACCAGCTGGCTGAACTCGGAAGCGCTGCCCTCTGTGGTCTCGTCAGCAGTCTCCGTGACGGCCTGCTCCGAGGTCTTGGCTTTGGTTGCCTGAACTTTCCGGTCAGCGCGCTGAAAGTAGAGGTGAAAGAAAGGCTTCGATTGGTCTTAAGTAGGAGCAGAAATTTCCTCACAGCAGTCCAACACTGTCCAAGAAAAGTTGTGACGCTCTCCATGCACAGAATTCAGGTCAGGTTTCAGTGAGTAAATTTCATTATGGTTCTGGCAATGAACCGCGCGTTCTCTTCTCAGAAGACGTTGAGCCCGCCACAGGTATCTCGAAGGGTAGGGAAATTTTTCTTTAAATTTTCATTATTATTTCTGCGTGGGTTTCGAATTTAATATGATGGATGCTCTGGAGGAGGTGATTTGAAGAAAAAAAAAAAACTCTCGCAATATTCTCACAAATGTGGCATTTGGCAAAAGCCACACAAACATGTATATGTTGCTCCACTACGGCGGAGGTCCTCAGTCTTCCTACCCTCGGGTAAACACAGTTATCTCTGAAAGACACCAAAGAATCATGCGTGTTTGGACCATCATTCCCCTTTCTGTCCATTAAGAATGTCAAAAAAAAAAGCACTTAGATCCATGCCCCATCAAAGTATACCATATTCAAATAACACAGAATCTGAATGATGAAAATGCTACGGAGTCCTATTCCTAAGATGAACAAAACCTGTACGTAGATGTGCAGGAAATACTAAGCTTCTGTATATATGGCACATTAGGTTTAATGTACCAAAGTAACTTGGGATATCAGGGATGTCTGTATTAATTTAGACCACATTTTACGAGCACCAGCATCATACAGCACATGGGTGCCTTTTTACACTTCATTTCCATCAAAATGCGGTTATCATGGCCACGATTAAAAGAGCCTGGGCACCCAGCAGAAGCTGAATGGAACTCTGAGCAACTGCGGCAGATGCAAAAAATGCATGAGCGCACATCTGTGTATGGCTGACTAAATTTATTTACGGGCGTGTTACGGCTCACAGTACACAATGCATGACTGGCAATTGTGAAGTCAGTGATGTGCGAACTGCATGCAACTAACTGCTCACTTGCAGCATTGGTGACTACAGTCATAACGAGTACCACAGAAGTGATGACCGTGGTGCCGGTGACGTGCAAACAGCACTCAGTAGCTGATGGTACAGTCGTGGCTGGTGCATCGAAATCATCCACAGTGGTGTGTGTGGATGTACGGCACATCAAAAATTTTGCACTTCGTACACAATGCATTCTAGCCAGGATATTCTGCGAATTCGCACCAACCGTGTCACATCACTGAAACTGCACTGTAATAATGACTGACTGTATGACAAAACAGTATGCTATGAATGAGTACAGTAGAGTCACTGCCAAAGTTAAGCAGGAGGCAAAGGAAAGGTGTAAGTGAAGGCATGCATGGACTTTCTGGTTAGCTGCTGCAAATGTTAAAAAAGTTTTTGCTCATAATTTTTCGCTCACAGCTCTGCGTCAATGCTGGATTTTTTGGGCAATGGGACCTTTAACGCTATCGCGTTAAAACTGCTCTTGAGAAGCGGTTTTCTCTCAGTGCATGCGGACACTCTTAACCGTCGTATTTCCCTCTGTATACGAATGCTGCAAACAAAGTCAGAGTCACGGTTGGAAACAAATTCTAGATTGTCAGCAACACTGTCAGAACTGCTCCAAGAAGAGCTCTTTACCTCGCGACATTGCCACTATTAGTAATCTTCACGTGCAATGGCATTAGTGACTGCTGTCAGGCGTAAGATGTGCGCTAAAGGCATGAAACAGTTTTTCATGTACAGCCGCCATATCACCTGGTGTAGAAAATTGCAATTACAGCAACTGCTAACCATAAGTCATCTTTGCCATTAGGAGCAGTGCGACATTGAAAAAGGAGAGTGCAACTCGTCGCTGGTGCTATTAAGTACAATCACCGATGACGAGTACAGCTCGGGGATAGCGGTTCAAAGATTAAATTTCTCTGAACCGGGAACAGGCAGCTTAGTTTCAATCAGAGGCAATGGAAGCACCTGCACAACTATAACGTGATCTGTGAGATTATTTGCCTCGTTTTTTTTTTAAGAGCGCACTCCAAGAATGCAGGCCCTGCTACAATGAAAGCACGAGCCAGTCATGAAAGGCACTCACCACAGTACGTGAGTTGCGCTGAGCAGCCTCCTCTGTGTCTGCTTTGTTGATGTTTTTCTGTGCCTGGCGTCGGGTTATGACGGAGGTACGCTTCCCTCCATAGTCGCACGAGGTCAACACCTTCTCCGGCAGATGTCGTCGCACGTTCTTGAACTTTGCCCTCAGTCTGCCGAGCCATATTTGCTGCAGGCAGAGGCAAGACAATGCGCTTCAATGCATTCTCAATGACTGTGCGCCACATCAAGTAAGGCCAGGATTGCGGGAAAGTCATTGGTCATGAATCTTAGTGCGCTTGAATTCAAATCTTTTGGTCCTTCAATTTGATGCTTCAAACCCAGTTAGCCTCGAATGTACCACACTTATTCACATAATGAACACATCCACTCTGCAAATGCACTATTAGGCATAAAGATTTGGGTAGCATCGAGGAAACGACCACAGTATGCATCGTGCCCCACGCAATAAATATAACTCCAGAATTTGTGCCATTTGGCAAAATGTTAATTCATCACACGAGTAAACAAGAAATGAAAAAAATTCCCTCCAAACAGAACTTTGCTTAAGGAGAATAAAATTGTGGGCTCCATTCATGTATGAGTTTCTGCAAGCCCGTTGCAAACGACAGTCACTCTCTGCTCAAAGCATGGCACAGCCAAAAAAAGTCAAGCTAATTGTTGCCCATTCCAACTAAATCTTTTACTAATTTTAAACTTAAGCTAATGCGGAGCAAACTCTGTAGTGTGTTAAGAACCCTTTTCTATTAGTTTTCTGCGGGTAGATATCTAGGCTAGTATCAAATGCATGTTGTCACAGATGTGTTGACCTAACAGCGCTAATATATTCTTCAGAAGTGAGTACTTTCATTTAAGCAGGCAGAAAGGTAGCAGAAAAGTACATGAAGATGGTTGTCCTCTTCGCAGCGAAGACTGTGCACGTGTCTCAAAGAGGTCTGAAATGCTGACTTTGTCACCGCGGTACCTAAAATAACTGGCATTTCGTCTCTCCTCTAATTTCAACTGCTGAAGGGCGTAAAATTTTGTGTGGCCTTACCCTTCCCGTCTCGTCGTCGGAACCTCGTAGGTATGGGTACTTCATCAACAGGCTGTCCACAGCAGTCCTGTAGAGGTGTTTTGATGGGTACCTGCAGAAAGATGCGAGAAGATTAAATCACGCTTTTACACAGCAGGATGTCTTGGTAAAAGCACAACACCTTCACACTATCAATGCCAGAGCTCTCTTCGAACTGGGATAGCTTTAGACAGCAGACACTGCATGAGCTGCTGGCATCAATACAAAATGCTGCCCTACAGCATGCCACCTTGAAATGAAAAAAAAAAAGAAAAAGAGAACCAGAAATTTGCTTGTTCAATTATAGGGGCACATTGCTACCTTTGTGATACTCTCTCCTTTTTGCAGCATATGCAATGGAGGCACTAAAGCTAGATGAATTGGAGCGCTAAAGAAAGGGCTGGTAGGAGAGGGCTTGAGCTGACCAAGCTGAAATTAAAACCAAGAAGACATCGAACAGTCTAAGGCTATGTGTTAGCGGAGCTCAGTTTTCGAGCACGATAATAGTACACGAATTATTCCTGACACTGTTCTGCAGCCTGCAGTTTTATTTACTGCTATTCCAAAACTGCCCATGTCTGTTCATTTCCAGAGAGTGCTTCATGCCTGTCACCCGTAAGCAAAAGCTGTCATGAGACACGCACATGTGAATGACTCTTCAAAACAAACTTTGGCGACGTGAATTCAGACCACTCAACAGCTTGGAGACCTTCCTACCAATTCTCATGTCCATAGCACATACACAAAAAAAAATTTAAATAACACGATCCATTCACAAACTTGTTTATATTAGTTTCAGCAGCAATACTAACTAGTAATTCTGCTGCATTTAGAGGACTCTGCCAAAATGAATGCTGCCAGATTTTGCAGCCAATCATTATTAAATGCATTGTGTTTAGAGGAACTCCTAAAGGATTAATGCTACAAGTAGCAACCATGATATTTGAGCAGTATTTCATAATCCCTAGTGGGTTGCTGCAGTAAAACCAGGAATTAGGAATGAGTCAGGAAATCAGGAATTAATCAGGAATTGAGTGAAGACAGCAGTAAAAGAAAAAAGTGGGCTCAGAGCACCACTGAATGAACTTGTGCATTAAAGTTGTTACAGGGGGCCTAGCAGCCCAGCACGATATGCAAATGGGCACGTACTGCCATTGTCCCTTATGTACTGCACGTATGTAAGGGACAACGGCAACAATTTAAAGCTGGCCTCAATCTACACACTATGACATTTTGGCAACAAAGAAACACCTATCATGGAAAACAGGGTTGTTATACAGGCCTGTACAGGTAGCGGCTTCCAGCTTCAAAGTGAATAGTAAATTTCTTTGATTTCAAAGCAAATAGCATTTAGAATATGTCTTGCGCAAAAAAAAATTAATTGGAGCAAAAAGCATTTTGAAAAAAATGCATTTTCCCAACACACAAGGCTGCTGCACAAAACAAGAAAAGCGCAGATTGAGGCCTTGTCACTCACTGAAGCTCTGTCTACCGTTTGCAAAAATCGTTGTTGGAAACTGGGGGAGTCAACTGGGAGGGGTGGGGACTGAACTGATTGCTGGCAACCACCTCCAACTGACACAATTTCTGTCACTCTGCCACGTGCTGGAGATCCCGAAAACTTTTGCTGCTGGCACTACAACAGCAGCCTCAGCTTTCAAGACAGATCAGCGATGAATGCAGCCGTCAGCTCTGGTACGGACGTCAAGAGTACCGTGTGGGAGATTTTCGTATCAGAACTGCAGAAAAACGTGCAGAGCTTCAGAGTGGCACCTTACAGAGTTATCTTGCGACACGCCGCATAGAGGCAGTTGACGATTTGGCTGCGCAGCCTCCCATCCAATGGCTGTTTGGCGTTCAGAGCAGGTTGGATGCCAGTGAAGGGCGGCAGTTTGAACTTCAGATGTTCGACCGACTTTGGGACCCTTTTCAGCTTCACGACGTCCGAAACAGGCACCTCATCATTGTCCCTGAGAAAAGACGAAGAAAAAAAAAATAAGGTAGCGGTCTAGCTAGTTTTGCACTGCAATACCAGGAAAACAGAAGCGTCATCGGCCGAGAAAATTGGTGAAATATGTCTGAGATTCAGGTAGTGCTGGAAGCAAGACAAGGACACAAATACGGGCAAGATAAGCGATAACTTTCAACTGTTGCTTACTAGTAAAATCGCCCACCACGCATTGGCAAATGTCGCATGCAGCACAGCTGTATTAGACTCATGCTTTTCGAAGCATCTTTCACCTTCTGTTCTATCTGTTTTATCAGTTGAGAATGTGACACAAGATTTTATCTCTCATGAAATTGGCGACCAGTCCATGGTGCTGTCCACTGAAATGTGGTGGGTAGCCTTTGGGTGAGCCTCATGCACTGACGATTATTAATCCTCCTATCCACTCTAGTCTTTCACTCTGCACTAATTGATTATTGGACAATTAGAGGAAGAGCACATAATTGAAGCCTAAGGAAGCTTTACAATGTAAGAAGCATCACAGTTGAGTGTTTAGGAGCATATGACCCCATGAATCGAAATTCTCAATATATTACATCAGGTTAACAAGGATTTTCTGCAGTGAACTGTGTATAATTGCATGCTTCTCTATAACTTTTACACCTTGTTAAATAACAATACTACAGTCAGTCCCAGACACACCGAACTCAAAGGGTATCAAGAAATAGTTTGATAATTCGATATATAAAACAGGAAGATATATTAGCTTATCTGCGACACAGAGTAGTGAATGAATATGATGCACCTACAGTAAAACCTCGATAATTCTAAACTCTGTTAATTTGAAATCTTGGATAATTCGAAGTTTATCTGCGGGCCCCTAATTTCTAAAGTAAAACTTGCCAAAGAATTTGAAGTGGTGGCCAGCACCAATTCTGTTAATTTGCAAATTTTGGGTGCTATGCATGAATTCCAAATGCAAATTTCATGCAAAACCGCGAGCCAACTCATTTCTGGCCCTTGACAAGCCCAGCTCGTTGTGTGCTTTGTAGCACTCTGTGTCTGGTTTGCAATGTGCTGGGCTTGACCCACACAATTTTTCCTTCGGCTGAGAGATGGTAATATGGGAAATGAAAGGCCCTTTCTGAGGATCATATAGAGAAAAAGGAAATACCTGTAACCTGTATAGGGTCTAGTTCTATGAACCTTTTAGGAATCCCCAAACACCCACTTCTATGGATGCCTAAGTCCCCCCCTCCCGTTTACCCATACCCATTTCTTTTTGGGACTAACTAGACTGCAATTGCTTATGGCTAGCCGTTTCGCTGTGCAGTCAATCTCAAGTGATTAAATTTTGGCACTTTTAGAAGGGTCATACACCTGCACACTCTATTTTTAAAAGAATAGGCAGGAAAGCACGTGAGGCTCTTTAGCTCCTTTTAAAGCCACTGCGGTTCCCTGAGGCTGCAATGATGGGGACCCTCTATGTTAACTGCACCGTTCCTGTTTATCATCTGAAGCTGTCTATTCTACAGGCACAACATAATCTACGAACAGCTGTTGTGATCCACACTTTTTTCTTGCTCATTACCCAGTGAGACCAAAAACTACATAGCAAAGTACATTACCATGTTTTCTCTGATGCTTTCCTGCCCCTCTTCTTCCCACCAACTGATAACTCGTTCGCTGCCTTTTCGACGAGCTTCTCGGCAGCGGCCTCGTCGGTGCACATTCCAAGCAGGTCGGCAACTGTAATGTTCTTGTCGTCATCGTCATCCACAGGAGAGGCTGCTTCAGAGGTGTCGGGACAACTGTTCGGCTCCTGTTCTGTGTCCCCCTGTTCAGACTCTGCTTGGAATGACGCGGGTTCCGAGTTGCCAGGCTCGACTGACTCGCTGCGGCTTTCGGGCGTGTCATTCGAGTTCAGTGGTTCGTCGGGGTCAACAAGCTGCATGGCAAAGAAAACAAAAGGTTCTGCCTTCAACGTCATCATCATCACCACCAACTTGTGCACAAAAGCACTGACCACGCTAGTACGCCAATGAGGGGTTCAGGCAGCACACGAGAAAATGACTTTCACAGTTACCAGAAGGGTGTCCTGCGACATTGCAGTCGTCATGGCTGCAGTGGACGGCCTGTCACTCTCCGTAGTTGTGACATACGATCTCAAGGAGAATAGTTCCAAATCTCACCCTCATGCACAGACCAATCAGCTCGCAAATTCCAGAAAACACTGTTTAAGGCGAAAGCCTTTAATGGCTCATGCTCGCGGCCATGACCGTGTCCATCTGTCTGTAACGCTTTCGTTAAATGGGAACTAATAAAGATAGGAAGAAAAGAATGGCTGCATCAAATAAAGGAAGTCAAGTTTGATGAGTGTGGCGTAATTAGTTAATCAATTACAGCAAAAAATGTCAAAATTGCGGCAAAATAGCACGGACGTCGATATAACCACGGGGATGGAGTGACGTCACATCCACCAAAAGTTGCCTCCGGCCATGTCTAATAACCGGAACTGACATCACGATGACGTCACATATGACCATGACGTCACGACTGGTCATGATGTCCCAGGTGATTCACGCATATACGAAGCTGACCCCGCCGGGCGTCCAATCCAAGCATACGTACGACGCCTTTCATTTGGTTGGCGCTTCCTTGAACGCTGCGCCACACAGCACACAGAAGCAAACACAGTATAGCAGGCATCAGCAGCATTTCAAAGTGGTTTCCAGGAAAGAAGAGGCACTTCCGTTTAGCATATGTCCGCCAAATTTTGTGTCTATCTCTTCGCTCCTAGTCACTCTATTTTGAATATGCTCTTGCAATACAGTCGAACCCGGATAATTCAAATTTTGGTTATATTAAACTCGCAGAATATTCCCTTGAAAATCTCATGTAAAAGTATAGGAAAGCTGCGTCATATATCAAACTTAGTTTCACCGGTTGTTCGATATATCCAACTCTGCACTACGCACTGGAAGGTGCACCTTGCCCAAAGATGATCGCATCACCCTTAGCTGTTTGCCGCATGACGTTTTCAAGCCATGCGCAGAAGGAACGAGAGGGAACAGCTTTGATGACGTTCTAGAGCAGTGCCGTGCCCTTTTCTACAAAGACGCATGCATCTGTGGTGAACTACCTCGCGGCAGCACATGATGTTTGCAAGCCATGTGCGTGAAGGAATGAGAGGGAACCAGTTTGGCAATGGCCGGTGCGGAGCGGACGCAGCCAATGCAGCCGTGGTGTTCGGGAGAGGGGAAAAACGTGATAGGGCCAAAACGGAGGGATGCGCCACCAATAAATTCTGTTCCACATGGAAGCAAGAACACTCACGATTTCTGCCACGCCAACGCAAAAACCTGTTTTGAGCTGCCGCTGCCGCTCATCGCCGAGTTCGCTTAATCACCTGCATGTGAACTGGCCTTAACGGTTCACTTTTTTTTTTTAATATTTTCGGGGACAAAAGTGGAGGGTGCGTTCATTATGCGAGCGGGTTGATTAAGCGACAAATACGGTATCATTTTTCATGGCCGTAAATGGCATCTCAAGCCCATTTCTGTATATTGAATTATAGATATTTCGAACTATTTCACGATGCCCTTCAAGTTCAATATATCTAGTTTCGACTGTATTACCTTACAGCCTTCTTTACATTGCATTTGTTCATTGTCGGGATTCTCTTCTGTAATTTACTAAGTCTGTTTTATAGCGACCTTGTCGTTGTAGCTTTTGTAGTGTTTTACTTATTATACAATGTCAATCTAACTACTCGATATAAACATTCATTTGTTGCAGCAAAAGTGCCTATTGTGAACTTATTCCTCCCACGCCTCTGTCCACCGTAAAGGCGGAGGTTTGTGACAGTTAGGCATGGACACTACATGCATTGCCTGCTGCATAGAAAAAGGAATATGGTACCCCTGTTGCTCATGGAGTGGGTAACAGAAGGAGCAAGACGTGAGATAATTGCTAGTTTCCCGCTGGACACCTTCCAAGCAGCACTCGGTAAGAAGAGCAACTAATTAGGAAGAAAAAAACAGAGATCCCTGCAGAAAGTGCATTGAGAGAATGCGAAAGCATTAGCGCTGCTTTGGCATAAGTCAAACCCACTTATAACAATATTGAAGTGCTATGGAAATATCACTGTTGTAACCGATAACTGTTATAACTGGGTTAGGCAGAAAAACCAAGGAAAACATTAAAAACTACACATTTCATGAGGACGAGGTAGCTTACACTTTTTATTTCGTAGTAGAAAGAAACTCGTAATCGGTAAACGTTGTCAGTTTCACGGCAATCTGGCCGACATCTTTCTGCAGGGCATCCAAATGCTGAACATAGTGCAGTGGAAGGTTCTTGGCAAAAAAACCAAGTCCCACAGATCGTTCTCAAAGCTTCCTGGTGAGATGCAACCTGCCTGGTTCATCGTCGTCGTCGCTGCTGTAACAGTCTTCCACGCCAGTGACTTGCGGTGATAGCCTCGTCCGTCAGCTCTTCATCTGTCACAACTGTATCGTCGGTATGTAAAAATTCCTCAAGTCTCGACGCGTTGCCGTCACTACCACTCACTGTGGACCAAAGTTTGGTCATTGCTGTGTCGGCAGGAGCTTCGCGACCTTTCGCATCGCCAACATCTCCAGCAAAGCATGCTTTCCTGAAGCAATACATGATGGTGGAGGAGCTTACTTCTGCCCAAGCTCCAAAAATGAACTTTACTGCCATCAGGAATGAGATCAAGTCCGGCACCAGTCGGTGCTCTCAGACAGCAATGTCGAGATTCAGAGTGAGCCTGCTCAAGACACATCGGTGATACAGCGCCTTGAAGCAAGCAATAATGCCTGCGTTCATAGGCTGCAAGCATGCAGTTGTGTTAGGTGGGAGGAAAAAATATTCCACATGCAAGAGCTTCTGAGGTGCTTGGTTTGCAGTGCAATTGTCGAGCACCAATGCCACCTTCCTGCCTTCGCGCTGCAACTAATGATCATGCTTGACCAGCCACTTGCGGCAAAGTGCAGGCATCATCCGTGCTTTCCTGTTAAGATGGTAGCGAACTGGGATCTTCACAGCACCACAAAAACAGCGGGATTTCCCTTCGACGAAGGCGGGGCACTTGTCGCTGCTGTCCGTGTTGGCACACTAGAAAATGGTCACGTGTAATTTGCTTTGTTTGCCGCCCCTACAGATCGCCTTTGACAGTGTGCGTCTTTTACGGTAGCATCTGGAAAAACAGCCCAGTCTTGTCCCCCTTGTACAAGTCCCGGTCCGCGTATGCTTATCGGATGCAGGGAAATGTTTCCTCAAGCCACTTCTGTCTAGCGTTGACATCGAGCGATCCTGCCTCGCCCGTGACTGCCTTGTAGACGATTCCATGTCTCTCCTTGAACCGCTGAATCCAACCACCACCAGGCTGGAAATCGATGTTGCGCAGGAGGTATGTGAAATTCTTCGCTTTCTCCGCTAAAATCGGGCCACTAATCGGCACGTTTGCTGCACGGGCATTCAAGAACCACTGGTGGAGCGCCTGTTCCTACGTCTTTGTAGGCCCCATGTCGAACCCTGTCGAACCCATTTTCTGCCGTCTTCCATTGCACAGGCAGCACTGGCACTGCTTTCGTTCTCAATCTTGAGCGCAATGCGGGTGATTGTCAACACCATATTTTCTGGTTTATAAGACGCACCTTTGTATAAGATGCACAACGCATATTAAGAGATTTTCAACAAAAAAATTTGTATATAAGACGCACATCAATTTATTCAGGTTAGGGCAACAGGACTTGACTATATATATCTTTGCTCGACCATCGCGTGCTATGTGCCTGAAAGAAAATTTGTTACGTGCACGTGGAAACGATGGAAAAAAAATTGAGGCAGCATTTATGCACGAAAAAACTCTCGCTCAGTGAGAGCAGAAATACTTCATTATTACTCAAAGCCCTGAAAGGCTTGATCTTGGTACGTTGTCGCCGATTTTTCGCGACATCGCTCAGGCATCCTCTTTGCGTTCATAGTCACTGCGATGATCGTCGCAGTGCATGGACGATCCGCTGCACGCGGCAGAGCACACGCAGGAAAGAGAAAACACACATCCAACAGCCACAAAACAACGTTGTAATTCGTAACTCGAAAAGACAGTCAGCTTGATCTAGCTTGTCTTGGCAGTGTGGAAAGGGCGAGGAGCACGGACATTGCCACCTTTTCGCATTCTGCCAGTGAGATGGCTGTACAATTCTAGAACACCATAACTACTGTAAATATTGTAATTCCAGGCGTCGCTACCATTAGTTTCACGATAAAGTTCGTCAATGAACATTTCTCAAAACAAAAAAAGAAAACATACATAAGATGCACCACTGATAAAACCCACTACTGAAAATTTTGTAAAAAAAAGAAAAAGAAAACGTTTCTTATATACCGGAAAATATGATATTGTCGGTTGCATCAGGCTGTGCTTGCACTTTTACGCCGTTCTTATGCTCACGTACAATGTTCCTCTTAACTTCTAGCGTTATTGCCGTTTACTTTCTCTACTGCACCGGTTGTGCCGTGCTTCTTGAAGGAGGAGCCTCCATTGCTGTTCACAGAAAATCCAGGGCCAGCAAGATCGTGGCAACGATGATGGCACACTAGGAGAACCATGCTACAAAGACACGTGCACAAACGCTGTTGCATTTCGCCACAAAATGTGCAACCGAAGCGGGGGCCTGGACAAAGCAAATAGGGGAGGACAGTGCAGCGCACCACGGTCAGCACACCTTCAGAATGGACTGCTAAACCGTGAAGAGGCAGAGGGGGAGTGCTCAAAGCTTTCCCTCAGAACGACAGTGCCTATCAGTGCCTTACGCCTTCCCTCCTCCTCCGAGCACCTGACCAATGCATTGGCTCAAAGCGCTCTGTCCCGATTTTCTTTCTCTTTTTGTCTGCTGCATCGGCGTTGTCGGCGTCTCCGCATACATGTGCTTTTGTGGTCGCCGGGTTTCCACATTTTTGTTTACTTTCAGTGACCGTATTTGATTATTTTAAACGATGATGAAATATGACACCATTGTAATAAGTGGTTTAATAGAACACATGGTGAATCTGACAGTGCAGCGGCTGCCCATTGTTATATCCGATATATAGTTAAAATTGGTATCATCATAAATGGGTTTGACAGTAATAATAATGATTAATGGTGACGATGATACTGACAGCGGGAAAAAGAAAAAAATAAAAACAATGCAGATGTTTGCCTAAGCCACTGGGATGGCTTAGGCAAACTGCTCATTCAGATAATTTAATAAAAGTGAGTTGTGCCCCGTTAATATAGACAACTCGAATTATGGAGTTTTTCTGTGGATAAAACTTTTTCAATGTATTTATGCCTCGTTAATATGGAAACTCGCTGTCTGGACAATGGACAGGGGAAGAATGCACACAGCCCACTTGAGCCCATGTATCTTTGTCTGGCTAACATGGGCAGCGCTTGAAAAAAGCAGAGAAGTCCGAGCGCAAGTAAAGGGCGCGCTATCCGTAAACCTACGCGACAGCCGATATGGCTGGATGCCTGAACGAGTCCTGTGGGGCTGAAAAGAACCAAAGCGGGCATGTCGCCGTATTAGGGATAGGAAGGGGGTGGGGGGGGAGGGGGAACGTACACAGTAAATTGAGGGTCAGATAAGTAAGAAAGACCCCATAAGGAGAGAACCGGGAGATTTCCGAGTGCAGCAGAAGCGCCGCAACGAGAGGCCGCAGTCAGGAAAACAGCAACATGTGGTTGCAATAAATTCTGCTGAACGTGAACAGAGAAGCCGCTAAAAGCGTAAGAAAAAAATGACAGGAAGAAAGACAAGCACCTAAAGTGGCAGCTGGAACTGAAGTTAAGACACACTCACGAAGTACAGCGACAAAAGAAAGGCGACTAGCACGCAACCGGAACCGGATGGCCCGTCCTGGACGCGCTTCCGGTCCACATGTCGGCTTCGCTTTGAGTTAACGATGCGGCCTTGGCAAGGTCTGAGCTCTTCATAGTCAGCTAACCGTCATTCTAAACTGTACTTCAGCTTGCAGTGTTTGTTTCATATAGGAACACATACAAACGGTGTCAGGAAGGGGCTGTTCGATAGCCCTCTGCATAGCAGCCTGCCAACTTGACTCCCTTGCTTCCTTATAGAAACAGTACAAGGCAAAAAAGAGAGAATCAGAAGAACAGAAAGGATGAGAGGTTAACTAGGAAAAAAGAGTGCAAAGAAGCAGGGGACTGTAACCATAAACTTTAGTCTGACTTTTGGCATGGCAGAAGTTAAATGCAAAAGAACGGAGCTGAACGTAGGTGCGAAGTGGGAAATCTGTAAATACAAGCGGCAAAAGCCATCTCAGTCAATCCAAGCCATGAGGGACTGGGATTAAGTTAAACTAGGCCTCAGCCTCACCAGATCGACGGTAGCATCGATACTACAGGACTCCGACAAATGGCTCAACGTCAGCATCGCAGTGTCAGCCACAGTCCGACAGCGCCCAGCACAGTTCGAAGAAATGGAGTCAGCCTTATTAACGCGATTCGGGAATATGCACGTGAAGGGTGCTGTCATGAGCAACGAAATGCTTCAAGAGAAGGCTCACTGCCTTGGCAACATCATTGGTACGATACCGTTCCTTCTCCTCCGTCTTGATAGGTTTTAGCTGCGATGACTTACGGAATGTTTTGTTCAGTAAAACAGTGCGATGTTTACAAAGAAAAAATATTCTATGCTCTGTCAAGGCATGACTGACTTCAGCTACTCAAGAGGATGGCTGACAAGGTTTAAGGATAGACATGGCATTTCGAATCGACGGATTCATGAAAAGGGTACCATCGACAGCTAGGCTATTTCCTCATCTCAGGAGAATCTCAAGCAGCTGCTTAGCAGCTATCGAATTTTGTTCTGTCAAATTTTGAAACCAGTGCACACCGTTAATTACAATTTTTTTTCAATAAATGCTTTTCGGTTTTATACATGACTCGTTATTATGGATGCCTCGCTTTATGGACAGTTTTGGTCGGAAACCAAAGTGTCCATATTAACGAGGTACGACTGTATTACCATTATTATTTGCATCTCTTGCGTGCCTTCACTTCTTGCACCCATGCTTTTGGCCTCACCAACATAACCTATTAATGCTTTCGCATTAATAATAACCGGCAATGGGGGTGCAGTGAGAAAGACGACACAATAAAAATAAATTAATTAATAGCAAATAATAATTGGTTCACAGGAACGGAAAGGCGCAGTATCTGTCACACTTATTTTGTGGACACCTAAACCACACCATAAAGGAAGGGAGAAAGGTGGGAGTGAAAGTAGAAGGAGAGAAAGAGGTGCCACAGTGGAAGGCTCCGGAGTAATTTCAACCTCCTGGGGATCTTTAATGTGCACTGACATCGCACAGTACACTTACAGTGTAATAAACACTGTATATAAGCAATTATACTCTCTGGATTGTTTCTATGTAGCATACACTGGTACACACCTGGCATGCTCACATATCTTTTCAGGGGCACTTCAGTTACGATGCAGTTTTGATACCGTTTGCTGTACAAAGATTATGGCAGTGGAGGGCTACGAATTACTTCAGACCATCTAGTGCCTTTAGCAACACACAATCATCTTGCGAGTTTCGTCTCCATCGAAACACAACTGCCGCGACTGGGACTGAACCCAGATACCGTGGCTCAGTTGCTGAGTGCCCCAAACACTGATCAACTGCACCTGATTCTTCTTCAGCAGCTGATATGCCGATATAATGAGGCCAACATGCCAACTAAACACATAAATTCCGGAACACAACCACTCGTGACAGAAGTCAACACGTCACTCGCTCCTCACCAAGCGTCGCTTGACAGCTAGGATTTGCTGCAGGTCGGCGAGTGTTCGTTTCCGGCCCTCTTTCCGGCCCTGCGTAGAGCCTTCTCTTGCCTTCCCTTCACCTAGCTTCAGTAACTGCTCTGGAATCTTCCGTCGCAAGTACTTGAACTTGGCTCTCAGAGAAATGCACCAGCGTTCCTGCAAGCATACATTAGAGAGACACCGATAAGGAATTTATGCATTTTGAGTTTTCTTCCACAAAACAACGTGAGACACGACATTTCTAGGCTGCTGGCTGTCTTGACTACTCAAATTGCTTTCTGTGTACGTTTAGGTAAATGTCCCTTTTCCCCAGTGTGGAACAGCAGGGTCTCTTTACTGCCAGCTGACCTCTCCGCCTTTCCTTTCATTAAATCACTTTCTCTTTCTCTTCACAAATTATGCATTCAGACGTGTTTTTCTCGAGAAAAAGTATCCTTGTAGAAAACACTGCCGGCCGTAACGGTGGAGCAGGCTAGCAATGAGCACATTAAAGGGCCAGCACTAACCAAAATATGTCATCAGATTATGGTGGCAATGGAAAGATCTCGCCTCACATAGCCCAGATCAAGCACTGCAATATTCAAGAAACGAAGATTTGAAAATTGCATAAAAACAACTGAAGTGCCCTCTCATGGTGAAATGTCATTATCCCTTGAGTAGCCCATGTGACCCCATCTTGAGAAAATAGTATTGATTGTTACAAGTGCACAGTGTTCTTTATTCTTCCAGAAGTGATCCCTTTGTTTTGTTACATTGCTACGGGGCAGCAGGCCAGTGAAAACCGCACATCACCAACAGCGATAAGATCATTTTGTAATAATGTCGACGGGCCTAGCGTGAACGTTCCCGTCCATGCCCATGTCCGCTTCCCTTCTTTCTTGTGCGTAAAAATATGTTGCACACTCTCCAGCGCGTGCATCGATAAAAAAATTCTAGATGGCACTTTGGACCACTAAAGTATGATGAGGCTTCTTCTCTCTTTTTTTTTTTAGCGAAGTGAATCCCTGCTCTCCACTACAGCACTTCTATCTCCCTCTCTTCTTTCACTCCCACCTTCCTCCCTTCCTTATGGTGTGGTGACAGATACTACGCCTTTTCTATCCTGTAATCAATTTCAAATTTCGCTGATGCCTGCGGTACTAACACCTCCTAGATATCTGGGTCTGCTTCTGTTTCCTGTGTGGTGCAGTGTTCGAGGAAGAATCAAATAAGGTGCTGCACGGACGCCTGGATCGGACGCCCGGCGGGGTCAGCTTCATATACGCATGAATTGCCTGGTGACGACATGACTTGTCATGACGGTACATCGTGCGCCCCTTGTCGAACCTAACCAGCATTTCATTGAACGCATCAAAGTTCACCGGCGTTCTATAATTCGTTTACAGGAAAGGAAGGTGCAGTATCTGTCACTCGCGAGATCTCGTTATCATCCTCATGGTAGACAAGGGGAATTATGAAAAGCGTTTCACAATCTGGGGTGTGGCGCAGTTGATAAAGCGCTCGGCTGGGGATCCAAAGGATAGATTCCACGGTGGAAGACAAGGCTTATTAATTTATTTTTAACTCTCGCTCTCGAAACCATGACACCTCTGCTGACAACCTTCTGTCGACTGCGATGAGGCATTAAAGGCTTTCCCTTTAAAACATTAATTCTTTTGCATCACCTACGATGTTCTAGCATTTGTCACTAGATGGAGGCGGCGTAAAGTCCTGCATTCTGGAATGAAACGGTGACCATGGCCTACTGAAGGTTTCATTGATGAGGCGTACATTCATGCGCGATAACAGCCTTGGGTGTGGAAACTAAAATGAATGCTACTCTGCAATAAAAGCATGTGTAATCACTGCCACGTTGATGAAATTTATATTTGTTTTCAGTACATTACTTTTGCTGACATCCAACTGTCCTTACGGCCGCTGCTCATAATTTCCAGCACTGGCCTGCATAAAAATGGGTGCATGTATTGACAGAAAAATTCTCGGAAAGATTTTTCTATGGTGTTTCTAACAAAACTGATATGGAATTGATCACCTCGTACAGGAAGCTTTCTACAGCTACGAAAAAAATTGTATGCCTCAATTCCAATGTTCTGCCCGTTTAACATTCCAGGACTTGCCATTGGAGAGGATACATTGTCTACTAAGATTATAACCACTTGAAAATTCTTTTACTAGATACTCGCTAATCAAGTCAAGTTGCACACCTACAGCAGGTGAAATCGGGCAATGTAGAGCCGCGAGAAACATCTCACCCAATCGCGTGATCCCGAAACCAGGTGCGGGTACTTCACAACCAGTGAGTCAATCGCTCTCCTGTACAGTCGCCTGGTTGGGTACCTGCGCAGAAAATGCACAAGTTGACCTAAGCATTGTATGAATTACTGTTTTTCAGATCAAAGCAAAGAGCAATTTACTTCAAATAGTTCCAAAGCAAATATGAATACATTTAGTGCGCACGAAAATGGTGAACAGCGCAATAAGGCATTCTCAAAACCACAGACTTCTTCGATAAAGGCCATTACATGTGAAAATAAAGCGGGCTGTCTTTTTCTACGTGTCGGCCTCGTACAAGAGAGCGTTCCTTCTAAATCACGCCGTATGAAAAGTTTCAAAAGTAGCCCACTTACACTTCAGTCATTAGAGTGACACTGCAGACAATACACTTTCACAACAACAGATATGAAGGCCTCATTCCCCATTTTGCGTGGCATCACTGTCACGAGCGCTGTAATACAGTTTCAGAAATCTGTGCCACACTGACCGGACAGACTGAAACCACATGTGCAATTTCTAGGCGCGGCGGCACAGTGGTAAGACTCCTGACTACTGTGCCGGAGCTCCCGGGTTCAATTCCGACCACTGGCGGCTGCATTTCGATGGAGGCAAAACTGAGAGGCATCCATGTGCTGTGTGATGCCAGTGCACGCTAAAGATCCTCAGGTGGTTGAAATTACTCCGTAGCCCTCTACTACCAGCTCCCCTTTCTCTCTTTCCACTTTGACTCCCACTTTCCTCTCTTCTCTTAAGGTACGGTTCAGGTGTCCACAGAGCAAGTGTCACAGATATTGCGCCGTTCCTTTCCTGTGAACCAATTCAGTTCAGTTCAGTTCAGTTCAGGTATGACCTATAAGAGTCACCCCTGGTACACTGCCGCAAAGTTTTGTAACTTTTGTGCATGCTCAAAACGACCAGCTGGCATGTGCCTTTCTTTGTAATGAGAGACGTGATGAAATTTATCTAGAATGCCTCTAGCCAACAGCTATTAGTTCTGCATTTCTTCCCTTTCCCACAGTCCTACATATTGTTTGAGGTTACTGCAGCTGCTTTAATTAATTACTGTCTCGTTAAGTAGCTGTCTCGAAGTTTAGCCCCCTTTAAACTAAGCATGGCCAAGACTGGCAGCGATTATAGCTGCTGCGCACATTTGTTGCTATCATTGCCGCCAAGCTGTTCACCTCTTAGTGGGTGCAAGTCAGCACAATAAAGTTTCGCTGTTCTCCTGACTAGCGGACTGCAGTCACCACTGTGTGACAATATTAAGACTGCTTGGGTTTCTTTAAGATGTGCTGATACTGCCCAACACACTAGCGCTTTTCCATCCATTGAAATGTAGCCGCCAGGGCCAGGATTAAACCCTGTAACTTTAGGATCATCAGCCACACGTCATCACCAAGCCATTAGGAATGGAGCTGGTGATGTCATGACAATGTACCATGCTGACTGGACAGAATGTCAATCCAGAATGTCAAACAAAATGGCCACACTCATAATGTCTTTCCTCATTTGTCTCCCTTGCAGCATCTCTCACACTGGACATACCTGCCTTATTTGCATTGACGAATAAGCGATCGTGCATGACCGCATGACCGAGTGCCATATACAGTCGATCATGCCTCGAGCCAAACGCTCCAGCTGGTCCTCGTATTTCACACCACCCATCACAATAGTTCGCATCACCACAGAGGTAAACATCTGATAAAATTCTTCTTCAAAATAAAAATTTTAATGCGTACAGTTGACATTTTTAAAGGTACCAGTAGACATAATTAATGCCAAAAAAATAGCAATTAAAAAAAGGAATTTGCTAGCCTGATACATCGGAGCAGTTTGACCAAAGTAGCCATCGATAAAATTATTTAATTTGTTTCGTCTTTTCTGGCTTGCAAAATCTGTCATTTTTGGAAAGGACCCCATTTGTTCTTAATTTGCAGCACTCAATTGATGTAGGCTAATTAATTTGTCCTTCCTCAGTGGCCCTTTAACAATGCCTCAAGCAACGAACGTCTAGGTAGATTTCGCTTTCTATTAAGCTCGAATCGCACAAGAGATGAGTACAAGAATACACATCACTCACAGTGTAATCTTGAAGCAGGCTTCAAAAATGGTGTTGATGATGTGCTTCCTTAACCGCCCAGTTACTGGGCCTTTCTTCCGCAGGATGATGTCACACCACAAGCCAAACGAAGGCAGGTTGAACTTGAGGTAGTCGTTACGGTCCTCCTCCATGGCAGGCATAATGTCGACTGCGCAAAAATTGCCACCACTCTCAGCGGTCGTGCAGCGCGGCAACATCGCGCGCAGCATGTCCGGGATCTGCGATAACCTCCTGCAAGCAAATAAGACCTTCAGAAAATTTGCAATGCTCAGGACACAGGTTGTGTAAATCGGTAAAATTCTGTGACACACTGCTCAAGGCTCACGATTCTTGGTCCTCAGAGTGAATAATAAAAGCCGCAGACAACAATTCATACAACATCACATCAGTCTACTCGCCATAGCAAGAAGGCAAGAAGTCCGAAAACACTTTTAACACAGCTGAAATTTATAACATAAAGTTTCATCAAAAACGCAAACAATGTGCTGTGTGAAGTGAGTGCACCACAAGATCCTCAGGTGGTCGAAATTACTCCGGAGACCTCCACTATGGCACCTCTTTCTCTCCTTCTGCTTTCACTTCCACCTTCCTCCTTTTCCTTATGGCAGGGTTCAGGTGTCCACAGAACACCTGTGACAGCTACTGCGCCTTTCCTTTCCTGTGAACCAATTATTATTATGAAAACAATGAGTAGCCAGTGAAGGGATGGTCAACCTGGCTACCCATTACTACAGAAGGGAGGGACCTTTTGATCAAGTTTTAGAGCCATTTCAATGGCATTCGCAGCGTTCAACACAATTCAACGGCACTCACGAGCAGGCACCGGCAGCCGATGAAGAGTTCAGCATGCGTCTTTCTGCAGCCAATGAAGTCTAATAAGAAATCGTACTAACATAAGAAAGGTACAATGCAACAGATGGGACAGCACAGAAGACAGATGCATGCGCTATCAAATTCCCTTAGAGACTGCATGTCTGCTAAACTGTTTAGGAAGATTTCGATATAGTCAATAAACTGTAATATCCATATTCAAAATATTGAAGTTCGATTGCACAGGTGGCCATGATGTCATCTCACATGATGTGTACATGACATTCCTAGTTATTACGGCGTTGACAACTTCCTATGGTGCAACTCCAGTGCTCCTCATGCAGCGGCTGCGCGAAACTCAAAACGCCGGCGTCACTACACACGAACATGATGTCATGTGCCCAACCTTGTATGTGCTTGCATTGATGTTAGTGATTAACCACTTCCTGATCTGGAATAACACGTTTGCATGAGATGTTTTCACAGGACAGGTCAGTGTGTGAACTACTAGAGTCGGATGAAAGCTTGAGTGCGCAGTGAAGCTTTACAGAATATTGATGCCTTTGACATGTACATTGTTGGGGCATCAATACAGCAACCTGGATGCCACTGGCTGTCATTGACATCTGTTGCTTTTTAAGTTGTATTGTTGTCACATACAAACATACTTTCCCGCATCACGCACAATTTTTTCAAGGATCCTGATGAACTGCAAATTGGTTGATGTCAGAGTGAGTCATCGTTCACTGATCCTTCATTTGCCACAAAAAGGACAGGCCCAACAAGAGTCCCAAAGTCAACAGACTGCATTGCCAAGTTGCAAGCATGGAGCCATTTCTGCACCTCCAAGAGACCAGACAGTTTAGCCACTGAAGCGCTCTGGTAGGTCTCTTGAAGGACTTAAAAATTTCAATAGTAGTGAAGTAATGACGCCTGTCTAAAAAAGGAGAATAGTGGACTGCACAACTCCTGCAAATACATAGTGGCACTTACATGACTTCATCTTCATTTTCTATAGGTTCAGCATCTGCAGCCACCATGTCGGCACTTTCACCCTCTTGCAGACGGTCTCCACTGGTAAAAAAAAAAATGTGGTTAAGCATAAAGCAAGCTGCTAACTGCTTATTAACAGTTGCAAAAATTGTTACAAGAATGGTAGGTGATCCAGAGTAGAAAGAAGTGAAGAAAAAAGCTACACAAAGTCACAGGAAACCAAACAATGGTTCAGAAGGAGCCCCAGTCCACTAGCCAATGCTTCAACAAGTGGACTTGTCGAAAGGCTGGCTAGCAGACTGAGGGTACCCTTCAACCCTTGTTCAGTTTCCCTTTGTTTGTCCAGCCCTACCGCTTTCAGGACCGGCCCCCAAGACCATCATTCATATGCATGAACAAAGTTGATGCGCTGCCTATTGCAAATTCCCGCGTGTTAGAACGTATAGCCCTATCTAGGCAGACAGTATGACAACTGTAGCACCAGTGGTTCACTTCTTTTTGGCAGGTGGCAACGTAGAATAATTATTCGGAATGCAGTGCTCTTTAAAACATCAACAAAAATGGCAGAGCATGCATCAGGACACACTATGAATTTGGTGCCTATTGCACAATTCCAGTGTTTCTACTGCAGGTCCTTCAGATCACAGCAGCAGCGAAGAGTTCGGAGACAACTTCACGAGCTCTGACATCAGCTCAGACGATGAATCACTCAAACATCAGCCTGGAACTTCAATCAGTGGGCCAAAGATAAACACACTTTCAATTTTAATTTGCTTTTATTTCCGTTCACTATGGTTTCAGCCCCAAGGAAAGCTCTGACATATTGAAGTAGCTTCTCCAAAGCTCTTTCAGCCTCGTAGAGTGGAGTTCGAACACTTTGATTTCAAAAAAACTGCTCTCAGAGCAGATTTTCAATTTTAATGGCAAACTAGATCACACTCTGCAACTGTCTACGAAACATGCCACAAGATATGCCAGCCATAAATCACAAAAAATTTGAGAACACAAAAACTGTAAGCTGTGCTGTAAGCAGAGGAAGACCAGGCTGGAAACAAATGCTTTTTTTTTTAGCAATTTAGCGATGTTCTTGAGGGAACGGCATGCCCTCAATATTGACTTCGGCATATAACCTTGTTATTGGGCTTCACTGAATTTTGTTAGCGCAGTTAAAAAAAATGGTACATCACACTCGCAACAACGCCTTTGGCAAGTTAGCGGTGACCACTAATTCTGAACAGCAATAAAAAATGAAACCTCCAGACAGGCGTGCCAGTTTTTTTGCAACTACATAATACAACAGACAGTGTAGCATATATTTATATATTCCGAAGTTACTTTTATTGCAGTTTTTATTTTGATAGTAACGGTTTTGTTTACTTTTGGATGTTTTTAAGCACATTCGTAGCGCAATCTTTTTGCTTCGTGTATAAAGTAAAAAGCAAAAAAAATCTGCACATACTTGAAAGGCCCGTTAGATCGCTGCATTATGGCAGAATTGTGTAAAATATTTCACTTCATAAAAAATATTATACACGGTACTTCAAATTCGCTTGTTTTATTTCACAGTTAACGGTAAGAAACTTACTTTTACGCAAACCATACTTGCAATAGTAAACAATGAGGCACTGTACCACCTTTTCAATGTATTCTGATTTTTTTTTTCATCACCATTTCTTATTTTTGCATTAATATTTTTTCAATGCTTCCTAAACATTTTTTTTCTAAAGTTTGTACTGAAATTCTTTATATTATGCATCTCGTTTAATTAAGCAAATGTTATTTAAGTGTATGCCAGAGCTGTTTTAAATACCGCACTTATAAAAAGGTTTTTTCCAAGACTCCTCTGGATTGCCTGTTTCTTCACGGTCCACAAAGAGTTCATCTCTATCAGGCCTTGTGCTAATCAAGAACAGCCACAAACGGCAGTTTCTGAATTCAAGTTTTGGCCTTTTCTAGCTTATAGCAAATCATTTTCAGTGAGTAGGTCTTTAGAGAGTGATAACTGATGCAGGTCAGCCTGAACTTGTATTGTTCACAACACTCCAGAATATCAACGCAAAATATTGGTACCAGCGATTTAAACGAAAAGATCCCCGAGGCCAACATGGCACTGAAGCGAGTGCTCACATCTGCTGGGAAGATTCTTCGGCACAGTCAATGAGCGCCTGGCATGCTGAATCAGGTGCATCTGGTGAAGCTTCGCCATTGGATGTGTTCGCCAGAAAGGCCAAGCTTGAGGTGCTGCAGGCATGGAAAATAGTGTTTGCCCATTTATACTCTTGATATGCTCCGTTACTATACTGCCGATGGCACATATGACACTGATCAATCAGGAGACCTTGGAAGAACTTTTCTTGCTTTGCAGAGAGGAATGCGTGTTTTGATGGTCAACCTGGATACCGTGTCAGAGTGTTTTGCTTTTTGTCTTTGGGCAACTACCTCTGTAGTGGTATTTCTTGATCAACCAAACAGAGATAAATTTCACAGCAACTCCAACAATGCTATTCCTGAAATGTCCATGTCAAGTTTACCCGTTTTCAACATGATTTAAGATGTACATGAAATTCACACTTGTGTACTCTGCCAATATGGTGTCATAAGAGCAAATAACCATGCATGCTCTGGTCAGTTTGTAAAGGGTATTCCACAAGTAAAGTGCACTGAATTTTTGTGACATTTATCTCACAATGACACCAATCTGTCCCATTTGGCAAAGGGTGCCAAGAGTTGTAGTGTACTAGTGAGGAGAATTTTAAATCCAATTTTCCTGGTGATAAATGCATCTCCTGCTGCTGGACTAACGTCATCATCATCCTCACCAGCCTAACTATACCCACTGCAGGGCGAAGGCCTCTTCCATATTCCTCTAATTAACCCGGTCCTGTGCTAGCTGCATCCACTTGACCTCTGCGAACTTCTTAACCACATCTGCCCACCTAACTTTCGGCGGCCCCTGCTACGCTTTCCTTACCTTCGAATCCAGTTTGTTACCCTAAGTGACCATCCAAGTGGAAAAACATAGAGATACCCAGAAAGTGCTAGAGAATAAATTTTTATTCAGGGAAGATAACTGTATGCAGTTGTCTGCAGTGGCACATCAAAAAAATTCCTGAACCTCCTCGAGGATGGTAGAAAATCGCTAGCTACACTGATGCACCACAGGACAAGTATTTAGATCAAGAACTGTGCATACATAAGTACATGTGCATATATTATTTTCAGGACTGGGTCTTTTTTTGTTCACCGCAAGTCCCAGAAAAATGCAAAGCACCTGAGGAACTGTTCCCAGGACACAGCTGCATTTTTCATCACAACGCACTCTCGGAGAAGGCAGGGACCCCATGGCGCAAAATATCTGGTCCAATTTGAATCCAGATTATGAACTGCAACTTTTCGACAGTCTCTCCAATGAAGCATGCGTGGCGTTTTTGAAGTTTGATCAGGGTTAGGTAACTAAGCGCCGGAATTGGCTGCACTAATGTAAATTCAGCATTCCACCCAGATTGATCAGTGGAATTCATAACAAACTTTTTGACACCTGAGTAATCAGGCTCTTTAGAAAGCCTACTATGATGTTTAAAGTATAATGTTTTAAATACAGCACAAACACTATACATAGTGAACAAACACAGCATCTACCAGCATTGCACTGCAGCTCGCATTAACCGCAAATACTATTATTACATAATACTCAGATATGAGCCCTCCTTTCATATTTCAAGTGATGTCAGACTGAACAACACAAAAGCAACCCCGCAATGAAGGTGCTAGAAAAATTTCACAGCCTTCTGGCATTTAACTGAATGCTCTCTATATTGCAGAAGTGCAAATAATTTGATTCATTTACAAAAATACAGTTAAGAAATAATTACAATGAGCAATTAATCTAATTTCTGAACACCATGGAAGGCAAAAACATTGGGCACGTACTCAGCCACCATTTTAAGCTCTTAGCAAAATAAAAATTGTTCATGCTGCAGTACAGTCATGAAGAGTTTCTGCTGTCATGCTTTGAGGGTTAGTTATTGCCTTTAATGCACTCACAAAAGGCACACTTTGATAACGTCTTGGTCATTATTTCTTGCTACTTTTCAGGAACACTTTCACATTACCCATGAAACAGAAGAAGAAAAGAAAGGAACTAGCTAACAAGTGCCCCAAAACCTTACATAGCCTGTACCTAGATTGTAACATGTGTGAATAGGTATGTAGATACTTAGCTATAGGCATTACAATGGTTCACCTGGATGGGAGGATGCTAGGCTGCAAGCGTTTTTGCTCAATAGGCTGAGAGACTGCCACAGAAGAGGTACTGACAATATGGAGTCTGAAAAGGTAGAGAGAAAAACCATTCACCAATATTGCAATGAGAATATATTGCATAATCACAAAAAAATAAAATGCACATCAAAGCAACATCAACTTTGCTGTTTGGGAAGCCCCTGAGTGAAAGCAGAATGGCATTCGCATGTGAATGTCATAGCACGACACATGATAGCTTTTTTGTGGGTCCTCTTAGCCTTGGATACAATTTAGAGATGCATAAAGCCAGCTTTTCATCATGCCCTCTCTGGTAGGCACTGATGACATGCTTAATGCAAGGTTAATCTTAAGTATCCTTTAATCTGTTCACTCGTGCAGTGTCACCTGTGAGGGCACAGTACAAACCAGACTGTTGAAAGAGGCGGCATTAAATGACGCCGAAAACATTGTAGAGAATAAATTCTTATTTCATTCGACGTTTGCGGGAAGTCGTGCTGGAGGGAAACTTCTGGCAAAAAGACCATGAGAACTACGAGTGGGGTGGATAGTTGAATTTCGGTAGGAGGGGGAGGAGGGCTTTGATATGTGTATAATGCACGGTGATAAGGCACTCGGGGAAAACGAATAAAAAGAAACTCAAATTTACAATAATGGCACAGGTATTACGCTAACCTTCCCAAGTCCTTTGCTGAGCGGAAATATGAGACAAAAATAAGCCATTTTTGTATTTTTGTACTGCCTACTTCCCATCTATTACGACTGAAGCTCACAAATGCAGATTAGACATTGAGTCTAAGCATTCTAAACCTCTTGTACAACTGGTGAATTTATGTTGAAGATGTTTTGAGCCAGTTCTCAGATGGGCAGCGCAATTGGTTTGCCGTGCGAGTTTTTTTAGGAAAGAAAAAAAGGATGCTCCGGTCCCCCCCCCCCCCCCCCCATGCTGTGCTACAAAAAAATATTTGCAACCACTTTCTCACTAAAAATTGAATTCTGCGTATGCATTGTACAGTCAAACATGCAATGACAATAATAATCTTTCATCCATTCAGAAAAAAAAAAAGGCAAGCTGCTCAATTTTTCACTCTACATTCTATATCAAGGGAAGCTTTACTTGTGAAATAAATCTTGACTAAATGAAGTACAGAAAATTTTAGAACTAGTGTCAGGATACTTGCTGGTGAAGGTATACACCAGCACGGTGCTATTGAGTCTGCAGGAACAATTAATCATTTGATAGCTAGCACATGGGTTTGTCCCTTTCTTATCCCGTCTTCCATAGTGCCATTTCATCCTCTTCTTCAGATTACATGAATCACACCACCGGCAAAATGTTACTAACTGCACGAACAAGCATATTTTAAGTGCTCAGGCAGTGTTTGCACTTTTCTTATTTTCACTGAAATTTTGAAAGTGTTAATACAGACATTTATTTGCAGTACAAACTGGCGACTGTGTTAATTTTTCTACAAATACACCTTTTCCCATCAAATCCCATGTTTGTTTTCCTCTTTCCTCCCACAGAAACTAATATTTATATTCCCTCACTGAGCAGGTTTTTCAAGTAAGGTCTAAGTGAATTATCTGTAACCTGATGCAGTGAAAGCGCCACATTGTGCCAGGATATGATGATGCGGTGCAGAGGGGAGACAGAGTGATGCAGCTGGCTACTGTATGGGCCGCCCCTCAGGTGTGGTTATGAGGCGCATGCTAGAAAAATGGTTCTATTATTTTAAGAGGTCTTTTTTTTTTCCTTTTTCGCAATGTACCAGCTCGACTAGACAAGCTTCCGTCAAACTCTTGGCTGCTTTAATTTGTTAGTTCACAATAGTATGTAACAGTGAAGTTCCTCTTTAACATCATTCGCAGCAAGACTAGTTAGGAGTAGTGATCATTGCATCATTGTACAGCCACATGTGCAGTACAATCACAGGCAGTCTTATATGGAAGCTCTCCTAACAGATGGTGCACACACCTGAAGAGCACAAGAAGCAAGGGTGCACAGTGTCACATCATATGAGTAATCATACTTCTCTGTGATTAATTTCCCACCAGCAGAGGCATACCAGAGGGGAGAACAGCAGGAATTGGAAATCTCCAATCAAACAAGAAATCAAGTAACAAATTCACCGAGTAAATATAATTCACCTTCACTCATGTCCCTCCAAACCATTCTCCCCATCGCTGCGTGTAAATCCACTCCTGGCCACAAGGGCAGCCCTTGCATGACTATCACTGAGGAATTCGAAATGAGAGTTGCGACGAAGAGTTGAGCATATGTGTTTGCCAATATCAGAAGTATGAAGGGTAATGGATGCTGGCTGAATCCAGCTAAAAGCATGAGAAAGCAATGTAACAGGTTAAAGGCAGAGGGCAGTCTGTTAAAACACATGTAAGCAGGCAAGGAGAATGTGTAAAAATGGGTGTACATGAAAAAATCAAAAACAAGATTTACTTACACAAAATGCATGATTAAGGGTGTGAAAAGAACAAAGAGTATTTTTTTTAAACACTCATGCCATGCTGCCTCAACTTCATGCTAGTAAATGAAAGCTGATAAAAAAAAAAAGACTAGTCAGTGGACCAAGTGCAATGTCTGAAGGGAAGTGGTTGCAATTAGCAAACATATGAGGGATAAAAAATTGTGTGACAACACAATTTGCGCATCAGCAGAACCAATCTTGCTGGCATGATCAACATGCGAATAGCAATAAAGAATGATCGTAGGTTTTATGAAACAAACACATATTGGAAAGTTTTTCCGGATTGACAGGTTGGGTAAGGTTAAACTCTGTTTAGTTGATATGGTAATTGTATGGATGTATAATACAAAAATAAAATGATTGGTTGGCCTATGAATAAAATTGGTGAAATGGTTCTAAACACCCCACATAAACCAAATGGTAAAGGAAGTGCTACTTACAACAGGAAAAGTGCCAATGAAAATGTTTAACATACATTAAATTATGGAAATACTGAACAAGTGACACGATTTTCCCACCAGCCATGACACAGCCTCACATAAGTGCAACTGCAGAAGCGCACTTTATTCATATGCACGCGCTGAAAAAAACATGTCTATAGGAGTAGCAGCATCACAAAGCAACACAGGCTGTGGGGACTCCTGTACAAATATAGCAAATAAATTTTTAGTTTTGTCAACTCAACACACATGCACTAACCTCATCTGATAATGCGACATCCTCCTGATAAAAAAAAGAAGCATGCAGAGACAATCTGTGGCACATTATTACTTACGTAGACTGAGAGGGTGGACTGACTGCCTTCTGAACTGGAGTGCACAAAGCTGAGGCAGCTTTCTGAATGACGCGTAACTTTGCCTTGTTTGGCACTATGTCACCAGGCAGAAGGTCCACAAAGTCATCCAAGTCAGTGTCAAATATCTGAACCTGTTGCAGAATGAACACAATTTCTAAACAGCACGTCTGCACAGTACAACATGCAACACAGGAGGCATAAGATTCATGTTTCTAGAGTGCCCACATTTACAAATTCCGCCAGGGTAAACACTGGTGTTTGCTGCGCAAAGGAGCTACTCCCTCACAACTCCCGTAACCTCCGTCCGCCAGAGAGTAACATTTGGATTGTAGGTTAGAAAGCATGTCTTCAACAAGTCGGAATCCTACAGAAATGCTGGGCCTTTTATTTTCCCTTTCCCAGAGGACACCAAGAACTATAAACGATCAACCTACACCACTCCATAACGTACGTAGTACGTTGTGTAATCGACCGCAGTTCACCGAGTAGCCTGACAGCGCGAACTCCTCATTTCAAAAAGAAAATGTCCTTTTTTTTCTTTTTGCCCGTAGCAACACATACAACACGCACACATACTGCACATACGCATACATCGACAGGCTCAGGTTTGACCGAAGCAGCGCGTTCGGAAAAATTAGAACCGTCGGTTTTATTAGCGAATTTCGAGTACGCAAAAAAACACCGAGCCATGCGGACGCTCCGTGACGAACGAACACCACGGGCACACATACAACGATAAAAGGGGTTTACAAAAGCATCGTTCTACCAGGGTGTTATTGGAGTCGACTTCGACGATACCGGCAAGGCTACCTAGCAGCTCGTTGTAAGTGCCAGTTTGAAGCTTGAGTTTCCGTCTGCTGCCGCTTTCCAGGATGATGAGACAAAATATATCGCCCATGACTATTAACAGCACGAACCACTGCCTGCTGCATAAAATTCACGGCTCCACGGACCACACAGCTACACGCGTCGGCGTCGCCACCGCGCATGCTTGTTTTGGCGCGACTGCGGAGACGCCGTAGGCTACGAGAAAGGCTAGTGTGTCGACCGGCGCCGGGCCCATTATGCGATACAACGATACAACACTTCTCTGCTGTACAACGTACAGCAGAGAAGTGACATAAAGTTGGTAATGTAGAAACAAAAAATAATAAATAGAATGATGGTTTAGTTAACCAATCTAAATCAATAGTTAAGATATAGGGAGAAAAATGAGCATGATAGCTACTGCTACCACCCCGTTTCAAAGGGGACCCTCCTATATTCCATCTATCCATCCATGCTACGTTCGCCGTTCGGCGCGTAGCGGCTGCAGAATAACGGGGTTACACGCTACCTATTATTTTAATAAATGTTACTACCCAGAAGCACACTCTTCAGGGAAAACCCAATAACCTGTAATATATATTTAGAAACTGTGGTTTTCTCGAACAAGTGACAAAGCTATCAAGCAAAACATTTTTAATTATACGCGTAGTGATTTAAAGCACTGCGGCAGTTGCCGGCAAAATATGTGCAGTGGAATCTTGTTGATATTTTCACGGGAATCGGAAATAAGAACACGCTACATTGACCTTACACACTCTCTGAAAATTGTATTAGCTGAAACCAGGTTAGGGTGCCTAACCAGGGGGTATGCTCTGGCGCCCAACCATCCCGTGCCGCGCGGCGCTTCCAGTAGGTCACGCCCCGACATCATGTTGCATGGCGGAAGGCATGTGCCGAGTAATGATGCCGTCGACACAGTTCATCTTATAAACTGAGACGAATAAAACGCAAAATAACGGGCACGAAGTCATTCCGTTCTGCAAACATCGATCGTGGCTAAGTAGACGCGGTAATAAAATGAGTGCACATGTAGTTGAGTCGCGATACAATAATGTGGTGAGTAAGTCATAAGTAAATATTTTGAGGAGGCTTTATATTCCGACGTCCATGCACGCGCTGGATGGCCTGCACCGTACGGAAAAAAATAAAATAAATAAAGACCAGGAAGCCGCACAGAAAGCGCAGAACGATATATGAGAACCAACGAGATACTATGGGGAAAAAGAAAGTAAACGAAAAAATAGCTAACTAGCATATATGCCCGTTGATGACCTTGCGCGCACCCAACTGATTCAATATAATTTTAGGCGTCCAGGGACTTGTATGTCTGGACGATCTTTGCAGTGAAGCTACTCTCTACAAATACACTACAATGCTTGCTATGCTCGATGGTGGCAGAGCGCCCGCGTCAGTTCAGAGGACTTCCTAATGCGTTTCAGGCTGGCAAATGGGTCCGGGTGCACAACGCCGCCAATGTACAGCTTTTCATTGTAGCGTTGTTTAGCCGATACCGACAAGCTTTTCACACAGTCCGACACTGCTGCAGCGCACAACACATTCCCCTGCAAGTACTGCAAGTCTGACGATCTACGGGGCTGTTCACAACACGATAAACTGACCGCGCACAGTTGCAGGCGACCATGCACCACCGGCGCCGTCGCTAGCAGACGCTCCGGAGCTGGAGGCGGCGTATTGCCTGCTGCGGCGTCGTCTGCTGCAATGCGCGATTCACGTTCGGTCCATACTGTCGTATGGCGTTTGACATTTGTTTTTTTAAACGTAATTTTGTCTCGGATGTATCATTTGAGCAACAGTATTACCAAGCTAATTTAATCCATGCGGCAGCACAGCAGACTGTAAACAAAGCTGCGCGATTCGCATCAGCCTTTTGGGAGTGTCCGGATTCACAGCATAGATTTTTTTTAGTAGTTGTAAGAGTGGAGTGCCTCCGCAATGACGCAGCATACTTTGTCACGCACTTCGTCAAAGCGCTGGCCAACGTTTAACGACCGGCCACCACTTCTGGTGCTCTGCGAAACGAGAAAAATGTTGCGGTAAGTTGTTATTACATGTGTTTCCATGGGTCGCCCTCCCAACTCGCACCCCCATACGTTTCGTGGTGTTTTAAAAATACTTCGCCTCGCTAATGAGATTTCATATTTTAACGATCTGTTCTATGATGTTCATGGTTGCTCTGTGTTGAATAACGACATCGCAGATGCCCCGTGAAAAGAGAAAACTGCTTTGAAATCTTTCGGTTCCATGTATTCCGAAGGGTGCTAACCCTACTTTTCACCCCCAGTGGGCTGCCGCGCCGCGATCGCCCCCTTTGTTTGTAAACACGGTGTTGGTCTATATATAAACCAAATATAATTATATATAGCACTGCAACAAACGCGCGCCAATGAAAGGAAATTTCATCTGTGCGGCACGAGCCCCATGCCTTGCTAGCAAGAACTCTCGCTTAGGTTCTCGCATTTCTCCAGTGCAGGTTCTGCAGTGCTCTCGAAATTTTTGTTATCTCACTAGAGAAATATTTTTACACCAGGAGCTCTTTAACCAAACTGTCGGTCTGTCTTTCGAGTTGGCATCTGTAAACACAAAGCGTGGTGCAGTGAGTTGCCGCGCCATGCTGCGCTAGCATTATCGCCCTGACACAAGTATAAATATCCAGTAAAGTAGGATAAAAAAAAAATGGCAGTGGCTTAGCTTGGCGATGCCAGGATACACGTAGCAAGAGCTATTTTCCTCTGGTTTAAGCATGTTTTCTACCATTGTTGAGATTATACTGATTACTAATGAAAATACATTGGTCGTCACACATCATTTTTTTATTTCACGCACAGAAAGGAAGACGGCCCGGTTATCACTATAGTAACAAGCGGCCGTTTCGATTTAATATATGCCGAATTCTGAATGTACAGATTCTCTTTGATATATGAGATCGATGGCAGTCGTCCACTGTGTGGTTGGGAAGTTAGGATCTGATGCCAAATTAAAGTCGAATTTCTGTTTCTTATGATGACTAAACGAGTTCTCCGCCCTGTTAAGTCCCTCAAAGTCACCCACAACTCTGAAACCGTGCCATAAGCTGGCACACAGGTGGAAGCCACATTAATCGTACGTTCGACAGATATGTCGGCGTCACGTAAACTCCTTGTATGACAATGCCGCTTTCCGCAAGCCTAACAAAGCAGGCTTTTCCATTGTTCACTGCGATCGGAGGCAGATATCTGACAGCAGTGACACCTTGTATCACATAGATGCAGACTCCGTCTTTCTTATTAGGTTCAAGAGACTGAAATCAGAAACAAATACACGACAGGCCTTTACATCTTGTTCTGTCGTCGTCGTCGGTTCCCATTGATCTTCCGAAGGCTCCATCTTAGCTGCTTTGCGCCGCCTGCTACGCTCTGCATCCTGGCGTCTCCGTTTGGCGAGATGTTCTTCTCTGTTCAGGCGTCTCTACTGCTCGCTTGGCCATTCGGTATTCATTCTTTCTCTGCTGAATGGCCAATTGCCGGGCGAAAGCTACTGGACCAGAGGAATTGAGCCTCTCCTGTCGATACCGCAGCTGAGCAGCGGCCTAACTCTTCTCTGTGCGAAACGACTGTGCTGCGGCCGCCATGTCTCGCCTCAGTTTATACACGCAGTTGCGCATGCGCAGTTACTCACATAGCTAGCACGTGGCATCCGCTTGACGGCACGCGCGGCGCGTATTGCTATTCCCTGAAAACTGCAACAACCGAAGTGCCGGGTGGCGTCACTAAAAAATAAAACACAACAAGAAGGAAGTCAATAAAGCTATGATTTTTTTTTATACATTGAAGTGCGCGTCATCTTTAGTGCGTTGAGTCAAAACGAATAAGAGCGCATTTAAAGACCGCACCACCGTAACCGCACTACCCGTCGCTTCTGTGGCGCAATCATAAAACCAAATAATAAGGGCCGATCGGTTTTGCCTTGTAAAGTGTGGCTTCAGAAAAAAAAAAATATATATATATTTTCGTTTCTTCTGTTAATTGTCGGTTATGTGATACACCTGAAACCATCGAACACTGTTTTATTGCCTGCAAAGATGCAATATTATTTTGGGACGTTCTGCAAATAACATTGAAGAAAGACTTTATTTTGAATTCCTACAGTGTGAATTACTTGATAACAACCGAACATGACCACGAACCCTTTGACATGATTTTCCTCCTTGGACTGCACAGCCTGTGGAAAACGCGTATGTTGGATAGGAATGCTGAGCCTCTAGACTCCCCCGCTACTCATTTCGGCCAGAGACGCTTACGAAGATAGTGACTATCAACCGGACTGGCTGCCATTGTTGATGTGTTGTCTTTCCTTGCCACCGTTTTAGTGAAGTTGTGCTAAGTCGTATTCTGGGTTGCATCTTGCCTGTACTCACCTATGGGGCTGAAACATGGAGGATAATCAAGAGAGTTCTACTTAAGTTGAGGACAACCCAGAGGGCTATGGAACGAAAAATGGTAGGGGTAACATTAAGAGATAGAAAGCGTGCAGAGTGGGTCAGAGAAATAACTCGTTACCGACATTCTAGTGGAAATTAAGAAGAAGAAATGGGCATGGGCAGGACATGTAGTGCGAAGAGAGGATAACCGATGGTCGCTGAGGGTAACAAACTGGATTCTAAGGGAAGGAAAGCGTAGCAGGGGGCGGCAGAAAGTTAGGTGGGCGGATGAGGTTAAGAAGTTCGCAGGGGTCAAGTGGATGCAGCTAGCACAGAACCGGGTTAAGTGGAGAAATATGGGAGAGGCCTTCGCACTGCAGTGGGTATAATCAGGCTGATGATGATGATGATGATGATGTATTCTAGTTGTGTGGTGTTGTGTTGTATGTTTCAATTGAGCTTTTCGCCTACAGGCTGATTACTCTGTAAATAATGTATATAGCTCTACGCTGAATTTAAAAGCATGTAATAAATACCATGCTGAAAATAAAAAAAGTCGCTTCTGTGGCGCAATGGATTCACACCACACCCCTGATTGTAAGACATGTATTCGATTCCTATAGGTACATTTTTTTTTTAATTCCTAACATTCAAATAAATTATGACCGCATTTCCTGGGGTATGTTCCCCTTAAGGTTGCATAATACCATGTTATTTTTTTTTTTTGTTCTTAGCAGCACCAAAACCAGCTGCGAACGCAGCAAGATGTGACGGTATAACAACGGTTACACTATACAATTACCTTCACCGTAATCAATTCCTGTCTTCAGTAAGCGTATGTTACCTTTAGGTTGCGTTCAGAGACGCTCTCAGCAACAATCGCCTTTTAACATGCTTTCAGCTCTTTTTAACGGATTTACGCCGCGGCGATTTTTCTGGCTTTTCGCCTCCGCTTTTCAATGGAGGCGAAATTCTAATCGCCCGCGTGCTGTGCGATGTCAGTGCACGTTAAAGAACCTCCTGGGGTTGAAATTTCCGGAGTCCTCCACTACGGCGTCTGTCATAGCTTGAGTCGCTTTGGGACGTTAAACCCCAAAACCAAACCAAACCAAGGTAACTTATTCAATGTCGCAAAGATGACGCGACGGACGCCACCGATGTATTAAGCTCTTTACAATAAGTATTTCAATGCATAAAACTATTTTATTAATATTTGATTTCAGTTTTCATACTGCGCTTCATGCTCGAACAAAACGTAAGGTTGTGTTTAATTTTCAGTGACGCACCCGGCACTAATTCCGTCGCTGCAGTTTTCGGGGAACGGCAATACGCGGCTGCACCCGACAGCACAGCTCTGATGTCACGCCCCTCGAACCTGCTCCTCCTCTCCGCGGCTCATTCCAAACATTCCAGAGTTTTTCCACGGCGAAATTCTCGACTGGTAACCGAATATAGTTTTCGCTACAAGAATAAACAACGCCAGGGCCACGACACCTCATGGGAAACAAAGCGCATATGCCCCAAAATTGATTTCAATAGGTCCAAAACAGGTCGTTGTCATACATCATTTCATATAACAAATTTCAGGCAAGTTTAATAGCATCGAAATATTATCAGCAATGTTATATCTTTATTTCAGACGTACGTTATTTTTGTGTTGTAAAGGTCCTTTTTTTTTCTACTATTCTAGCAGTGCTACATATAAACGTTAATAGTTTAATCTGTCAGCAAAAACTTGAACAATATAAATTTAACATATATGCAGCATAATGTGATATTATTGAAAATGATAGAGTAGTTTTGCATGTGCATGTAAGCCCACCATTCAATTCAATTCAATTTTATTATATCCGTTCAGTACATTCCAGCTTATGCATACAGAAGGATGTATACAAGGTGATGGTATACAACTTGCACGCTTTGCAAAGCACGACTCCTATATGTTTCACATTCCCAGTTGCAGCTTCCTTTATTCCAGGTAGCAGAGCATGCAACAGCGGTACCTTCTTGACTAACTGCCCCGGCGGTGGCGTTTAATGACAAGGCAGAGCTCCGTTCTTGCTCTTCCTGAATACTGCAACTTTTTTTTTTTTTTGCTCGCTGAATGTATTACGAGGGATTCAATGGCGGGCCATCAAAATCACATTTAAGCGGTCGTCTAACACCGAACGTTTCACGTATAAGCCCAGTACGATTGAACGCAAAGCGCTAACCTTTTCACGGTATTATAGGGGTACTGGCTTCGAGAAAGGGAAATAGAGGAATCTATAAACTAACCCTGTATGAGAATAAGAGGTGCGCCCAAACGATAACTCGCACGTGTTAACTAAAACATCTCGTGCTTCTGCGGTTATTGAGCGACAACTCTAAAAAAAATGCAAGAACAACATTTGCTCCATACAAGAGGGAGCAAGGCCGAACAAACTCCTTTAAAATGTTCCCAGTGGTTGTCTGGACTCAAGGAAGTGCTGTTGAAAAGGTGTGAAATTTGACTCCTTTCGCCACGGAGGCGTAATCGACCCGCATGCGTTTATGGCGTTTTGTGGAAAACTGCTGATTTTGGCGAGTAGGCAACCAGAACACAAATCACTGGAGGTGTATACGAATCTAGAAACATTAGCATTATAACTGATACGCTTGCAGTGTTATGGAAGGTGTTAAATAACAAAAAGAGAAATTAGCTTCACGGTCTTCGACAACACCGTAAAGCCTGGCGGTCTCATCTTGTTTTAGGTTTATGGCGTTAGGTGTAGCTTCGGTAAAAAAAAATTGGTTGCAACAGTTCTCCACGTTGCCCACTCGACCATTTCCAGTACTTAAGAACAAGCGTAACTATCACAGCTAAAATTTGTGAACATAGGCAAATGTTCACAAAGCTAGTCACTCGGTGGAACTCAGCGGTCTGCTGCTGCGGCCATCCCTAGCGAAAAAACCGTATGAGTCACAATAACCTCATACAAATATCTCATACAAAACTCATACCAAACTCACGCAAATCTCATACAATATGATATATATCTCATATGTCGAATGATATTTGTATGAGATGATATGAGATTAATATGAGTTTACTATGAGAAGTCTGTATGAGGTTATTGGGAATCATAGGGTTTTTTCACTAGGGATCTAGCTACACTGAACAATGAGTGCGCGTATTTGTTTTCTTTTTGTACTATTTGGTTCATGGGGTTTAACGTCCCAAAACGAATATGAGAATCGCCGGAGTGGGTTGCTGCGGAAATTTCGACCACGGGTTCTTAACGTTCACGGAGCGCGGTACACGGGCGCCTTGCTTTTTCCCTGGCTTCCATCGAACGTCAGTCGCCGCACCCGGGATGTGATCTAGCGTTCCTTGCTATTGGTTCAACAGTCGATTCCCATAACCACTGAGCCACCGCAACACTCTGCATCGTTTGTTTGCAGCTTTTCACAACTTAAAGTATACATGGCCACAAGTTCAAGCAGAGGCATAAGAGCGGTGCTTAATGTGTTAAAAAGAGATTAAATACCAAGCGACGCTCGAAGCATATACACTGTTCATTCTTATCTGAGCGACTGTTCGTGTAGTGACGATAAGGGCCTTATAAATTCTCCGGCGATGGACAGCTCTTGCTCTATCGCCCGGCACGGGCTAGCTTGCAAAGACATCAGCCACCAGATAAATGATTTAAAACTCTTTATTGGTTAAAAAATCATGCTTATGACAAGACGTCCGATAGAATCAAGTGAAGCGCCCTGTCGTCAGCCACCGGAGGACGGCATCGGAGATCTTGATGGCCGGAGTAAACAGCCTCAGAGGGAAACTGCAAGAAAAACGGACACGGTGATCAGCCGTGAACAGTCCAAGTGTGAAGTGCATAATCGGAGACTTGACGCACCAGCACCGCTACCGCGTGGATCGCTTTCACTTGCAACGGCGCTGCTATCGATAATTGATCAGCCGAAGAGATGGCTAAAATGTATGAACTCAAAAGTTCGCGCAAGATAAGCACAGGCCAGTGATCGGCTAGAGCAGCAGCATCAGATCATTGGTCCGCTCCTCAGACTGACCAGCCGAATGCAGCTACCGTGCTTCCCCCATAGAAGCAGAGCGGCAGCTCATGCGAAGCACCATCTTAATTAAGGTCCGTCTGTACCTATGCTACTGCGCTATGACGTCACGGCCGTGTCACCCGCCGTCGTATGTCGTTTTCTCTAGTATTCTCAAGAACTACTCAGCTCGCTTCCCAGCTCCCCTTCCGCTTTCTCACCCTCACCCTGAAAACGTTCCTAATATCATGGCTCTAGGAGGAGGGTGGCTATGTATAGCGGCGCTGCTACTGATAATCGCGCAGTCGAGTGAGCTCAAACGCTGGTGGGGGGCAAAGAGCATTGAAAATCTAATGTTGTATTCCAATGGCAGATCGCGAGCGCTCGGCCGGAGCACCAACGGAGCGCCTCGCTCGAGCTTAAATCCCTTCCTCCATATTTGCCATTGGAACGTGTTCGCTGCCGCGGGAGCACTTTGTGCAAGAAAAACTCTTGAGGCGGTGCTAGAAGCGACCGTATCATCATCAACCGGATTATCCCAGGAGCCTGAGGTCTCATCTTGTCTAGCGTTCCTGCCACCTCCAATCCTACACTTGAACGCGCGCCAAAGAACGCCAGGCGACAGGAGCGATGGCGTACCATCCAAACGCGCACCAGTCGTGACGTGAAACGGAAGCGGGTACAACATCAATCTGGTATCCGGCCAAACCTGCCGATTTCGGCACAGCAAATATCGTCACTCCGCGGAATGATCCGAGATCGACGCGAGATCCCGATCTGCCATTGGAACAGACAACTTGTGCTCCCGTTCTGTCTGGCCAGAGCAGAAAAACCTGCTCCGGATCTGCTATTGGAATTCAAAATTAGTGTTTGCCCGATCCGTTCATCGCCAGCGGCTACAACTTGCGCCGTTGTAACTATGCGTATTACATTATCATGGAATACTTAAGGCTGCGTCGTGTCTCATCAAGCGCGTAAAGCCTAATCCTGGGGAGTCGATTAAATACTGCGGGGATACGGTAAGACAGTCAGTGCATCCAGCCGTCTTGCACTGCGGAGAAGAATGACGGGACGAAAAAAAATGAAAGCTCGATGATTGCAAGCTCTCGACCACATAGAATAATTCCGACGCTTATACTTCTCCCTTTGACGGCTACTTTTCATGAAATGCATGGTCACCACTGTCAACTGCACTGTTTAGTACTGTTCAGTCTCGCTGACCAGATGCGAAACGTACGTCTAGTCCCAGGTTTATGAAGGCAGTCACGTCAAGTAAGCGGGCAAGGGACGTCTGGTAAGTAGCATCGAGCAAAGCTGGCGAAAAGGGCGAGAGGTACAGTGATGGGTAAAAAGAATAGTACAGGAGATACTCAAGTGACGTCTCGGGCTCCATTTGGTGATGCAGAGCACAGCTTCAACAGTGCGAAGCTAAAATATACAACGTTAAGTTTATTAAATATGCCTGCAACCTTTCGCCGTACTTCATGCACCACAAGTGGCCGCCACTGTGAAATAGCTGCGTATTCCCTATACAGTTGTAGCATGCTTAAACCGAGTAGAAAGGGCGAATGATTTGGCCACAGATGGAAGCTGATAGAGATGACAACGTACTACAATGCACAGCGCGAGAGCAGTCCGCACGAGTGGCGGCCGGCTGCTCGGAGATAGTTACGTACAGAAAGGGTTATAATAAATACCATGTCAGAAAAAAAGAAAGCTCGGAAATAGTTACGACGTTCTGTACCAGCTTCCCACGAGGAATTCGAGGGTTTGAATGCGCGCTGCTCCGACCGTTTTTTTTTCGTCCAAACTCGGCATATGCAAACTACAATTGATTCTTGGATAAGCTCCACCGCGTGAAGAAGGATTTTAGCGCTAAAGTTACACTGGGTTTAAGATGATACAAGTGAGACCCTGTCTGATTGACCCACGCTAAGATACGTTGACTGTTACGTCATTATCTGGCTGGACAATCAGGAGTCAGGCACAAGCAAGATCATTGTTCGGCTCTGACGAGCGTATGAACGCCCACCAGCGTACCGCGGCTCAGCTCTTCGCGAACACTTTACAGCTGCACTACCTGCCAGTCATTCCGATATTTTAGGTAGGGGTAGGTCGGCTGAAGCTTTTGTTAAACGCGCCGCTTTCAAAACTCGAGGTACCAAAGTGCTGCCTCGATCGTTGATCGATTTTACACGGATACGCTCATCGCGCCCTTTTTGCGCTGTCATTGTGAAAGCGATCTCATTAATACTTTTTTCTTCTGTAAGGAGGCCTTGCATGAAAATTAGAGGGGTTCAACACTGCGGAACCGAATGTGAAGCAGAAGCTGTGGCTGCGGGTGACCGAGCGTCGCATTGAACGCAACGAGCGTTCCATAGAACGCATCAAGGTTCACCGGTGGTTTAATAATAATAAGCAGAATCCACTTTCTCGCCTTGCGCATGCGATGCCGGCAGACGATGCGATGCCTGCTCCACTCGGTCAGCTCTCCGCGGCACCGCGCCCATGCGCAGTGCGGAAATTACCCTTCTCTCCGAGCGGCACGCGTATCTGGGGGTTGATCTGCTGGGATGCCCTACCCTGCTCCTCCTCTCTGCAGTTATTCTAGTTCACATTACTGCAGCGAGTGTAGCAGCGGAACACCACTGGAACGGCGCAGCTGGTTGCTATGGTTACGGCACATAAGCAGTAGCGGCTTGGGATGCACATGAAACGCGTAGTGAAGCTATCGCATCAAAAGAAAGAATACTGATTCGCAGGTGATGCCTGATCTTGAACTTCGGTTCGGCTAAGGAGCGGGAACGACACTCCTGTTATCCACCACTATTGCAGCGCAGCACGTTGCTATTAAACCGGTGCGGTTATCTGTTACTATAGTGCTCATTTTTACTACTCACTATACGGCTGGCTGCTCGATGGAGGGCAACATGACCACAATAAATATACAATTGCATGAGGATCAATGGGGTGCAGTCTTGCAGCAGGTACAGCGTGTTAATGCAAACAACAATTACAGTTCGCCTCATTTCAGCTTTTTCTTTGCAGTACCAAGTCCTTGCAGGACGCACCCCTCTGCGCACTGTCGGCTTGAAATGATATGTGAACAGCGGAGCAAGTGACCGAAGTGCAGAGTATTAGGCACGGTACCAAAAGCACGTTCGCACAGTTATCAGATAGATGTGTTCATCCGGTTTGACAGTTTTGCTTGCGTTTTCTTTGACATCCGCTTTCTGGCTTGCGTTTTCTTGCAGGCAAACTATACCGTTATCAAGTGCTCTGCTGTTCGCATTTTATTTGAAGCCGACAGTGAAAGATAGGCTTAATCTGGAACCCCCAATACAATTAAAATAGAATTTTACCGCGCAGAGCATGCAGAATGCTGGTTCTTTTGCCAGAGGTGTACCCTTACCAAGAAGGTTTGTTGGGGCCTCTGGTCGCGTGGGCACCCACGATGAGGATGGGAAAACAGGATGCGAAGACGGCAACCCTAAAAAGGAATGGGGGTGGCAACCACGTCAAGAAGGCTAGCGGCATTCCGAAGCCCACAAAGTACAGCCAGTGGTCCTCGATGAACCTGAGTCTTCGTTCAGGGTCACAACCAAGGCTGCGCCATTTGTAGTCAAATGCGTTAAGGGAGTAGAGGAGGCTGAGGTGGACCAGGAACACGATATTGGACACGTAACCAGCAGGGACCAATCCAAAGATATGGGCCTGCACCAGGAATGACGTCTCCACCAGGAAGCTGAAGATGCGATGAGCAAGCCAACTGCTTAGTCTGGGCACAGACCTCGCATGACCACCCGTAATGTGGTCGAACATGACGTTGGCGAAGTCTTGGAATAATAGGTTCATCTGCAGCTTGATAATCAGAGACATTGGCAGTTCCCATAGCGCTTGAAAGGCGAAGTCTAGTAAGGGCTGCAACCACGTCCATAAGCTATGCATACCAGAGCTGAGGTAGTCGCCTAGCAGCCAGCATGTCAGAGCCCGAAGGCTGGGCAGCAGCACGCAGTCGAAGGCGAAGACGCTCACAATAAAAAGAATGAAATTAACGCCACAGGTAATAATGGGACGCATTAGCACTGAAGGGATTTTACGGTTCCTGGATCGGGAAGGGGGCCGTTGAGCCGATGGTGGACGGTCTGGTGCATTGGCCGCCGCTCTCGTGTCGTCTTTTCCGATGAGGCTCTTCGCGATGACTGCACCATTGTAGAAATCTAAAGTGCCGTACAAAAGATCCATGATGGCTCCCATAAAGGTCTCCTGGTCTTTCAGTTCTGACAATAAGGATGGCTTGACGACAGATCAGTATACCTACAACCAAAAGGCGTAGAATCCGTTCGATCCCGACGTGTGCTATAAGAAGCTGCCACTAAGAATCATAATCGCGAGCACAATCCCGAGCACAAACGGTAATGCACGTCAGCTGGGCGTGGGCCTTACTTCCATTGCCATTCTTATATGCGCTCTATATGAAGCTTCGAAAGATAAGATAAAATCGTCCATTCGACGTTTCCGCTTTTGAAGCCTGCTCCATCCGCCCACCTCGTCGTCCCTTTTATTTTATTTTGGCATACCGGTCAAACTTCGGGTAATAAGATGTAATCGTTCGCATATCTGAAGATACTGAGAGTCAAGTCTTGGAACATTTCCTTCCGCGATACAGTCCATCTATAGTCACCAATGCGTTATCAGCGTGTGTGAGCCTGGCAACAATCGCTCGAAACGTTACGTACGCCATCCCAATTTTCAGACCTGAACGCGCGAGCGTCGCCAGCTTAGCCGATAAGCGCCGTATAACGTAGCACAGCCGCGAAATCAGAGAGAAAACGCGCATGCGCGTAATGGACAGTCCGGTGCAGCTTTGACCAGGTTGCTACGGGAGCCGGACCCAACCCCACTTGCTTGTTTTTGCTCGTTGTGTATCAATGTATCGCTGAACTCGATAATCCAGCTTCTTCTTGGCGGATTCCGTTCGAACAGTAGGAGCGCAAAATATCTGGCGTAACTTTTCTTTGAATGTGGCCCAGTCCAGAATTGCTGATTCGTGGTTCAAAAACCAAGTTTTGGCCACATCGGTTAAGTAAAACGACACATTTATAAGTTTAAGGGAGTCATCCCACCGGTTGAAGGCACAGAGCCGGTCGTAGTTGTCATGCCAGTCATCAGCGTCGTCGCCGCGGAGACCGGCAAACATTTGGGGGTAGCGCTGATGGCTGCTCTCAGTCCAAGTAGCAAGGGGAGCTGGGGTGGAGTGGGCAGAACCCAGAACAGCGGCGTCCGCTCTTGTGTCATGACGACGGTGGTAACAATCAAGCGGCGACCGGAACAGAGCTCCAGGTAGATGCAGGTGACGAGGCAGCGGGGGAATCAAGACGCACCTCCCCCACATGTAAGGACGGGCTTGGTGGATAAAGTTTATTGGAGACCTGAAGCCCGGGCCACCCATCGAAGCGAATCACACTCATCGATAACGATGGGTATCCACAAGAGAGAAGAATGAAGATGAAGCAGCACGTGCACCCGTGTTAAAGATGATGCGACATACAGCGCTTACAATAGAATGAATTCTATAGCTTGAATGACAGGGTGACAGGCATCGTAATTAAGCTTAATAAGCGGTATAAACTGAAGTTTGTACAAGCATACGCGCCAATATGTAGTCATGATGACCTGGCAGTCGAAAGCTTCTACGAAGATGTAGAATCGGCAATGGGGAAAGTAGAAACAGAGAATACTGTACTGATGGGAGACTTCAGTGCGAAGGTATACGCAGAAAAACGAGCTGTTGACAAGGCAATGGGCAACTATGGCATTGGGATAAGGAATCGCAGAGGGGAGGTATTAGTAGAGTTTGCTGAACGCAATAACTTACGGATCATCAATACCTTTTTCAGCAAACGGAAGAACCGGAAGTGGACATGGAAAAGACCGAACGGCGATACTAAGAATGAAACCGACTTCGTACTGTGTTCTAACCCTGGAACTGTACATGGTGTAGAGGTAATCGGAAAATTTTGATACAGTGACTACAAAATGGTAAAGCCTCGATCTAATCTGGGTTTGAAGAGAGAACGGAGCAGACTGCTGAGGTCCATCAGCGAATTAGCGGTAAGGGGAAAATTAGAAGAATTCAAACTCTCGCTGTAGCTGGATAGATATTCGATGCTAACTGATGAAGCACTCCTTAGCCTAGAAACAATGAACAGTAATTTCAGAGATATCATTACTGATTGCGTGATAGAAGTAGACGGTAGGCGTGTTAGAGAGGATACCGGCAAACTATCTAAGAAGACGAAATATTTGATTCCCAACAGGCAGGGTAGAACTGGCAGAGATATCAAAGCTAATCATTAAGCGCAATGTGTCCGACATAAGGAATTATAGCATATGGAAAATTGAGCATGCTCTAAGGAACGGTCGTAGCTTGAAAGCGGTGAAGAGGAAATTCGACATATGCAAAAATCAGATATATACACTGAGGGACAAGGCGGCCAATGTTATTACTAACATGGGGAAGATAATCAAGGTAGCCGAGGAGTTCTACGCGGACCTCTAAAGTATAGCCAAAGTAGTCAGGACAAAATGAGGCTAGCTGTAGTGAAGAGTAGTCAGACGGTCCGCCATTGAATAAGGACGAGATTAAGAAAGCTTTAGGAGCTATGAAAAGGGGGAAGGCAGCTGAGGAGGTTGAGGCAACTACAGATTGATGCAAAGATGGAGGGGCTATCGTGCTAGAAAAACTGGCTACCCTGTGTGCGCAATGCCAGATCGCATCTAAGGTACCGAAATCATGGAAGAACGCTAACATTATCTTAATTCATAAGAAAGGGGACACTAAGGACTTGAACAATTACAGACCAGTCAGCGTACTATCCGTTGCACACAAGGTATTTATTTACTAAGGTAATCGCTAATAGGCCCAGGACAACCTTAGACTTTATTCAACCATACGATCAAGCAGGTTTTCGGAAAAGGTACTCTACTATCGATCATATCCATACCATCAATAAGGTGATAGAAAAATGCTGGGTATAACCAGCCCCTACAGCATTCATTGAATACGAGAAAGCATTTGACTCGATAGAAACCTCAGAAGTCAAGCAGACATTGGAGATCAGGGTGTAGGCGAGCCATATGTGAAAGTAATGGAAGATATATATAGTGGCTGCAGAGCAACCATAGTTCTGCATAAAAAAGTGATAAAATTAAAATTAAGAAAGGTGTTAGGCAAGGAGACACGTTCTCATCGGTGCTGTATGAAGTCTACTTAGTGAAGTATGCAAAGACATGGAATGGTAGCAGTTAAACATCAGGGTCGGTGGAGAATATCTCAGTAATCTGCGATTCGCCATGACATTGCCTTTATAAGTAACTCAGGGAACCAGTTTCAAAGAATGGTTTATGATCTAGTCAGGAGCAGAAAGGTAGGCTTGAAAATCAACATGCAGAATATTAAGGTAATGTTCAACAGCCTCGTGAAACAGCAGTTCACAATTGGTAGCGAAGCACTGGAACGGGTAGGCGAATATGCCTACTTAGGACAGGTAGTAGCCGCAGATCCAGATCATGAAACGGAAATAACTAGAAGAATAAGATTGGGATGGAGAGGGTGTGGCAAGTATTCGCAGATTATAACTAGCAGCTTACCGGTATCGCTCAAGAGGAAAGTGTACAACCGTTGCATCTTACTTGTACTAACCTGGGGGGCTGAAACGTGGAGGCTAACGAAACGGGTTCTACTTAAGTGAGGACAATGCAGAGTGCTATGGAACGCAAAATGGTATGTGGAACGTAAAGAGATAGGAAGCGTGCAGAGTGGGTCAGAGAAATAACTCAGGTTATTTACATTCCAGTGGAAATCAAGAAAAAATGGCCATGGGCAGGGCATGTAGTGCGAAGAAAGGATAACTGACGGTCTCCAAGAGTAAGGAATCTGATTTCAAGGGAAGGAAAGAGTAGCATGGGGCGGCAGAAAATTAGGTGGGTGGAGGTGGTTAAGAATTTCGCAGGGGTCATGTGGATGCAGCTAGCACCGGACTAGGTTAATTGGAGAAATATATGGGAGAGGCCTTAGCTATGCAGTGAATATAGTCAGGCTGCTGCTGCTGCTGATGATGATGATGTATAAAGCAGTTGGGAAAGCGTCTTAAAGATAGGAGAAGCATTATGTGGGGTGCGAATTATGGCGGAACACTCTGTAGAGCAGTGAATCTGCATTTTTTGCGCTGAAATAAAAAGCAAACAAACAATTGAGCTAAATGAATATAAGGCGAATTTATATTGAGCATCATCAGCTCCTACACTCGACCAATAAAGCACGCGCATGCTTGAAACTTTTCCAGCTTCGAGGTGAGCTCGACTGGGGCATGATGCGGTCGCGTCAAAACCGCATACGCTTCTCGGGTGGCCCTGCCTCGTCAATGGTTGGCACGTCTAACGCTGGGTCGTCCGGGCCTTCGTCTTGGTCATCAGCATCCGGTTTGTCGACGCTCGATCTGTCATCTGGAGGTCTCTCGATGACAACCTGGCCTAGCAGGCAGTGTCTCGTCAGTGGAGACACGAAGCCTACGCCGATTTCCCTGAGCCTGGCACACGGAGGGTTGCCCAGGTCCTGAATGATGTATCTCCTGGAGAAAGAAAATATTATGCATGATTTATTTTCGTCTATTAGCACGTGACTTCTACAAGCAAAGTAGACGGGAGCCATTACGCTGCCCCATACTATCTCTGAAGGAGGAGCTTAAGGGTCCTTGACAATCAGAAAATAAAAAATTACAAGGGTTCAACACTGCTGAACCAAATATTGAGCGAAAGCATTAGCTGCGGGTGACCGAGCGTTCTTCTTCTTCTCTTTTTCTTCTTCCTCAGCCCACATATAAAGCCCCGCTTTAACCAACCCACATGAACGTGCCTTAGTGGCCTATAGCGGTAACGTGAATGCCGGGGTCCTAGCAGGCTGATTCTGACATAACAGTCCCATGTGAAACGAAAGACCCAAGTTGGCAGTTCCTGCCAGCCCACACCCTAGTGTCACGTGGGATGTGACGTCACAGCGTCACGTGGGTAAGACGTAGCTACCGGCAGCACTACGCTGAAGGGTCGAAACCTAGAGTAGTATTGCTTTCGCAATAAAAGTCGAATAGACTTTTTTCTTTTCAACTTGCATGCCGCAGAGAATGTTCTCACATTAACCTCAACCCTTCTCCGGGAAGTTGCAGAAAAACCAAACAACAATAGTGCAGCGGCGGCGAATTCCACGTGCAGTTCAGGAGCCCATCCAGAACGATAGCACGCACCGCGAGGTATATTTTTCAAAAATATTTGATACGCCAAGCATATGATCATGCACTACACAGGATGTACAGTGACTGGATGTACGGCGTAGTGTTGCTCGTCAAAATCATCGTAGTAATATACCGGAAGAAACGCTTGAACGATATTTTCGAAGAAATGCGTCCTGACCAGGCACTGACTTCACTATAGAACGATTGCAGAAACAGTTCGGAAACCACATACGACGAGTTTTCGCTGACGAGGTTTCGCACAACGTTTCCTGCAGCAGCGCCATTGGCTTATGCAGGCCGTGTATCAGCGGCATTTCTAAATGTTCACACCGTTCCAGCACGTTTCGAGACGCAGAAAGACATTGAGGTACTCAGCGTTGCGTGCAGTTCAGAAGTCCCCATTACTCGGATGGAATGTGGTTGAATATCACTAATGCCCTTACATCCAAGACCAGTAGATGAGGCCGCTTTCAAGAGTACAGAAGCTAGTAGCGTCATAACGGCCTCTTCTTGAGAGCTGCAGTTCCGTATCTACAGTACCACCAGGGACTAAACGAACAAAAGGACAACGCAGTTAGAGATGGCTCCTTCGCAGAAGTTGCCATGGGCCCAGCTCCAAACAGAAAGTAAAACAAATTTTGGGAATATAGTGCAAAGACCGAAAGAAGGGATACACATGACCGCTTTTGTACTTGTTTTCCTTGCGCTGGTTCCGAAAATGCCAACGCAAACTCACCCAGTTTAAGATCATTTTGTAGGGAGTAAAACTAGTCAGGAAGAGCGACTCCACATAGACATTTATAGGATCGGATGGCGTGGCGAGAAGAAGCCTATCATGCGTACCCTCTTCTACGTCTGTTGATTAGTTTCACAGGATGCAGCTCATTCGCAACTGAGAACCCATGCTGAAAATGCGAGAAGGTCACAGATGGATGCACGCACCTGGTAACCCAGCCGACAAGGTCAGTGTCGAGGTCGGCGACTTGAACCCGCGTACAAGAGTATCTCTTCTGGCCAGGCTCGGTGACCAGTAAGCCGAGCCACAACTGCTCGCTCTCGTCTGCGGCACTGCTGACCGCAAGGACGAGGGCGACGTCGGTCTCTACCAGCGCTGCGGAGGACGCGTCGATTGTGTAGCTGACGACGAGCGATCCGAGCGGCACGTCGCAGCCGAACAGTCTGCCGAGAGAGGACGCTTCAATACAGCCGAAGCTGCCACAAAATGGCAGGCATATGCTGGCGCATATATCATCAACATATAAACGAGGCGGAAAGAGGCAATGATGATGATGATCATGATGGGAGTGGTGGTGGTGGTGCACTGTTTACTTTGGCACAAATAAAGCGGTGAGCAGCGGACTTCTTAAACGCAAAGAAGAAGATTTAGAGAAATCATTTATCTATTTCTAGAAAGGGGGAATCGAGTGTAGGTACCGGAGTGAGATTCTAGTTTAGAGAAATAAAATACAAACATTAAAAGTGTGTTGAAGGTATCAAAATATGACAATGGCCTTTTTTTTTATCGGTACACCATATCCCTATCTATTGTGTAAATCCGAATGGTGAAATAATACGTAAATTACTTTTACTCTTCGTTTTATGGCTATCTTTGAGATACATAAGCTTTACTGCGTCTGCATTGGTCTTCTGGTTTACTACTACCACTCTTTTAACATAATAGCGTTAAAGGCTGCGTTCGGAAGAAAACCGGACCCTGTGAGCGTTGTGAGCGAAAATTTGCGAACATGGCTCTGACACGATTGACATGGTTGGGCACTTACTGGCCGGCGAGTTGTGGGACATCACGCGCGTTATGGTTGATCTGTGAAGAGCTGCCATCACGGAATTCTTACCTGCGGTACCCTTGGACCCCTATATACAGACACGCTACCCCGTGCCATGCATTCATGTTCGTACGGTCTGGTTGAAGTGTTTCATATGAAAAGGGTAAGTCTATCTGCGACCCAGTCGGAAAAATCTACAGAAAATTTTCTGTTACGACAGAATTTCTGTGCTGTTTTTGACGGGAAGCCTGTTGTGACAACAGAACGTTCTGTAGTAACATCAAACATTTCTGTAGTTCCAACAGAAAAGTGGTACAGAACTAGACAACATAAATATACTACAGAAAAACAACAGAACTACAGAAAAGTGCTACAGAACTACAGAAACATCTGACGTTTACGACAGTACAGAATATTTTGTCGTATTTTTGACACGGTTCTGTAGTTCTTTTTTTTTTCAACTAGGAATGCGGTAGCTTATGAATATATACTCATGACTACACGAGAGATCAATAAAAGCGTGAATTAAGGGATTAGTGATAAAACAAGTAGCAAGGGGGAGCCGCTTACGCCATCGCTTCATATCATTAAAGAAAGATCTCAGGAGTCGCGAAATTTTTAATGACATCCCATGTGTTTATTTTTCTCCGGCAGTGGGAATTTTACTGGTAAAAGAATTTTCTTAGGGTAATGTTGAAACACATATACGTGGCATGGAGGTTCCAATCACTTACAGCAGGCAAGCTTTTCGATAAGGTAAGAAACTCGCAGGCACGTGGATCTCGTGACAACACGAAATGTACACGCAGCACCTATTCTTTGTGATGCTGCGTCGTGATTGAGATGATTATGTTTGCTGATTTAAGGATCCTTCGCAGTGCACACAACTGCTCTGCAATCACCCCCGCACCACTTCCCTTTCACCGCCATTTAGTTAAGTGCAGTGTAAAATCATAGAATCCATATGGAGCATTTCGATTCAGGGTTTGCGTTCCATGGATATGGTGGTTTACCTTAAAGTACGGTGGTGTACATCTGACAAGAACTCGCGGCGCAGCGCTCTATGTAGTGGAAGGTACCTTATAGTGATCTACAATCGTGGTCACTTGCCATGTGGGCACCTGCTCAATGGAATCCGCGACGTTGAAGAAAGGTATTATTTGAAGAGCGAAAGGAAACAAGAAAGCCCTCCTAGGGATGCAGTGGAACAAACGACCGCGTATTGAAAATAGGTGACAGTTAAGTGGTCACCGAGTCCACCGTCGCGGGGGAGAGTCCGGAGGAGCCACCAAGGTCAAAGGGCAACTTGACGCGGGCTTATTTATGACTGCCGCGCAGGCGGCCGCTCTTCGGAAGTGGCATCCGAACACAAGGGAACGGACGACGCCGCCTGTTCGGTCCGTTTCGATTCTCGGAAAATGGCCTCAGAGTCGTGCTTCGGCCGTGCCGCGAGGCAGGCAAAACAGAGCAGTAAGAAAGCACAGCGTAAGCGCAGTTGTTGTAGCGTCGGCGCTAACTGCTCTGTCTCTTTCTCGTGCTGAGTGCAGATGGCGCTCAAAGCCATAAATTCCTTAAACGCGGCGAAACACGAGCTGGGGAGATGCGCCGCAGAAGGAGCCATTGTCGATGTCTTCTCGGAAAGACGCTGGGCCATCCGTTCCTTTGAAATTGCTACCCGAGAGCAACCGACCAAGAGCCACGATTGGAATGTTCGAGCCTGAGGTTTGTATGTTGTGTATTTTGGAAGCGCAACTACGGGCGCTGTTTATCTTTGCGACTGCTTGGCACCTCTTGCGTGAGCTGAGGGAAAATTTTGGAGAGAGTGTAAATCGGAAATGTGTGTGGTTGCGTGCTCAACCACTCGCTGCTCTGTGATTTATTGATTTATAGATTTATAGGAAGGGAAAGGCGCGGTACCTGTCTCACTTTTTTTCTGTGAACACCTCAACCGCGCCGTAAGGGAAGGGAGGCAGGTGGGAGTGAAAGTGGAAAGAGAGAAAGAGGAGCCGTAGTGGAGGGCTACGAAGTAATTTCGACCACCTGGGGATCTTTAACGTGCGCTGACATCGCACAGCACACAGACGCCTCTTCGTTTCGCCTCCATCGAAACGCAGCCGCCGAGGTCGGGTTCGAACCCGGGTACTCCGGCGCAGTAGTCGGGCGTCTTGCCACTGCACCACCCCGGCGGGGCGATGCTCTGTGCATGTTTGTTGTACTCTAACACTGTCCCACATATGCCCATCTCCCGCGCATGTTAGTGCATGTTTGTTATACTCTAACATGCGCGGGAGAGGGGCATATGTGGGACAGTGAATGGCCAGCTCATTTTGAAACATTGCATGTTATTGGCCACGGAGGTGCCTGTAGTTGATTGGTCTATGGACTAGACTGGATTTTGGAAACGGTGAAGGAAGGGACGATTTGACAGTCGGATTCGGATGACGGTCGAGTTGAGACGGGCTGTCCGAGGAGGGAGGCTAGGCTGACGGAGGTCTCAAGAGACTCCGGCTGAAGTGTTGCAGAAGGCCACGGCCTGATTCTTCTAGCCTCTGACCTCCGATCGTGTACCCATTTGCAGCTTAGCTTTTTACGTGGTTATGTCGCATCTGACAACGGTGTTGTAAATATGTTGTAAATAAATGTGTTCAGCCTAGAAGGGAAGTTCTCATCTCCACGCCGCAATGTGTCCCTGAGCCTCGAACACAGTGGTGGTTACCAACACTACTCTTTTCGTGAGAAGAAGGCAGAAGAGAAGAATACCTGCCGTACAGAGAAGATATCGCTTCAACAATAACATTGACCACCAATTGCCGACTGCAATCGCTTCAAGGTAGTACTTTTTACTTCAATTGCATAAAGTGTCACACACGTTCACTTTTGCGTATGGGAATGTACAAATATGGATATACAGAGCATTAGTGGCATTTTTATTGTAAGGTTTATTACAGCAGTCACCGTTGTTGATGCTATCTTTCTCCTGAGCAACCGTATCGCCAACTTACAATACAGCAGTCCTACAGCCTTCTACCGAGGCCGAAAAGTCGCAACGACATTTCTCACCCACCCCTATCAGGCTCAATTTTTGACAGAGCTACACGTTCTGGACATCATAACCTTTAAACATCATTGCATACACTTGGACACGTACTGATATACTCATATCTTTTAGAGAATTTACAATATTTAAAAATTGCATACTATAGTATTGTCAACCCCATGACACGGCTTCTACTTTCGTTTTCAGCGATATTTCACGGCGTAGTTCAAAATCCCTTATATTAGATGTGAAAGGTTAGAGCTATGGCCCCTATCACCTCCAGCAGCTTGAAAACTGACGATTTGAAAATGAAGACACAAATGATGATCCTTAACATTTTCTGAACATCCACAAAACTTTTCTTCCTGCTCATGTTGTCTTTCACTTTAACAAATTAATGGGTGCATATAACACTGCCTGTGTACCATTAAGGTGGAAGCATACATTTCTAATCGCAAGTTTATTCGTTGTCGGTGTGGAATCTCTGTAACAAGCTAGCCTCCAACATGACCGGAAGCTATGTAATGCCCCCTATGCAATGCCCTCGCAAGAGGGCTTTTAGGGGTAGTGTAAATAAATAAATCAGATGCAGCGAAGACGAAAAAAAAAAAGAAGCTGTATGCTATATAAAAATTCATAAATCGAATTACACAGCCGGAACTCCCTATGATGAACGGCGGTGTCACGATTATTCGCTGAACTATCGCCAAATTAAAGTCTAGGAAAGATGGTACATATATCACCAGTCGCAATTTCTGTCGCGAGCTAACCTGCTACTTAATTGAATAAAAGACGCGTGCTGAGAACGCAACATACGTCCGAGGATTATTAACATGCACTGACACCGCACAGCCACATGGACGCTTCTTCATTTCGCCTCCATCGAAACGCAGCCGACGGAGGTCGGGATCGAACCCGGGTACTCCGGCAGAGTAGCATTGACTCCCCTGATGGAGCTGGGACAGGTAGGTCTCCGCCGCTTGCGGCGGGGGCTAGCCTGTCACCAAATTTGTATCTGTTGTAGGCCGTCATTGCACCTGCCACCTGCGGCGCGCGTCTTTCTCTCCCTCTTCCTTTTCTTTTTTTTTTAAATTGGTTCACAGGAAGGGAAAGGCGCAGTAACTGTCACACTTGCTCTGTGGACACCCGAACCGCGCCGTAAGGGAAGGGAGGAAGGTGGGAATGAAAGTGGAAAGAGAGAAAGAGGAGCCGTAGTGGAGGGCTACGGAGTAATTTCGACCACCTGGGGATCTTTAACGTGCGCTGACATCGCACAGCACACGACGCCACTTCGTTTCGCCTCCATCGAAACGCAGCCGCCGCGGTCGGGTTCGAACCCGGGAACTCCGGCACAGTAGTCGGCGTTCCCGGGTTCGAACCCGACCGCGGCGGCTGCGTTTCGATGGAGGCGAAACGAAGTGGCGTCTTCTCTATTTTCTCGTCTGTCTGCACGAGGCAGCGGAGGTGGCTCAGCTAGAGAGCCAGTAGCAGGCCCGTGCATTTTCTTTTCCTTCTTCCTACAGCCACAACAACAACCGGCAGAGTATAGTCGGGCATCTTAACCACTGCACCACCGCGGCGATGATGATGAAAACGTTTATTGAGTGCGGCAAAGACTTAGGTTAAGGGAAGGCTGATCCTTAGTACGGAAACCGTTGGTAAAAGCCGCCGTCCGCGCTTTTTCGACGAGGGCTCGTTGTTCCTCGATTCCCTAGCTGGACAGGGCCGCCTCCCAGCCCTCCCAAATTTTAAGGCAAAAGCATTATACTGTCGTTAGCAAATGTGTCTGCGTTTCAAGAGCGAGAGTTAAAAATAAATTATTAACCGTGTCTCCACAGGAAATTGAACCTCCATTCCTTGGATCTCCGCCGAGCGCTTTACAACTGTGCCACGCCCCGGATCGTGAAAGCTCTTCATAATTCCGTTTGTCTATCGTGAGGAGGATAGCGGGATTTCGCGTGATAGATATTGCGCCTTTCCTTTCCTGTAAGCTAAATATATGAATGAATGAATGAATGAATGAATGAATGAATGAATGAATGAATGAATGAATGAATGAATGAATGAATGAAACTTTATTTCCACAGAAAAGGAGCCCTTCATCTCCCGCCCCCGTCACGCAGGCCGGGGGCGGGTCAGGAGGGCCACGGTCCCATGTGAGGTTACAAGAACTCTTCACGGCCTCAGACGCCAGGTGGGTCGCATGCCGCTGAACGGTGGGATCTCCGTTCCGCAGCCAAACCTTCCAGGATTCTCTACTGTCAGTGTTAATGCCGGCGACTGGGGAGTCGGCGCATGACTATATTATATGATCTAGTGTGCCTTTTTGACCGCAATTTTTACGTTTTGAATCTTCTTCCTCCCGATCTGTGTTAAGGGAACCCAGACTGGTCATATGTAGTTACCGGCTTGTAATCGCCTCCAGATGCGTGCTTCATTGTTAGTGAGATACCGATCTGGGGGAGGGTAAAGTTTTCAATCTAGTTTGTAAGATTCAGGGATCTCATTGCATGTGATAGCCCAAACTTTAATTCCTTTGCATTCGGGCGCTTCTACCGCTGCCCGGTCGTAGAGAACTTTTTGTTGTTGTTGTGGCTGTAGGAAGAAGGAAAAGAAAAATTTGGAGGACGCTTAAGCTTCGCCTTCAAGGGTGGAACGCGATAGCGTTATTGCACCTCGTCAAGAAAACTTACTAAACGCAAGGGTATTGGGGCATCCTCGCACCGGTACCCGCGCGGCCCGAAGGGGAGAAGCGGGTGAGCGAAGATAGTGATCTAAAGAAAGGAAAGACGCTTGATTCTACAACCTGTGAGGGTGCACGGCGAAACGTCAGGGGCGAGTGGCGCGCCACGTGTCGGGGCAGCGCCGCACATTGCGAGGAGGGGTTCTTCTGTGTTTGCCGCAAGATGGCTCTGCATGTGCGCAGAGCGCAGAAGAAATGTAGCGGAAACGTACTTCGCTACTCGTGTAACTGCGACTTCTGTAAGTAACATGCTCATAATTACCGATATACACTGCAGTATAACGTTCTACGGCACGTTTCTAAGGCAAGACCGCATTCACTAGAAGCGCTTTTGTACCGCTTCCAAGCTTCGAACTCGTGGCTGAGTGGTAGCGTCTCCGTCTCACACTCCGGAGACCCTGGTTCGATTCCCACCTTGCCCATCTTGAAACTTGCTTTTTATTTATGAAGTGCATGTTTATTTATGAAGTGCATGCCGGGATTTATCGCTCACTGAACGCCGACGACACCGGCTTTTCTGCGACACGAGCTCCTTAACGCTACCGCGTTAAAATGCACGGGCCTGCTACTGGCTCAGTAGCTGAGCCACCTCCGCTGTCTCGTGCAGACAGAAGAGAAAATAGAGAAGAAAGGAAAAACAGAAGGGAGAGAAAGACGCGCGCCGCAACAACAGCCATTGTCCGTGGCGAGCGCAATGACGGAAGACAAAAATTCGGACGTTTTTAGAGAATTTTATTGGTACTGCAGGTTCTGGTACAGGACAAGGCTTCATGATGATCATTTTACACAGCAATAAAGGGCACTTACAAAAATGTTACAAGAATACAATGAGCATTCAGGCATACAAATGTGCTATTTGGTTATTACATCCTACTGGTGTTTTACACATGTTGACATTATGCAGCATCTTGCGTACAACGCAAGGAGAGGATATGCAAGTAGACAAAAATACAGGCAAACACTCGTCCACCTTCTTAGTAAGGAAGGATGGACGCGGTCACTTTTCCATTAACAATGGAAATGAAGCGCGTTGACCAATGCAGGAGGAAGGCCTCCTCCCCGAGCATTACAAGTTCTTCATTTAGAATTTTTGTCTGTTGAAGGCCGTCATTGCGCTCGCAACTTGGGCCAGCAGGTGCACAGTTTCGTTACCAGGGACAGACTCGTGTGCTGGTATCCATATGATGGATATGGTTCTAGTAATGGGATTTGTCAGAAGAATCTTTTTGGCCTCCTCTGAGGTCCGTCCTTTTGCAAAATTTCAGACAGCCGTTTTGCTGTCGCTGATTATAGTTTCATAGAACGCCGGTGAACTTTGATGCGTTCAATGAAATACTGTTCGACAAGGGGCGCGCGATGTACCGTCTTGACATGACATGACGTCACCAAGCGGTTGATGCATATACGAAGCTCACCCTGCAGGGCGTCCTATCCAGGCATCCGTGCGGTGCATTCTATTTGCCGCTTCCTCGAACGCCGCACCGCACAGCAAACAGAAGCAGGCCCAGATGTCTAGGAGACGTTAGCCCAGCAGACATCAGCGGCGTTTGAAATTGATTTTCAGGATCGAAAAAGCGCAGTGTAACAGTTCTCCGCGGACACATGTACTTCGCCGTAAAGGAAGGGAGGAAGGTGGGAGTGAAAGAAGAGAGGGAGATAGAAGTGCCGTAGAGGAGGGCTACGATTCACCGCGATTTAATGAATTTCGCCTCATCGCACTATTTAGTGGTCCAAAGGGCCCTCTAGAATTTTTTGTGGCCATAAGGGAAAATTATACCATATGGTATGGACTTGCCAGCATAACAAGTCTTGACAATAAATCAGCCACTACGGCGAGAAAGGAATTTACAAGCAAAGATATGAAAACATGACCTAGACCTGCTTAGGTGTAGCTGTCTACCATTTCTGTGATGTCCACCTTAAAACTTCATCCTTCCCCCAAAACCTGGTCGAAATAACTCTGTGGCCCTCCACTATGAGTCCTCTTTTTCTCCTTCCACTTTCACTCCCACCTTCTTCCCTTTCCTTACAGCGCTGATCAGTTCCCTCTTCTTTTTCTTTCTTCTCTACTTCCTCCCTTCTGTTGTTGTTGTGGCTGTAGGAAGAAAGAAAAGCAAATGCACGGGCCTGCTACTGGCTCTGTAGCTGCGTCACCTCCGCTGCCTCGTGCGGCTCCTCTGTCCGAAAGGAGGCAGCAGAGGTGGCTCAGCTACAGAGTAAGCAGCAGGCCAGTGCATTTTCTTTTCCTTCTTCTGATTGATTGATTGATTGATTGAGAGGAATGGAAAGGCGCAGTAACTGTCTCACTCGTTTTCTGTGGACACCTCAACTGCGCCGTAAGGGAAGGGAGGAAGGTTGGAGTGAAAGTAGAAAGAGAGAAGGAAGAGTCGTAGTGGAGGGCTGCGGAGTAATTTCGACCACCTGGGGATCTTTAACGTGCGCTGACATCGCACAGCACACGGACGCCTCTTCGTTTCGCCTCCATCGAAACGCAGCCGCCGAGGTCGGGTTCGAACCCGGGTACTCCGGCACAGTAGTCGGGCGTCTTACCACTGCACCACTTTCCTTCTTCTTACAGCCACAGCAGGTGTCCACAGAAAAAAAAGCGTGATATATACAGCGCCTTTTCCTTTCCTATAATCCAATTTGTTTATTATATAAAGATAAATTATGAAAAATGAAATATGGCTTAGCTCTGTTATCCCTGGATATACGTAGCGAAAAGCAGTGATTACGTCGGGATCAGAAGTTAATTTCTCCAGTCTTCTGCGCCGTTCGCCAGCAGCTAAACTCTCCTTCGCTTCCATATCGAGCGCCTCTAACGCTAAGATTTCGTGCGACAGTCTTACGATAACCATGATTTCTAAGTTCAAGCTCGATGACGGTCGACCTGCGCTACTTTGCTCAACGCAACAGAGAATGTGGAGTAAAATTACCAATTCTTGCCGCTGCTAATTGACATATGCCTTCTTGAACAAAGAAACAGGTTTGGTTAGAGCCTGCACAATCTCACGTACCTGCCGAACCACACGCGCACACACGCGCACACACACACACACACACACACACACACACACACACACACACACACACACACACACACACACACACACACACACACACACACACACACACACACACACACACACACACACACACACACACACACACACACACACACACACACACACACATACATACATACATACATACATACATACATACATACATACATACATACATACATACATACACATACACACACACACATACGCACATACATACATACATACATACATACATACGCACATACATACGCACATACATACGCACATACATACGCACATACATACGCACATACATACATACATACATACATACATACATACATACATACATACATACATACATACATACATACATACATACATACATACATACATACATACATACATACATACATACATACATACATACATACGCACATACATACATACGCACATACATACATACGCACATACATACATACATACATACATACATACATACATACATACATACATACATACATACATACATACATACATACATACATACATACATACATACAATAGACGAAATTTTCAGAAGTTTAGCACTGGATTCGGCGGCTGCACCAAGAACAGTGTCAAGGTGCACTCGTGTAGCAAGAACTGAGTAGGCGCTCCAGAGACATTTTTTGTGTCATTTCCTGATCGCGCTTCCTGCTCACGCTACTTATGGCTCAAAAAAGAAAGTTCTCAGCCGAAAAGATAACATTCACAGAAGGTAACCTGAATGCTGTCTGAACGGTTTATGATATCTTCGGGGAAATGTTCTGGGAGCAAATGCTCACTGCCATATGGCCGTACAGAGTCGATCACACTCGTATAGAGCACGCGAGCGGTGTGCCACGGACCAAATGAAGTTAAACTTTATTGCAGCTACTTTGTAATTAGCAATGCGCTTGTGTCTGTGCGGTTTGCAGCACTCTGCGGCTGCGCTAGGGGCAAAGGTTATCAGTAAAAATCAGTACTGGTCATAGAAGTTCTCTTTATGACCTGCGCACAGCACCGCTCGATGATGATGATGAATTTTATTGGCGCAAGGACGTCTCAGGCCAAAGAGCGCCAAACACAATGTGAACAGTCTACTCAAGTTGATGTAATGTGCTAAGTTGCGATGTTTCATGAACGGATAAAAAACAATGGTGTATAGGGCCTAAAAAATTCATTCGCTGTGTAAAATCGTTAAAAACAGTGGTGTATAGGGTCTAAAATTCATTCGCGATGTATGATGAGCTGTAAAAAAAAAAGGATATGTCGATGCTTTAAAAGATCTCATCCGTCCTCTCAAGGAGGAACGGGCTGAGACCCGCGTCGATAGGAAATTTCATGTAAAAAGCCTACTTTCTATAAGAATTTGAGCACATGTTTTAAAGGAAACATTGGGTTGTCACCAATAAAACTGGATGGGTAGGCAGGCATTTGATAAGTGTAGAAGGAGGGAAAATGACGTCTCCTTTCTGGTTCGAGTTGTGCACATATAATTAAAACATGAATTACAGTAAGCCGATCACCACATCTCAAACAGTGTGGTGCAGGAGAGTTTGTTAAAAGATATGCATGTGTTGTGTATGTGTGACCAATTCTCAGCCTGCTCAGAGCTATTTCTTTAAATCTGTCTCGTTTTTCTGTGGTGTACCTGCCTATCCTTGGCTTTATTGTGTGTAGTTTATTTTCTGTTGCTGCGTCCCATTCCTCTTGCCATTGCTGCCGAATCATGTTCATGTGTGGCTTGAGGTCATGATAAGTTATCTTGTCAATGTCCGAGTCATTTCGAAGGAAAACTGATGCAGCAAGCCTATCAGCAACCTCGTTGCCTGGTATACAACGGTGGCCTGGTACCCAACATAGCGCAATTTTAAGTTGTAATTTATGGGCAGACATGAGGTTGTAAAAGAGAGAATTTAGGACTGGGTTCTTATGCCATTTCGAAGAAGATAGAGAGGTTAAAACGCTGAGGGAGTCTATGTAGATTACCGCTGTACGTACTTTGTTTTCAATAATGTGTCTCACAGCTAGCAGGATTCCATGGCATTCAGCGGTAAATATACTTGTATGTCTGTTCAGTGTTTTTGAAAGTGAAAATTGCCGTCCATCTGCTGCGCAGGACACTTGAGCAGACTTTGAAGCATCAGTGTAACATTCATCACAAGTGTAGTTCGCCTGAAGTGACATGAAGTGCTGCTGTATGGCAATAGGGGATGCGTGTTTCCCCACTTCAAGAAACGACAGGTCACAATTATCATCATGTATTTCACAAGGAGGAATTAAGTTTTTTATGGAAGTTGTATGAAGAATATTAACCGGAACGTCCAGATGTTCAATATGCGTGGCAACTCTGATTGTATATGGTGGTGTCAGAGATGGTTTTAAGAAAGGTACTGTGCTAGTTTTGTCAAGCAGGAGCCGGCGACATGGATGATCCAGTTGGCATAGTACCTTCATAGCATAAGTTGCACAAGTAAATTCTCTTCGTTGCAGTGACCATCGGTTCGCCTCGACATAAAGACTAGCAATTGGGCTAGTTCGAAAAGTGCCCGCAGCGAGGCGAAGGCCGAGGTGGTGCACGGGATCAAGCAATTTTAGAGCAGAGGATGATACGGACCCATAGACCATCGAGCCATAGTCAATGCGTGATAGAAATACACTATTCAGAAGGAAGGCTGTCGCGGACTGTGCCTCATGAAAGGTGAGAGAATTTTTAGCAGATTCATTGCTTTGAGACACTTCAGTCCCAAATGTTTTATGTGGGCAATGAAGGAAAGTTTTTAGCCAACAACTACGCCAAGAAATTTATGTTCCTTTTTAAAGGCAAGGCTCTGACCATTCAGTGTAATGTTGGGGTCAGGTCTGATGCTACGCTGCTTAAAGAAGAGTACACAAACACTCTTTTCAGAGTTAAATTTAAACCCATTATCATCAGCCCACCTCGACAATTTGTTAACACCTAGTTGAATCTGTCTTTCACAGATGACAATGTTGCAAGATTTGAAGCTTATATAGATTTCATCAACATATACAGAGCAAGAAATGGTTTTTGGCAGCACGCTTCTTAGAGAGTTAATTTTGACCATGAAAAGTGTGCAACTGAGAACACCACCTTGAGGAACACCATTTTCCTGTATGTACTGCTTTGAGTATGCATTGCCAACACGAATTTTGAAGGTCCGTTCGGACAAGTAACTTCGTATTGTATTCAATATGTTCCCTGTGATACCAAGAGAGGAGAGGTCGCAGATGATACCATAGCGTCAAGTGGTATCATATGCGTTTTCAAGATCGAAAAAGACAGATAAGCAATGTTGTTTGTGTGCAAAAGCATCCCTTGCATACGACTCAAATGCAATGAGCTGATCAGCTGTTGACCGCCCAACACTAAAACCAGCTTGGTTTTGATGAAGAAGACCATTGTATTCAAGGAAATGAAGGCGACGATTTACCATTTTTTCAAAAAGTTTGCATAGACAGCTGGTTAGTGCAATAGGCCAACTAGCAGCAAGTGTGGGTTCTTTTCGGGTTTTAATATTGGGATAATGGTCTCTTCCTTCCAGGCTTTAGGAAAGCGTCCTGTGCCCATACTTTATTATACAGGCAGAGTAGGGTTTCAAGAGTGTCCACTTGCAGGTGCCTGAGCATTCCATATGTGATCCTGTCAGGACCTAGTGCTGAGTTACCACATGTGCCTAGTGCAATCTTCAGCTCCTGCATGATGAAAGGGCTATTGTACCCTCCTGTGCATGGTCTTTTATCATGTATGTGCTTCTTCTCCCGAGTTGCCTTGTGCCGCAAAAAGAAATCTGTATAGTGTGCTGAGCTGAATATTTATTCGAAGTGTTGTCCTAGTGTGTATGCTTGATGTTTAAGAAAGTCACCACTGGGGCTGACAAGGGGTGTTGGGATTGTGCTATATCCTTTGAGTGCTCTTATCCTATTGTAAACTTTGCGTGCATCAGAATAACAGTTCACAGAAGAAAGGAATGATGACCAGCTTTCTCGCTTGGAGATGCGTCGAACACGCCGGTTATTTGCCTTTGCACGCTTGGCTAATAGGTTTTCGGCTGTGGGGTATCGGCGTAGCTTCGATCAAACCCTGTTTTGAGTTTCACGACCAGTCTTACATTCCGCGTTCCACCAGGGTCTTCGTTTATGCCATGGCGTACCTGCGTTTGTGAAATGCATTTTCCTGCTGCCTCTATAATGGGCAGCATGATGAAGTGCTGAGTTTCATCAACGCCTAAGTCAATAACTGATGAACAAGGCAATGATGAGTGTTCCCTGAGCTTCTTCCAATTGGCTGCATGTTCTTTAAACTTTCTAGGGCAAGACAGATTTTCATTTTATTGCCTGCATACTTTACAGAGATTGGAAAATGGCTACGTCCATATAGATTGTTAATTACAAACCACTCTGTAGCTGCCAAGAGCATTGGGGAGGCAATAGCTAAATCAGTGGCTGTGTATGTGTTATGTACCATGTTGTGGTATGTTGGCTCTTTTGTGTTAAGTGAGCATGATCCGGAGGTCAATAAGAATTTTTCAATTAGCCCATCTCGGGAGTCCGTTCCTGTACATTCTCATAATGGATGGTGTGCATTAAAGTCTCCGACCAGCAGCCATTGGTCTGGAAGTTGATCAATCAGCTTTTCAAAACGTTCGCTACATATCCTATAATCTGGAGGAATATATCGAGAACACACTGTTGTTATTTTACCGAACATTGAGGTTCATATTGCCACTGCCTCTAATTCAGTATTAAGTGAGATGCTTCGGCATGGGATTGATTTTTGAGTTACAATGGCAACGCCGCCAGAGGGGCGGGTGCTGCCTTGTCTATCTTTCCTGAACACAAGATACTGCTTCAGGAAACTTGTGTCTGCTGGTTTTAAGTGGGTTTCTTGCAAACGAAGTATGTTTGGTTGGTGCTCGGCGAGGATTTCATATACATCATCCAGATTATTTTTATTTATTTATTCTGTTGTTTATTTATTTATTCTGTTTATTCTGTTATTCATTTATTATTTAGCAGTCCTCGACAGTTCCAATAAACGATGCTCTCAGTAGTCTTTTTTGTAAGTGCAGAATGGGGGAGAGACGGTGGGTTTAAGACTCGCCGCCTTTATCAGGTGGTTTAACTGGCGTATGCTTTTTTTATTTGAAGCGGTCCAACAGGCCCCGCCTCTCATTGGCGAACTCCCTAGGAGCCACTGGCGCTGTGGAGTCCACGCTCTCCTCCATCGTCTCTGGTGAAGGCATGGAGGCAGGAGATTTTTCAAGAGGAACCAAGTCCCTCTCAGATGTCTTTGGTGTCCCGGACGTCTGGGAGAGAGAGACCTTCGGGATTGCAAAAATTGGTGCAGCCGGTGGCTGCTTAGTGAGGAGTCGTGGTGGGAGCACATCAGCAGCAATGCGCTGCGTGCCCACCGTTAATAGAGGCAGCCTGACCCCTCTGCGGGCTGCGTCAGCATAGGGAGCGGAAGAAAGCATTCTATGTTTCTTCCGCGCCTCTCCGTATGATATATTCTCAGTGACCTTCAAATTTATCACTTCCTTTTTTGCCTGAAAGGCCGCACAGGACTGTGAGTACGCAGGGTGCGTGCCCTCACAGTTCACACATTTGAACTCATTTGCACTGCAGTTATCGGTTGCATGGTCGCGAGTGCTGGACTTTGCACATGTAAGGCGTCCGCGACATGTCAGGCTATCATGTCCATACCGCTACCACTTAAAGCACCGGCGGGGGTTTGGTATTTAGGGGCTTACTTTGCACCGAATGAAGCACGATATGTTTCGTTCTTATTTCCTCATTCTTTTGCCTGATTGTTATTCGTCGAACCGCAATTACACCTTGGTTCGGGAGGCCTTCAGTGAGGTCTGATTCGGTTTCATTTAAGAGGTCTCGCTCAGAAATCACTCCCTGGCAGCTGTTAAGACTGCGGTGAGGCGATACCTGAACGTCAAGCTGGGCAAATATCTTTGTTGTGAGGAGCTTGTCTGACTGGCTTTTGTTGGATACCTCTATTAGTAGGTCACCAGATCCTAGTTTTTTGGCTTTATAGTTTGCCCCAATGATGGCCTTCAGCTAGTTGGTAATCAGGAAATCTGACAGTTCATTTATAGATTTTGACTCTGTTATAGATCGCAGGACAAGAAACTTTGGGAAGTTCTCGATTAGTGCCATGATTTGTTTTGTCACTTCGGTGCGACTCCTTTTCGGAGGTCGATCAGGTTCTTTTTAAGATAGTTTTTCCGTGCATTAGGATATTATAAGGGGTCTTAAATATATTGTTACTGAGCGGTATTCGCTGGCCGTGCTGACGAAAAAGAAGTGCGACAGACTCCCAGAAGAAGAAGACGCAGACGAGTGCTTTCCTGTGCGAGTGCTGTGCTGTGATCATCCTCAGTGGTGTGGACAGTACTGTGAATATTTCCCGTAACATCTCTTGGTGGAGGTGAATCTTTCGATCCCCGTCCCAAGCTGGATCTCCGCAGTGGCCGACGCATCATTACCACCACTATGACTACTGACGCCGCTACATCTACTGCCGCCGCACCTGCTGTCGTCATGGCCCATCCCCGTGACCCCGGAACCTTCTGTGGGACCGACGACGTTGATGTCGACGACTGGCTGGCCCTATACGAACGAGTCAGCAAGCACAACAGGTGGGATCCCACACTTATGCTTGCTAAATCATCTTTTACTTGACTGGGACAGCGCGGGTGTGGTTTGAGACCCATGAAAAGGACCTCACATCTTGGGATATATGTAAGCAAAAGCTTCACGACTTCTTCGGAAAGCCCATTGGCCGTCACCTTGCCGCCAAAAAGGCGCTCGCTTCTCGCGCGCAAACGACTACAGAGTCTTACATTACTTATATACAGGACGTCCTATCCCTGTGCTGCAAAGTCGACCACGCAATGCCTGAGGAGGATAAAGTCGGCCACATAGTAAAAGGCATTGCCGACGATGCTTTAAACCTCCTTTTATGCAGGGATTGTTCCACCGTGGACTCTGCACTACAAGTGTGCCGACGTTTCGAACAAGCGAAACAGAGGCTCATATCTCATCGTTTCGACCGTCTACCGAACACGGCTGCAAGCTCTTCCTGTGTCGATCTTCCGGCTCCTCGACCGCCAACTAATGACACTACTTTGACCCGCATCGTCCGCCAAGAGCTCGAGGCAATGACTCCTGCAGCTTCACTCTCGCATACCCCCGACAATACCTTGGCTACAATATCACTCATTCAGGCTGTTGTTCGCCAAGAGGTTGCCAATATGGGTCTTCCTTCTACCCGCCGCACCGATACCGTGGATTCAGGACCTGCCCCTCCAGTAATTGCAGCTGCCTCACCCAGCGCCGGTTTCTAGCCCCGATATCGGTACCGCAATCCGAATGAGTGGCGTACCCATGACAATCGTCCCATCTGCTTTACTTGTTCCCGCGTTGGCCACATTTCCCGTCACTGCCGTAGCCGTTGGTACACGCCATCTCGTCAATTCACCTACGTCGACCGCTGCGGAGACTATGCCCCTCGCTATACCTCACCTCGCCCCGACCAGACCACTGTTGACCCCAGTGTCGCTGCTCGTGCTGCCAACCGTTCACCATCCCCGCAGACCCGACGCTCGCGTTCTCCTCTTTCTCGCCGCCGTTTGTCCCCGTCCTATTCCAGCCACATACCGGAAAACTAGCCAATGCAGCTCCCGGAGGTGACGCTGCATTTGTGACCCGGACTGAAAAACCTCTGCTGACCCCTGCGCTACAAAATAATCGCATCGACGTCCTTGTGGATGGTGTTCCCGTTTCTGCTCTCATTGATACTGGCGCACAACTGTCCGTTCTGAGCTCATTTCGCCGTCGCCTCAAAAAAGTCCTTACTCCAGCCGTCTCGCCCACAGTTCGCGTCGCCAATGGAAGCCCTGCTGCCGTGGTTGGCATGTGCACAGCGCGAGTTACCATTGGTGGTCGTCATGCTCCAGTGTTGTTCACCGTCCTCCAAGAATGCCCCCACGACGTTACCCTTGACATTGACTTTTTAACAGCCCACTCTGCCCTCATTGACTGCTCTACCGGCCTACTCTCTTGGACCTTCCGCTCTGCTCTGAAGACCCCTCCTGCTCACCTCGCCTTCGATCAGCACAGTTCTGCCGACTTCCTCTGGAAGCTGCCGTCTACATCCCTATGTCACCATTCCCACCCGTCCCTGACGGCGACTATCTCGCGTGTCCCATTACTGATGTCATCTTGCAGCGGCACGTCACCCTTCCTCATCTGATTGTGCATATCTCCCAGAACCGTGCCACTCTCCCGGTCCTTAACTTCAGCTTATCAACTCAAGTTCTGCCCGAGGGAATTTCACTAGCAGAGCTGTCGCCGATGACCGATTGTGCCATTTCAGCTCTGACTACCGATAATGCAAATGCCGTCCCTGCAACACCTCCCTCGTCCTCTACATCGCGCCCTGATCCTGTTAAAAGCATGATTGCAGCTGATCTCCAGCCTGAATTCGCCGCAGAGTTAAAGCAGCTTTTGCTCACCTACAGTGACCTTTTTGACTTCGGCACCCGCCCATTGGGTCAAACCACAGTTGTCAGTCACCGCATTAACACCGGTGACGCCAGTCCTATTCACAGGCGGCCCTATCGTGTTTCGCTTGCCGAGCGACGCGTCATCCAAACAGAGGTCGACAAAATGTTGGCGAACGACATAATTGAGCCTTCCAGTAGCCCCTGGGCATACCCTGTTATGTTGGTCAAAAAGAAAGATAACAGTTGGAGATTCTGCGTCGACTATCATCATTTAAATAAGATAACCAGAAAGGATGTGTATTCTCTTCCGCGTATAGACGACGCGCTTGATACCTTGAACGGAGCCAGCTACTTTTCGTCCATCGACCTTCGCTCCGGCTACTGGCAGATCTCTGTCGACGAGAGAGACCGTGAAAAAACAGCGTTCATCACCCCTGACGGCCTTTATCAATTCAAAGTCATGCCTTTTGGCCTTTGCAATGCCCCAGCAACCTTCGAACGTATGATGGACTCTTTGCTCCGAGGCTTCAAGTGGACCCCTTGCTTGTGTTATCGTGACGATGTAATAGTTTTCTCGTCTACATTTGAAAGCCATCTCCGTCGCCTTTCTACAATCCTAGCACTTTTTCGCCGCGCGGGACTGCAACTAAACTCCAAAAAGTGCAGCTTTGGTCATCGACAAATCAAAGTCCTTGGTCACTTGGTTAATGCTGCCGGCGTTCAGCCTGACCCCGACAAGATTCGTGCCGTCAGAGATTTTCCCACTCCACATTCATCCAGCGATGTTCGAAGCTTTATTGGCCTATGTTCTTATTTCCGACGATTCGTCCCGAATTTCGCAGCGCTAGCTCGTCCTTTCACCAAACTCCTAAAGAAAGACGTTTCATTCTCCTGGGGGCCTGAATAAGTTGCAGCTTTCTCGGAACTTATTGCTGCTCTCACAACTCCACCCGTCTTGGCCCATTTCAACCCATCTGCCAATACTGAACTCCGCACCGACGCAAGTGGCCATGGCATTGGAGCTATACTTTCCCAGCGACAACACGGCCACACAAGGGTGATTGCGTATGCCAGCCGCCTCTTATCTACGTCCGAACAAAATTACTCTATCACAGAGCGAGAGTGCCTGGCACTCGTTTGGGCTATTACAAAATTCCGCCCTTATTTGTTTGGCCGGCATTTTACTGTTATAACAGACCATCATGCCTTGTGCTGGCTTTCCTCCCTCAAAGATCCTACAGGCCGTTTGGGGCGCTGGGCGCTTCGATTACAAGAGTATACATTTTCCGTCGTGTACAAGTCCGGCCGGCTTCACCAAGATGCAGACTGCTTGTCCCGTCATCCCGTCGACTCCCCTAGTCCTACCGACTCTGACGATGACGCATGTGTCTTGTCTGTGTCGGCCTTTTCTAACATTGCCGACGAACAACACTTAGATCCTTTGCTCCATTCCATTATCCTACGTCTGACCTGCGACCGACCTGATCCATCTCTTGCCTTATATGTACTCCACGAGAACACCCTATACCGACGCAATATGCGACCAGACGGCGCAGACCTTTTGCTCGTCGTTCCTCAACATCTGCGTTCCACCATCCTTGACCAGTTTCATGATGCTCCAACGGCTGGCCACCTGGGTGTCTCTCGCACATACAACAGCCTGCGCCGACGCTTCTACTGGCCGGGGCTCTACCGCTCCGTCCAGCAATACATTGCCGCATGTGAAGTGTGTCAGCGTCGAAAGAAGCCCACAATTTTGCCTTCAGGCCATTTGCAGCCGATCCCCATACCCACTGACCCGTTTTCCCGTGTAGGTGTTGACCTTCTTGGGCCCTTTCCAGTTTCCGCCTCAGGGAACAAATGGATCGCCGTCGCCATCGATTATGCTACGCGGTATGCTATTACCAGAGCCATCCCGACCAGCTGCGCCACAGACGTCGCTGACTTCCTCCTAGAAAACGTGATTCTATATCTTGGTGCCCCTCATGAACTACTAAATGACCGTGGCTGCTGCTTTCTGTCGCGAGTGGTTGATGAAATTCTCCGTTCGTGCTCTGTTCGTCACAAATTCACCACAGCCTATCACCCGCAGACCAACGGCCTCACGGAACGCCTAAACCGTACCCTCACAGACATGCTGTCCATGTATGTGTCTGACGACCACCGGGATTGGGACGTTCATCTACACTTTGTGACATTCGCCTACAATTCAGTCCATTCTACCGCTGGATACTCCACATTTTAGCTGTTATTTGGCCGACACCCGTTACTGCCCTTCGACACCTCACTACCCGCGGCAGACGCCACCAGTACTTACGCCAGTGATGCCGTAGCCCGCGCTCATGATGCCCGCCGGATAGCTCATGCCAGGCTCTCTGCATCCCAAGACTCTCAAATGTTCCGGTACGACAGTCGCCACCGTGATGTCCACTACACTCCTGGGTCACTCGTCTTGCTCCCGTGCCATCGCGTGGGCTTGTGTGAAAAACTTTTGCCCCGCTACACAGGCCCTTACCGAGTTTTGCGCCCGTGACAGACGTCACATACGAAGTTGAATCTGTGCCTCCGAAATCCTCGTCCAGAGCGCCATCCTCTGAAATAGTGCATGTGTCCCGCCTGAAGCCCTATTATGCACGTTCTGTTTCACAAACGTAGAACGCACCGGGACTGTGCTTTTCCCGAGGGGGGGGGGGGTAGTGTTACTGAGCGGTATTCGCTGGCCGTGCTGACGAAAAAGAAGTGCGACAGACTCCCAGAAGAAGAAGACGCAGACGAGTGCTTTGCTGTGCGAGTGCTGTGCTGTGATCATCCTCAGTGGTGTGGGCAACTGCCGTACTGTGAATATTTCCCGTAACAATATGTTGCCTCTGGTTCACCTTTATACGCAGAGGAAAGTCCAGGAGACCTTGGCCTGGTGGACAGGCGAGGAGCCCATCGGCCGAGACTTGACCATGGCCTCAACCGTCACCGTTCATGGTTTCTTCCCTCCACCTCTCATCCTTTCACCATGATACGGATGACAGCTTCAGTATAGGAGCTCAGGGTACGTGGTGGCACCAAGCACCAACACCTAGTTTACACAAGGTGCCCCTGCGGGGACACAGCACCGCTCGAGTGCTCTAGACAAGTGTGATCGACTCTGCACATAAGTAAATTTTAATTACACAGAATTTGCCCGTTAGTTGGATAGCAGTGACATCAGACGGGAGGTAGCAACATTCCGATTTATCTTCACTACGTCCATGCCGCCACCTCCAAGCGCCTTCGAGGAAACATTCAACAGCAGCTAAGTGACCCGTAGTAGTTTCTGGTCGAGTGCTGAAAGACGACGCCGCAAACACAACCACGAAAACCCAATATAAAGGCATCAGCAGCTTTTATAGTAGGACACAAATTAAATAAAATCCGCTGCTATAAGCTTCTATAGTAGGATACAAATTAAAAAAAAAGCAGTTGCTAACTATGGGCAGTGCGACATGTGTATTACTTTGACAAAAAGTGAACTAGATCAGTTTTCAATATTTGATTATACCAAACGAAGCAGAATCATCAAACGTCTTGCGATTTCATTTACCTAGAAGATTAGGTTGGTTAAAGCCTTAACAGCGAAATACTTTTGGTAACGGAGGAATTGCGCTTGGCGGTTACGGCAGATGTGAGTTATATCCGACTGTGGTGCTATCGCAGTGCTAAATATAATGTAACTAGGCACCCGTGTAATTTTTTCGAATATTATATTGCCACCTGGGGGTTTGAGGTAGAGAGACAAGCAAGTTGAAGAATCTCGTGCGCTTCTTCAAACCACCAGGTGGCATTATTGCCCCTTTCGAAGAAATATTTGAGATGGGGTGAGGCAATATTTGAGGCTGTTCATTCATTGGAGAGTCATTTTTAGAGCTCTCCTTGTGATGGCTCCCGGCCGAAGTCTCACCGGAAGTAAGGCTTGTGCTCAGTGGGCTGGTCGCCGGGCGCAAACTGTAGGCGCAGGCAACCGCCACCGTTGTACGCGTTCTCCGTGTGCACTGTGGCCGTGGCGAAGCCGCTTCCGCAAGGCCAGGTGCCCTGGTCTCGAGGTTGCAGCTGTTGCTTGCACAGGTTGAACCATGGCAAGCTCGACGTCACCTGCACGAGCAGTTCATCAGGGGTGGCCTTGGACAGCGGCCTAACACGGGCAATGCGGTAGCTAGGAGGGGAAGATTAAAAAGCGCCGCGTGACCAGCAGAGAGTAGAGCCACCCTGACACATGAATGCGTAACAGAGCTCTGTGGTATGAGGCATTACAACATTAGCATTACATTGCATTAGCATTAGCATTAGCATTAGAAACGCTGTAGAAACGCTGCAAAAACGTTACCTTAACAGCTGTGGCTGTAAAAAGGAAACATGACGAAAATTTGTGGGTGCTTATTACGGTTAACGAAGTGATATGAGCAAGAGATTTGACGCGCTCGGACCAGCTCATGCTTCATCCATGACTAGATTGAGCGACCAAGCCCCGGCGAGCTAGCTGAGGCTGCGAGGAAGCGCAGCTGCGACGCCTCTCCGCAGCGGAATACGTGACGTGACGTCACAGGCGCCAAGCTTGCGCTCCGGCAGCTCAAGGTCAAATAAGCTTCAAGATTGACCTTGGGAGTTGCAGTGCGAAAAGTAGTTTCTGCTCAGGGCCTTAATGGCTATTTCCCTTCGCTACATTATCAGAACACCTGCTCGATAACTTCCCATGGCCCAAGCCTGCGCGGAGACTGCACACTGCCCATTTCCAGGAACGCCTCGTGCTCAGCCCACCTGCAAGACACAACTGTCGGCTGTCATTTGAGGGTGAAATCATAGGGCTAGATGGATGGAAACGGTACAGGTGCACTGGCATGAGAAGCTTTAAGGGGAGAAAAACTCTCCGTCAGCGTATGTCACATTGTGATATGACACCTGTTATGGCTAGTACACAGAAGAGTCAGTAGAAGTGGCTGACACACCATGATGTGGAAAGGGAAAATTCTCCTTTTATAAGGACAGAATGAGGCTGGAGGAAGGTTGATACGGGAAAAGCCATCCCACAACATTACTTTGTAAAACAGATAAGGACTAATGGTGACCCTGAAAAGACAAAAATGACTAAGAACGACTAAGCAAGAATAAAATTATTAAGATGACAACGCACAATTAAGTTACTAGGAATGATTCGGCAAAAAGCACTGCGATGTTCTTTAGTAGTTTATTCAGCGACATTGAACAAAACGTTTAAAAATAACAACTACATAAAAAAGTATATAACCAAATATCACAATAAGATAACGCGTCAAAGAGAAGCAATAAAAAGAAAGCAGAATACGTAATGCTTGGGCCTTGTGATTGCGTGATGATAATTAGACGCACTGGTAATTTTTATGTAAAACGACGATAAAGCTTTTAGAGGAGAAGCAGGGATCCATAAAAGGAAAGCAGAGAAAAGGCACAAGACCCTGACCTGGCCATTCTTGAACATCCTGTGCCCGAACCCCTGGCAGAAGCTGCTCGTCAAAGGCAGGGTGGTCACTCGCCACTCGGGGCAGCAGTCGTCCGGGAACCTCCAGAGTCTGCGTAAATGGGGTATAGGCAACAGAAGCATAAGAAGTGAGCACTGCATCACGTTCCCGCACAGTGTACTGGACGTTGCCTTTTTTTTTCAGTGTTGTGGCTGTTCATTCTTCATATGAAGATGCCGCCCCAGCGCCCATCGTAGAAAAAATAAAGGGTTCGGAATCGATAGTGTGCGTCGGCAGTAATTGTCCATAGTCGAATACAACTCAAGAGCGAATTAGCAAATGACATACTCCTCAATGAGGCTCTCCAGCCAAGGGCGTATATAGAGACCCTCTCAAAGCTGCGCGGATAATACTCTTGGACGTGCTAGTGTGAAATCGCCGGTTGTGGCAGATTGATAGAATTAACCGCGGGGTCAGAAAGGTTGACGTCATTGGCTGAAGGCTTTCCTTCGAAAGGGATCTGCTACTTCGTGCTAGAGTGCGTATACGACTGCAGGCACTTTTTTATTCGAACACCGAGTGTTTAATTGGACGCTCACCGGCACTGATTTTCAGCAAACTTGGCTTTGTCTTCAGTCTCGTAGACCCAGCCAGCCGCGAAGATCCCAGCCGATAGGCCGTGCTTACGCACCACCTCTACCGCCTGAATCAATGTGATGGAAAAAGTTCATAGTTTATGTAAAGGTAGGTATAGAGTTTAACATCTCAAATCGTCTCGGGCTATGAGGGATACCGTAGGTAAAGGATCCGGGTAACTTTATCACCCCAGATCCTCTAACGTTTGCTGGAATCACAAAGCATACGAGTGACTTGCTCTAGGCTTCATCGAGATGGACAAGTTGAGATAAAAAAAGCCTCATACGAGGGGACGCGGCGAATAAAATGAGGAACTGTCAATTTGTTTCCGTGACATTCCAGTGTTCATCTCTCTCGCGAAAAAAATTATGACAAAATATTAGGCACAAACTCATAAAATGTAGTTTTTAATGTTTGATCATCGAATACTGCGAGCGAATAGCATCGCGAATTCTGCGCGCTTTCGACGACAGAGCTCTACTATAACCTTTGTACCACCATAAAGAAGAGTGGCAGCTGTGGCGTAGCGGTAGAACATCCGCCTCGTATGCAAGAGGACCGGGGCTCAAATCCCGGTGCCGCGCAATTCTCCACCGGATTAAAAAAAAAAAATCCGCGTGTCGATGGAATTGCATAAACAGCTTTGGGGTGCGACCTGATGCCGGTGAACACCTCCGGCAACGCACTCCCTCACCAGAACAGGAGTTGGCCACCCTGGTGCAGTAATTGGCCGCAACGTCTCATGATAAGCTCCACAAAACCCCGGCCCTCAGTCACCAGCGGCTGCGGAACAACTGACCACGGCGGCGGTCAGACCTGTGACGCAGCAGGGGGTGCTAAGAAAGCCTGGCTCCGCTGGACAGGCCGCCATTGGAAACTGACCCTGGCAACGTTTAATGCTAGAACCCTAGCTAGTGAAGCTAGTTTAGCAGTGCTCTTACAGGAACTAGAAGGTATGAAATGGGATGTCATAGGGCTTTGTGAGGTTAGGAGGCCGAATGAGGCATATACTGTACTGAAGGATGGGCATGTACTGTGTTACCGAGGTTTACCGGAGCGGCGAGAACTAGGAGTAGGTTTCCTTGTCAATACGTATACAGCGGGTAATATCGATGAATTCTATAGTATTAATGAGAGGGTGGCAGGCATCGTAATTAGGCTTAATAAGCGGTATAAACTGAAGGTTGTACAGGCCTATGCACCTACATGTAGTTATGATGACCAGGCAGTTGAAAGCTTCTACGAAGATGTAGAATCGGCAATGCGAAAAGTAAAAAGGCAGTTTACTGTACTAATGGGCGACTTCAATGCCAAGGTAGGGAAAAAGCAGGTAGGAGACAAGGCAGTAGGTGACTATGGCATTGGTTCTAGGAATAGCAGGGGGGAGTTACTAGTTGAGTTTGCAGAGCGCAATAACTTACGAATCATGAATACCTTCTTCAGCAAACGGAAGAACCGGAAATGGACATGGAAAAGTCCGAACGGGGAGACTAAAAATGAAATCGACTTCATAATGTGTTCAACCCCTGCCATTATGCAAGATGTAGAGGTAATCGGGAACGTGCGATGCAGTGACCACAGGATGGTGAGGTCCCGAATTATAGCCTCAATCTGAAGAAGGAACGCAACAGATTAGTAAGAAAGAAACCCATCAACGAATTAGCGGTGAGGGGGAGGGCAGAAGAGTTCAGGATCTCGCTACAGAATAGGTACTCAGCTCTAACCGAGGATGGCGACATTACCCTAGAAGCAAGGAACAATAATTTCAGAGATATAATTACTGAGTGCGCGGTAGAAGTAGGCGGGAGGACAGTTAGAGAGGATACCGGTAAGCTGTCTAAGGAGACGAAAGATTTGATTAAGAAACGCCAGAGAATGAAAGCTTCCAATCCAACAGACCGGATCGAATTGGACGAGATATCAAAGCTAATCAATAAGCGCAAGGTGGCCGATATAAGGAAGTATAACATGGAGAAAATTGAGCATGCTGTAAAGAACGGGGGAAGCCTTAAAGCGGTAAAGAAATTTGGCATAGGCAAAAACCAGATGTATGCGATAAGGGACAAGGCGGGCAACGTCATCACGAATAGGGATAAGATAGTCAAACTAGCCGAGGAGTTCTATACAAATCTACAGTAGCCAAAGTAGTCAGGACCGTAATGAGATTGGCGGTAGGGAAAAACATTCAGACGTTCCACCAGTGACGAAGGACGAGGTCAAGAAAGCATTAGAGACTATGAAAAGGGGGAAATCAGCTGGAGAGGATCAGATGACTACGGATTTGCTGAAGGACGGGGGGGATATCGTGTTGGAAAAACTGGCCATCTTGTATACGCAGTGCCTGGTGTCATCGACGGTACCGGAACCATGGAAGAATGCAAACATTATCCTCATTCATAAGAAAGGGGACTCTAAGGACCTTAAAAATTACAGACCAATCAGCTTACTGTCTGTTACGTATAAGGTATTTACTAAGGTAATCGCTAATAGAATCAGGACAACCTTAGACTTCAATCAAGCAAAGGATCAAGCAGGGTTTCGGAAACGGTACTCTACTATCGATCATATCCATGCCATCAATCAGGTGATAGAAAAATGCTCGGAATATAACCAGCCCTTATACATAGCATTCATTGATTACGAAAAAGCATTTGACTCAGTTGAAACCTCGGCGGTGATGCAGGCATTGCGAAATCAGGGGGTAGACGAGTCGTACGTTAAAGTGCTGGAAGATATATACAGAGGCTGCACAGCAACCATAGTTCTGCATAAAGAAAGTAACAAAATTCCCATAAAGAAAGGTGTTAGGCAAGGAGACACAATCTCCCCGCTACTATTCACAGCTTGCTTAGAGGAAGTATTCAGAGACTTGGAATGGGAGCAGTTAGGGATAAGGGTAGACGGAGAATACTTCAGTAATCTGCGATTTGCTGATGACATTGCCTTGCTAAGCAACTCGGGAGATGAACTACAAATAATTATTGATGACCTAGACAGGAAAAGTAGAAAGGTAGGCTTGAAAATCAATATGCAGAAGACTAAGGTAATGTTCAACAGCCTCGGGAAGGAACAGCAGTTCACATTAGGTAGCGAAGTACTGGAAGTAGTAGGCGAATATGTCTACTTAGGACAGGTAGTAACCGCAGATCCTGACCATGAAAAGGAAATAACAAGAAGAATAAGATTGGGATCGAGCGCATTTGGCAAGCACTCGCAGATTATGTCTAGCAGCTTACCGGTATCGCTAAAGAGTAAAGTATATAACAGTTGCATCTTACCTGTACTCACCTATGGGGCTGAAACGTGGAGGCTAACCAAGAGAGTTCTACTTAAGTTGAGGACAACCCAGAGGGCTATGGAACGCAAAATGGTAGGGGTAACATTAAGAGATAGGAAGCGTGCAGAGTGGGTCAGAGAAATAACTCAAGTTACTGACATTCTAGTGTAAATCAAGAAAAAGAAATGGGCATGGGCAGGACATGTAGTGCGAAGAGAGGATAACCGATGGTTGCTTAGGGTAACAAACTGGATTCCAAGGGAAGGAAAGCGTAGCAGGGGGCGGCAGAAAGTTAGGTGGGCGGATGAGATTAAGAAGTTCGCAGGGGTCAAGTGGATGCAGCTAGCACAGAACCGGGTTAAGTGGAGAAATATGGGAAAGGCCTTCGCCCTGCAGTGGGTATAGTCAGGCTGATGATGATGATGATGAAAGAAGAGTGACCGGAAAATCGTTGGTTTCGTTGGTTGCGGTGCTGCATTTCCTTTCGCCAAAAGTGAAAACTAAGGAGACAATAAACGAGGAACAGGAGAGGGAAAAATTCGAGCTTGCTAATCTCAGCTATCACGTTTTCTGCAACTGCTACTCATCATCCCTTGGCAATTCCGTAACGATCCAAAATTGAATTATTCTGGGTGTTGCGCACGAATTCCGAGACGTTGAGGAGTGCAATAAAGCTCTTAATTTTTATAGTGTGCGAGCAATTGTATTTTGAAAGTTATGCTTGTAATAAACGTTCTCATCTAAACACGTACGTATCAAATATGCAAACATACAAATGTGTATGCATAAATATGTAAAACCAAAGATTTTTGTATACAATGTGATGACAAAATAATTCTACACTTTCTTTTTATATACTAAACACCACAGTGATGGATTTACGAATATTTGTTACTTCTAATACTTAACAATTATATCAGCCTTGCTTTTAAGAATTAATTATACTAAAGGAAAAGAAAAATGCCAATAAAACCTTATAGAGCTCTTCTATGTGCAAATCACCAAATAAGATTTCTAAGGATGACAATCCCAATAAACGTATAAATCCATCTCCCCTTCGAAGCATGGCCTCATATTTAGTGCCGGAAAATGAATACCATATGCTTTAGTCCATGTGTATAGACATGTGCAGTTGGCGACAAATCTAAAAGGAGCATGTTTTTGCCTTCTAACATTTTTCGTGGCTGCATTCCCCGAATGAAACCTCAGCTGTGGCATACACTCAGTGTTAGTGGAAGCTAGTGTTCTTCCTCGTGGATAAATATTTATGTCCGATAGATAAGAATGTAAAAGAACGAAATACCGAGCTCCATTTACTCATGCACAAACCTACAGAATAATAAGCTTTTTTTTCAATTCCAAACGCGCGAAATCTCAGCACCAAAGGCGAATGAAATCGCATTACAATCGCGAGCAAAGTCGTACATCTGTCCTTTAAAATGCTACGATAAACAATGTTGCCTTGTAACGATCGGAAAACTGTAGCGCAAGTCCTATTTCAAGTTAAGATGCCATGTCTTGCTGATGCGCGGATCAAAATGAGCCAAATACACTCGTCACTCCTTTCTTCTCAAATTCTATCTATCGATCGACAGCGTAGCATATGAAGATACAGCCTGCACAAAAAGAACGCACTAATAGACCACACCCATCACAAAGGAAGCACAGATTCGCCCCTGCTACACTGAACGATCAAGTGCTCAGTTGGGACATTAGGCACTAGTTAACACTAGTTAATTTCTAAATTCGTTATTTGCGAAATGGCCGACGCAGGCAGGCAACGATAGCGGTTCTCCTGCCCTCTTTGTTCTGTCTGTGTCGAACATTACGGAACTATAACCTATGACAATGCATGTATTCGGAATACTACGGTGAAGTGGAATAAATTCTTGATCCCATAATTTCTAGGTAATTTATTTCTAGCTGTCAGATAAAGGACGAAATGAAAAGAAAAATGTTAAGTTAGCGATTGTCACCAGGCCCAGTTATTCACATTTACCGCTTGTGAGCCCTGCAGGGCCAATGAAGTGTTTTATTTTTACACAGTTTAATATCACACAAAACTCTTGGGTAATATCATAAACTAATCTTCAATCACTACTGCACAAGTCAAGTTTTCAGACAAAGCTTGGCCATACCTAGAGCTCTACATATAAAACAGCCAAGTGCAAAGTTTAGATGCGATTTTTACGAATTTGTTGCATAAAATTTCAGCACGTTATAGTTTAGAGTTATTATAAACTTCATTTAATACGTATCATACAAGAATTTCGACAGCACTGCACTTTATGTGGTCGCAGAACTTTCGCGTTGTTCTCGGTTCTGTTTTAAGTGGACTCAGCGCATTTAGAAAAAAAATCAATATTGCTTTCCGTCGTTTCCGAATTCTTCAAACTTTATCTGGGAACCTGTGCTTGTCTAGTCACGCTCTGTCGTCACGCTAGAAAGGTGCAAGCGTAGCCATCATGCCACAGCAGATGCTGGAAAGAAGTTTGCGTCTGATATATTGCTCCCATTTATTTGGATGGCCATATCACACGAATTTCCTACACTTCTTAGTATCCTACTAAACGAATATTTGAAATTTAACACGTACACTGAATCAATATGCAAAAAAAAAGTCGCTTTCGGTATTAGAGTGCTCCTTCGAACACGTCATTACTGTTAGCAATATATCATCTGGCACATTATTTTACATTTACTCACAGCCACCTAACGTACTGCATATCATCTTGGGGAGCTGTGCGTCTCACTCATATGTCAAGCATTCGTCATTTACAAAATTGTGCAGTTCGAATACCTACCGTTCCCCGGTCTACTGCCTCAGCTGCCCCACTATAACAGAATCCTAATGTCCTTCCTTTATTGAGTCTGCTCAGTCTAAGATTAACCACACCCATATATTGCTCGTGATGGGAACATTGTAATTACTGGACTTCCTTCATATTCCCTCATAAACAGTAATCTGACCAGATTTTTCCAAAACTAAAATTTGCTTCTTACCATAGTTAATAAATTTACGGCGAGTAAGCCCTTTTTTTTTCAGCTGTAACTTTAAGGAACTCACTACCCCCTGCGTTAAAACAGTCCAGTCCTCCAGGCGTTTCAGTAATAACATCAAATCATTTTTAGTAACAAAAGTATCATTTCACTGTTACGTTTTTCCTTTTTATGTTAATGTTGTACCGTAGATCTTGTTTGTCCATGAATTGTAACATTATTTATTGTTCCATTTCTGTCATTTCACACACTTTATCAATTTTTTATGAGATCCCCCGGACATCTTCGCTTTGGAACTCCTTTTATACCAATTAAACAACAGTAATTTTTGTAGTCCATTTCGGTCAATAAAAATCTGAAGCCAGAACTGCCAATGGAAAGGATAGTGTGCGCCTCGTCTCGAGCTGCTTTTCATCTTGTTCGTGTGACAACGTTTTAAAGGAAGTTACAAGAAACTAAAACGAGTGGAAAAGTGTGGGTACTATATCAGTGAGCTGACCCTGGCCTTCTTTATTCGAAAAGCTAAGACACTGGCTGCAGCGCACACCACACCCTGCCACGCAATGCACCTACTTCGAGACCCTCATGCGCGAGGTTATCACGAACGGCTCATTCATGAGAGCATCATCCACCGCTCCCGTGTGTCTTGCGGATAAGGCCTGCTTAACCAACACAAACCAGTCGCTGTACCCAGTGCTCTTTGGTGATGACTAGTCACGACCGGCAACTCCCCTCACCCAGAAAAGTCCCACGTGCAGCTACCATTGTAAATATTTGGTTTCACGAACTCAGATCACCTATTCAGAAACATCACTCCCATCTACATGAAAGACGGTATTTCTTTTCGCGTGCCAGTATTAACGCGTGTAATATTCATGACGCTAAAATCATCTTCGCATGCCGTCCGCTAGCCTGACAGATTTTAAATAACTCCCTTTTCTTTGCCGCACAAATATTATTAAATACACACGCTTGTCTTGCGCTCTCTGTACTGTCTCCATCCCCCCCTCCCTCCTCTTCTCCCCCGTATGCCTCGATTGGTCGTGTGTGGAACTCTCCCACTCTCCCTGTACGTCTCACTATTCATGGAAAGCTTGGCTCACCCTTCAGGAGGTCGGCAGGCTTAGAGAATATGGCAGAAGCATTGAAATCTAATTTATTGCCCCCTTTTCCGAAAGTTTTTTTACAATACTTTTTTTCTTTAGTCTTGGTTTATGGGGTTTAGCGTCGCAAATCGACTCAGGCTATGAGAGACAACGCCGTGGAGGAGCAGCGGAGGACTCCGGAAATTTCGCCCTGTTAGCACTCGGTTCACGTTTAGCAATTTCCGCCATCCTGTCATCACCTTGTCTGTACAGCCACTTTTAAATTTTCGTTTCTATTGCTAACTAAACTTTTGATCGCACGAGAAGCACAATACTGCCATTATTAATTTAAACAGCGCGAACCAGAAGACACAGGACAAGACACTGGAACACCGGAACAACTTGGAAAGTGACAAGGACAAAACATTTCTGGTCTCACACTGCCATTCATATGAAACAATGAAGAAGGAGAAGTGTACTCCTATGTTTGACCAGGCTAGGATTTTGTATCGCCACGAAGAAAAGATGACGAGAGAGATAATTGAATCATATTTTATTTCAACGGACAAAAAGTGTGTCAGCAAATCTTCTTTTGCTCTTTCAAGCAAAGAGTTGTCTTCTTTGAGCGACTTTTTGTGCAGCAGGTGAACCCAGGGGCTGTTTCACGTGATTGTTTCGTTTTCGTCATATTTGTTTTTATCTGGACCTTGGAGTAAAGGCTTAGGCATAGTTGTGAGTCAGCGCTTGTACTGTGGCTTTCTTTTATCTTGTCCTGTGTCTTCTGGTTCGCGCTGTTTAAATTAATAATGGATGTTTACCAACTTGCCCAACAAAGTATCTTGGTAAGCACAATACTGCGGCTCATCCACGTACTGAAATACACGGGGGCCTTTTGTTTATCGTGTCTCAGCCAAAATTAACGTGACAAGCTCGTCACCAGGCACACCCGACACAAGTGATGCCAAGTTCAGGCATTCAAACAATGCCGAGGCTAAGTGAGCCACAGCCGAGCGTTTTGCAAGCCCTATTTTCTACGCACATCGAGTGCACTGCATACCTTGTAGGTATCGTAGCCACCGGCGTATTGCGTGTTGCGCGCGAACACGTCGATGCCGACGTAGACATCGCTCTTGCGGTCGCGCGCGTAGCGCGCTGAGTACTTGAGCATGTTTTCATCCCAGGCATAGTTGAGCAAAATTCCGTCACAGGCCTCGAAGAACTTGGCGTTGTTGGCGTTCAGCTGGCTCTGCAGGGACAGCTGGCCTTCGCGGTCGACGCTGTCGTACCAGATGACCTGGGATCCCGGCACGGCCTTGTGCGTCTCCTCGGTAATGGCTGAGACTAGCCTCAGGGTGGGCTTGACGCAGCATTTAGCCTGTGAGAAGGAAGTATCGCTGCATATCCACGAACGCCAGGATATACCCAGTCGGAAAAACTACAGAAACTTTTCTGATGTTACGACAGAATTTCTGTGCGGTTTTTGACGGGAAACCTGTTGTGACAACAGAACATTCTGTAGTAACATCAGAAATTTCTGTAGTTACAACAGAAAAGTGCTACAGAACTACAGACAACAAAAATATACTACAGAAAATCTACAGAACTACAGAAAAGTACTACAGAACTACAGAAAAATCTGATGGTTACGACAGAACTACAGGATATTTTGTCGTATTTTTGACACAGTTCTGTAGTCTTTTTTGACTGGGTAGGTGGAATGCATTAAAAAGCTCCATTTTGACTTCTTTTTTCTATAATATACTGTGCGCTTTCCCAGGCGCAGAATAATCCATTGGCTCAACGTTGGTACCCTGTTCGCAATGTTCGGTCTACACAGCACCAGTGCATTGTCAAAACATTGTCAATATTGGGTCGATATGTCGCGCTGCTTGTGTTATTGAGCCTGCTGAGTTTAAGGTGTAAGTTGTTCTTAACTCGCTCCTAAAAAGGGCGCCATTTTGCCAGTTACTACTTGAATAGTAGTGACACGGAGTGTTTATTTTGCCAGATTGTCGACTGAAATGTCTAGTGTGGCAAACTTAAGAGCTCACTGCCAAGACGCTTTGGTGCGATCCCGAGGTGATCTGTTAATTTCGGCCGCGCGAACATTCTTGTAATGGCCTCGATCTATGGACACTTGCTAACCGTACGTGCTACGCGCCTGCGCGCACAAGCATACGCTGGAACCAGTTTGCGCATGCGCCAGACGCGACGTGATCCAGGCGTGAGCGTGGCGCAGATAATCTGTCCGTACATGACATACATTCAGGTGTGCGCGCTTGCGACTAGGAAGTGCCCATGGAGACAGGCTTTAGTGGACCATCCGTCTGCGCATGCCCGCTTTGGCAGAGGTCACTAAAACATCGCTTTCTAGCTGCGCATGGCGGTGTGGTTCGCCCTCCAACACGAGACCCTCCTTCACGTCTGCAGCAGCGGGAGGCGGGCGGGAAACAGCACCTGCCCTGCGCGGCGTCGAGCGCCATTATGCTACTGAAGCTTGGCCAGCCGGTTGCGACTCTGCACGTGAGATCTTATTTTAGTGCTATCATTGTCATCAGCGAGATACTTCTTTATCATGCGCAAGCCTTTCACTGGATAATAGAAAAAGCCCACTTAGGATCGCCCTTATGTTTTCCTCAGTTTTGGCACGTCACCGGTGACGCGCCGACAACGGGAGCTAGAAGCATGTCCTCTTTAAAAGAATTGCTTGCGAACGATGATAGACAGCCTCTTGAACTCCGTTTAGGTTGAATATGAACAGCCAGTCACTCTTGATAACTCGGCTTCCTTGAACAGCAACGCCAAATTTCGCCGTTCTGGCGCTCCGGTAATCGGTTAATCAGGCTTTAAAAGGCCCTTTTATGTTCGCAACTGTACCTACTGCATTTTGTGCCGCACTCAAATTCTGGTTTATCGCAGACTAACCTCCCCAATTAGAGAAACATGTTCTCTCATTAGCAGCTAAAAAGCGCTCCTCTCTTCTTGGCAAGCTCAACCGACTGGGGGAAGTATTATTCCCTGCCTCGGAAATTTTTCTTCCAACAAGGAGCATGACGTAAAGGGACACCGATAAAAACTCCATCCAATTAGTTTTTCCAGCAAAGATGGTTTTCCTGGCTGATCATGATAATGCAGACATTTGAACAGCGACAAAACAGGCACTAGCGTTGAGAAAATCGTCCTTCAAAATCCACCCGCCTGTCGATTCAAAATTGTAACGTCCACACCGATAGGACGCGTTGCCACCGTGACAAGTGGATGAAGCTACAGCTGCACGTATTAATGTTGACGCTCGCATTTCACAAGTAAGATGGGGCGGCGATGTCGACCTCAGTATTCGCGTTTCCAGCCGCTTTTAGCTGACATATAGCAGCTGCTTTTGGATCAGTACACTTTTATGTATAAGTCTCAACTTCTATCTGCCCATAGCGTCCTCACTGTGCGAGATGCCGGCCAAATGCCGCAATACCCACAAACAGCGAAAGAGGGAGAGGAAACATTCATTAAGGCGAAAGCGTTTCTATAGGCTCAAGGAACGAAGTATCACGCGCGAGAGTTGTGCCCGGGATCTGTGCATCGGATCTGTGTGCTGATGTATCACTTGTCAATCATCCTAATATCAAAAAACTAAAAATCCTGGTTTCACCAGGAATAGAACCTCTATCCGTGGAATCCCAAGCCGAGAGCTTTAACCAACTGCCGAGAGCGTGAAACACACACCATAATTCTCCTTTTCTACCGCGAGGATAAGAGTAGCGATGACAATGACGCTGCAATTATTGATAATGATAATGACAACAGCAATAATAATGACGGTGCATTCAGTTGACAATGATCATGAGATCAATCCTGATGTGCAACAGCTACGCTCCGGCTTTCGCATTTCTGCAGTGTAGATTCCACAGTGCTCTCGGAATTTTTTGTTTGGCCCTGGTCTCTTGTCGAGAATTTACGGCAGTGAGAGAATCTTCTGACTGAAAGGGAATCAGCTTTTACTGAAATATTGTAACTATAGCTAATGATTCGACAGTAGCTGAAGCGTCGTCATGCTGGAGTTTAAAATCCTAGCTACATGTCCCACAAATTGACACCGCGGCGCAACCGTCGAGTAGATTTCGAATCGTATGCAAGGCTTTCGCAAAATTAAAATGATTGGCGCTTCTTTGCCTTGTCTCTTAGTGCATTCCCAACCCGAGTGGCTTCTTTAGAGTGCACTGCCTTGAAAGCAAGAAAGAAATGGGACAATGTGAGAATTCAAGTATGGACGACCATGTTGCTCATAGGTTACTGTGCAAAGGTTACTTAGCAATAATCCGATGCCTTTGAAAGGCATGAATATTGGCCGTTGTAACCTTTAACCTGTGCAAAAATGAAGAAAACAGGGCAAAAATATACAAAGTGGCAACTTGTAACCTTTGCTACATAGGTTACCGATGTCTAAAAGTTACATTATAGGCTACTGTGTTTAGAGTGTATATAGCATGGTTCGACAAAAACAGTGATGTTCCTTTGCATAATAGTCGTTGCGCAAGAGCCTCGAACGCTTTTATATAACGTCGGCGCTCAGCTTTGTTTAGGAATAACCTGATGATTTATCCCCCAACTCACAGCGGTAGGCGAGCAGAAGCAAGCATCACTAACCATCTCAAAACCGATGTTAACGAGCCACCCGTCGAACCTGTAGAGGGCGGCGACGAGGGCAAGCTGGGACGCAACTTGCTTATCAAGATCTTGGCCACGGATCTTGTTGAATGCCTTTTGCCCGGGCCTGCCTTCCAGGGTGAAGGTCCCTGAAATCAATTTGAGAGAGAAGGTGAAGGAAGACTCAGCTAAGTACATTTAGTTGAATTGATCTTTGCGTGCGGTACCTGTTATAGATACCGGGAAAAGAAAAGGAAAGAGCTGTGAAAGCTCTTGCTCCGATCGTCGTTGATGTAGGGCGATGTATGCTAGCTCATCGTGATTCTGCACTACGGCGAAATCGAGACTAGAGGATTCATTGGAAGGCAGAAGATTAAATGGAACTACTTTGCAGTGTGTTGCAGAATAAAAAGCATTCATGAAGTTGACTGTCCAGCTCAGACTGAACCGGAATCCGACAACAAATTCCAAATTTTGGTCGTGAACATAAACGATGTATCGAGAAACCAAGACTGGATAATCACGACAACGCTGTTTAATCGCGACATGGGCATCAAAGTTGACACGGGGGCACAAGCCAATCTGCTTCCTCCCGCCCTTGTTCTGAATGTGAGTGAGGGAAGGAGTAAGGGAGTGAGTCCTCCGGAAGCCATGAATTCCGAGCCGGACGACGCTGGGCTTCGCCGGAGTACCTGATTAAGGAAACAACCCACCGGCCTCGCATATCGAAATGATTTTCAGCAAATTGCTTGAATCGATCAGCGCTGTTGTATTCTGCTCGTTTCTTTTTCTGTTTTTAGAGGGAGAAAGATGGTAACGGATCTGGCAACCAGGGTTCTGAAGATTGGTAACCATGCTGTGCAAGCCGGCCAGTCGAATTGCTGACATAAAAGCGCAAGCGCCCAATAAACGTCACTGTTACTCTGCACTTCGAACTCAGCGGTTGTCTGCGTCGCATGCTATCCTGAATGACACACTAGCTGGAGGCTACTACAGTTGCAGTTCATGGATGGAGCCATGTACAGAGGGGGTCAAAAGTTACCAGGCCCAGGTTCTGCTTCTGGTCAGCATATCCTGACACGTGAGATCCCATTAAAGCTATAAATAATCTCAGAGGTTAGAATAATGCTTCTTCTACCCTCCACATGTATTTTGAGATTTGGGGCCATCGTAGCTGCCTGACTATACTGCTCAGAAGCAGACCCTGTGGCCTGGGAACTTTTGACCCCCCTTGTACAATAATATACGCCTTGAATGACTCACCTAGTACACGGACGCCATGTCTGTGGCCTGCCGAGATCCATCCGGGAGGCGGGATGGTGACCATGTGGTGCGAATAGTAGATGAAGCTGTTTATGATCTGCCAGTGGTGAAATCGGTAGGCGTCAGTCTTCCTAGAGCCGTGGATATATCTAGTGGTCAAACGAAAAAAAAAAAAACGACGTTGCTATTGGGCAGAAAATGTGAACGGGGAAGGACAAGTTGGAGCGCAAGAAACTAGACATACATTATACGATTTACCGCATTCAGCCTCTTCAACGCGGCCTTATTTGTTAATAACGTATTATCATCATCAAAATAATATGCTTTATTTCTCTCTTAGCAACGAAGAAGGCTATGGGAAAAAGCTTCCGGAGAAACAGCAGCTTGGGAACAATCCTACACTTCTGTACGACGAGAGTAAACAAAAAACGTATTTTCTTGTTCACTGATTATATGACCTAAATATTTCGTATTACTTTTCGTAAATAAGACACGACAGTAATTAGAAGTGCTATTACAAGGAGTGCCCAAAAAGTAGACAACCCCTTTTTTTCTCGAGCACCGTTTCTTCAGCATTACCGGAATTCACGAATATTGCATTCACATACCTCCTGGATCTATGCTACTTTTCGATGCGAGCTCGGGCCTGAGCGCCCAAGGTCGCAGCGAACCCGACACAAGAAAAGATACTTCTATATTTATCTGGACTAAACAGTACCATTGTCATTACAGTCCCGACTTGCTATATTTGAATTTCACCTTTTTGTTTACTTCGCGGACCCAGATATTAGAAACACGAGAGCCTCACTCGCGCCATTTGGACAAGGCTGCACCCTAGTGAAATAATTATGGAGGTTTAACTCTTAAACCTAAGTACAGATCCAGAGATGTGTATCTACGACACAGTAGTCGCTAGACGGCAACACATGGACTCTCCTACATGGTGAAACTAAATGCGGACGGCGGCTTCGCCTGTTTGTACAGCCCTAAGACGTGTATTATCGCATAATACACAACTATGCACATGGTCACATCACCGGTGATGTACAAGACATACAACCTTGGAGCATCGTACGAGGATCAAGGTCAAAGTCAAGGCCATCGGTCAAGGTCGGGGTAAAAGGTCAAATTGTCCTACTCGATGACCTCGGCGAAAACCTGACGTAGCCTAATAGGGCTCTCGCCCTGAAGCTTAGGAAAAACGTGAAAGGGTTTATCACAACGGCTTCAAAAGACCTAAATAGTCACTTGGGGTTCCCGGCACACTCAATCAAAAATATCGGCATGTTTGGTGCCTTACGACACGAAAGAAGGCGTCTAGGCGACGAAAGAAGGGCCGAACGGTCTGAGATTTGTTTCTAATACATCCGCATCCATTTTCAAAGCTGCGTTATCACTTATGACATGACTGTAAATGTTTCAGCCCCTTATGATAACCCAGGATTTTTTAATCAGGCCCACGCCGTTTTTTCCATGAAACGGGCATTTAATGTTATCGCGTTAAAATTTGCATGCCCTTGTTCGTGGGTGGCGCAAAGCCATAAAACTGAGCGAGACGACATTGAAAAGTTCTATTTGTCATTTCCATAAAATTTGAACAATCAATGCGCGAGAAAGCAACTGAAACACGTTATGACTTTTGGATACCCGTGCAGAATTCACATGCCTCTTCCACATGCATTAGGAAAAAAGGCTGCATTAATCACCTGATTTTTCTTCAACTATGTAGGAAGTTGTTCCTTCGACATTTAACAATATTTGTTCAACTACTCGCTCAGTTTTGTACGAGCCTCAGCTTACCGACACACATCAGTAATCCTGCATGGCATGCCAGGGCTACCATGCATGCACCGTGGTAACGGCTGCCGACAGTTAAATAGACAGGAAGTTCGCTTCCTCTTCCATTGTTGTACGAATTTTATAGTTCGCTTTATAATTTATATCAGTAATCACACAAAAGGCGAAGGGAATTCGATTAAATGATAATCCAGGAAATCCTTCAGGAAGGTGTCGCCAGCGACTAAAGATTAAATAGCAAATATTTCTCGAGTACTTTGAACCGAAAAAAAAAAAAAAATATTGTGTCTGAGATCTGAGCCGGAATAGACGCCTCTGAGACGCAACGAAACTTCGCACTGACCTAATCCTTATTTCATTTTAATTATTTTTATTTTTATCAGCTTGTAGGATTTTCTTCATGTTATCAGGTGGGACAGTACCACAGTTCCGCTAGTTTACCGTACACAACACTCAGTGCGTAAAAATAGTTCGTCTTGTGTGTCAATATGCTTGATGCGATATTGCTTTCTCTATGCTTTCCTTTTGAGTCCGGTGGATACATACTTCGCCCCCTATTCGGCAGCAGAAAGGAATGTTAGGAGCAAACACCTGTCACTATTCTAGTACTTATATCCGCCCCTCATTTAAAGTTTGATAGCGCAAGCTTTGAGATAAAGGATATTTTGGGTTTAAAAAAAGACGACAGGCAGGGAAGAAAACCCAGGCGTGGGAAGCAAATTCCCACAACAGAACCGTCACTAAGACGTGTTACGGTCTCGACTATAGCCGCTGTCGGCGGGCCCATAAAATTCAGCCAAAGGTTGTGTTGTGTTTTATGGCACATGGCAACTAAGGCCATCAGGCGTCAAAAGCAAGGTTAAAAATCTGGACTATGTTAAAGGGCTTTAAAAAGTTACTATAGGTTCTATAACTTATTTAGATTGCTTCTTTTAGGAACGAGAATATGCCGAAATGTCAATAAGTGACATTTCTCCTAAAAGTAAGCTTTGGTGGAATGTTATATGCTCATTGTAAACTTGTGGGCTTCTGTCGTAGGTCTTCAAGTCTTGTAGAACTGATTAAGATATGGTTGATTGTGAGCATGTCTCCACATTCTTCACAAGTAGGCTGATCATGTTTCGTTAGTAAAAGGTTATGTGTAAGGTGGGGGTGTGTGACTGATACGAAGACGACATAAAAATCAGCCAAAGGCTATTCGCATATGGAGAACACTATTTATCGGACACTGATCGGCAAGCACGCTAAGCTCAAGACTGATCATGTCGTTCGCACACATCGTACCTATCCTCCAGATAGCCGCCCATCATGTCGTGACAGAACAGTGTCCTCGGAGTCAAGGGGTCATCGCCCCTCTTGACGTCTCGCAGCGCTTCGATTGCGACGACCGGTGCATTCTTGAATTCCAGAAGCTGGTCTAGCGTCTCCAGCGGCTCGACGGCTGGTCCGGATGCGACCGAGACTGACGAACTCGTCGAATCAGAATCCGATTCTACATCCAAATCCATACTCCTCGCAACGGGTGGGCACCTGGTGCGAAAGTAGGAACTGAAAAAAAGAAAACAGCCAAGAACAAAAGCCACGAGTGAAGTAAAGAAAACCTTAGCGCCAGCGGAACCGTTCGGGTTGTACGTAGGTCGTGGCGTGTGGATTGTAGACGTTAGGTGTTCTCAGTTTAGACGTTTTCCCTAAACGGCCGCGCTACGGGTGTATGAAAGCACATAACAACCCTGCTGGTCGCGAGCGATTCAGGAGTGCGCATAAAGGCGTTTTATTTTTTGACAGTGCGCACAACAGGGACTCAATAATGGCATATATCTTGGCAGTAAGCATCTGCAAAAAACTGCAGAAATAAGCTGGATAGTTCCTCGATGTTGGTGATTCATACTTGGAAAGAAGACAGCGCAAAGAAATGTAAAGGGTTATGGAGCGAAAGCATCAGCTGCGGGTGACGCTGATGCTGATGCTGATGCGGCCATTCCCCTTTGTATCGGGGGATCACAAAGTTCTGGATCAGGCCATGAGAAACGGGTAGAAAAATTGAGGAGTGAGAGAAAATTCTATGCTAAATGTTCAGTCAAATAGTCCGAAGAAGTAAGAAAGAGAGAGAAAGAAGAAATTTAACAGGCTTCTCTGTTGCGCCACCAGTCCTCGAGGCGGCGCTTTGTCGTCTCCACTGCCCTCATGATTACCCTAGTCTCTTCGGGTAGTGACGTCGACTGTAGACCGAGTGCTGTCAAAAGCGCCTCCGTTGGTGTTGTCGCTGTTGCAGTGGGGGCGGGTCGCAGTTCTGGACACTCGATCACTACATGTTGGATGGTCTCGTCGGCTGCGCCGCACCTGGGGCACCGGGTATCCAAGCCCTCGGTGTATTTGGCTCGTATTGTCCTTGTGACCGAGCATTCTTCTTCGTCGTCGTCGTCTTCTTAGTGGCTGTTGAAGGTCATTCGTGACTGCGGCCACGGAGTACGCGACGGGCCGAAACCTGGCGTAGTATTGCTTTCGCAATAAAAGGACAACCGCAGAAGAGGACAGGACACAAACACAAATAACGCACAAAAAACGCCACAAAGAAAGAAAGCAAAGAACACTGCACAAAGAAGAAAGAAAGTTCTTTGTTTCGTGTCCTCAGAGCTTTTACAACATGCCAGCTCATCTGTTGTAGCGCTGGAAGGACAACGGCACACTGTATTGTATTGTATTGGGGTTTTATGGCGCATAAGCAACTGAGGCTATCATGCGCCAAGAGCAAGGTTAAAATCTGTTCTTATTTCAAAAGGGGAAGAAGGTTCGTTAAAGTTTATAGTTTATTCAGAACGTCTGCTTCTTTTAAAAAACTAAGAACACATGTTAAGTTTATTATTGCTCTTTCTCCTAAAAGTAATTTGGGATGGAAAGGGATGGCACGATCATAAAAAATAGTGAAATGCTTTCTCCGTAGTGTCTCTAGTTTTGGGCATGTAATCAGGATGTGGTTGACTGTGAGTACTTCTCCGCATTCTCCACACGTAGGCTTATCTTGTTTCATTAGTAAAAAATTATGTGTGAGATGTGTGTGCCCGATACGCAGACGGCATACTGTAACCTCCATGAAGCGTTCCTGATGAGTGCTTGTTTCCCATTCTTCTATTTTAGGCTTTACGAGGTGCAATTTATTACTTTCTTGGTTATTCCATATAGACTGCCATATATCCTTTTGTTTTCGTTTAATTAACTTTATGCAATCCTTATAAGGTATGTTTACTTTCTCTATTTCTTTCCTGCCTGCTTGAGCAGCACACACGTCCGCTCTCTCATTTCCTTCAATGCCCATGTGGCTTGGAACCCAACAGAATATTATGTTGTGTCCTTGGGTTGAGATCTTTATTACATCGTGTATTATGTTACCGAGTAACGGCATGACTGCATTTCTGGAGTTTAGAGCTGTGAGCACACTCAGCGAATCTGTATAGATAACACTGTTCTCCGTGCCCTCGTACACAATTTTTGCTACAGCTACCCGGACAGCATAACACTCGGCTGCAAATACTGATGCACATTGAGGAAGTCGAATAATTTTTTCGGAGTTTGGATCCACTACAGCGCTGCCAACATAGGAGGCAGTTTTTGATCCATCCGTGTAAAACTCTGTGCATTTTCTGTATTTCTCTTTTAGTGCGCGATATTCTTGTAATATATATTCTGTAGGAGTTTCGCTCTTTTTGAACTGTGTAAGAGTGAGGTCACAGACTGTTGGAAAGTTGTACCATGGGGCCAGGGGCCTATTTTCTTGAGCGACATCAGGCAAGGTGTCCAGAATATGGAGCTCACGGCAGATGTCTTCAAATCGCATTATCAAAGATCTTGTTGTCTGAGGCTTATTTGAGAATATTGTTCGGGAGGGGCAAGTTGTGACAATTGGGTAACAGATGTGTTTTTTCCGTGTCCTTATTTTGAGGACATATGCGCATGTAAGTAAAGCTCGTCTATCTTTCAGTGAAGGCTCGTTAGTTTCAACATAGAGGCTATGCACAGGAGACGTTCTGTATGCACCACAAGCAAGGCGGAGGCCTAAGTTATGCACTGGGTCTAATTTCTTTAAATATGATTTCCTAGCTGATCCATAAACTATGCTTCCATAGTCCAAGGAGGAGCGCACAACAGATCGATATATATGCAAAAGGCATGCCCTATCAGATCCCCAATGTTTGCGTGAAATGACTTTTAGGATGTTTAGGGATTTGGAGGCTTTCTTCTTTAGTGCTTGTATGTGAGGGAGAAAAGTGAGTTTTTTGTCAAAAGTAATTCCCAAGAATTTATGGTTATTGTTTATGGGCAGTTTGATTTCATTTAGGTGTAAGGTAGGATTGGGCTGTATGCCTCGTTTGAGCGAGAACATAACTGCCACTCTCTTCTGCGGAGAAAATTTAAACCCATTTTCACTGGCCCATTTTGTTAGCTTATTTATTGTTAATTGGATCTGTCTCTCACATGTGGACATGTTGCATGATGTGTAGGCTATTTGAAGGTCGTCCACATAGAGTGAATACATTATGGAATTTGGTATTACTTTACTAATCGAATTCATTTTTACAACGAAAAGTGTGGTGCTTAAAATGCACCCTTGGGGCACACCATTCTCCTGCAGAAAGGTTCTTGACAAAGTGGTCCCAAGACGTACTTGAAACGACCGATGTGACAAAAAGTCTCTTAAAACCTTTAGCATTCTGCCACATATGCCTAAATCTGCTAGGTCGCGCAATATCCCATACCTCCAAGTTGTATCGTATGCTTTCTCAAGGTCAAAGAAAACGGCAAGGCAATGCTGTCGGTGTATAAAAGCCTCTCTGATAGTGTTTTCAAGACGCACGAGATGGTCAGTTGTTCAACATCCTTTTTTAAAACCGCACTGATGAATGTTTAAAAGTTGATGAGATTCTAAAACAAAAGTTAGTCTGATGTTTAAAACACTTTCAAATGGTTTTGCTAAACAGCTGGTGAGAGCAATGGGCCTATAACTACTAGGAGATGTCGGCTCCTTTCCGGGTTTTAAAAATGGTACGACAACAGCTTTTTTCCACGCCTCTGGCAATTTTTCTAGGACCCATATTTTGTTAAAAAAATGTAATAGTGCCTCTATGGCAGGTTCGGATAAGTGCGCGAGCATTTTGTAGTGAATTTGGTCAGGACCAGGTGCAGTTTGTTTACCGGCAGCTAGGACATTTTTTATTTCTTGCAGTGTAATTAAGCTATTATAGGGTTCTTTTGTACCACTACTTGTAGGGAGTTTTTGTTTCTCTGCTGTGTTTTTGTGTTTTAGGAATGTTTGAGTGTAGTGTGATGAACTGGAAACTTCAGAAAAGTATTTACCTAAAATGTCGGCCTGTTCTTCTATAGTTGTCTGTACTCCAGGGGCTGTTAGAAGGGGAATGGTAAATGGAGAGTAGCTGCCATTTAGCTTTCTAACCTGTTCCCACATTTGTTTTGATGTTGTTGAGCTGTTTATAGAAGTTACATAGTTCTGCCAGGAGGCTTTTTCGGCGCGGCGGCGGATGTAGCGGGCTTTTGCTCTTGCTTTTTTAAACTTGACGAAATTGTCCTGTGTTGGGTATCTGCGAAAAATTCCCCATGCTTTGTTTTGTTCTTTTTTTGCTTGTTTACATTCTTTTGAATACCAGGTTTTGTGATTTTGTTTCACCACTCCTGAGGACTGAGGTATTGCTATATGTGCTGCAGTAAGGATACAATTTGTGTAAGCATCGTTTAGTTGATCTATATTATATTTATCGGGAGTAATTTTTTCTAGGCTGGCCTTCTCTCGGAACAGTGCCCAATCGGCTAAATGCAGCTTCCAGCGTCGCGGCTTGGATGGGATGGTTTGTGGTGAAGATGTTAAGCTGATTAGTATAGGTAAGTGATCACTTCCATATGGATTATCTAAAACGTCCCATTTAAAATCTGTAAAAATTGATGGTGAGCTGAGGGATAAATCAATACAGCTCATCTTTCCGGAACTAGATGAACAGCAGGTTGGTTTCCCGGTGTTAAGGAGACAGATATTATTACATAGTATACAATCCTCGATGATTTCGCCTCTCGTATCTGTTTTTCTACTGCCCCAAAGGATGGAATGTGCATTAAAATCTCCTACTATTAAAAATGGCTCTGGAAGCTGCTTTAAAAGATCTTCTAATTTATATCTACTAAATTTAAGGTGCGGATCTAAGTATATGCAGCACACAGTTATAGTTTTAAAAGCCTGTAAGGTTACTGCTATAGCTTCAAACTTAGTTTTTAGTTTGTGTTCTCGAACTGCTACTCCACTTTTTACTACTATGGCAACGCCACCTGAGAGCCTGAGAGCTTGCTCTCGATCGCGACGGAAGACTGTATAGTTTTTGAGTATGTTCTTATGTTTGGGACCTAAATTTGTCTCTTGCAAACACAAGGCTAGTGGTGAGTGAGTGGCCAATAAGTGTTTTATGTCATTTATATTAGTTAAAAGTCCTCTGCAGTTCCATTGTAAAAAAGCCATTTTGTATTAAATGAGTAGAGCAAGTTAAGTTTTGTTTTCAGGCCCTCTGATTCGGGGCTTTTCTCGTTTTTGTCTATCCAAGGAGCTGCGCCGTCCGTCTGACGTCGACGGCACAGGACTGCCTTGGCTTGTGTCCATCGCGTCTTCTGACACGCTGGACGCCCGTGCGGACCGCACAGGTGCGTTTGTATTTCCCCTCACCGCATGGTGGGAGGCCTTGAGGCCGGCTGACCTGGGGGTCTGCGCAGCCTGTTTTTCTGGTGGTGGTGCAGCGCTGGCCGCAGCCACCAAGGGCACGGATGGCCCTGCTCCCGGTTCACTGTGTGAAACCTGGGCAGGTGCCAGAGTGTTGTGGCTCAGTGCCCTGTTGTGCCACAACAGAATAGGCCGGTTTTTTTGACAGAACACGATTGCGTGCTTCCCGGAAAGTTATGTTTTCTTTGACCTTGATGGTAATGATTTCCTTTTCCTGTTTCCATATTGGGCATGTGCGTGAATAGGCAGGATGACTACCCTCACAGTTGGCACACAAATGTGTCTGAACCTCACATTTTTGGGAATCGTGTTCATGGGAAGCACATTTTGCACATCTCGGCTGGCCGCGGCAAGTCTGGGAGCCGTGACCATAGTTGGCACTTGAAACAGCGGCGAGGATTTGGAATATATTTCCTGAGTTGAAGTTTCACATAACCTATTTCGACTGATTCAGGGAGGATACTTTGTGCAAATGTCAGGACAAGGTGCTTGGTCGGAATCTCTTTGTCATCACGCCTCATTTTTATTCTGTAAACATCTGTTACGTTTTGGTCTTTGAGGCCTTCTAGAAGTTCCTCTTCGGTTAGGGATCTGAGGTCATCGTCAGAGATAACTCCGCGGACAGTGTTCAGAGAACGGTGTGGACTGATGGTCACTGGGATTTCTCCAAAAGACTTTAATGTGGACAGTTTTTCATGTTGTTGATTATAGAAGATTTCCAACAGAAGGTCTCCGTTCGGAAGTTTCTTTACGTTGTAACCCTGACCTATTACTTCTGTCAGTGTCTTGGTCACTATGAAAGGTGAGATTTGTCTAGCCGTTTTCTCAGCGTTGTCACTGTGTACTACATGAAATCGTGGGAACCTGTTTGGGTTTTTCAGAAAGAATTTAGAGGTTTCGTCGGTGCGACCCCTTTTTCGGGATCGATCATGTGAGAGTAAAGAAGCCATAAAATAATGTTGATGTTCGGCCAGGGTGGCGGCCGCCCACCACCGAGCCCAACAAGGGGACGGGACGGGAGCTTCCGAGAAAGTCCAGCCCACGCCAGCCTTACACCCTGACTATAACCAAATATGGCGTAACACAGGGTGGTTAGCCACACAAGGTTAACCCTTGCCGCCTGGAAAATGAAAAATCCAAGAAAAGAGGAGGAGACAGGAAAGTTGTAAGCAAGAGGACAGGAAAGCAAAAGATGGAGGGGAGGACAGGAAAAGGCGACTGCCGATTTCCCACGGTCGGGTCAGGCCGGAGGTGCCGTCTATGGGAAGCGTGGGCCAAAGTGGTGTGTTGCCTCCGCCGAGGGGCCTTAAAGGTCCAAACACTCGGCATCGGCTCAACCACCAGGATCCCCTTTTCCCCAGACACGACGATGCCACGCACGGCTACACGTGGGTGCTCGGGGTCCGTGGTGTCGCACAAAACACACAAACACCTGCTTTAACAGGTGCCCCCTGCGGGCGAATCGGTGTTACGTTCAAATCGACATGCCATCAAATTGCCCGGCCGTGTGTTCCATTTGGAACAGGTGTGCCTTGACTTTCACTTTTGATATCCAAGCCAAACCCGCGATCAGCATGTCAGCTGCAATTAGATATTAGTATGCAGTCCAAACGTTTGTTCAGACAGACAAAACTTCATCCGGAGCTGGGACACATTTTAACTTATACAAGGTGAGGGAGCACAAAACCCAAAACTGTTAGAGTGCCCACTCTGGAACAGCAAATTCCGCCACTAAAAATCTGTAATTAGCGTAGATTAGTTTCTAAGGACGCTAGATTTATTCAAATAGTTCACCTCCTGCAACATTAACGAATGAGAAGGGATATAACTAGGCTCCTGCAACGCGAAGGGTTCATACAAATTAACGGTTCCACATACGGGCCGGAAGCGAAGGTACGGAAACACTGCTCACGCCACATGGCTGGAGGCATTCGAGGTGACGATGAGCGCGAGGAGGGGTGATTAGCAGACCAGGGCGATTAACCCAATCCAGGGAAGGCAATAATAGCCACTCACTACACAGAAAGGAGCTAAGGCTACATTAGCAGATAGTATAAATATCAGCAAAGAAGCGAGGGATATGGCAAATCTTCACTCACGGGCTAGCGATGCCTCGACTCGGGCAAGATGGCGGTATCCTCAGAGCTGCTTTGAACGCCTCTGCTAACGCCACCACGAGCTTCTTCTTCTACTTTGATATATGCACATATCCACGAAGCGTGAATGGCCAGGGTTCCGTGTGGACTGCCAAATGTGCTACAGATACTGAATTAGTGTAATAAATCAGTTATCGACTAAGCAAAAATCTAGGCTCTAAGACCACAAAATCCAATCAAAGCAAAAAAAAAATACCGAGCAAATGTTTTCAAGTTTGTAAATTTGGAACACAATTATAAAGGAAATCTGTCCGTAGCTGTGATGATATTATGTAAATAATTACAAAATTGAGGCAACGCAAATCCTGTTGCACTCGCATTGAAGAAGAGAAGAAGCGGGACCGACAAAGTAAATCTCGACTGTGTTATTGGAATTTCTAAATGTTAGTTAGTTAGTTATATGCGGTTTAATTGCGCAATAGCGGCTATGATGCGCCAACAACAAGGTTAGATGATTTGTTACGTGAGGTGCCTATAGAGTATGGTACTAAATTTTGATTTAAAGCCTTCAGCTTCTTAAGAAATGTACAAATAAAAGCAAAGTCCACGAATGCTTGTTCGCCTAAAAGCAATGCAGGGTGAAATGGAATGCGTTCATTAAAAACTACTGTAAAATATATTTTCATAAGATCCTCAAGTCGCGGGCATGAGATTAAAGTGCGTTTTATTGTGAGCTCAGCACCGCACATTTGACAAACTGGTTTGTCTTCTTTTGTCACGAGGAAATTATGTGTGATGTGTGTGTGTGTCCTATGCGTAGACGACATAAAATAACTTCGATAAACCGTTCTTGATGTCGGCACGATTTCCATTCCCTTAGAAATGATTTTCCTAAGCAGCTTGCCACCTCTCTTTTAGTTTGCTGCGCACCAATTTTATGCAATCCCTTTGGGGTATGTTCTCACGATATATTTCTCTGGATCTGGCTTGTACAGCGCATGTGTTATCTGTACTATGTTGTGTATTATGTTGCCAATCAGCGGATCAACTGCGTTTTTAGAGCTTAATGCAGTGAGGATGCTTAATTAACCAGTGTAGATAATGCTATTTTTGATATTTTCATTACTTGTTTCGTCCACAGCGACACAAACTGCATAGCATCCTGCTGGAAAAGCAGAATCGCACTGAGAGAGTCATATTGATTTCTCTTTTTCATTTTGCATATTGCACTTTCAACAGTCTTTAGTTTTTGATACATCTGTATATAATGAAGTGCAGTTGCCGTATTTCGCCTCCAGGACCAGGTATTGTATTATGAGCTCATGTAGTGTCTGCGCTTTCTGAAATTTTGTTAGTATGATTTGATTTGGTTTGTGGGATTTAACGTCCCAAAGCGACTCAGGCTATGAGAGACGCCGTAGCGAGGACTCCGGAAATTTGTTAGTATGAGGTCACAAACATTGGGGAAGGTGTACCATGGTGGTAGTGGTGTTTGCCTTGGAGCAATAGCTGAAATTTCACTCATTCTGTTCAGGTCCTGGCATTTTTTCTTCGAAACGCAGAAGTGGTTTTATTACATGGGGCTTGTTGCCGAAGAGAATCCTGTATGGACATTTTGTGACTAGTGAGTGACAGAGGTGTTTAGGTTGGGAGCGGAGTTTAAGGACCTATGTACAAGTTAGTGCCGTTCTTCCATCTTCTAAGGAATGTTCATCGGTTTCCACATAGAGGCTGGCTATTGGGGATGTTCTATAAGCACCGGAAGATAACTGTAAACCAAGATTATGCACTGAATCTAGTCGTTTTACGTAGGATGGCCCTGCCGAGCCATATACGATTTAGTCTAATTTGAAACGAATGAGCGAACGATAGATATGTAATAAGCATGCCTTGTCAGAACCCCCAATGTTTCCGTGACAGTAGCTTTAGGACTTTGAAGGCCTGGGACGCTTATTTCTTTAGGTTGTTTATGTGTGGTAAAAATGTTAGTTTTTATCAAGAGTGACGCCTAAAAATTTGTGTTCTTGTTTGAGTGGCATTGCGGTTTGGTTAAGATGTAGTGTGGGGTAAGCCTGTAGGCCTTGTCTCAAAGAGAATAGAACCGCTACAGTTTTGTGAGTAGAAAATATAAATTCATTTTTATCTGCCCAGGCTGCCAGTTTATTTATTGTAATTTGTATGTGTCGTTCACAACTAGATATATTGGAGGAGGTGCACATTATTTGCAGATCATCTACGCGCACTGAGTACAATATGGATTTAGGAATGACCTTTGCTATTGAGTTCATTTTAACTACGAAGAGGGTTGTACTGAGGATGCACCCCTGGGGTATACACCGTAAACTTGTTTAAGAAAGTAGCGCCTAGGCGGACTCTTGAACGTGCGGTTTTGTTAGGAAATAGCCCAAACAGCTCAGCATCCTGCCACGAATACCTTGGTCCGCTAGGTCACGGAGGGTACCGAATCTCCACGTGGTATCGCAAGCCCTCTCCAAGTAGAAGAAGACTCCGATACTGTGTTGGTTGTTAATGAACGCTTCCTATAGTGTTCTCGAGACGGACAAGGTGATCTGTAGTTGAACAGGCTGTTTTATATTCACACTGATGTACGTATAATAGTTGTTGGGACTGAAGTATGAAGGTTAGTCTGATGTTTGCAATGCTTTCGAATGATTTGCCTATGCAACTGGTGAGTGCTATTGGCCTTTAACTGGTAGGACTATTAAGGAAGAGTACTACAACTGCTTCTTTCATGCCTCAGGTATCTTGCCGGTTATCCATATTTTATTAAACAATTTCAACAGCGCTTCAACTGCTGGTTCAGAAAGGTGGTCAAGCATGGCCTAGTGTACATTGTCTGGGCCCGATGCTGCTTTTTTCCCTGAAGATAACACTGTTTATTTCTTGTAAAGTAATCAGCTAATTGTACTCGTCATAAGTGCCTGCTCTAAAAGGAAGTCTGTTTTTCTGCTATATTTTTCTGCTCAGTGATAGTGTGTGTGTAATTGGATGATCTGGACACTTAGCAAAAATTTTCTCCCAAAATTGTGGCCTGTTCTAGCGTAGTTTGTGTACCAGGCGTTGTAAGTAATTAGGGAGTAATTATTTCCTTATTACAAATTTACTCCACCTTGGGGGTTTCCCCTAAAATATTTGATCAACACAATTTCCACTGCGAGTTATAGATCAATTCGCTCTCGCAATACCGTCTGATCTTGTGACCGTCCTGGTTAGCTCAGTCGGTAGAGCGACTGCACCGAAAAGGCAGTGGTCCCGGGTTTGATTCCCGGATCAGGACGAATTTTTCTTTAACTACGAAGTTTCTGAGGAAGCTGTATAGTTTTACTTTGTAGCCTTATGGCTGTGCTTGGGTAGATGATAAGGAGCAATTACTCCCTTATTACAAATTTACTCCACCTTGGGGGTTTCCCCTAAAATATTCGATGAATTTAAACATCCGGCACTTTCCACAACCACACAGTAACCAAATACGTAGATGCATGCCTCTGTCTTTCAAAGAACCGTGCTTAGGTGACCCGCCACTAATGCTTGTGTGGAAACCCGTAGAAATAAATCGACGTAAAAGCGTCCGACGAGTTCACGTAGCTGCCAGTGCAGCCAAGAACGCACTACGTTTCGCCAGCCTTGTTTGGCCAGACTTTGTTTCACCGGACATATTCACACAGCTAGCCCAACTTTCTGCTCTCCCGCACAACATCATCTAAACATTAGGATTTCCAATTTCCACACAAACCAACGACAAACAGCGCTCTCCAATGGGCATGCCGGCTGAGGCCGGCGCATGCCAACAACGAGTGATGCGCAGAGAGGCGGCGCCACTCGTTCAGCTGTCCGGTCCCTACAGGAGGTATACACGTGACGTCATCCACTAGGGGCGCTAGCGGCCAGCGCAGAATTCGCCATACGCGTGGTCGTGTGTGTGGGCGCCACACTCAACCGCAGTATTCAACTCGTTCTGATCCGTGGGGTAAGCCTTTCACGCCTTTACAGAATTTCTGCGTGCGCCAGCGAAAACCATGCGAGCGAGTGGATATACACCCGTGGACTTCGTGGAACAAGAAAAACGACTGTCTGGACAAAATATTTGACTGTGAAAACACCGGCTCGTACGACCGCGGTAACTTCGTCGAGGTGTTTCGTGTACTACAAGACCACTGCTTCGCGTTGAATGCCCTGACATCGGTGCCTGCCATGTAAAGTGCGGTCTTAAGTTTTGCGATAGGTGAAGAAATTAAAACGTACTAAGCCATGAATGTGTTTTAATTTTTGGCAAGAAAGCGAAGCCAAGAGCCATACGTGCCTGTGGGTGTCGATGACCGGCGTGCCGTTTTTAGAGGTGAGCATATTGCGACGTGTCTGTTCGCTTAGCTAACGCTGTCACCTCCTCCGACTTGCAAGTGACATGTTACAACTTTATCAAGCGTTATCGCTGCACATTGCGCTGTTGCGAACTTAGGTTCCATGGGTTATGTGCATCTCAAGCAGAGCTACGTAGCCGATACTAAATTTGTAAAACATGCTCTCTAGGTGTGCCGTTTATTCTGAGAGTGCGTGATAGTACGTTTTTTCTCGACTTTCTGTAATCCAAATTAAGCAACTGCATTGATTCGCTTTACTGCTGGAAAAGCGCCTGTGGAAGCTTCGGCAGTCTGCCGACTACCGCCACTAGAAGTGTACGTTTCGCCGCCATGCCAGCTTTAGAATTGGGGAATTTAATGCGCTCGCTGTCTTTTCAAGATGTGTTCTGCCTCAGTGGCAGCTAACAACGAGTTTAACGAGCTGCAAGTAGTTTTTCGCGAAATGGGTAACCGGCCACTTTTACTGTCGAGCTGTTGCACGGGTGATGCCTAGGTGCAACACTAAACAGCGTGTTATGTCCCGGAGCATCAAATATCGCTGCAGACTCCATGCGCATAAAGGACTCAACAAAGAAAAGTGGATGTAGACATATTTACCAGCTTAATAAAAGTTTACGAATCTTTTCCAATATACGGCGGGCACCTGACAGCGAACCTGAAACTGCGCGAGCCGACGAGCGCCGATGCCACCGGCGACCTCCGACATGCGGACGAGGCGGGATGATGCTCGCGCCATCTGGTAGTACGACCTCAGTGAATACCTCCTATGCAAAGCCGCGTTCACGTAGCGTCCTGTTGCAGATAGATCGCGCGAGCGACACAATGCACTAGCTGTCGGGGTGGGGCACCCGGCACTATACGTCTGTGGTAGCACACACGGAACGATGGTGACGATGATATTTAAGCTTTACCGACTATAATCAGAGCCGGTGTATGGTAGCGCATCTAGTTCAGCGCCACTGAGCGATATTTTGCAGAGCGAGAGCGTGCGCTACCACATTTGGTCACGTGACCTTCGGTTTGTACGGACGCCGGCCTTCGGTGACGGGCACCTAATCGGGCGTGTGTTGCGCATTCTATTTCCCAAGGCAGCTATCCCGCTTGGCACTGCTGAACGACTGGCAAGATACGGCCTTTTGGACCCTATCTGTTAGAGGAATAAGGTAATAGCAGGGTGCAAGACCCTATTCCCTAACCGATAGGGTCCTATTATTAAAATGTGAAGTGTGAATTGACAGTGCCAAATATCAAATTCAATTAAACAGATCTATCTCATAAACGTATAAGAAAAAGACCAGCTCTTTATGAAATCCTACCACTATCACATGTACCTGCGTCACGACCTTGTCTCGAAACCGCAGGTTAATAGTAGGCGCGCTGGTAAAAATGGAACTAAATACGCCTTCATTACCGCCTTCTTGTATATGTATGTGCGCGCGCCTGGTCGACGCCATGGTTTTGTATACCTACTAATAATGGCGGAACAGGTTTGTGTATGGAAAAAATATAAGTAGACGATATCTTCAGAAGGAAGTCTGTTAGTTTGAGTACAAGATGCATAAAGTGGGGAATGAAGGCAACTCCAACTAGGCTGCAGACTGGGAGGAGGGAAATGAACGACAGTGTGGAAACGTTTCGCGGAGCGAATTAAGTCGTGCTTCATTTCGGCAGCGGAAGTGGCGATTAAATCGCCGGTCAGAAGCCTTCGCATTTTAATTTTTTGTCCCTTGGAAACTGTCTTCTTTGTCACACTCACTGAGCGACCTACTCAGCTCTGTGGCGAGTGCGGTTTTGCGTTCAGGTGTAACACCTCTTCGTAATACGTGCGCAAGTCAGACAGAAGTTTTACACAGATTGCGTGTAGAGACGTGGCAAGTGTTTTACTCTTGAGAACTTGGCCAAGACGAACAAGACAACGGCAGACCTGTTAGGCAAATCTACATTACTTCGAGGGCATTGAAGCCTAGCTTTGGCAAGAAAGGATTTTGCCTTGCTTCTAAGGTTGAAAAGCCGAGAAATGGACGATTCCGGATGTGGCGACGCGGCTCTGCAGTACGGCGTTGATTAATCCAAGTGCATGGCCGCCGAAAAAAGCGCTGGCGCTGAAGGAAAGACAAGTCACGGACACGGCCGCAGCTGGCCCTGCCGCATGGTCGTGATCCCAAAGTAGAGCAGGCCATAAGCTCACCAGTCATCAACTCGCAAGTGTTCATCGCGTAAATCATTTTGCAGATCATTACATCACAGCTCATCAGATCACAGGTCTTCACCAGCGACCGCCAATGTGGCCTCTGCACAAGCGCCGTCGTCGCATCAGAGAGACCTTGACAAGTGCGGCTTTGCAGTTGGACGTCATGTCACCTGCCTGTTTCTTGATTTGTTCTGCGTTCGGTGTCGCCATCGTGATTTTAAATACTCCTTACTACCTGTAGTGGAGCCTCACTTCAACTTCCTGCTCAACGATCATCACTACTCGGACACTCACGTGGTTTGGTCTTAACTGCGGCAGATGTCCAAAATTTTTCAGTCGCTCTGCGTTCTGCCGCTGTTCAAGTTGAGCAAATGTATCAACTTCCTACGATACGACGATGTCTCTGGCATCCTCAAGCTCTTCTCTCCTGGCTTAGGCCGCAATATTCTTCCCCTCCTGGCTCCTATATTTACCGACGTCCTCTACACCACTCTGCTGCAGACTCTGTTCGTGGTCCAGGCGAACATCGTCGCTATTCTGCTTTTCGACGTCGACGCTGGAGCTCCACCGCATACCATACTCTCCGAAATCTGCCGCCTCGTGCATATGTGCTTGTATGCGTTCCATGCGTTCGAATACCCCAGGTGGATTCGTGGCTTGGACATGCCGCGGAGATAAGGTTCGGCAAAGACTGTCCGCCCTCTTCCTTGAGCTTCGGACTGCTGCCAGACGGGTTGACGGCGACGATGTGTCCGTCCTTGGGTTACACCGGCGGCGCGGGTTTTGACTATACTTTATTTACATTCCTTTGGAGCTCAGATATATTACGGTATGTTCAGTCTTATAGGTAAGTGATTTTTTTCGCCCCAACTCGTGGCTGTTCGTGGCCATGTTCTTTAAATTTAGAGAGTCGTTATTCTCTCGGTAGTCGTGATAGTTTAGCTCCTAAATTTCTCACGGCCCTCGCCTCTCATTGGCTGTTCGTTATCATGGGATAACTGACGGCGTCCGGCCGTGCTGACATTTGCCGGATTGACGCATGCACTGACAGGTGTCGTGCACAGGCGTCGCGAAAACATTTCTTGATCCGTTTCGCCGTAACGAACGTGATAAGTTTCAAATCGCACGAGACTGTACACTGTCCGTTCAGGGTGTTCAGATGTTAAATTGGCACTACGCCACTGCACTGGCTAAACTAAATCAAATATACTACATTCCTTGAACTGGCACAGTAAGTTCAAACGAGTCGGACAGGCCTATCATTATTAAAAGTGGCATAGTCTGCTCCCATTTTAATGCATTTCTGCTGTTCTACCCCTCCCATTTTAATGGACGGGCCCCTGGTTCCAGTAGCTCCATGGTTCAAGTAGCTGAGCGCAGTCTACCATTCATGGCCTGCACTTATTCTTGATCGCAAACTTTGTATGGTTAGGAATAGTATCGTTACATGTTTGTTGTGTGCTGTTCCGGATGTTTCTTACTTTTTTGCGATGTATTCTCCCCTTAAGCTCAGTATGCTCCGTCTTGATTGCTAATATGATAATATTATCACTCATTTTGTTTATTGTTTTTCCTTATTGCAGGACATTCAAGCAAGACTTCACATTAAGCATTTATATGGCTGCAAGCAAGAAAGGCACTCATCTTGAAGTTCGCTCTCTGAACCTCCAACGCAATCACGCCATCAGTGAAGAACTGTTCACGCACCTGCCCCAAGAAAGGCGTCTTATACCTGAGTTGCAGGAGAAAGTGCGCAACTTTCTGCGACTCAGGGCTATCAAGGTGATGGTAAGAGAAGAATTGCAAAATGAAAACGGAAATACCGGTCGAATATAGCAGCGAAAGGAAGGACTGCTAAAACAAGGAATGACTTGCCAGAAGTTGTGCGTATTTCGGCTCAGAACTGAAAATCAATTGAGCACCTCCTTACTATTAAGGATGATGAAATGCAAATGAAAACATTCTTTGAAGGCTTTCCGGAAGTGCTCTTTGTAGACGCCTCACACAAGCTTCTCGAGTCCACAGGGGCTTCTTTTTGGTAACTGTTGAAAATGGCAATGTGGAAAGTGAAATCGTAGCTTTTGGGCTGTTAACAACAGAAGACGGTGAAACACTTCGATGGGTTTTGAAACTTTTAGAAGCCTCAACCCGAGATGGCAAGCAATGCTAGTCACAATGGCTGGCAAAGACGTAAAAGAAAGAAACGTTGTGAGAGCTTCTCTCGTCAACTTTACTGCACATATGTGCATTTCACACTTTACAGACCTTTCGCAGGGAAGTGAGCATGCACAACTTAGGAATTTCAAGAGGAGAGCAGGACATAGCTCTGGATGTCCTGCAGCGCATGGTGTACGTAAAGAATGAAGTTGTTTATCAGAAGCTTTACGGCATGCTGCAGACGTCAGCAGCAGCTGAAGTAGTGGCATACTTTGATTCCAAGTGGCACTCCATTCATGCAGAGGGGATAACGGGCTTGAAATGGGAGTGGCAACTTCTTCATTTCAACAAATAATCGAGCTGCAAGCATGAAAGCAAAGCTGAAAGAACTTGTTGAACCCTTCAGCTCTCTTGAGATGTTTGTTGAAAAGTTCATTTCAATTATATATGCTCAACGAAGTGTAAAAAAAAACATAAGGCGACAGTTATGCTTCAAAAGGGAATAGTTGTGGAGAATGAGGATGAGGCCAGTGGACAATATTCACGGCTGCTAACACCATACGCTTATGACCACGTTCAAGCAAACCTTGCTACATCTGTAGCTAGAAATGACCGAAGTAAGCAAATTCATTGCAGCGAAAGGACACTGCACATCCCCTTTCCAAAAATCTATGTTGCTGCCTTGCCACCGTACTTTTGTCCTCCGGAAGTCTGCAGATCTTCCAAACTTTGGCAAAAGCCTATGTGCTGAAAGGTCGTACTGAGACCAATACGCGGAAATTTGTGGCATAACAGCCACTAATCATTGTGGTTGAGCGGCCAGTGTAGGTGAGCACTCGCAAAAATCAAATAATTTCTGCACACCAGAAGTTCAGGAAGGCAGCAGCTATTGCATCTAATGTGGTAGACCATACATCAGAGGGTTCAACAGCAACGTTCACGAGGAAGCTGAAAGTTCTTGAAGCTATTCTGGAATTCTAGGAATGAAGTTACCATAAATGAGGTGGCACTACCAGAACAATCCAATCAGGAAGAGTTGTCTGATGATCACAGTGAAACAATGGAGCCTGAGTAACTGCAGCTGGAAAATGGTGAGACATCGGTTGTGTTTGGCACTAATTCCGAACCAGATACGAGTGAGATGCATCACTCACATGAAAAAGGTTCTCTAGGCATTTCTGACAATAGTGCGGTTGCCTCCCAAGGTCATGAGGGCACTGTTGAGAATTCCAATTCTTTGTTTGCAGATTCTGAACCAGAAACAACGGAAACACATTTGTCACATAAAGATGTGCCAGTTAGCATCACTGACCAATGGTCGGACAGAATGCCAAGCTCAGAGTGTCATTGGCTTGCCATAAAAACGAAAAATGTCTGACAAGCAGCAGCCATATTGGCAGCTTAATTAAGGGGAAAAAATGAAAGTGTTGACGTGGCTGACAGGGGCTTAAAATTCAGCTGATACCATGAAATGGAAGCTTCTCAATGAATATTCAGTCGAGCAAAGAGCTGAATACGTTCATAGCGTATTCGAAATGACTGAAGAATGTTTCTCTATTATGACTGTTTCGACATGAACTTCGTGCGGTGTTACTTCACTCAAGATGGATGGCAAGCTGTGAAAATGGTCATGAAAATCGATAAAGAGTAAGAGTGGAGACTAAGCTGTGACCGGAGCTTGGACTGGAGCCGCCTGCCGCGTGTTGGACTCAAAATCCAGGCAAAAACAAAGTTATGAAATGCAGTCTGCAGTATTACAGCCGCAAGTCACTAATTGTCCTCGTTTTGCAACTGTAAATTGTGTGAATAAACAGAAACAAGTGCCTTCATCAATCTGATGAAAAGTGGTTTATTCATTTACTTATTCGTTATTCACAGCGCCATATTAAGGCATTAAAGTCAGAAGGAAGGCTAACAGGTTATTCTTTAAAAATTTCAGGTAGTACATGGCACAGGTAGGGCATTACATTGCACAAGCCTGCGAGTTTGCACGTCGTGGCTGTATTGTGGTGTCCTGTGCCACTTAAAATGCCATGCCAAAAATTGTGGTCGTCTAATACCCAATATAGAAATCCTTATGTAAAACACCACGAAGAACAGTTAGATTTAAAAGATTGTAACTCCCTGTAGTCCGTGAACCGCTGTATAGATATGCAACCAAGTAATCCACTGCTGCGGATTAATTGTTCTTTCTCTCATTCGGAGGACATTTACAACGTTCTGTTCTGCAAGGCCTTCTAGCATTTCTTGCTCGCTTATGTGAAGGAAGTCATAGTCAGAGATTACACCACGCACGGTGTTCAGAGATCTATGGGCGGTGATGGTCACAGCGACTTCCCCAATGCAGTGGAGGTTTGGAAGCTTTGCGTACTGTTTTGTCATTTAATTCAAGCAGTAGGTCTCCGTTTGCTATTTTTGTGACTGTATTTTGCACCAAGGGCATCTGAGAAACATTTTGATACTAGAAATGGGGACAAAGCTCGGGAAGGCTTTCCTTCAGCTTCGGAGTGCACGACGTGGTATTTGGGGAACTTTGGTTTTTGCAGGAATTGTGCTATGTCTTCGGTGCGCCTTTTTTGTTTAGGTGATCAGTTTTTACAGCAGAAGAAGCCATGTAATATGTGTGTTGTTCGGCCAAGGTGTCAGCCACCTACCATGGAGCCAACAAGGGGCAGGACAGGAACTTGTAACCAAGTCCAGTCCATGCCAGCTGTACACCCCAGCTATAACCAAACATGGCGTAACTCAGGCTTGTCAGCCACACAAGGTTAGAAAAAAAAAATCAACAAAGGAGGAAGACACAGGACTGTGCCAAGAAAAGAGATAGGAAAGTGAAAGCTGAAGGGGAGGACAGGAATAGGCGACTGCCGATTTCCCCCGGGTGGATCAGCCCGGAGGTGCCGTCTATGGGAAGCATGGGCCAATGTGGTGTGTTGCCGCTGAGGGGCCTTGAAGGTCCTAACACTCGGCATCGGCTCAACCATCAGGGTCTCCTTTTCCACAGACACGGCAATGCCCCGCACGGGTAAGCGTGGGTGCTCGGGGTCCGTGGTGTCGCACAGTACACACAAACACCTGCTTTAACAGGTGCCCCCCTGCGGGGCTAGAAAAAGAATGCAGCCAAATTCAAGAATCGGCCTCACATAGGCCTTTTACAGAAGTAGAAGAGTGTCTAGACGCATTCCAAATTTCCTCGTGTGACTCGAAACCCAGCAGAATTTTATGTTATATCCTCGAGCAAGGGCTGTTGTTACATTATATATGATGTCTCCGAGTGAGGGGGCGACAGCCTTTCTGGGATTCAGAACTGTAAGAACGCTTAGGGAGTCTGTGTAAATAATGCTGTTTGTGATGTTCTTTTATCATTTTTTCTATGGCAACAGAAATGGCGTATGATTCAGCAGTGAAAATAGATGCACAATGCGGAAGTCTTATTTCCTCAGAATCTTCTTGCACAACTGCCCTTCCAGCGTGCACAGCTGTTTTCGACCCATCGGTATAAAAGTCTGAAGCTGCTCTATTCTTTCTGCAGTTTAAGGAATTCCTGAATAATGTGCTGCTGTGGGTGTGTTTTTTTTTGGAGGGGGGGGGGTTGTTTTAGGAACTAGAATACTACTTTAGCACACATTTAAAATCAATGTAATTTTCTCCAACCCAACCATAAGAGCATTTAGGTAAGCCTGCAGTGAAAGATAGACGGCATGAATATATTTTGCAAAGGCGAAGATTGTATAGTATTGTATTGGTTTTAACGGCGCCTAAGCAGCTAAGGCTATGATGCGCCAAGCACAAGGTTGGAATTTGTTCTTGTATTACGCTTCATTTATTCTACAGTTTGTGTAAGATTTGCTTCCTACAGAAAACTCAAAACACAAGACAAATCAACAACTCCGTTCTCTCCTAAATTTAGTTTTGGGTGAAAAGGAATGTGTTCTTTGTAAAAAATTTTCCTTGGTGTTTCAATGCCTGTGCACGACAATAAAACATGGTTAACAGTTAGTTCCTCTCGCATGTTTCACACTGGGGTTTGTCTTCTTTTGTCAACAGACAATTCCGTGTCATGTTTGTGTGTCTCCAATGCGGAGATGGCATAAAATTACTTCTATGGAGCATTCTTGATGCCGGCATGACTTCCATTCTTCCAAAATGGGCTTTATTAAATGTAGTTTATTATCCACTTCACCATTCCAGGAAGACTGCCATTTGTCTTTTAGTTTGCGATGTACAAGATTCATACAGTCTTTGTGAGGTATGTTTATGTTTTTCATTTGCTTGTCACTAACTTTGGCGCACATGCGTCTACCCTCTCGTTGCCTTTAATGCCCACGTGACTCGGAACCCAGCAGAATTTTATGTTATATCCTCGAGCAATGGCTGTTACATTATATATGATGTCTCCGAGTAAGAGGGCGACAGCCTTTCTAGGATTCAGAGCTATAAGAACGCTTAGGGAGTCTGTAAATAATGCTGTTTGTGATGTTCTCTTGAATTATTTTTTTCTACGGCAACAAAAATGGCGTATGATTCAGCAGTACAAATAGATGCACAATGCGGAAGTCTTGTTATTTCCTCAGAATCTCCTTGCACAATTGCACTTCCAGCGTACACAGCTGCTTTCGACGCATCGGTATAAAAGTCTGTGAAGCTGCTGTATTCTTCCTGCAGTTTAAGAAATTCCTAGTAATGTGCTGCTGTGGGGTTTTGGTTTTTGGAAACTGTGAGAATGAGGTCACAGATTGCAGGAAAATTGTACCATGGAGGGAGCGAGTTGTATCTTGGAGCAATGTCAGGCAGAGTGTCAAGTATTCCGAGACTTTGGCACACCTGTTCAAATCTCAAAAGCAACTGCTTGATGGCTTGAGGTTTGTTATTGAACAGTAGTCTGGAGGGGCATGCCGTTATAAGTGGATAACATGTGTTTTGGCATAGATCGGATTTTAAGAACATATGTGCAAGTCAGTGCAGTTCGCCTACTTTCAAGTGAGGGTTCATTTGTTTCTGCATACAAGCTGGCTATAGGGGATGTTCTGTAAGCTCTGTATGAAAGCTGCAAACCTGAGTTATGCACATGATCCAGTTTTCGTAGATATAATGGCTTTGCGGAACCGTAAACTATGCATCCGTAATCCAAAGAGGATCGTACCAGAAGGCGATAGATCTGCATAAGGCATGCTCTATCTGATCTTCAGCGTTTCTTTGACAGCACTTTCAGTATGTTAAGAGACTGCAGTGTTTTCTTTTTGAGGTTGTTTATGTGGGGTAGGAACGTGAGTTTTCTGTCGAATGTTATACCCAAGAATTCATGTTCCTCTTCTACTGGTAATACGGTTTCAATAAGATATAAGGTGGGGTCAATCTGCAGTCCTCTTTTTATTGAGAAAACAACCGCTACTGCTTTTTGCGGAGAGAGCCTAAATTCATTCCTATCTGTCCCCGTTGCTAACTTATTTTATGTCAGGTGTTTCTGTTTTTTCACATGCTGATAAACTGGATGTCGTGCATGTATTTGGAGGTCGTCGACATAAAGTGAGTGCGTAATGGACTTTGGAAACGTTTTAACAATGGAATTAATTTTTATGATGAAGAGGATAGTGCTTAAAATACAACCTTGCGGTACTTCGTTCTACTGAATGAAATCAAATGAAAGGGTTGAACCTAGGCGAACCTGAAACGAACGATTGGACAAGAAATCTTTCAAGGAGTTTAGTAATCTGCAAGTCTCTCTCATAAATTCATTAAAAAAAAGACAGCTCTGTATGAAATCCTATCATTATCACGTGCACCTGCCTCACGACCTTGTGTCAAAATTGCAGGTCATTAATAGGCGTGCTGATTAAAATGTGGCTAACTGCACCTTCATTAAGGCCATCTTGTGTATGTGTGTGTGTGCGCGCCTGATCGACGACATGGAAGTGTTTTGTATACCCACAAATAATAGGAGGAGCGGGTTTGTTGTTGTGTTGAAGCTTTTGATGCATAAGCAACTAAGGCTATCACGCGCCAAGAAGGAAGTCTTCTTCAGAAGAAGTCTGTTAGTTTGAGCACAATATGCATAAGGTGGGGAATGAATGCCACTCCAACTAGGATAGAGGCCGGGAGAGGGGGAAAATGAAGGAAAGTATTGAGGCATTTCGTAGAACGAATGAAGTCCCGCTTTTTTGTGGCAATGGAAGTGCCGGAGAAATCGCCAGTCAGAAAGAAGCCTTCCCACTTTCCCTGTTCATTGGAAACTCTTCCTCTCGTCAGCTGAGTGGCGAGTGTGTGTAGGTGTCACATCTAATACGGGTCTGGATCTCTTCATAATACGTGCGTAACTCAGGCCAGAAGTTTTCCACCGACTTCTTGTAGAGACGTGACGAGTGTTTTACTGACATGAACCGGACGACGTTAGGTCTGTTACGCAACTCTACACCACTTCGAGGCTATTGAAGGCCAGCTGCGGTAAAAAGGATTTTGACTCGCTTTCAAGGTTTAGAAGGCGGGAAATGGACGATTCCGGATACGGCTAAGCGGTTCTGCAACATGCCACTGACCCAAAATGCATGGCCGCCGAGAAGAGTGCTGGCGCTCAAGGAAAAACTCAAGTCGCGGACACGAACACGACCGAAGCCGACGCTGCCGCACTGTATATGATCGTGATCCCAAAGCAGAGCAGCTCATCCCCTCACCGGTCATCAAGTTTTCATCGCACAAATCATCTCGCAGATCATCACCCCCACAGCTCATCGCATCGATCACAGGTCTTCATCCGCAACCGCCAATGCAGCCTCTGCACAAGCGCCGTCGTCTTGTCAGAGAGACCCCACCGAAGTGCGCGGCCTTGCTGTTGGACGTCATGTCACCTGCCTGTTTCTTGATTTGTTCTGTGTTCGCGGTCGCCATCGTAATGTTAAAATACTCCTTGTTACCTGCCGTGGAGCTCCACTTCGCCTTCCTGCTCAAAGATCATAATCACTGAGACACTCATGCGGCAGGGTCTTTGCTGCGGCAGATGTTTAGCAATACGTTTCAGTCGCTCTTCGAGATGCCGCTTTTCACGTTGAGGCAATGTACCATCTTCCTAGAATACGATGATGTCTTGAACACCCCAAAGTTCTTTCAGAGCTTGGACTGCAATACTCTTCGTACCCAGGCTCTAATATTTACCGATGTCCTCTATGCTGCAGGCTCTGTTCGTGGTCCAGGTGAACATCGTCACTATTCTGCCTTTCGACGTCGACGTTGGAGTTCCTCTGCTCGTCATATTTTCTGAGATCTGCCGCCTCGTGCATAAGTGCTTGTTGTATGCATTCCATTCGTTCAAATACCGCAGGTAGATTCATGGCTGGGTAAGGCCACGGGGTTCATCGAAGACTGTTCGCCCTCTTCCTTGAGCTTCGGACTGCTGCCAGACGTGGTGACGGCGACGTTGTGTCCGTCCTTCTGTTACACCTGCGGCGCTATTTTCTCTGTGACTATCCCTTTATTTACGCTCATTTGGAGCACCGATATATTACAGTATGTTCAGCCCTATAGGTGATTTTTTAGCCCCAACTCGTGGCTGTTTGTGTGCGATATTGATTAAATTTCGAGAGTCGCTATTCTCCCGGCAGTCGTGATAGTTTCAACTCCTAAATTTTTCACGGTGCTCTCCTCCCATTGGCTGTTCATTGTCATGGGATAACTGACGGCGTCAGGCCCGCTGGCTGTCCTCTTGGTGCTGACATTTGCAGGATTGACGCACGTGCACTGACAGGTGTTCCGTACTGCTTCGCACGTGTTGTGTACTGCCCCAGAACCATGGCGAATGTGCCCAGTCGCGGGCAGGCGCCAGTGATGGCAGCGAAGTGGTTTTCGCAGTCGGCGAGCGTTTTATTTCTCGGAACTAAGAAAAGATTAGCAAGTTCAGTGCTGCTAATTGAATGCAGCTGTGGAAACGGGATACGAGGACAATCGAACGCGTTGGTGTGACCGTCAACAAGCTGCCGGAAGCACAGAAATATTATCAAATGGTCTGCTGCCGCATCCAAGGCGGTAGTATGAAATTTGTGAGCAGCACCAAGGGCGTCCAGAAGTCATTGTAAGTCCCCGCCTTTGGCTCGCATTGTCACTTAGTCTTCACCTTGAAAACTGCTTTGAATAAGATTGTTGCCATTTGATTATTTCGATGTGTTATTTCGTGAACTTTCTCAAACAGCTAGCGACTTGCAGATTTTCCTTAATCGTAAATAAGGCTGCGGTTCTGTGCAGCTCCGGGAATCCGGAGTGTCCAATTGATATTGTTTCTGATGACCTAGTTGTCATTCCTGACACCTCAAGGCATAACAAAATCTGCTCGCTTTAGTTGCACTGGCTGGATCTTTTCCGCCATGGTAATGCAGGCGTAAAGTTTAGCGCGATTTTAAGGTAATCACTTCAGTGCTAACCTAATCAAATTAAACTGCTCGAGCAAGATTCATTACGAAAACCGAACTGCGAATGAGTCGGCTTAGCTAGCCAATTGATAGTTAGAGTTGTATGACTGAAACTGGTAGAATGTTTAGCCAATTTGAAAATTCCGTTCAGATTGTACATCTTTTTCTCATTCTGTTGGGACAAGGGTAGAACGAGAGAAAGATGATTACACGCATGTGCTTTCTTGGGAGAAGAATCACATCTTGTTTTCTGTTCAGCACCAAACCCTTGGTACCCATCGTAGATATTACCCTTTCCAGAAAGACAAGAAAAATAACAGAGACGTCGGCACACAATCATAATTTCAGCACCCACAACATAACGATTGTCCAGAACAAGACGTGGCACAGACAAGACATAGCCACGAGTGGACTCGTGGGAAAACTTTCTATAATCCACACGGTGCCAAACGACTTCTCTGAACGATTCAACGGTGAGGGGGGCTCCGGCCAGCCCTTGTATCCAGCCACTTGGAAATTTTGAACAGTGGTGGCTCAATCATGCGACACCATCTGTTTTTTTGAACTGGGCCACGGTGAGGCGGAGGACAATTTGTACCCGCCGTTTGTCGTTACAGGGGGCCATCGCCATGAAAAGACATGCAGTATGGGCGGGTCTGCCACGGCGGTGGTGGACGGAACGCCTTAAAACTTGAAGAGAATTGAAAGTATATCACAGTCCGCTCTCGTTGCAAGCAGGGATTCGAGCGACGGGAACGCAGACTTCAAAACGCGGCGGGTTGGTGGGGCTTCCTGTGTAACTCCAGCTTATGCAGCTTAGTTGGAGCGTGTGGTCTATGGACAACCCCACTACCTCCCCAAGGTGCATAATGGGAAACGCTGAGGGCGAAAGCTGTCTCAGTAGGCTAAGTGTGGGGTTTGCACTGTTGCCGGAGGGGCACGGTGCATCGGCGGTGCAAAACGTTTCCACTGGATATTCCGAGAGATTTGCGAACGTCGCACCTTATCTCTCTAGCACCGCTGCTTGTCCAGTGCACTGCTGACGCAACGAAGTGATGGTTGGGCGAAGGCTTCCGGAAGGAGGCAGTTGCAAGGTAGTGATGGGGGCCTTGGGGGGATACCTGCTGGTGACAGTCACCACGGATCCTCCGGGATTTCACCCGTGGACATCCTCACATTATTTTTCCATAGTCAGCCATAATCATCCCTACGACCCCGAGAAGTATTTTCACCCCGTGCTGCACTAGCGGCTATAGAGCACCATATCTACTTGAAAACAAGGCCCATGCAACTGGTCCCCCCCCCCCCCCCCCCGCCAGGAGGGATCTTTCAGATCTGAGGCGCGACACGGGGTTTGCTGAGGTGCACTGTGTGATGACGCTGGCTCAAAGACGATCGAAATGCTGACTCAAAGCGCATTTTTCGAGGACCCTGATAGGACCTGCTAAGACTGGACCCCCTTCGTCCGAGGACTGATCCGGGCCAACAGTCGAATGACAAGGCCTTGTGGCAAGGAAGGTGGCCTTGGGGTAGAGCATTCGCCTCGTGTTCGGGCGGTACCAGGCTGAATCCCCGGTGCCGCCGGGTACCCACCGGTTCCCAATGCGTACAAGCTTTCCACCGGCCTGGTGCTCGGCTCTTTGGGGTGAAATACTTGGGAAAGGGGTCATAGGTCCCAAATAGTTGCGCCGATGGGACAGCTATCAGTTCCGCCATCAGACAACAGTAAGTCCGCTTCGCACAGCAAAAGCCCATTATGTAGCTCTTTTTCTACCGAATCGGTGACCTTGTGGTAGAATAACCGCCTCGCATTTGGGAGGTACAAGGTTCGATCCCCGGTGCTGCCGGGTATGCACAGTTTTTCATTGGGTACAAGCTTTCCCCGGCCAGGTGCTCGCCTCTTTTGGGTGAAATGCTTGGGAAAGGGGTCATAGGTCCCAAATAGTTGCGCCGATGAGACAGTGATTCGTTCCACCATCGGACAACAATAAGTCAGCTTCGCGCGGCAAAAGCCCATTATGTGGCACTTTTCATAGTAACCTCGGCATTGGTGCCTGGGAATCCCTCTAGAAGAGGGCAACACAGGAAGACAAACACATGGACGTCACACACACGAACACGCCCCAAAACCGCCTTTCCAGATGGTGTTCGAAACTATGTGGGTGGCTCTCAGGCCATAGCTGGAGATGAAGAGCTTCCTCCCAGGCACTCCTCCTGAGAGAACCAGCCGCCAGGTCGAGCGATGCCTGTACCCATTTTTTACCAGTCCCATCTCCCGAAGCCAAGGCGGGCGACAAAGCCACTGGGCCACGGCCTGTGAAGGTGCCGTAGCTTTTTTTTCCTAATTGTATATAATGTTTATTCCTACAATAAAAAGAATCTGACGATTCACAACTTAGCAGTTTTCCAAGCATATGAAAAGTCCTCCACTTTACCAATATCTACAAGATTTCACTTTTCTGTGTTGCTGAGTGGAGGGAGCGGAAGCAATCCGGTGGGGACACTGCCCCCCCCCCCCCCCCCTGTACTGTTTCAGCACATCAAGCAAATTAATTTGGCAGTAAATCCTCAAATCTTCAGGCACTTGGTCCATGCGGTCTGCCAGCGATAACAAAAAGTGTTCGGTCGATTTGTCCTGGCTACAGGTGGCTTATCATTTTTTGCGACACATGCTTCTACACGAGTGAAAAGGGGTATTGCTTCGCTTTGTCTTAAGTCTGCACTAAGGATGTCATGTGTTCACAAGATGCGTCGGAGTTTCGAAACCCAATTGACTAGGCTGGCTTCAGCCGGGTTCTCTGGTTCGGTCATGTCACAGGTCACTGACAGCCTCCTACAGAAGTTGAAGGCAGAGGGAGTAAAGGAAGAAGTCCTTCGAGAAGAGGTGAGACCGGTGGTCGTGCCGTATTGCACAAGTTAGCCCACAACCTGAAAAAAGTTGCGAGTAGGCATAATGTGCCACTCGTCTTTTTCGGCTCCCCTGAAACTCGGAAGCCTTTGCCATGAAATAGCGGAAAGGAAGGAAAAAGAAAAAGAAAGAGGCTGTGGTACGACCGTACGAGGCATGGCGGCAATTCATAAAATGTGCCGAAGGGGTTGTGTATTAAGTTTCCCTCTCTTGCGGTTGCTCCTACATCGGAAAAACCGTGCGATGTGTTAATGAGCGAATCCGCGAACATGAACTTAACGTAGAGCAAAATAAAGATGGTCCCAATACTCCGAAGTATACCAGACCCTGCCCTTCAGGCATTTGTGAACCATGGTTTTCTAATGTGCGGATTCTGGCAACAATTAACAATACGATGGCCCGAAAGCTAAGTGAAGCGTCTTATGTCGGAAAGAAAGGAAATTTGTTCGTCAGTGACACGTCGATCAATCTGCACAATGCAGAGAAAGCGTTTCTTGAACATAGCTCACATTATACTACATGATGCTGATTGTGCTCCTTTCGTATGCACCGGCATGTGTTATATATGTACGTTTTTCTGCACAATAAATCAGTTGTGAGTGGCGCTATGTCCCGTTCTTCTTTTCTTGTGTGTGTGCGTGTTATTTTCACGCCTTTAATTTATACTGCATCTACACGACTTAGTTTTCTCGCCATGAAGGTGATGGGTGAGAAAGAAGGGTCAGCAGAAGCAGGTTCAGAGGTGGCCAGAACACGGACAGGAGATGTACTCCGAGCTTCTCTGAGGGAAAGGGAGTTGTCTTCACGGTGGGGTGAGCCTTGTGCTGAACCAGCAGAGGAGAGCTTGATGGACAAGATGGCTTTGGATGGATGTGCAATGCGTAACTGGTGTGGCAGTGCCAGGAGGACTACTGGCCGTATTGCTGGACACAGTCGCCAGAAGAAGCTGCGATGCACCGCTGTCCTCGGGTCCTTCACATTCTTGCTTGATCTCAGTCATATCATTCATGTTCCGCTGAGTGGCTTTGGTCCGCCGACGAGGCTCGAGGACATCCCGAAGAAACAGCATGCTGTTGAAATGCTTCCATCGTGATGATGCCCTAACAGCAGCTGTGTCATCCTTATTCATTACATACTTGTATTTTCTGGCAAAGGTATCCCGCAGATTTCTCCAACGCCGAACGGTCATATTCATTTCACTTTGAGACGAAGAAGAGAGGCATAGTCCGCTGAATACGCGCTCCCAGGCTTCAACCTGAGTGTTAGCCTCTCGGTAGCCACTGTATGCCGAATCCCACAACGCCCTTTCAGCACTAACAAGTGTAATCAGGGTATCGTTCTGCATCCAAAACAGACTCATACTTCAGGTCAGGCCACTCGAGAAGTCTCACACAAGAAAAGGGATTAAAAGCCACTCCATTACGTCGGACTGCGCTTCGGATGTACGGCTGGGCGGTCTGTAATCACACGGACAGGCCTGCTATAATTGAGCTATAATCGCATAAAGTATACTTCATGAAGAAGCCACTGAGTGGTGCCGATGCCGAGATCATTTCGTGTATGCAAAACAGTTTCCAGAAAGGTGACATAGCACCCAAGGCTGTGTTCAGGCACAGTACACACGAGCCACGATCAATATTGATGATGGACACATCGCAGGGACAAGGCCGTGCATGCATGCATGATCACTACATGGAAAGGAACAAACAGCACTACCTGCACACATAGAACTTGATTTCAGCAATCAGAAAGCAAGTTATGTGTAGTGAGCTTTTCAAACGAATCAAATGTAGCAAATTTCAACCATGAAAACATTGAAGAAGTAAAAATAAAAAAGAAAATTGCATCAATGAGAGCATGAAATCTGCAGCAAATAAGCATGTTATTGCCATTATGAAAAGTTTTTTTGTTTTTGGTTGTTCATAAGATAAAGAGGGAAATGTATATTACGCGACAGAATTTGTAACCAAATGCCTTGCGCTGGGCAGCTGTTCACAGGATTTCACGTAATGTATGAAGTGCTTACATGTGTAAACTGCTTGTCTAGAGAGTCCAAAAATTTTCCAAAAGAGTCCAAAAAAGAGAGTTTTTCATTTTAATGCACTTGAAAGAACTTTGGTGGAACCATGAGGATATCGCGGAATCGAGTGGAATGTAGCAGCTCATTTCTCAGCAAACTCAGTCCGAGGTCACCTGTTTCATATTTTACCTATGTGACGTGGACACTTGTGATCCTCATTGAACTCGATCTACATTGAGGTTTTTAAAAAGGACTGAAGCATCCGATGCTCCACAACAGTTTTGAATTACCATTGAGAAGTTTTCTTCGTGTGCGTTAGGTGACTTCGGAGGTGGCAACGCCCGCTCTTGAATGTGCTTGAAAACTCGAGGGCGTTTGAGGAACAGCTTCCATCCAAGCAGGGTCGGGCTTGATTGCTCGAGTTAAATGCAGATCGAGTGAGGATCGAAAGTGTTCGTGTGACAGAGGCATTACATACTTAATAGCTTTATGCTCATCAATTCCCGATGCGAATATCACTAAAATCTTCGCTCCTTGAGTCATACTGGAGAGCACAAGCATTCATCATTCCCATTAAGTGCTAGTTCATGCAGCTTAAGGCATGCCAGATGTAAACATTCATCCTGTGCCATGCGATTATATCCAAATGTTTATTTATGCTGTTCAGGGTTCACACTATCCTTTCTAAGCCACATGATAAAGCTGAATCCATGTAGCAATATACACTTTCGTGCAAGTGATTTGCTACTTAAAGAACTTTTTCCCAGATACTCCTTACTCTATTATTAAGGTTCACTGTGCGAGTTTCGGTTTTCTTCACTTTTTTAGTGAAAATATCGTTGACTGTCCAGCACAAAGGGCAGAAAACTTCCATCCTTCTATCATTATACTGCTCCAATTGGGGAACTTTGGGAACAGCACATAAGATGGCATTCATTTCAGATCGTGTGAATATATACATTTTTTCTGTACCATATAATGTTTCACTTCTAAAAATCTTAGACCTTCCTAGCCTTCTCAGTCATTTCTACGGTGATCGGCTCATTTACCGAACAAGAATGTGAAGTTATGTTGTTCTCGGCACTAAACCTCGCTGAAGAGCCCACCGTGGATGAGTGGGGATGAGATTATATATATATATATATATATATATATATATATATATATATATATATATATATATATATATATATATATATATATATATATATATATATATATATATATAAAGTGGCCAAGACCACTAACAACAATGCCATCGGCGCAAGGTTGTGGTGAGAGCATTCGTAGCACAGCGATTAATTCTAATAAACGCATCAGACAAGGCATCATACAAAGCAACGATAACAAGCAACCATCGCAAGACATATACATACTTCACGAAGCATAAAGACACAGACAGATGCCGACGACCCGACGCTTCTTCGTGCAGCCAAAATCGTTTCGCGCGCAAAACAATTTTTTACAAAGATCCCGTCCCACCTGCGGCAGTTCTGAAGCACAGCACACACACGAAACACGATTGATATCAGCGGCCGATATGTAACACGAACAACATCGTACGCTCGCGATCACGACACACAAATGCATTAATGCGACTAGAACAGCTCAAAATTCATTTCAACACTCGGAAAACAATGCGTGCGCATTAAACTTTTCTCTCGTAACAGATATACTTACAGGCGATTTCACCAACTTGACAAAAAAAAAACAGTGGTTCCGAATGTGATGACTTTCGCTACACTCTCAATAGTTGTCACTGCTATGAAACTAGCGGTACGCACAGGAAATTAATTGACTGCAAGAAGCTCCTTCTTTATGCTTTCCGTGAAGATCCTGCAGCAATCACAAACGGCTCAAATAAACACGTCCAGGCACCGCAACTGTGTAGCAGTAGTACATCTTCCGTAGTATCGATGGCCACTCGTCAACGGCCACTCGTCAACTCGCTGCAGTCTAACTCAACTTGGGGGAACTGTCACTCGAAGCTTGTGCACAGACAGGGCAAGGCAAACTTGTGAGTAGCTTTGAATAATCTCAATAAACGAGCAATAGTGACTTGAAGCCACTATTATATGTTTCATTTGCAGGCACCATTCACCTAGCCCAGGTTTCGAACTACGCTCGGCCACCGCTTCGCAAACGGCGATCGTTGCAAAAGTAGGAGAGGCTTGCGATGCGCCTCCGAGGGCGCATGCGACCGATGCGCCCAAAAGTTGAAGTTGACCAACTTAAAGCGCCCGTCGGGCGAGGGATGTATGCGTTCGTCCGCCCTATTTTTAGCACCAGTGGTGTTTGCTAGTATACGCATAATGTGCCCACTAATCTTCGTTAGACATAATGCGTAAATTACAGCCTGGACACTGCATGAACAAGCACAGCTTACATTGACCCGGCCCATTTATTTCTCCAAAAGTGGTCCCAGTGCAGGTCGTAACTACACAGCGCTGGCACTGGACACCCTGCGCCATACTCCGCCGCAATCGCCATTCCACGCGCCTTTGTGTCGGCCCACAACGAACCAAACGTTTACTCCGGAGAAAAATGAAATCAGCTAAAATGAATAGAACTAAGCACCGAGGTACTGCGGCTCCGGACATGTTCTGCGCGTTCACAAGGTCTGAGGCAGCAGGGCCTTAGCCCAACCGCTTTTGGCCGTGCAAAAGCTGCTTCGGCCTTGCAAGACGCTACAGACACGCCCTGAGCTAAAAAATATGAAATTAACCACTCAATCCAAAGCATGTGCGCATGAATGTACAAACTGAAGCTAAAAATATTAAAATGCAGCTTTATGCACTGCGAGCAGCACGCAAAAAGAAAAAAAAAAACGAGAGAACTATCGTCCCATAATCGCCTATTAGTGATGTGTAGTCGAAACATCTGACTCGTATTTTATATAACGAGCACGACCGGGGAAAACACAGACGAGCAAAACGTTTCGGCACACGTCATCGCCATGTCTCACCAATTGTGAAGTCGCACTGAGCATTCCGCAGAACTGCAACGCATCGACGCCCGTGCCTCAAGTCCAGAGCGGCGTTCGTGCTAACCGGTGAGAGCACGGTGTTAGAAGTAGTTTAGGTGATACGACGGCGCGCCTCCGCCATGCAACCGCCGCGGAGAACATTGGGACGAACTTCCCCAGCAAGCCGAGAGGTGGCGCCACACTGAGCCGGGCCGCCGGGCCGGAAAGGCCGGATGCGTCTGCGCCTGGAGATGGAAACGTTCGCACGTGCGGGTCGTGTCATTTGGTAGCCAGCCTTTGTGTGGTGTTTGACGGTCGTCGGTGCTCTCCTGTTCACGAGAATTGTTACACGCAGAAGCGATAATTCTAAACGACCGTTGTGTCCAGTCTCGCAGTGTTTGAGTAAGTTATGGGAAAGTGACGGCATGGGGAGAAAGTGCTTCGTTCCTCGATGTAACGCCGTGCTCTGAAAAGGTGTCCCTGTTTCCTGCAAGAACAATGACTTACACTGGCCACACATACTTTGGAGACGAGGTAAAAGCGCCTAACCAATTGGCAGACCATGAACTAGTCTTCGCGTTTCGCTCTTTTGGGGAAAATTATTTCCAACCTATCGCAGTCTTCGCAAGCCGTGGGACAACAAAAGGGACCATATTGGCACAACTTATAATAAAGGCTATCCTTCTACTTGAAGATGCTGGTGCACTTGTTGATGCAATTGTATGTGACGGTGCTGCAACCAATCGGTCAATGTGGAAACATTTCGGTGTAACAGGAGCTCTAGACGGCGCCAAAAATTGCTTCTTGAACCCTGCATGCGACAACCGCAATGTTTTTGTTTTTTCGGACGCACCACATCTCTTCAAATGTGTACGCAATCACCTGTTACAATACAAAATGGTTTGCATAAATGGGAGCCGAGTGCTGTGGTCGCATTATGACAAGCTGTATGTAGAGGACACAAAATTTGAAGGCCGACTCAGGGCATGTCCAAAACTCTGTCATTTTCTCATTTGAACCCAACTTTCACAGAAAAGATAGGAGTAAAGCTGGCTACTCAGCTATTTAGCATGAACGTCGCGAACGGCTTGCAGTTTTATTCCAAGCGAGAGATCTAGGGACTCAGAAACGTAGAGAGTACAGTTGAGTTCACGATCAGAATGATTAATTTGTTTGACGCACTAAATCGCAGACATGCAAACGAAGGCCTGAGGTTGGGTGGTGCAGGATCTTAAGGTGCTGGAGTCTTCTTTACAATGGCTAAATGAGTGGCAGAAAGACGTCAAGGCTGGAAAAATTGATCCCTGTAGCTTTTTATCGGACTCAACTGCTGAAGGGCTGCGAGTGAAAATTCTTTCAACAATCCAGCTTTCTACACACCTCCTGGAAACATGTGACTTCAAGTATGTCTTGACCGCAAAATTTAATCAGGATGCCCTGGAAAATTTTTTTGCCGTAATCCGTCATGTAGGTGGCCAAAATGAACACCCCTGCCTGCCAACTTTTCTGCAGCTTTACAATATGCTGTCTAGACCGCCTAAGTACGGGAATTGCCAGTTGGAGGCTAAAGAAGAACCACGTCTGCTGAGTCTGTCTGATCTGACAGCCGCATTTTTAGAAGATGCGCCCAGTAAGTCTCGATTGGAAGAGCTTAAGGCGAGACTTGATAGCTATGTGGAGAGCGAAATCGAATGCGAGGCTGTGTTTGAGAATGTCTCCGTGGAAACCAGTGTGACAGACTGCATTGTTTACTATGTGGCAGGCTTTCTGACGAGGAAGCTCCTGAAAACCACTAGTTGTTCAAAGTGTAGACTAGGGTTAGTAGCCACAGATGATGTGGCAAGAAAGCCTGAAGCAGCTCTCGTTTTATGCAAAACACGTGGAGGGCTTAAACATCCTCACTCTGCGCTCTTCTACTTCATGAAGCAGACAGAAGAAACATTTCAGAAGCACGCTGACGATAAACAAGTGTATGACATAGCCATAGACTATGCGCTAGAAAACTTCAATCTATCTTTTCCATGCGCGGAACATAAAAGAGATATAATGGCACAAGTGTTGGACTATTACGTAGGATTGCGAATGCGCCAGTACTGCAAACAGCTTAAGAAAAATGAGCCGAACAAAAGCCAAAACCTTCGAAAACTGTCAAAGCTGGCATAAGCAGTAGTCCGACTTTCTATTGAAAGTAATGGGCTCCCATGAGATGATAACCTCATCAAAGTTGAACGTAAGATGAATACTCCAAGTATCATTATTAGGAAACCAGCCAGCACGCAAGCAAAAGGTCATGAGATGTTTGATACGAACTATTTAATAAAAACCGAGAAAGAAATTTTTTAACGCGCGCTGAGCGCCTGCAGTCAACGTTTAAGTTGCTGGGCTGTCCGGCTTTTCCACTCCCAGTACAGACTCCTCACAACCCTCATTTGGATCAAAATATCTTATTGAAAAGCAAGACATGAGTATTTTCACGTCACAAACAAAGCTAAGTGTTCGCTGCAAAAAAAAAAAAAAATTAACTTCTGCCTTCTGTTACATGTCATTCGGCCTGCTTGATCATCCTTATATTATGATGACCCTGCATGCAAATCTTAGCGAAAGATACACATTTTTTGGTGAGGTGTGGTTAAAGATGTGTATTACTTTTACAGTAGGTACAGCTTTGCAATGTGTCGTGTATGTTTTTTTCTGCTGTTGCTGTAAACATTTTGTTAAAAATATCGTCACTACTGTATTTGTCCCTATTTAACAAGTGCTATCATTGGTGATTATTGCCGTGCTTCACTGGCGTTTGTCAAAATAAATCATGTGTATCCCAGACTCTGCTAATTCACTTGCCTCATTTCCTCTGCGCTACAGAATCGCATCTGCAGCTTGTCTGCAGCTTCACACAAGTACTAGCTTGATATTAAAAGTATAGATATATATTGCCTAGCCTCATGAACCGAGCGGGTGGCATTAGGTATGGGAAAAATAAATATTAAAATGGTGAACATGGATTATATTAATATCATTATATTATAATATTATTATATTATAATATTATTATAATATTATATTATCGGTATATCGCGATTAACGGCGAATTCGCGCTCAAAACCGCTATTTGATTGGCATACACGCTAAGGTGTTTCGTACTAACAGTGCCATGTAACATTAATGGTATCCGCTTAAGGCGAGTAAATGCATCGTCAGAGTTCACTTGATCACCCATAGGGTAGGACGAGAAACAGGCTCGACGACCGGCACGGGCGGCCCTATTCACACTAGCGCCATCTCGGGGCGGACGACGGAAGTTGGTACAAATGTTAGCCGCCTCCGGAGGCGTCGTCGTATCACCTAAACTACTTCTAACACCGTGGGTGAGAGGACGCTGGGAATAGTCGTCCTCGTAGAGTTCTGCAGCGGTTAACTACTGCTTGTTGGTCACTCCTTTCGAGGAGAAGGTGGTGAAGGGTGGCTGATCCTAGCCCTGATGGGGCTGGGACAGGTAGGCCACCGCCGCTTGCGGCGGGGGCTAGCCTGCCACCGAATTTTATCTGTTGTAAGCCGTCATTGCACCCGCCACTGCTTCGGTGGTGGTGACGGCTGTTGCTGCGCGCATCATTCTCTACCTCTTCTTTTTCTTCTCTATTTTCTTTTCTGTCCGCACGAGGCAGAGGAGGTGGCTCAGCTACAGAGCCAGTAGCAGGCCCGTGCATTTTCTTTTCCTTCTTCCTACAGCCATAACAACAAGAACACTCCTTTCGAATGAGAAGGCCGAGAGTGTTTCGAAGGCTCTTGTATATTTGCAAAAAAAAAAAAAAAATAGGGAGTTTCAGTATCCCATACCTTGAACTAATGTTCCACGTGTTGGCCCTAAGAGCCATTTGGGACGTCATTGTCCAAGAACTTATTGAGTATCTGATAGAAATATCTCGCCCTCTTCTTTGGAATGGCGGCCTGTACGGGTCCTGTGGTCGAGAGACCACCAATGTTTTACATATACATTGTTAAATGTCCAAACCTACTGCAAAACAATACCAAACTGTGACCTAAAGGAAATGACCCCCAGGCATATGTGAATGCACAGCAGTTGAAAGTCTGGACGACGATCAGCGCAGGAATGTTTACAGAAGCAAGCGGAGGCCGATGATTACTGCCTCCCCTCTGCTGATGTTCGTGATTTCATTTGGTTAAGAGAATGACAGGCGCTACCAGCAGCGGTTTATTCCTGGCTCAGTGTGAAATTAAAATTTTGGCCTACACTGATGTTACCATTTTTCTTCTCAAAAAAGAGTCTACTCTAGGCTTTACGTTTGAAATAGTTTAGCGACGTATCAGTAACAGTAACGAGTAACACAAAACTATAGTTCGCAGTCCTTGTGCGGTTATCTTTTAATATCCAGAACATATTGCTATTGGGTTCAGAAAATGTTTCCTTGAAGAAACTGCATGTATTGCGAAATTCAGTGATTACGTTTGAGACGCGAGAGCGACATTGTTTCACGCACTGTCAAAATGAGTGATGAAGGTCAACGCAAGATTACGAACGAGAAAGGCATTACGCTCTTTTCGGCGAATCAACAGGGGGACGTGAAACGGCTGGAAAGGCTGCCAAAATTTTTCTCACCCCCAGCATAACGAAGCGACACAACAAAGCAGGTCGTGGGCAAGAGAGTATTGGATCCGCACGAAACAGTGCATTAGTTATTGGAGATCCGTTCATCGCAATTACTTTCCCGATATTTTCAAAGAGCAGCAAATCAATTTAAGGGTCAGCGTGTTATTTAAACTCACAAGGTATTCTCTTGAAGAGGGCAGCATCACAGCGCCAGTCAAAAAGGAGCGTTGAGTGAGTTAATCTATGCGAAGCGTCCTTGCCTTATCAGATGAAAGGGAGGATGCACCAGGTGCAGTCCTCCTATGAGGGTACAGACCTCAACCAGGGACCATCATCCTACGGCAACCCCAAGCAAGGTCTCCCGCACCACAGAGGTCAGGGGGAGGGGGGGGGGGGGGGGTTGGGGAGCGGGCTTTTCCCAGCCGAGGGGCTCATGCAATCTTGCTTATCCCCGCCGGAGCGGAGTCGCTGTCCCAGTGGACCGTGTCCGCGCTCCCGGCGGGTCGAAGACTGAAGCGAGCAAATCTAATATCTCACTTCGATGTTTCCATATTCTTCCTCAGAAGTGCCACGCTCCGAAGACATCTAATCAGACGCCGCACACAATTGCGCGCTTACTTTTTATCATCCCACGAAGGAGAACGAGGGCGCAAGAATACGTCAGCTAGCTTACACTCGCTCTGCTGGAGAGCTGCGGCCAGCGACCGTAGCGCTGCGACTCGGCTCCGCGCCTGCTCCGCCAGCAGTCGGGGCTGCTCGGTTATCTTTTGCCCATGACGGTTACATTTTCGTTATAGGATCGCACTTTCCAAGCCGTTTTTTCCTTCGGGTCCATCACCCCAGTCTTTCAGGTTAGATACAAACGGCGCCCATTAGTGTTTAGCCACAAGATCTGTATGGCTTGCATTCCGCCTACAGGTGGCTCAAGGCTCACCGACAAGGCAGGAACATAGACGGTGGCATTACTCTTTCCAGCATGGTGTTTTCAGTGAAAGACTCACTGCAACGACCGATATGAGCATTGAATTCTCATTTTCCTTCTTTCTTAACGCGACAACTACGAAGACGTGGCGTTCCCCACAAAGCCGTAGCGTCCGCAGCGCGGCACGGCTTCCCAAGCGGCTTCGTTTACGGGTCCGGTCGACGCACTCCAGGCGCCCGGTATGGCCCCTAACAAGCGTTTTCCGCGGAACATAACCCTGGGGAGGCCACTGAGGCCCTTCTTCCACCCAAAATACAAAAGCCGCGCCGAGGCGCCTCTTCGTTGTGTGGGCTTTCGTGCTGTCCAGCCACGCTCAATCGAGCAGTGCATGAGAAGCCAAAACGCGGCCAGTCTGGCGCGGCGTTGTGTTCGAGTTCTGGAACTCCGATATTTGACTGTAGTATCGTGCTCTAAAGAAACGTCGTTGAAGGCGACGCGGCACTGTGACTGGAGAAGGAACCGCAAGAAAAATGAACGCAAAAAAAGCAAGCACTCGGCTCCATGATACAAGGTGCCCTGCAGCAAAAGCACGGCAGTATAATATCCACATCCGCTTATGTTTAAGAGTCATTCAAAAACATCCTTTACATTTACAAGGCAAGAAGCCAGCCAGAAAAGCTCAGCTAAGCATATAACACACCCAGCATCTTGCTAGCAAGGGTATACGAAGTGCCAAATAACCAATGAGGACCAACACAAGTTTCAAACGCGCAGACAGAACGAAAATCGTCACTTCGTAACAGTCTATACATGTTTTCTTTTTTTTTTTTTTTGAGAAAGTAGCGGAGACTGGACAGAGGCGCACGTCATGCGCGCAGTTGTTTCCGTGAAACAATGAAAAACAACTTGCCTGGCAGTGGCAAGGTCCCGCGCGGCCCGATTGAAGCAAACAGTCCCAGAAGTGCTGTCAATCGCCGCTCCGCCGAAGCTTTTCCTCCCTGACAAATGCTCGCGACACTAGATGTCACAGAGTTACAAACGCTGTGCAGAGCATACGGTTGCAACGCATTAAGAAACGCACGACAACGACTTATCGAGTGCACGTCCAGGCGACCGACTGCAACGCAGCGTCTACTCCCCCTACCGACGCACCCTTCCGAGTCCGGCGACGAGCTTATCAGTAGACTGGCCGATTCGCGACCGACGCATCCAGAAGTGGCGTGGCTGGCTGCCGTTTTGTGGCTGCTTGCAGTGACACCGTGGCACATAGCAACGGGACCTGACAACGGTGCAGTGCAAAGGACCGCGACTTCATCGTGAGACGGTTACGTTGGTTACGACATGAGTGCAAGCACCTTACGAGCCTACGCTCGCCTTCCGTGCATGTCGGCGAGACGTATGATGGCGTAGATAAAAAGATGAAACGGAAATATGTAGCAGCAGGTCCTTTTATGCTCGACTTGCGCACACGCGAATATAGTCGCTGTCGGGAAACCACATGAACGCTCCGCAAACCCAAGTCGGGATTCTCCTGTCTGTCTTCCTGTGCGCCTTTAAGACGGCCTGCTCCTCTCTCGCCTTTATACGTTTGGCCGCTTATAATATGTTGTAAAGCCCTTGGCGACTCGCTAGCGCAGGAAGCCTAGCTTTTTCGCATGAGTCTTGCGCACTGAGTTCAGTGCGGTTCATCGTCGGTAATTAATCGTCGATGGAGAGACATCAAATAAATATATTAAGGGGTCGCTCTTATAAAAGACGTGTTTATTTATTACACAATGTAGACACAATGAGTCCAAGCAGATGGGCACACATGCAAAAAGTAAAAACTAAAATAAAATACAGGTCAAACAATATACAGTACATTACTTATACAATATTTCGTTACATTGTGTGGTCATATATAAAACATCGATCCAGTCAGATAATGTCCGAGGGAAAAGAGACACATTAAACGCTTGAGTTCGTGGGTAATATGGTGTGAATGAGTCAAGATGATGACGTCTTGCGTAACGTGTTAATCCAGGCTTTATATGGGGGTACTAGTTCATTGCAAGTTTGTTACTGATGCCTTCTGCTTAGGCGGAATGCACATGATGGACTCACCACGGGCAAAGGGCTTCGACAATCTGTCGCTGATTGGACTGCTTAGCGCACGACTGGACAGAGTATGCCTGATTTTAAGACATCTTGTTTACTGCATTATAATGCGTTAAAAAAGATGTCTCAGTGGCGCTCTTTCTGGCAGGTGCATAAAAAGTGGCTGTCTTTTAGCTTTGGCTGAACATAGTGTGAAGCAATAGCTGGATTCAGTCATTGTTGTTGCTGTTGGTGTTGATGAAGAAGCGACGGCGCCGACGGCCATATGTGCTGCTCGTCGCTCACGCCTTGTAACGTATCTTGATGAAAACAGCAATCCCACCACCCCGACTACCTTTTCGGGTATAAAAATGACCAAAGTATCCTGGGAGTGAGAACCTATGCGTGAGGTCCCTCGATATGTCTATTTTCGTCAACACAAAAATGTCAACCAAGTCTCCGATCAAAACAACTTGTGAAAATAATTCGCCCCAGTGTTTCCTTATGCTCCTGATATTCACATGCATGGCAGTGAAACTATCTGCATTTGCAGTTGCAGCAGTGTTAAAAAAGCGGAAAAGTCTTTGAAGTGAAGAGTATCAGACGCCATGGTGAAGTTGCGAACGAAAACAGAACACAATAGCAATTAGTTAAACTAACTTGCTGAAATCCGTAGATTGTGTCACCCAGATAGCGGAACCACCTTCTTTTTGACGAAGGTAGATACGGACATTTCGAATCTATACAAACTTGAAGTTGTTCTGCTTTGCTCATGTGAGTGTCGCCCCGTAAAGATCACGATCATCATTCGTCAGATTTTTATCAAAGAAAAGCTGAGGAACAATTTTCCTTTCTGAAAGCTCACGCAGCCTAGCACGAGCAGATAACCAAGCATAGCGGGCAGAAGCTGAAGCAAATCTTATCAAAACAGGTGCTATTATGTCCCCAAGCGCTGACAACCGATGCAAGGCAATGAGCTGATTGGGCTGATACGATATGCTGAGCTTCACTGCTAAATCACTGACAGTGGCCTCCAGATCCTCGTCCTTACTCGCCTTGAGGCCGTGTATTTCAAGGTTGCATGATCTATACTGTACTGTTCAGCATCATTCAGTTCAACCTGCGGCTCCTGAATGACATGATGCCTGGGCTTTCAGAGTTGTGACTTGGGTGGTCATTGATTCTACACACTTATCCCGACCACCTGCCTTTGCCAGCAAGGAATCATACTTCTCAGTGACTAATTCCACAGACGCGTGGAGTTCCAGCACAAATTATTTTAGATTTTCCAGTTAAGGCTTCAAGGCGAGAAACTCATCAATTTTAGCACTGGCAAGAGGAATCGACTCAGCATGCTCGTTAATGGATTTTAGCACCGCAAGTCTGTCAGTGATCGCAGAGAAAGCTGGGAGGACAAGCATGTATTGCAAGCAATCCCCAGCGGCCCATGCACGACCCGCGCAAGGTGCCTGTCGGAAACACTGTGCCTCAGAAGAGTTATTTACGCTGCCTATTCCTGTTGCTGTTTCGTGTATTCACGTGCTTAGGCTTAGTTGCATGTAAAGCTTTCGAAGAGCTCGCCTAATTCACGCGAAACCTGTCTGACTATATCGACTGGCAGCGCGCTGACACGTCGTCTCTGCACCCCGTATAATGTCTGACATATTGGTTTATTTATTGCCTTTTTCACATCGTGACAACCGTGAAAGTGTTTTCAGCGCCTTAAATTTTTGTAGCTCGTACGTAACACTAATTAAAGCGGTGTATTCATACCTACTGCAATGCATTCGGATGCAGACACCAGGGATTTGTACTACCCAGCAGACACCTAGAGGGCGCTTTTTAGCACCGTTTTTGTAGCACCCCCTGGGCAAGGCAAATCTCCCATAATTGGCGAATAAACATGACACGACTAACGCAGATTCGCCCGGCGTAAATTATTCGGTGATATCGGCACACTTCGATACAGTTATCTCGGAAGCCGAGCACACGTATTGCAAGTTGGAACATCGAAACCACTGCCTTGCAAATATATATAAAAAAGACTACGCATCGCTGCCCTATAGCTGCGCTGCTAATTTTTGTCGATATCAGCTGAGTATTTAGGACTGCGCTGACTAGGTATAGGCGTGCGAGGAGACAAAAAAAAAAAAGACTGCGTGGACGCCTAAGCAGAACCGAGCAAAACAAAGAATGGGGGACTGAGTGGAAATTTCTTTTTAATTTCTGATCAATATAAACAGCAACACGCACACAGTCGCTGACGTCAGAAGTAGTGCAGGGTTCTGCATAGCGCACTTTGCTGGTCGTCGCCATCCCTTGACTTCTTTTCTTATAGCTGTCAGTGTGCGTGAGGCCTGCACCATAGGAAGCCGTGATTGATCACAGAAGCTTCGCAGCATAGCAGCACGTCTGGTCTGGTGTCTGGACAGTCTTAATTCTGCCGCAGGAACGCTGCTCTTCCTTCTCTTTTTTTTTTGGTTTCCGAGTGACGTTTTTTGCAAGGACAGGCATTGATAGTCGTCTAGGGCCTTGAAATCATTTATCACGGTTCTTCCACACCCCTTCAGTACGTTGCTAACTGCCATAATCACCTGGTGAGTTCACATGGCTATGCCAGTGGCTTTTTTCACAGGTAGAGCGGAAGCGGTCGGCGTTTCTCTGCAGCCGCAGCGGGGCATCCGCCAAAGGCGTCGCTTCAAATGCATACTTTCCTGGAGCCTTTTATTCGTGGCATTCATTCTGTGCTTTCAAATCCACTATTACAAATACGTTCCCACAGCAAAAGACTTTGCCATTTCTTCGTGGTGCCAAGACTTGGTGAGCGTGTGTCCCTCGCTCCAGGCACTGCTGGACCACACTTGTGACGCGCTGTGGGTGTTGCCACCCTTGTTCGTGACCAAACTGGTAAGCGGCCCCAAGTTCCAGGAGCTCGCCGACATCAGTGAAAATCCCGACGTCCATCGCGTAAACTTGCACACCATAAGCCATTTTCTGGCTGAAGCTTGGTTCGGTGTGATGGTTCCGACTGTGTTTCTCCTCCAGTCGCATCTTCTGAGCACGCTCGCACCCCGTGTGCTCGGAAGCATCGTCAGCGCGCTGCACCTGAGCCTCCTGTTCTCCTTGTCTCTGTTCGAATACACCTGGTACAGTCGCGGCTGGACACCGCACCAGAGGGTGTCATTCGTCGAGGACAACTGGGTCTACTTTGTGAATTGCAGTCTGCCACTCGTCGTCCTGACGTCTCTGCCGTCATCGTTCCTAGTCAAAGCCATTCTCTTCAGTGCCACATTTCCATTGTTCTTTGTGCGCTGCCTCACAAAGGAGCCAATCACCGGACTGACTAGGTAAGGGTACCCCATTGATATGATGGCTCTCCTTCTGCCTTCTTGATAATTATATTTTAATAAACCTTTACAACCTTTCCCGTGTGCATTCCCAGTCGAAACAAACTACAGAACCATGTCAAAAATACGACAGAATATTGTGTAGTTGTGTCGTAAACGTTAGATTTTCCTGTAGTTCTGTAGTACTTTTCTGCAGTTCTTAGTTTTTCTGTAGCAGCTTTCTATTGTCTGTAATTCTGTCGCACTTTTTGTTGTAACTACAGAAAGTTCTGATGTTACTATAGAAAGTTCCGTTGTCACAACAGGTTTTCTGTCAAAAACCGCACAGAAATTCTGTCGTAACAACTGAACATTTTCTGTAGTTTTTCCGACTGGATTCCACGATGCCAAGGTTAGAGCATGTTTTGGAGAAAAACTATTCCCTCTTGTGGTGTCTAAGAATTCAAACAGAGTTTTTCTTTTTTTTTGCCAGTATTTCGTGTTAGTTTGGTTTTATAGCGCAAAAAAATGACTGGCACAAGATAGGCGGGACACACACACATCGTTATGTATGTGTGTCTCGCATTTCTTCTCCTTGTCTTCGTTTGCGCTACAAAACCGCTACGTCAAGATGAACTACGAACTCTCCAAACAGGAAGGTTTAATTTCGCACAGTACTCGCGGATATTGTAGGGATATTGCATACCAGATATTTGTGCGTGAAGTGTGTCTGCCTGTCCGGCCGTGGGGCATACTGTTTGTTTCGTTTCGGCAAAACTTCGGCGAAGTCAGCTTCATTTTTCTTAAAGCTTAGTGCATTACAACAAGGGGTGTCAATAAAGTAGGGTAATAATATGAGGGTCAATCCCTCTGGTGCAGGCGCGGTACAGCCGCATTTTCACATTAAATTTTATCATGATGCTCATATGTGATGCGCAAGTTTGTTATCGGGCACCGTCAGCAGAAAGTAGGGTAATAATATGAGGGTCAATCCCCCTGGTGCAGGCGCGGTACAGCCGCATTTTCACATTAAATTTTATCATGATGCTCATATGTGATGCGCAAGTTTGTTATCGGGCACCGTCAGCAGAAAGTAGGGTAATAATATGAGGGTCAATCCCTCTGGTGCAGGCGCGGTACAGCCGCATTTTCACATTAAATTTTATCATGATGCTCATATGTGATGCGCAAGTTTGTTATCGGGCACCGTCAGCAGAAAGTAGGGTAATAATATGAGGGTCAATCCCTCTGGTGCAGGCGCGGTACAGCCGCATTTTCACATTAAATTTTATCATGATGCTCATATGTGATGCGCAAGTTTGTTATCGGGCACCGTCAGCAGCTAATCTTTCCGCGTTTATTGCTCCTCTGTTTGCAATCTTTTGTTACATTAAATGCGGACGATTTCACGTTTTACACCGCATTCACTTGTTGTTTGGCGTCACAAGTTGACGGAAAATATTTGCGGCGTTGCAAAGTAGTCGATCACTTGACGCACTAGGACTTTGACGGATTGACTATGCATAATCGCTGTTAATAAAGTGCTCGTGTTTTTCACTTTCACAACGATCCTTGACAAGACATCTTGCCTCACCGCTTCTCGAGATTGCGCATCTTTTTACAGCGTTGGTAGGGATAGTCCTACAAGTAACGTGTGCACTGCTCCTACCTTGTGGTCTCATTCTGGGCCCATCTTTGTGCTTTCAGGTACCCCCTCAGGTTATTTGCCCTGGCCGTTTGGGTCTCCGACAGACTTTTCCCGGTAAATGGTGTAGACACGGACGCTAGATCCCCATTGGCGCTTAGACTATAAGCATGTATTCTTACCAATAAAAATCTTAATAACAATGAAATGTATTGCCAGACATAGCCTGACTCGTGTCCGCGACGCGGTGCTGGTCCGTGGCCTGTGGAGTGTTGAAGCAATGCTTCCCCGGTTTTAATGCCGGCCAGGTGAATCTCTTTTGATATATCAGGCCGTTTACTTTCTCTTTTTCCCATTGGACAGCCTTCGTTCCTTCTCCGCACGCGAAGGGAGTGAGTAATGGAACCGTTACCGAAGCGAGGAACCGTGCCATGGTCGATCCAGCTATTTTCTCTCACGCCTCGGCCACCCACAAAAGGAGCACGCGCTGTGGCATTACGACGACTAAGAGACTGAAGCATACAAAGCTTCAAATTGATAAGTGATCGATGTAAATTGCATTGAAATAAGAGGGGGTTTAGAAAAAACAAGGTTTAGACCGTGCTGTGGCAAGTTTTTCGTCAGGCGACGGCCTCTACTGACGGAAAAATGAGTTTTAATCATTCTTTGGCTGTGGTTTCATTTGTACAGCCTTTTCGTCAGGTCAGCGAGTTTGCCCTGCTGAACCCTATACTTCTTGGTAGAGTTTGTTAGGTTAGTTAGAATGCAGAGCTAGGCGCATTTGGTTCGTGACCTAATTACACTGACGGTTCTCGCTTATTTCGAGCACTTAACGCATTCTCGAGCTGCTTTGGACTCCGAGAAATTCGCTCTGTCGTGTTTCTTCAATAACACTGTTCAGCCTGCATGGGCGACTGGCTGGGAATTTGCACGCTGCATGGACGCTGTACGGATTTGGACTTTCATTTACGTAATTACCAGTGACGGTTTCATGCTTTAGACACAATTCATCGCGTGCATTTTGGCCTTGAAAGGCAAGCTAGAACAAATTCCTTTGTAGTACGTGGTAGCTATAGGTGGTGGTCAAAGTGAATGAAGCGCAAAGCATGCTGGGTACTCCGACTTCCGGGTCGTTCGGCGTGGAGCGCGTCTACGGTGCAGCGCGGTCAAGCTTTAATTAGACTTTTTGAACACTAATTAAGTCGTAAAATGGTCATCATGATCTGCGTATATTCTTGTGTCCTCAAAAAAGATCGCAGAAACGTTGTAAGTGCGATCGTTTCAGCCAGTGTCGTCTGTTCGCGCTGAAGTTGAGCATCCGTCGAATTGCCGCATCGGATATCTGATTACACTGATATCTAATTCACTGCATACCATAATTCCGACACGACATACGCTGTAAAACTGCAGCTTATCATCAAAAACGCGATGCTAAGAATTATTTCCATACCAATACTCATCTCTACAGCAACATTGGAGTCAATGCTAATTCGTATAGTGAAACAAGAAATATCTAGTCTAAGGACATGTCTGTTCTGTCCACAGGACTTCAAACTTTCACTGCAAGAAAGTGTGCTCTGTTTCCACACTATTTAATGGTTGTTTTAGTGAAGAAATATAAAACTGACTTGCTAGTTTCAATGAGAATTTATTATGCGTCCCACGCATAGCCGCTCGGTTCTTACAGTCTCTCTTAACGTAGTCTCTCTGGCTTCTGTCGTCCAATTATTTATCTTCCTTTTAAGAGAAGTCGTAGGAATAGAGCCGCTTCAAGATCGCATCCGCTTCTCCAGCGGCTCGCAATATTCATCGAATAGTATGTCCAGTGATGCGTCGTCCAGGCCTTCGTTGCCACCTTCTTCATCGACTCCCAGTTTGTCGATGCCGTCTTTGTGGACGCTCGGCCGCCGGACGTCAACTTGTCCCAACAAACAGCTGTTCGCCGATGCAGACGTAAAGCCTACACCGATCTCCACGAGTGTTGCACCCGGACGGTCACTGAGGTCCCGGACTTCGTATTTCCTAGAAATAAAGGAAAGCCTTGCGTTAATTATTTCCAAAACACTAGACGTGCAGCTCTGCTTTTGTCGAGCTCATTGAAGATTCAGACATATTATTCATTACATTTCGCCCTTATTTTTCACCGTCGGTTAACGTTATTCCTTATAAATCGTATGTTCGTGGTGGAATGCATGTACGCGATGTCGCGAGTAAAAGGTGGCACGAATATGAAACCAAGAGGGACACATGTGGCATTGTGGAACACAGCAGTATATTTACTGGGGCCTAAATCATACACAAAACGATACGCTGAAAACAAGAAAGGTATACAAGTTAATGAACGCACAAAAATGCAGCTACGTAGCGGCAGCGGCAATCTGAAGAATGTGCACCGGTCTTCGTACGTGGAAACTAAAGGAATCAGCTTCTGTAAATGGAGTCACTTTACGGCGAAAAGAAAATCGCCCATCACGCCAATATCACACCAGCACGCGGCATCCCTTACTACGCCGCCGAGCACGAACATAACCCATCAAGAACTCTATGCAAGTCTCTGATGACGCCGCCACCCTACTGGTTGCAGTAAAAACATAACCGGAAAAAGGTCCTTTTTTTTTTTTTTTTGCGAAGTAGGAAAAAATGTCCCCAAACGACTGAAGTGAAATGTATCGTAACGTCAATTTTTCGCCTGGCCTGGGTTCGGCGATGAACTGCTTCGAAAAAGGGTGTTTGGCCTAAGATAGAGTGAAAAACGGCCTCAAGTGATTAATACGTCCTGGTGATGCAATCATGAGCAAGGATTTCCTGGCCCAGCATCATGCGGTGACCTGGCGAAAGTCTGATGAGGTCATCGTCCGAAGAAGCCTTACCTTCAAATGCAGTTATGGAGAATCGCCCGGATCTATCATACTCGAGGAAGGAGCAAACATCCCACACCAGTCAAGCGTCATCGCTACCGTGAGTACTGGCAATACCGAAAATGCCGATGGCCCTGTTTAGGGGGAATTGCTCGACGAATGAGGGATGGGCATCGCAAGAAGCACCGTTAGTTTCAGTAAAAGACAGAGTGAAGTGCTCATGACCGGCAATACGTCAGTGACACTGCTTTAAAAAAAAAAAGGCTGCTTTTTACGTGCAGAGAAAGCGGTTCTGACACGCTCCTCACTTTGTCCATTTAGCAGTATGCACGCATGGCCCATACCCTTTGATTAAACGTTTGTTGTTTTATCTTTGGCAATAACCGTGCGCTAGTCGTTGATATTGCGTCTGCGCGGGAAGATTGGTCACCGGACAGGAAGGTCCAGAATAGGCACAGCTGCTATAGTAGCGTTTGCCCCGTCCACTTCTCTCAACCTTGTCTGTCCGGCCACTTGCAAATTTAATATATCATTCATACATTCGGAAGCCATTCCAAATTAAAAAAAAAACGCTAGGAGTGAGTACACGTACCTCGTAATCCAATCATTTATCTCCGCTTGCTCTCCGGTGAGGTCACGTGTCACCGCGTATCTTTTTTTGTCGGGTACGCTGGCGATCATGCTGAGACAGATGCGTTCCCGGTTGCCTGTGACACTGCGGACCACCAGGATGAGCTCGATGTCGGACGTGGACAGCGTGAGCCAGGAGCCGTCGAACGTGTAGCTAACAACTAGCGCCATTAGCGGCAAGTCGCAGCCGAAAAGCCTGCCGAGAGATGCATGGGTGTCATCAGAGCTCAAACTTAATCAAGTTCTCAGAAGCCATCGCGGTGTTAGTGACTATGCCACCCGGCATTTTAGCCCGAACATGAGGGATCGAATCTAGGCCATGGCGGCTTAATTTGCGCGTAGTTGTGAGAAACCTCAAGTGATCGAAATTATGATGGAGCCTCTGATGACAGCGTCTCAGATAAATCGTGAGCAGTTTTGAGACGTTACTCCACCATACCACGCCATATTTTACTGACGCTACCGGTGAAACGCCATGAACTGCGTTGAGAAATTTGACTCGTTTTGTTTTACAGGTTTTTAACGCCACAAAACGACGTCAGATATGAGAAAGTCTACCAGAGAGCTTCGGAAATTATGACCGCCTCGCGTAATTCAACTTGCACTGGCATCGCACAGTACACGGGCGCCTATCGTATCGCCTTCATCGAAACACGGCCACGACAAGGATTGCACTCGTGTACTCGGTATTATCAGCTGAACGCCTTATATCGCTATCAGCTACCGAGATGGTTCCTACATGGGAAAATACCCGTGAATAATTATCGTTTCTTAAAGTTCGCTGTAAATATATCGGGCTGACTGCAAATTAAAAATTCGAACACAGCAAAACATCGAAGAAATTTATCCGTAAAATGCTTGTAATATAATATATTAGCAATATTATTTAAAGAAAGGAAGATGGACACTTGCTAGGCCCGAGACAGCGGCCAATCTTGACTTGGTTAAAGGCAGCATAAAAAGAAAACATCTCCAGGAAGTAGACCAAGACTGTCGACTCGAAGAAGGAGAAATTCCCCATATGGTTATGATTTCTGCACCAAACTTCTGAATAAGTGCACGTTATGAAATTTCACCTTGGCCGCAACACAGCCTTCGTAGCTGGCATTTAACTCGCCATATATCGTGGGTAGCAGCTGATAACCACTGCTTATCTGCAATTGCGGCGGGTCATCCAATTTAGAATCCGCGGTTTGAACATAAGAAGAAATATAAGAGACTGTTTCATAATCTGTCAAATTCCGTTCGTGAAAAGGTAAAGTATTGCTCAAACTTCATATCAGTTATCCCGTATGGGCCCATGCGGAATAACTTAGTTTTTAGTAGACTGTGCGGAACCACCGCAATTTAAATGATATTTTACTTAAATCTAGCGCACAGCGGTATGTCCTTTCCTCATCCGCAAAATCCACAGAAGAAAATTATTTCATTTAAATCAGTTGTCACGAATTACATACCTAACTTTCTGCGAATTTTCTTGTTTTGTTCTCGCCTCGTTTCGCCTTTTATGTTTTTCTTTTTTTAATGGTTACATGATTGCGCCTTTGTTCTGATTCGTTCACTTGTCAAACATGATGCACGTCCGCTCTAAAGCCGTATGACCCCCAGAGTAATTCAATAAGTAAATATATAATACCTATCTGAAAGTTCACTAAGGTGCCCCCTGGCCCATGCGCACGTCTGATTCTCTACCAAACGAGGTAAGCCTTGTTAAAAAGGCCGCGAAAAGCTAATTATTGAAACCATAAAACGCGCACCTTGCCTTGTCAGATGGAGGGGAGAATGCACTGGGTGCAGGCCTCCTGTGAGGGTACAAACCTCAACCCAACAACCATCATCATCCTACGGCAACCCCGGGCAAGGCCGCCCACACCACAGGGGTGGAGAGGATTTTGTTTCGGGGAGCGGGCGTTATCCCAGCCAAGGGGCTCATGCAGTCTGGATTCGCTCCGCCGGGACGGGTTCGCAGTGCCAATGCACCGCCCATGCATCGCCCCGGAGGATAAAAGCCTGACGCGAGCAAGACTCCTAATAGGATACCTCTATTCTTCGATTCTCTTCCCTGAATATAATCATTGGGTGTCCCTATTCTTCATAAAATTTCTTTGTGCCAAGGTGCCGTATTTCTCGCTGAAGGTGGAACCAAAGCTCCATTCTGATCTTTTTCTTCACTTTGAGGAGGGGCTGAAGGGAGCGCGGCATCTCGCTACCCATATTTGGTAGTTGATTTCTGCGAGTGCCAAGACGAATTGTTTCCGTGCTTCACTGGGCAGCGGATTGAGGTACCTCACAGTGCAGTGCGGGATGCCTGGGAGCTTGAACAAACCTCTCAGTTGATCGAGGAGCGCGGTTCGCAGGATGCAATCATAAAAAATGTGCTCTGCGGTCTCTCGCACTCCACAGAATGGGCAGGTGTCGATTTGGCCCCATAGTCTTGACACGAATGCTCGTCGGCGGATTGGAAGTATGCCACCTATAGTCGGTATTCCATGACTCATCTCCGCAACGTAGAATGTTTTAACTAGGAACTCCGAAGGTAGCGGTGATGAAAAATAATGCTCCTTTTCACTGCTTGAACTCAAGTCGATAAGGCGTGCAAAAAAAAAAAGAAAAAGGCCGCCCGTCCCGCCCGTATCATTTTGGAGTGCCCAATCAAAGGAGACGGCTGCGCTTGCGCTAGTTGCCACATCAGCAAACTATTCAAGAAAAAAAGTAAAAAAAAAGCATTTTGAAAGTATGTACAGCACCGCTGGAGCTGAAATTCAGGTTTTGTAGCTAGACACTTCAGGAATAAGATACAAAAACAGTTCAATTGACGTTCACACCCCTTCAAATGTTAAGGTAATATTAACAAAAACCACCTTTATAGATTTTGTGAAATATAATATTACCATATATATATTCAACGTTACACAAGCACCCACACCTGAGCCCAACTGCAACCCACTTCAGGATTATTTGTCAGCCTGGAGACTCTTCCACACTGTCGACTGCCAATAGCACCCCTTAGAGGCTCTGGGATCCCTTTAAACGCTCACTGGCACTTTTTGGACACTCGACGACGCTCTTAAGACATTTTGGTGACGCCTAAAGCGCGAAAAAGAGACGGACGTAAGAGACGCGCAGGGCAAAGCGCTTTGTCCTGTGTCTCTCTCACGTCCCTGTCTTTTTCACGCTTCAGGCTTCACCAAAATGAATGAACTCCACCAACTAGCCCAAGAGACACTTTCCTGTGCTCTTTAGGCGTTCTTTGCCAATTTTAGCGGGTGAATCACGCCCTTTGTTCTGTCTTTCAACCGCTTCGAATTAGTGGATGCATTTAGCGGTTTGGTGTGGTTTGTGGGGCTATAAAAGACGCCGACTATAAAAGAGCGACTCAGGCTATAAAAGAGGTCATAGCGCACGGCTCCGAAAATTTTGACGACCACTGACATCGCACAGTCCACGGACGTCTTGCTTTTCGCCTCATTGGAAAAGCGGCCGCCGAGGCCAAGATTCGATCCCGCATCCTTGGACACAGTGGTCGAACACACTATATACCATTGCACTACCACGGCGGGGCGGAAACAGTGTATAAAGCGTTGCAGTAAAGAAATATTTAAAGAAACGAACCAGCCAGCGCAGTTCTTTCTCGTGTGTCTTCTTTTTTAATTCGTTGTAGTACCACCAACCTCAACTGCTGTTCTGACTTGGTCATTATATACGGCGGCCGAAGCAGTTTACCATGAAGGCTATCCTCCCCCGCCACCAAACTAGGCGCAGCCAAAGTCTCACCGGAAGTAAGGCTTGTCCTCAGTTGCCTGGACACCGGCGGGAGTGTACTGCAGACGCAGGCAGCCACCACCATCGTACGCCTTCTCTGTGTACACTGTTGCTTTGGCAAAGCCGTTGCCGCAGGGCCAGGTGCCCTGGTCTCGAGGCTGCAGGTGCTGCCTGCAGAGGTTGAACCAAGGCAAGCTCGATACAACCTGCAAATGACATAGCATTGCCCGTGTGACTGGTTTCGGAGGAAGTAGGCAGGCTAGCGGTGCGGCTGTTATGTGATGGGTTTGGATATTATGGTTGAAGAGCGATTATGGCTTGCAATCGGTGATGAAAAATGTAATTTGCGGCTAGCACAGATATGCTGCAAACTAAAGTGCGACTCCCCACGCACCACCATTCCAGTGAACGAGAAAACGCCTTTCAATGTGGTTCACTAGTACACCTGAACAAAGGAAAGCTCTTGCAAGTTAAATTTCCTTGTCGATACTCTGCCGATAGGCGAAAGTATACCTCTCGCAAAATCATAAACACGATGCAATAAATATGTCATAACGTACTACTCTTCTGCATGTACAGTTGTCATCTACGTTGGTATAAGTGCCTTATCTCGGATGTAGCAGTTATGCCATCGATAGGATACAGTGGGCGTGTCACTGTCCGCTGCGGTTGCAATGCATAGCTACTTTCCGACCCAGCATACCAGTAATACGAGTAATATCTTCTATACTGCTGCTGTTGATGCGGATACACTACACGACGACATGATGACCACATACTCGTACAAGATGAAGCAGGTGGTCCATACCGCCTGCGGGCCGTCTGAGATTGGAATGATTTCTATGATTGCATCAAGTAACTTCACTCGAGCCCATTGTACGGAGTGTGCTCTAAACGCTTTCACGAGAGATGTCTAGAAAGTGTTTACTATAATTTTTCTTGTCTGGTACACTTTTTAAAAACCTAAGAAATTCACAAGAAACACAGCCGCGCATATAATGGAAAACTGTTAGTAGTTTTCAACGTAAAAAAAATTAGAGGGTCTCTTAAGTGTCTCTTAAGAGGAGAACGGCAAAAAGCCTACCCTTCCTATCTGCCTCCCATCGTTAGCCTCTTGTCGGCATTCGTTGCAGTGCTACATATAATTATAATTGGTTTACAGGAAAAGAAAGGTGCTGTATCTATCACACTTTCTCCGGCGTGCTCGGACGGTACACCATCGCTTCTGTCGCGTGGCATTCCTTGACGCGCGTTCAAGTGTGGCATTGCAGATGGCAGGGACGCATCCCGCCTCGGCTAATCAGAACGCCTCAAAAGCGAGACACCCTTTGTCCACGACAGTATGAGGCATTAAAGGCCTTCGCCTTAAAATTACAGGGGTCCACTGAAGTCTCCTTAAGTGCGGAAATTCGAAAGCATTGCGATTTTTCGGCCAAGTTTCGCGATAAGCTCGTTCTGAGTTTCGTTGCTTTTACGACGAGTACAGCGTCAATAACACTTAGCGGGAACATGGTTCCGCGTGGCCACGCACTTGCGCAGCGCCATCATTGCAGAGGACGAGGAGGCAGATAAACATTAATTATTTGAGGAAGTCAGGCAGGCAGGAGCTTCCGCGCTAAATGGCCAAGAGCCCTTAAGCTCTGGCGACCTGGGTTGCACGCTCGATGGCCCGCAGTTGGATTATCGGGTCCGAGCTGAGCATAGCGGCCTCCCACTGCTCGCAGGTGGAGAGCTGCAGATCCCGCAGAGGGGGGTCTCGTGGGCATGCCCACCGCTGGTGGTGGACGACGACTGTTGCGGCGCACGTCTTTCTTTCCCTATTCCTTTTCTTTCTTCTCTATATTCTCTTCTGTCTGCACGAGGCAGCGGAGGTGGCTCAGCTACAGAGCCAGTAGCAGGCCCGTGCATTTTCTTTTCCTTCTTCCTACAGCCACAACAACAACAACAACAACCACAGTATGTGGTGTAAGTTGGCCCTCTGGTGGCATAAGTTACAACACGGTGTGTATAATGCAGGGTATGCATGGGCGTAGGTGACTGGATTTGGGAAGGAATGCGTCTGTAATTTTTGCCAGGTGGCCTCCTGTGCCTTTGTAAGAGATTAATCTCATCACGAACCGACGCACAGTGGCGCACGAGGAGGTCGGTCGGTCGGTCGGTCGGTCGGTCGGTCGGTCGGTCGGTCGGTCGGTCGGTCGGTCGGTCGGTCGGTCGGTCGGTCGGTCGGTCGGTCGGTCGGTCGGTCGGTCGGTCGGTCGGTCGGTCGGTCGGTCGGTCGGTCGGTCGGTCGGTCGGTCGGTCGGTCGGTCGGTCGGTCGGTCGGTCGGTCGGTCGGTCGGTCGGTCGGTCGGTCGGTCGGTCGGTCGGTCGGTCGGTCGGTCGGTCGGTCGGTCGGTCGGTCGGTCGGTCGGTCGGTCGGTCGGTCGGTCGGTCGGTCGGTCGGTCGGTCGGTCGGTCGGTCGGTCGGTCGGTCGGTCGGTCGGTCGGTCGGTCGGTCGGTCGGTCGGTCGGTCGGTCGGTCGGTCGGTCGGTCGGTCGGTCGGTCGGTCGGTCGGTCGGTCGGTCGGTTGGTTGGTTTTAACGTCCCAAAGCAAATCAGGCTATGAGAGACGCCGTAGTGGAGGACTCCGGAAATTTCGACCCCCTGGGGTTCTTTAATGTGCACTGACATCGCACAGCACACGGGCGCCTTGCTTTTCGCCTCCATCGAAAAGCGGCCGCCGAGGCCGGGATTCGATCCCGCGTCCTTGGGAACAGTAGTCGAGCGTCGTAACCACTGCGCCGCCCCGGCGGGGTTTAAAAGCAAGGCTGATAGAATGTTACAAGTAACAAAAATATTTGTAAATCCATCTCTGTGGTGTTTAGTATGTAGAAAAAAGTGCAGAATTATTTCATGGGTCTTTATTATATGCGGCAATGTCGGACAGAAAACGGGGAATTCGCAGCAGCTGTTTCGGCCGTGCCTTTTGGACGTAGGCTCACCTTGCCATTTTTGTAGACCTTGTGGCCGAATCCCTGGCAGAAACCGGTAGTCAGTGGCAGCATGGTGACCTGCCAGTCAGGGCAGCAATGGTCTGGGAACCTCAACTGCCTACGCATAGAGAAGCATTCCCTCCAGCTTGCGAAGCAAGAACAGAATCCCGTAGGCGCCATATACAAGACGATAGCTGCATATGTGGACTCTAAGTATACGTTCAGTACAGACTGCAAAGCACCAAAGAAACATTATGGAGACACCTCCGCCTCTGAGAGTATGATGTACTGAAGCAAGCCCGAAAGTGAAGCCACCGGAAGCAAGTCCACTCAATCAGAACGTCGGCCATTTACAGTGCGGGAAATGGGACATAATCACAATTTTTCAGTTCCCAGTTCATATTTTAAACTTCGCATATCGTCTTTTGGTCTTTCTTGTTTGTTTGTTTTTTCACAATGCTCTCCTGCCACACCGTCAGTTACATGAGAAGTCCAGTAAAAATAATGGCTCTATACAGAGCAATGCGACAGCACTAGCAGACGACAAGACGGTCTACGCTGCACACGACACGCACGGGTCACGCCTCGCCTGCTTACCTCTGCGTTGTTTCGTTTCGCTAGCGTCGCCAAATTTGGAAGTCATTTGACGCACATTCCCGCTCTCAAGACCCAAAATGAATCATCAATGGTTATTTGACAACCTCCGAGAAGCCGAGTGCTGTACTGTGTTGTATTTCGACTTCCGTCAGACTCATGCTCAGAATGCTTATTTAACGGCATAAAGAAGCGAGGTACGCTGGCCAAACTGCCAGTAGGAAGGCTTAACGAGGCCGACGCACACTATAAAGGTGTGGCAGTGGTACACATATGAATTCGTAGTAAAACATCACAGCACTTGCAGATAAACTTTTGGAATCACAAGGAACATGATAAAGTTGACACTGTTTGACTATACATTCATTCGGATTCCTTTTTTAATAAATGTGAAAGAGTGTACCATAACATTTGAAAACCATAATTTGTGCACGCATTTGGCACAAATCATTTCAATCTCGCCTGTTTAAAATGTTCAATATCTTCGCTTTGCAATCTTTACAGCTGAATACTTGCTTCATATCGTTTTCATAACTCGGGTAGAGAGTGAAGTGTCTTGAGTGTGCTGTTTTCGCGAAGCATTAACAATAACTCTAACAGCGTTTCTTTAAAGCAGATGGAAACAGTTAATGCTGGTAAAAGAAGTACCCGATACCAAGAAGTAATAATTAATAACAGAAGGAAAACATTAATTTACGATACTTGCTTGATACACTTTGGCGTAATACATGTCAGTCGATACAGTATACCGATAAACTTTGACAATTTGTTTCTCTGTCATTCCGACATGATCATTCCGTAATAAATTGTTATTGAAACTGACGCCTAAACTTTCTGACCGCTGGAACAATTTGAATAATCATAAACCCATCATTAAAGCCGCGGCATGCAAGCAAACTTGTTTCGAAGTCTTAAAAGCACGGCTTTAGTTTTTTCAGCTTCTATATAGATTCTGTTGCTTTTGGACCCTTCTAGAAGTGAATGTAAAAAATAAGAGATTTGTTTCTCGTGATCTACCAAGTTTGTGGCTCTGAATAATAAAGAGGCGTTGTCTCCGTAAATGACAAAGGTTGGGTGACTGTTTATACAGACAATGTCATTGACATGGAGGAGAAACAGCAGTGGTCCCAAGGTACTATTTGAGGAACTCCTGAGGAAATATGTCTTAAATCTGATGAATTGCTATTTATGTTTAATTTTTGCATCCGAGAACCGAAATATGACTGGGTCATGCGAAAAAAACTATCGCGAAAACCATAGTCCTCGAGCTTAGCTAACATTATTCTATGGTTGATGCGATCAAACGCTTTTGAAAAAAAAAAGTTTCTGCTTAAATGACCCTAAAATTAGGTCTTTTTTGGGATATCGACCAATTAGTGCCTGTCCATGGCACCTAGAAACTACCAACCCATTTGTGAGAGGCACTCTCAAAGCTTAAACATCGCGGCTGTAGACTTGGGATACACGTGAATTCCCTGCCCCATCGTAACGGCCGCGCGTATTTATTACATGAGGCCAGGCGCGCTGGGGGGGGGGGGGGGGAGGGAACACCACCATTACATCCCACATCATCTAAATGTGGTCGTCGCGGCCGGGATTCAATTCAACATTCTTGGACAATGCAGTCGAGTGGCCTAACCACTGCACCACTGCGGCGGGAGTGCGCATAAACTGTTGTGGTTAATTACCGCACAGTTCGTTTTCAAATACCTGTATTTATTCTCGACCTCCGCCAGAACATCCGTGACCCTATTGATATCTGGCAGCTCTGACAAAAAGTGCAGCTATCCCTAGTCCTTTTTAAAAATGCAACGTGATTGCAATGAAAACTGGCGGCCAATATGACTTGCAGCTGAAATTCTAAAAATTGTTCGTCTCATTATTCCTGCTTGTAGTCGTGCGATTTTGCATGTATCGTTAATAAATCAATAAATAAAATTAATAAATAGACGCGTGTTTTCTATACAATTCTTGTCGATCCATACCAAAAGGTATGGAACAGGAACAGGAAAGGAAAAATTCGCGAAGTTTCTATTCTGCTGCGGATTAGAAGAACAAAAAGAAAGTAACTGTCGGATAGAAATAACAACATTATGCACCACGCAGGGAGAAATAACAAATAGTCCAGTGTAAAGAACGGACTATCTTTATTATGCACACGAGTGTATCGCGTCTTTTTTCCCAACAGCGACAGCAACCTTTGCAGCTTACCGGCACTGGTTTTCTGTAAACGTGTCTCTGTCTTCTGTCTCGTACACCCAACCGGTGGCAAATATTCCAGCTGAAAGGCCGTGTTTGCGTACATCTTCTAAAGCCTGAAACAAAAAAAAATATATAGTAATTCTTAAACTATACTGTCGAGTAGAGTGACTTAGAGGCACGGGCTGAGGCACTTTATTTTTCATTCCTTTTGGTCTGCCTCACCATAGTGTATGTCGAGTAGGGTGTATGTGTCAACAGATAAAAAATAGTAGCACTTCAGAGAGCGCTTCTAGGGCGTACTGTGGTATTTCAAGTGGGACAGAACTAGAACACACTGCCGCCAAATTAGACAGATGTATGGCAGTTTTTGTCACAATTACTTGGCAGCAAAGTCGTGATCTAGTTTGTCACAAAGTGATATTGATGCGATACGTTGTGATCCACATCACAATTTTCGCAAAAGGCATGACTGCGCTATTAGAGCTGCAAGAAGTTTCACATAAGCATGCCGCAGGAGACACATGCACTAAAGTGCTGCCTTCAAATCCCTTCAAGACTCGCCTGCTCCCCGCGAGTCGTATGTGTATCTGTGCCATGTACCCTGAACGAGCCATACGACTACGAGGACTTGCCTACTTCCGGAAGCACACTTTAACGTTCTCCAAGATACTTAAACCTCACGGCCACCGTTTTTACATACTGAAAGCTCCCATCATCATGCTCGGGTATTCCATGTGGTTCAGGCCCGCCTACTGAAATGTCTTTCTTTTTTCGATAGTACGTAATTTGGTAGTACGTTAATTTGTGTGCTGACGGCAAAACCCTCCTTCCCCTAACAAGGAGCTGCTGCTGCTGCTGCTTCAGATGTGTGTTGCACTGCAGTCATAGTCATCAATGACCCGTTCGTCTGTAACGGTACCTCGGTTCGCAGTGGCATCGGCGTTGCTGCCCCCGCGCGAAGAAATGCGAGCAGCGTAGGAAATTAGTTCGAGAAGGAGAAGGCATAGATGCAGAAAAGCGCGCCTCAAGAAGAGGAGGAGTTAAGAGGAACTGAATCGAACAATGTGAAAAAATCCTTACACAATATGTTTGCCATGGTGCAACACGAAATTCAGCGGCAGCTGTTCGAGTATTTTTATCCCCCATTAAACTGAGGCAACGGATTTGAATGCGATATTTATAGGCTTATACATATAGTATAGAGCGATTTTGAGCTTTTGACACGCAGTCATTATTGGACTAGCTGTGGCTCCTATTAAGTAAGCCACAGTAGGCCCGTGGTGCAACACTACTGAGCCTCTCAGAGCAGATCATTTCACTGAAACGGTAGCGGGTGCAATGACGGTATGGTGGCCGACTACTGTGCCGGAGTACCCGGGTTCGATCCCGACCACCGGCGGCTGCGTTTCGAGGGAGGAGAAATGGAGCGGCGTCCGTGTGCTGTGTGATGTCAGCGCACGTTAAAGATCCCCAGGTGGTCGAAATTACTCCGTGGCCCCCCTCTACAGGCTCATCTTTCTCTCTTTTCACTTTACCTTCCACCTTTCCCTTATGGTGCGGTTCAGGTGTCCACAGAAAACAAGTGCGACAGGCACTGCGCCTTAATTTCCTGTGAACCAATTTTATTATTATTATTATTATTATTATTATTATTATTATTATTATTATTATTATTATTATTATTATTATTATTATTATTATTATTATTATTATTATTATTATTATTATTATTATTATTAATGTGACCAACCTAGTCACGTTTATGATGTGTGCCTCTGCAGCAGTCATTCAATCAATCAGTTTATTTCCAGTTTTCTTTACAAAAAACTTAGGGCAGCAAGATAAAAGCAGTCATTACGACCGCTTGACAATTCCTCTCCACCCCTACAAAGAGGCAGTTTCGTAGCGACTGAAAGGGCGAGATTGATATACACTTGTTGTTACACACGGAAGAAATAGAAGGTAAAAGACGCATACACTCAAAATTATCTGGGTACATCTGACGCATACACTCAAAATTATCAGGGTACATCGGACGTTCAGGAATAAAAAGACAGAAAAAGAAAAAGAAAGGGAAAAGAAACATAGTGGTTACATAACATTACAATTCCATACATGTTTGCAGAAGCACAGTACAATCAATTTATTCAAGGAATGTGTTCCGAATAGCTGCGGAAGACATACTCTGCAATTGGTCATAAAACGGTGTGTTTAAATACTTGGGGAGTATATATTTTAGTGTAGAAAGACCGTAATTTGTTCGGCATCGCGGTAAAGAGTAGGTAGGGCTTTTTCGTGTCGTATACGGCGTTTGGTGTCGTGTAAGTACCACCATGTCAGAAAAGAATGTGTTGTTATTGGCCGTTGTTTTTTTAAAGAAGGATGCAAACCTGTAGTCAAACATTTTGTTGATCGGTATTATTTTGTATTGCAGGTAGATCGGACTTGTATGTGCGGCATATGGCACGTTGGCAATTACACGAAGTACTCTTTTCTGCAGAATTAGGATATTCTGGATGTTAGAAGCTGTAGTTTTTCCCCAAACAAGGAAGCAACGATACATAGGAATAAAAGAACGCGTAGTAAAGGTGCAGTTTTGTATTGACAAGAAGAATATACTTATTCCGCGCAATAATCCCGACATATTTAGAGAGAGCTGTGCAGACTTTTCTCGCATGGGCATCCCAGGACATAGTGGCTGAACACACGACACCAAGTGAGGCATATGTTTGTACATACTCAATGGGAGCGTCGGCTAAATAGAGGATTGGCACATTATGTGTTGCCCCTTTGGATGGAATAATAAAGCCTTAGTTTTTTCCCTGTTTATATTTAATGAGTTTAGGGACGACCAGTCTGATAATGACGTCAAAGTTGTATTTGCGTTGTAGGTTAGTTCTTTAATGTCCCGCGAAGGTCAGGTTGACACTGTGTACATTGATTTGAGCAAAGCTTTCGACGTTGTTACTCACTCATTACTTGAAAACCTTCTACTATCTGGTGTCGAAGTCTCTCTCCGTTTACCCTGCAACCAGTGGAGTTCCTCAAGGCTCTGTATTAGGCCCGCTTCTGTTCTCCGTTTTTACTAATGACGTTTCTTGCGCGATTAAAAACTCCGTGTTTTTTCTTTATGCTGATGATATATTCAAGGTCATACATTCTTTTCAAGGTTGCTTGTTGTTGCAATCGGACGTATCTGCTTTTTCTGATTGGTGTGCGAAGAATGGACTTACCCTCAATTCTTCCAAAACTAGCGTTGTCTCATTTCCTCGCAAATCGCACAGCTTTCACTACCATTATTCTGTGAATTGTGTGCTGTTGGACAGGGCTGATGAAATTAATTACCTTGGTATACTGTTTGACTGCACACTCAGCTTCTCCCCTCATACTAAACGCATTGCTCAGCAGGCTATGCGCACACTCGGATTCGTCAGCAGACTTTCGAGGGAGGTCCGTACTCCACTTCCGTTCTTAAAGCTGTACATGTCCATATGCTTGCCGCTTTTAGAGTACGCCTTGGTTGTTTGGAATGGGACTTGCAAATCAAACTGGGAAAGGTTGACAGAGTAGTGCAAAAATGTTTACGGATATTTTGATATCGCTTTCCTTGCACAACTTCCTCCTCTCGCTCCACCAGGAGTACACCACTAAATCCTCCTCCTCTTAACTGCCGTCGTGCCAGAATCGATAAAATTTTTCTGTACAAACTCCTTCATGGCCATATTATGGGCCCTCGGCTCTTACTGCGCGTTCCGCGAAAGAGCATGAGGGAATTCAGACCGTTTCAAGTTTCTCCGTTTCTTCATTCCCGCCCCGTCGGGGTGGCGCAGTGGTTACGGCGCTCGACTACTGTTCCCAAGGACGCGGGATCGAATCCCTGTCTCGGCGGCCTCTTTTCGATGGAGGCGAAAAGCAAGGCGCCCGTGTGCTGTGCGATGTCAGTGCACGCTAAAGAGAGCTCCAGGTGGTCGAAATTTCCGGAGTCCTCCACTACGGCGTCCCTCACAGCCAAAGTCGCTTTGGGACGTTAAACCCCATAAACCCATCTTCATTCCCATTCCGCTCTGGACAGAATGCAGAGGTTGCTTAACTATTTTTGTCTTCACCTTGACATCTTCCAAAACTCGCTCTCTATATTTATATTAGACGTTCGTAGCATTGTATTGTAAACTGTACTTTATCACATATAACTTCCACTTTCTAGCCTAAATATTGTATTTACTTCACTTTTTGCTCTTTCTCCTGTTCAATGCTGTTTGTATCTTGAACAGCTTTTTATTCGTTTCTTAATTTATATTTTAACTTTACACTTTATATTCGAATCTTACTGTCCCGCGTTTAAATCTATTTCTATACTGTAATTCCCTGTATTTTAAGCCTGTGTTTTAGATACCACACATTTGTTGCGCCTCGAGTGGTTGTTTATTTTATGTATATTTCTATATTAGTCAATCACAGTTATTTGTTGTTGTTGTTTTCTTTATCAGTTTTTTTTTTTCGTGATGTGCTCTACAATATCTCTCACCGTATATACAAGACATGCTACTCATAGATTTCTTTCTTTCCGTGACTCTTCTCGTCTAAGTTTCATGTCATGCATTATCTATTTCTTCTTTTGTGTTCATCTGTGTGTGTAAAAGATGAGTGTGCATATTTTTTTTTTTTTTTTGTGCTGCAGCACAAAGACCACATGGTTGCCGTACTGAAAAACCAAAAGTTCTACGGGGCGATAACCTCACACAATCTCATCAAATCGCGTAGACTATCATACGGTACGCATCATTATCATAAAATATCTCTCATAATTTATGACAATGTCGAAGAAACAATGAGATCTTATGCGATTATATGCGACTTGTATGTGATCTCTTATGTGAATTGGTTGAGATTATGTGAAAAAATGTGAGGTTATTGCCTCATACAATTTTTTCAGCAGGGTGTTCCTGCGTACATTAAATAAAGATTTATTATTATTATTATTATTATTATTATTATTATTATTATTATTATTATTATTATTATTATTATTATTATTATTATTATTATTATTATTATTATTATTATTATTATTATTATTATTATTATTATTATTATTATTATCATCTTCAAGTTCACTTCGCTTCTACTTGATTCGAAATGTCATTCCCATTATGACAAATCATTCACCTATGTCAAGTTTTAAGCGTCTAACATTCTTCTACGTATAGATAACTTATCGCTGTACGAGCCATACTTTGTAGCTATGTTCTCGGCGCCACTGTACCTTGCAGGTGTCGCAGCCGCCTTCATACTCCGCGCCGCGAGCGAACACGTCAATGCCGACGTAGACGTCACTCTTGCGGTCGCGCGCGAACCGTGCCGACGCCTCGAGCATCGCTTCGTTCCAGTCGAAAGTGAGCAAGATGCCATCGCAAAACTTGAAGAAGCCGTCGTTGTGGAAGTTCAGCTTGCTTTGCTTGCACAGTCGGCCATCCCGCACGAGTCCGTCGTACCAGATGATCTGAGAAGCCGGCACAAGTCCGTGCGTCTCCTCGACGATCTTCGAGAGTAACCTCTCGGTGAACGAGATGCAGCTCTTGTCCTGCGGATAGGAAACACGCGGTGCCCCATTCGGAAGGCGCGGAGTTAGTTTCCAGGTGCAAATGAAACTTACGCTACTTTTTAGGCCCTGAAAAAGCGTTCGTAAAATCTGCTTGGCTTCTTCGTTGTACCGCTCTTATCCGCTTGGGCACTGTATCATATCAGTGCCGGTGCCCGTTTGTTATCACCAGCTCATGCAGCCTCACCTGCCAAGGCGGTCCACGCGACCCACAAGGCAACCCATGCGTTTAGGCTATGACAGGAACTTTCAACGGAACCACTAACGGCTGATTTTTATTGTTAAATAGTGGGGGATGTACAATATCAGTGCCGGTGCCCGTTTGTTATCACCAGATCATGTGCAACGTGCTGCACTGCCTCCTCTCTTCCTAACCCTGCCTTCGCTCCCCGCGGCCCTATATATATGCACGGGCCGTAATGCCTGGTGGTTCCCTGACGATGCCGTTCGTCATTCCATATGCTGCGCAATGGCGAGGGGAATGTACTCGGCCACAACGAGTACACCGGCTGTCTCGCTGAGGACGTCTCTAAGGAAACGAAAGTGACGTCAGACGCATCACAAGCTGGCATGGGCTCAGCCCTGCTGCAGCGTCATGGGGCTACCTTCAGACCGGTAGCATATGCATCTCGAGTCCCGACAGAAGCCGAGCAACGATATTCACAAATTGAGAAAGAAGCACTTCCCTTGTCTTTAGTTGCGAAAAATTCCATCATTTTGTGTATGGCCATCCGATATTTTTAGAAAGTGACCACCGGCCGCTGATAGATATCGCTATGAAAGCAATTGGGGTCATGCCGCCTAGAGTGCAGCATGTTGCACATGAGCAGGTGATAACAAACGGGCACCGGCACTGATATGATACAGGCAGCATACACCGTATGTCACCCAAAATCAACCAGTTTAAATCCAGCAAAGCGGTGAAAAGTCAAGATGAATCATAACCAGGACTAAAAGTGCCAGCGCAGGTTGATTCCTGGTTAGCCTCAAGCTACACCAAGCGTTTCTACTTCTGTGCACTGGCTAAAAAGGTCAGCGTAAAGTTCCATCTAAACTAATGGTTTAATTGCTGCATTTTCCCATAATTACTACAATTAACATTTCGCTCTTGATATGTCACATTCCGATTCCGTCACATGGCTTTCGGTACCACAACTTCCGGCGATATGTTCTGGGTTGCTAGCGGTATATAAGGCTTAGTAAGTTCATCTGGAAATTAGCGCTAATCACCTTCGCCAGTTTTTTAAGTACTGTTTGTCAAACATTATTTTAACGGTAGAACATGCGACTAGCAGGAAAAATCTCTATCTGTTCAAAATTAGGTATCTTTTCTAATTGTGTCCAAGCACAAAATGTCTACACGAGAATTTTGCTTTCATAGTGCATGAACATAGCCTAGCGTGGGAGCAACGCTCAAATTCACCATGTTCTCAATTCATCAAATGTTCTAATTCAGCAAGCAGCGGCACTAAAAGGCAGCCAGTGAGCATGATGCTTCGAAGATGAGTAAGCAGAACGATGCTTCACATAATGGGCCGTTTTTGCCTCGCCTCTGGTACAATTTGATCTTCAGCAACAAGCCCTGGGTATGGACACTGCTGATTATCGCAGCGATAGAGGGGCACAAGCAGACAGCACTAACCATTTCGAAACCGATGTTGACCAGCCATCCGTCGAAACTGTAGAGAGAGGCGACTCGGGCGAGTTGAGCCGCAACCTTCTGTTCGATCCGGGTGCCTCTGATCAGCTTAAAGGCCGCCGGACCTGTATCTCCTTCCAAGGTGAAGGTTCCTGAAACGCCCGGCGACCGCAACCATGCAGTGCATTCAGCTCGCTTCAGGCATTTGGAATAATAATAATAATAATAATAATAATAATAATAATAATAATAATAATAATAATAATAATAATAATAATAATAATAATAATAATAATAATTCCCAGGAAAGGAAAGGTGCAGTATCTGTTTCTGTGGACTGATTGATTTATAGGAAGGGAAAGGCGCGGTAACTGTCTCACTTGTTTTCTGTAGACACCTCAACTGCGCCGTAAGGAAAGGGAGGGAGGTGGGAATGAAAGTGGAAACAGAGAAAAGGGAGCCGTAGTGGAGGGCTACGGAGTAATTTCGACCACCGGGGGATATTTAACGTGCGCTGACATCGCACAGCATACGGATGCCTCTTCATTTCGCCTCCATCGAAACGCAGCCGTCGAGGTCGGGATCGAACCCGGGTACTCCGGCACAGCACCTCTATTTAATTACGGACAGCCGGTGAATGAATCTCAGCCGCTGTTCTAGTCTTAAACAGAACAGGAAGTGACCAAAACCTGGTGGAAGTGAAAGGTCATGTAAGGACTGAGCAATGCATCATGGAATAAATGCAATTCAATAAGCTTAATGTTGGCATTGAAAACAGCACAAAGCAAGCTGCTGCAACATCATGCAGTGAAACTTTGCCGTTGCCGGTGCACGCCTCCTCGTGACCGCACGTGAGTAAAAGAATACCACTGTGCTGCTAAATATTCGTAGCATTCTCTTCACTTGAGAGCTACAACGCATATGAGAAAGTTCATTCTCTCTCAAGTGCGCCTTTATCCGAAAAAGCGATGCCAGTCTCCGCGTCAACAATGAAATGATTCGCTCTTCCAATAACAGTGGACGCCTAAATGTTTTACATTCTTTTTGCTTAAAGGCTATCCACGGCCCTTTGAACCTATCTTCGATGAAACTTATGTGTCAGTGGCCTAAATGTTCCGAATCGAAGGTAACTACCGAGCTACGCACCTAGCTGTGCTCACGCACCTGTGCTCTAGCCGGTCTGCGCATGCGCGAGACGGGAGGTGCGAGCACCAGCAGTAGCAACCTGTTTACAATGTTGAGTCCTGCCATCTCCATGGCAACGTAGGGGGGCGCGACGTGGACGGCTTCACCTATGGCCCCAGGAGGAAGCGTGGCCGACTGCAGCCGCGAATCGATTACAGTGACTTTAGAATCGAACACCACCGCACGTGATTTGCCGGCAGCTCTGAAGACCAAGGGGCTCATAGAATGCGCGCCATTGCCGCCGCTTCTCTGAAGACCAACAGGCGCAACGAGTGCGCGCCATCGCCACCGAGTGTAGTTACTGACTTCGAATCCGGCACCGAAGAAACCGCTCTTTTGTGCTGTATCATTGGCGAAGTTCTGTCAAATAACCGCTAGAGTATAACTAGCCCGCAAAATAGGCTTTCGCCTTTTCGCTCTTGAAGGGTTTAAGTGCCACCTATAATTTTTAGTGCGCAGCTGTTATACACCCGTTCAGCAGAGCCACATCGCCGTTGGTGCAACGAAGCGAAAAGGAGTCACAAGCCGAGAAAGTGACGAGACAACAGAAACTTATCACACGACAAAGAAGAGCCACGATCGAGCTCTGCGCCTCTCCCCTGGCTCTTGCTGTTCGAAATTCTCCTTGGCTCATGAGTAAAATGAAGATGGCGTACTTTGGAAGCGCACATACATACATACATACATACATACATACATACATACATACATACATACATACATACATACATACATACATACATACATACATACATACATACATACATACATACATACATACATACATACATACATACATACATACATACATACATACATACATACATACATACATACATACATACATACATACATACATACATACATACATACATACATACATACATACATACATACATACATACATACATACATACATACATACATACATACATACATACATACATACATACATACATACATACATACATACATACATACATACATACATACATACATACATACATACATACATACATACATACATACATACATACATACATACATACATACATACATACATACATACATACATACATACATACATACATACATACATACATACATACATACATACATACATACATACATACATACATCTAGCACGTACTTACGTACTATTTCAATTATTTGCTTTAATAATATCGCAAAACATTTAAGTAGAACCATTCAAATTTCGAATTAATAATAATAATTGGTTCATAGGAAGGGAAAGGCGCAGTATCTGTCACACTTGCTATGTGGATACCTGAACCGCGCCGTAAGGGAAGAGATGAAGGTGGGAGTGAAAGTGGAAAGAGAGAAAGGGGAGCCGTAGTGAAGGGCTACGGAGTAATTTCGACCACCTGGGGATCTTTAACGTGCGCTGACATCGCACAGCACACGGACGCCACTTAGTTTCGCCTCCATCAAAACGCAGCCGCCAAGGTCGGGTTCGAACCCGGGAACTCTGGACAGTAGTCGGGCGTCTTACAACTGTACCACCCCGGCGGGGCAATTTCGAATTAGGTATGATTGATTTATAGGAAGGGAAAGGCGCGGTAACTGTCTCACTTGTTTTCTGTGGACGCCTCAACCGCGCCGTAAGGGAAGGGAGGAAGAAGGGAGTGAAAGTAGAATTTCGAATTAGGAATGATTGATTTATAGGAAGGGAAAGGCGCGGTAACTGTCTCACTTGTTTTCTGTTGACGCCTCAACCGCGCCGTAAGGGAAGGGAGGAAGATGGGAGAGAAAGTGGAAAGCGAGAAAGAGGAGCCGTAGTGGAGGGCTACGGAGTAATTTCGACCACCTGGTTGCGGAGTAATTTCGAATTAGAGAATGTTGTACTCGTCATTACAATTTCTTCTTCAGGAGTCACTTCCAAATAATGTAGAATGACGTCACGACGTATGACATCATCACTGTGCTGATTTGTCAGAGAATTTCACAGTAATCGATCCCAGGGTTTTCGGCGAACGTGGGCTCTAGCGTTATCCCGTTAAAAGCTAGGAAGTTTTTCAAAATCGCTGCCTTGACTGAGTAAGGTACCGCGCCAAACAACATCAATGACTCACCAAGGACTTGGACGCCATGCCTGTGGCCGGCCGAGATCCATCCTGGAGGCGGAATGGTGACCATGTGGTGCGAATAGTAGATAAAGCTGTTGATGATCTGCCAGTGGTGAAACCGGTAAGAGTCAGTCTTGCTAGAGCCGTGGATATACCTATGGGAACAACGAAATGCCACAAAGTTCACTGGTAGTTCAGCAACGAGCAAAACGCATACTGCCAATTGCAAACCTATAACACACACTCTGCAGCGTGTGTATTAAGAATGACGCCATCACCAGAAAGTGCTTACCAATGAATCCGAGACTACCAAGCTCGCGTTCGAGCACGCATACGTTCCGCGGCGAAAGGCTGCGAATAAGCGAGCAGTAAAAAAGCGCAGAAGAACAACCCTTCATTGTGAGCCGCCGCCGAACACGTGCTGGCGATATCGCTTCAATTTCGTGAGCAGGAATGTTTGAGGTAAAGTAATTCCAGTGCGCGAACGAAGGGCGCGGCGTGAATAGCTGCCCCTGGTGTGTGTGTGTGTGTTTTGTTCGTTTGTTTGCTTGTGGGGTTTAACGCCCCAAAGCGACTCAGGCTATGAGAGACGCCGTAGTGGGACTCGGCAAATTTCGACTTCCTGGGGTTCTTTAACGTGCACTGACATCGCACAGCACACGGGCGCCTTGCTTTTCGCCTCCATCGAAAAGCGGCCACCGAGGCCTGGATTCGATCCCGCATCCTTGGGAACAGTAGACGAGCGCCGTAACCACTTCGCCACCCCGGCGGGCTGTGTGTGTGTGTGTGTGTGTGTGTGTGTGTGTGTGTGTGTGTGTGTGTGTGTGTGTGTGTGTGTGTGTGTGTGTGTGTGTGTGTGTGTGTGTGTGTGTGTGTGTGTGTGTGTGTGTGTGTGTGTGTGTGTGTGTGTGTGTGTGTGTGTGTGTGTGTGTGTGTGTGTGTGTGTGTGTGTGTGTGTGTGTGTGTGTGTGTGTGTGTGTGTGTGTGTGTGTGCACGCGCGCATGCGTGCATGTTCAATAGACACATTTAGTTTAGCACTACCGTCTGTTTCCAGCTACCGCCTACCGCTACCGCGCGAGCGTCAGCACGCATGCGCAGATGATCCCTATGGCGACAGATGGCGCCACGTTCCAGTCAAATTTAGGCGGCAGCCGCACACTGGGACCAATCAGCGCGTGCAGTGGTGACGGTGCGCGGTAGCGGTAGACGGCCGCGGTAAGCGGCAGCGCTAATTAAAAGTCTCTAATGTTAATACTCCAGAAAAGAGCAATAACCTGTGCACTGCGTTATTACACATAACGTGGTCACGTCCATGCGTCCTCCAATGAGTCACAGAGCATGAGTAGATTGCCGGAGGAAACCCAGTCCACGTCATGTGAGAACATAACTGCGAAAAGCCCTGGACGTATGAATTGGCGGCTATTGGTGCGCGGCAAGCGGGGTTATATGCATGCACTTCTGGTTACTGCATGAACCGTAGACATACTTGTCACTGGTCGCGCATTTTCTCGTGTTTCGAGGCGGTAGCAACGACGTTGTGTGAAGATACCAAGACTATGTCCTCTTTTTTTCCCATGCAGACCATTGACCCTATGTATGTGACAAACGAGGCGTTGCCACGCCATTTGGAGCACGAAATACCAGGTGCGGTGGTTGCACTTCGCACTGCAAAAGGGCCCTGTGCATAAACGGCACGATCAAATAACTCAAAGTCGTTGCTCCTGCAATAACGGTTCAATTGAGCATTTTAAGGACAGCGATAAATACCTAGTTCTGAAAAGACATAACAAGCAATCTGGAGTGTACGGTTCTATCACGTTCATCATGGCGTCCTTACCTGTCCTCCAGGTACCCGCCCATCATGTCGTGGCAAAAGAGGGTCTTCGGAGCCTGAGGATCATTGCCTCGCTTCACGTATTGCAGGGGCTCGACAGAGACAAGCGGCGCCTCCCTGAATTCCAGGAGCTCTTCGAGGGTTTTTAGAGGTTCCAACGCTGATTCAACCATAATTCTGGGAAATCTGCACCAAACAGAACTTTCCTGGCTTTCAATTTGTCGCTGGAGACGTTTCTTGATACCAGCGGCTCAGAGGGAAAAGCTAGGCGGCTAGCTTTAGTAAGGGGTCCGGCTGCTTCTCATTGAAGCACTTTGGTCGGACCGCCTACGTGGACTCGAGGGTTAAAGCTACCTATGAGAAAGTGGCGGTGTAAAACAGGTTGCTATGTCCGAAGTTATAATATAACCTGATGGTCTTCCTCTAGGTCATCAGTCCAGCGCCGCCGTAGGTATTGATCCGGTGAAATTTGGGACGCCGCTGCGAACGCCACTGCAAATATGTTCTTTTCTTTGTCTCCTTTGAATAGCGCTGTGAGAGGCCGGTACTTATATCACCGCAAGAAGTACCGGCCTCTCACCGCGCTAAACTCGTGGCAATAAAAAGTAAATTAGAAAACAAAACATTTTTAAGGCGAAAGCCTTTAATGGCTCATGCTGTCGTGGACAAAGTGTGTCCCACTTTTGCGGCGTTCTGATTGGCCGAGGCGGGATACGTCCCTGCCATCTGCAATGCCACACTTGAATGCGCGCCAAGGAACGCCACGTGACAGAGGCGATGGTGTACGGCCCAAACGCCTACTTGCCAGAGAAAGTGTGATAGATACTGCGCCTTTCCTTCCTGCAAACGAAATATGATTATATGCAGCACTGTAATGAATGCCGAGGAGAGGCTAATGATGGGAGGCAATATAGGATAGGATGTGTAGGCTTTCGCCAGTCTCATCTTAAGAGACATCTAAGAAACCCTCTATTTTTTTTTTAGAAAGAGCGGAAGGCAGTGTGCATAAAAGCGAGAAACTTATAAAGCGATTGTTACATCATGTCTTTCTAGTTATTCTGTTTTAATTTCGGTTTCGTTCTGTATGATTTCTGTTCTACGGATTATGACTGTACTTATGTCTTCGTCTGTGAATTGTGTCCATCTATGACATCGACAGTGTTCTATAAGTATGAGGCACCTCATCAATAAAATTTCCAAGAACACTGCAGGGTCTGCACTGGAGAAATGCGCAAGCCTCAGCGTTGCTGAGTTGTCCTCGAGATGTGTCAGCTGTATTCCGCGAGTGGCAGGTGCTGCGCCTTCCCTTTCCTGTAAACCAATTTAGAACGCCGGTGAGCTTTGATGCATTCAAAGGAAGCCAGCATGGTGCCGGAGACGTGGCTGCAGCGAACGCCGTCGCTGTTGCGAAGATCGGCGGTGAAGGCACCAAGACCTACAAAGCGGCGGAACGGAAACTCGCTGAACGTTCAATAGCCTCAGATCTCCCGTGACTTCTCGCAACAGGATGGAAAGTAGTCCTCTGAACCAAAGAAGGTCTTACAACGCTGAAGAGCACTCGCGAGATGAGAGCTGTAGTGACCATCAGGGAGAAAGCCGGAATCAAGGAAGAAGAGACATGTCGCGACAGACTGGCTATAAACGCCAGCCAAGGAACCATTACATACCACTAGCCTAGCTATGAAAACGCGAGGAATGTGGAAAAAATTAAGACAATCACGATCGGGGAAATGGAACACTGTGTGGCTTCCTACATGAACGCTCCAGAAAGTTGCGGCAGGGGATGATGATGATGATAAGCTCTTTATTTACTCCCAAAGAAGGGGAACCAGCCGAAAGACTGATTGCACTGCTTAGAGAAGGTCAGCAGGGATCCCTTGGGACTCTGCGGCCTCCAATGCGCGCAAAATGAGCTGGCGCTGTTGGGCGAGCCCGGTGGTATGCAGGAGCTAGGGACTCCCACGCATCCACTGTAGCTGTATTGTCTGCGTTGTGTCGTATACATGTCCACACCATGTGAATGAATGCGGCCGGTTGTGAGCAGTGTTTGCAGCTAGGTGCAATAAGATTTGGGAAAATTTTGCTATATAGCCATGGGTTGGGAAAGGTTCCTGTTTGTATTTTGCGCCAACGGACGGCCACTACTGCGGCAGGGGAGTCATCCACGGAACTGATGAGGAATACCCCAAAAAATATGTGCTAGAAGGACTGATCATTAACGGAGATGCTTGACTTGAGATACTGCACCCAAATCTCGACCGCCTGCGGCTGCGTTTTGATGGTTTCGAAACTGAGTGGCTTCCGTGTGCTGTGCGATGTCAGTGCACGGTAAAGAACTCCAGGTTGTCAAAATTTTCGGAGTCCGCCACTAAAGCGTAACGAACAGCCTGAGTTGCTTTGGGACGTTAAAACCTGCAACCCAGACCAAAATTAAACCCATCAATCATAGATGCACAAAAAATGGGGTAGATCAGACCCTTCCAAATTATTTCCAAAGAGGATAAGGTTCCACGCACAAATAGGTTTAAGCGGAATAAACTTGAAGTGATTACAAAAACAAATTCCGAGATCACTGCGAAATCTCCACTGGAGAAATGCGTAAGCCTTAGCGTTGCTGTGTTGTCCGAGAGGTGTGCCGCGGTAGGATTGTAACCTATTCAGAAATGTGGCGCAACAAACACAAACACAAGAGAAGAGACACAACACACGCGCACACTACCAACTGTAATAACGATCTGAAAACACTTCCTCTTCACCACTCCTCTTCTTCTACACTCAAGCACCTCTTCTCATCTTCCTCTTCTTTGCCAAGGGGATATTGGCACTTTCTTCCTCGCAGAACATAAACATTGTCCAAGCATGGCAGTCACCAATTCTACACTGTCTTGTTTCTCCACACCTCTGCTTTGCCCAGAAACTCATACCACTCTGGACAGTCACAAAGATCACCACATAGTCACATAGTCACACACTAATAACCACCACCACACATGTGCATTGGGACATGTGCATCCACAACACATCACTTGTGAAGTCACTTTGTATTGAAAAAAACTTTAACCTGCTACCGTCTACGAGGCCACGACCTAGCTACGGCGCACTACTGTTCCCAAGGAAGCGGGATCGAATCCCGGCCTCAGCGGCAGCTTTTCAATGGAGGCGAAAAGAAAGGCGCCCGTGTCCTGTGTGATGTCAGTGCACGTTAAAGAACCCCAGGTAGTCGAAATTTCCGGAGTCCTCCACTACGGCGTCTCTCATAGCCTGAGTCACCTTGGGACGTTAAACCCCACAAAACCAATTGTAACGTAGCTACGTATGGTGAGTTTGCAGGGTGCAGCCTTGTTAAGTCGGGCTATAAGATAGACATTGTTCATGCTCATGCTTTCGTGGACAAAATGTGTCCACTCGCTAACGAGCAGTAGATGTATCTCGTTAGCGTGTAAACAACGGTACAACCAAACAACGCCGCCCAACGAGGTGAATTTGCAGGAGAAACGCGAAAAGGTTAACGACGTGATTATGCGGGTACTCTTCCTCCTTAGATAGCTACTGTCACCGTCATATCGTGGCTCCATTTCGTGAAAATCGATACATTAGCAGATACATTATCAATACAAAATCGATACATTAGCCTGGGCAGCCACATCACAAAGCTCTGCCCTATACCCAGACGCAATGTCAAGCGTGGACGCGTATTTGAGCAATGTATTGTAGAATTAAAGTTCCGCGTTCCAATTAAGGAGAACGGTCTGGCGCTTTTGAAGTGCATGTGGCAACGTTTTCTATCTGGATACCTGGGCGTATGTAGAAAATCTGGACAGCTTTTTTGCATGAAGAAGTAAATTTTGGAATAACTTGGCGCAAAAGCAAGTCAAGAGCAACACTCTTGCAGATATTTTATGCGAAAAGGCTGTGCGAAATCTTCTACAAAAAGATGTAACACAGTGTGGGCGATATATTTCGTCTGCCTTGGCACTGAGTACGTATTTGAAATCTTTCAAAACAGACTAAATAATATCCCATTTTACTATTTAGGTGCGCTTCTGGATGAAAGTGCACCTATAGGGGGAGAACCATGGGACAGCAAATTAACACAAGTCCACAAAAAAAAAGAAAAAAAAAAGAACTCAATGGATATAACTTGCTGCTGCTTCGACAACCTTGTTTTAGTTTCGCGCAGCAAGGGGCACGCACAGTATGACAGCATTATCGGCGACAACAAGCATTAACCCAGCGGCCACGTAACCCCCCGCTTGCCACTCCTCGGTTCAACTACCCTCAAACATAGCGGAAACGCTTGCGGCGCTCGCTAGATGGCGGCACTTTTAGATAAGGTCTGTTGCGCGTCGCTGCACGGATAATTTTATTGATCAGTTAACGCTGCGCTGACAATGCATATATTCTGCCGGAAGTGACTGGCAAGGAGGCATAATACTATGACTGTGTGGGCAACTAAGCAGAATAGAACAAAACAAAAATTAAAGCATGTTAAAACCAGTCAAAAGACACAACACAGGAGAAGAGAAGAGCCCATCACAAGGCTGGACTAACAATTGAACTTTTCTGAAAGAGACAAGCAAAAGATGCTTCACAAAGAAATGTGCGCGCAAAAGACAAAGCAGTGAAAGGACGGAAAAACAAACTACAGCCATCGTTGTGCTTCAATCTTATCTAAGAAAGCAAATTCCTTACGATGAAGGTTGACCGACAGCTTATCCACCCACGTGGCCTTAGCCTTGACGATATAGCTAGCTTCAGCTATCTCTCGACATATTTATTTGTCACTTCCATGAAAATCAGGCGTGCAAAGACACGGGTCATCCTGCGGTTTGCATTCGCGAGTTTCAGAACCAGTACGAATGCGCCTAGTCGTGAGCATTATGAACAAACAACAGCGGAATATTTTATCTTTATCTTCGGCCAATATCAAATGCAATGCACTCAGAGGGGCTGAGGCTGGAAATACAAGCAGTGTGTTTGCGCATTTCGATGGTCGTCAACATAGCTTGACTTCTTTTCGAAGTTCCGAAGTGCGCGCGAGCCCCGTGTCTACTATAGCCTGGAAATAGTGCAGTAGGAAGCCGTGGCTGACCACAGAAGCTTCACGGCATGTCTGGTCTCGTGTCTGGACAGTCTTAATTCTGCAGCAGGAATACTCTCCACCCTTCTATATTCTTTCTTCTCGTGTGACTTTAACAAGAACGCACATTGATAGGCATGGAAGCCTTGATGTCATACATCGCAGGTCTTTTAAGCTCCGCCGGTATATGGATTACTGCCGCAACAACTCTGTTCACTCTGCTGCCTGCAATTATGGCGATCCCCTCAGCATGGGCATACGCCGGCCGAGACCCTCCGCAGCAGCGCCAGGGTATCCGCCAATTACGCCGCTTTAACCGCATACTTGTTAGGAGCCTCTTTTTTTCCTTCGTATGCAGCGTGTGCATTCTGAACCGCGATTACGTATACCTTCCAGTATCAAAGGTACTTAATATCTCCTCGTTGTTCAGCGGCAGAGACTTCAACATATGGCTGTCGTTGAAAGCACTGCTGGAAGACACTTCTGAAGCGCTGTGGGTGTTGCCGCCATTGTTCGTGACCAAAGTGGTGAGCGGCTTCAAGTTCCAGAAAATCGCCGACACCGTAACCCGTGGAATTCCAGGGGCTCATCACGTTATTGTGCCCACCTTGAGCAATACGCTGGCTGAAGCGTGGTTCGGTGTGTTGGTTCCGACTCTGTTTCTCTTCCAATCGCATCTTCTGAGCATGATCTCACCTGTTGTGCTCCGAAGCTTTGTCAGTGCGCTACACCTGAGCCTCCTGTTCTCCCTCTCTGCGTTCGAGTACACCTGGTTCAGTCGCGGCTGGAGACCGCACCAGAGGGTGTCATACGTAGAGAACAACTGGGTCTACTTCGTGTGTTTCGGCTTGCCGATCGTCTTCGTGACGTCGTTGTCGTCCTCGTTCTTCATCAGAGCCTTCCTATTCTGTGGAACCTTTGCAATGCTCTTCCTACACAGCCTCGAAGCGACGCCTATCACCAGGCTAACCAGGTAAGGGTACCTCATTTTTATTCACGCTGTTTGTGTGCATGTCACGATTACTTCCTTCCCTCGTTAAGGTTTTTCGCAATCAGGCGCAGGCATGACAAAGAACCGGTGCATGAGATAAGCACTTCTAAGCAGTGATGCTCGGTGCTTATGAATAAATTAGCTCGCCTCCGGAAATGCACACTTCCCCGATTTTCTAACGGGAACGCGTGACCAGCGGCCGAGTCTATTAAAGCGCCGTATGACAGAACTCAGCGGCAAATGTAATGCCATGAGATGTTATTTTGTAGCACTTCACTGCAAGAGCGTGTTTTCAGCCGCATTTTTAGCATTGTTTCCCGTAGCATCAAGGATGTCTTCCCCGGTTCTTCGGTGACGAAGAAAAGAAGGGAAGCAGTAACAATAATCACTGAGCTGCACATCTTTAAAGAATTAAAACTAAAATTTTGAAAGGAAAAAAAGAGACCGGCGAGTTGCATAATCAGCGTGTTTCTAGGATTCCATTCAGCTTAACGCTACCACGTGTACAGCCATCCTGATCTTTAATATAGCGCGAGCGTCGACCAAACTGCTGGTCAGCGCCTTATAACAAGCGTGTAACACGGCGACAGTTCGCGCATGAAGGTAGAGCGTCATCTGCTAGGCTGTTCCGATCGCGAGGAGACACGCCCTGCTCCAATACCTGATCTTAAAAAAAAGAAAAAAAAGTCGGCCAGTAGAGCGCATGTGCTTTGTTTGCTGCCCCTTTTATCATGTTCCCATCTAACAGAGGACTGCTTAAATCAAAACGTTCGCATTCCAGGCAAAGCTTTTCGCGTGCTGGTGTATTTGCTTTCTTTACCTTCTTGGTAACTCTATTTCACCTGCGTGGCCTGCCGTAATAGGGGGGGGGGGGGGGGGGGGGGGAATAGGAGGGCGTGTACCCTCGTGATCGAAAGAGCTTGGCAGACGATGCTATCTCTAGCCGTATTGCACGCGTATTGCCGTTATAAGCGCCGATCAGCAGTTTAGTCGACGCTCTCGCTATGTTATTAAAGATGATGACGGCTGCACTTTTCCTTATAATTTTACTGCAGTGTTAGTTCGAAAAGAAATAGAAGAAACGCACCGTAACGAAACGGGGCAATGGAACAGCGCGGAAGCAGGCACTTGCACTGACCTTCCAAAAAGCGGGCTAAAATATCGTGCTTTATCGGAAGGGCGTACTCACAACCGGCCGGAAAAATGGACCACGGCTTTAGATGTAGGAGCGGCCGCAGGACCGTATCATGGCGCTGCTATATCGCGCCTCATTTCTCATCGAATGCCTTCTGATAGAGCACCCTTATAGTGAAGACAAGCTTTACCAAACCTTTGCTTAGATACTTGTCTCGCTTGATATATTTCTAGTGCGGTATTCAGCTGCTTTTCTGCTGATGGCTGCGATTAAGCGAGCCCGAACCAAAGCTAGCCACTTGTGATACTTATCGCGTCGGTGTTCAAAAGCGCGCGTCAGGGCAGACACCAGTGCGGTACTGTGACGTTAGCGTGGAATGTAATTATATGCGAAAATCGTGTTTGTAAACAACTTACACTCGTCTAGAATTTCTTGGTATGGAGCACTGGAACTCCTTCCGAGCGCTGAGCATTTGCCATTTGAGAGGAGAAACCCGATTTTAATATCATCCAGATGCACTAAAACGATATGCATCGAGTTCGAGTTACAGTTAGTTTACACGTACGCTGCCTGGTTTACGACCTATCAGTGTCCGTCGACCTGAATGACGACAGTACGCCCCGCCGAGGAGGCATGCTGCAGTGGTTAGGGCGCTCGACTTCTGTAGCCAAGGTTGCCGGATCGAATCCCGGCAGCGGCGGAAGCTTCTCGGTAAAGACGAAAAGCAAGGTGTCCATGTGCTGTGCAATGTCAGTGCACGTTAAATAACCCCAGGTAGTGGAGATTTTCGGAGCCCTCCACTTTGACGTCTCTCATAGTTTAGTCTTTTTCTGACGTTAATCCCCATAAACCAAACCAAACGTAAGCGACGACACTTCAGTTTGTTCAATACTTTCAAACATACCTACGATTCCTAACCAGCCTTTTGTTGGGCAAGACACTTTGAAGTGCATACTGTAATGTAGCCATGACACAAGAAGCTCTCACGTTTGGAATACATAATATAGTTCAATGCAATAGCAATATATTATTTCTAATAATCGACAGCGCGAATAAACACGGACGAACAAACAACAGGACAGGCCCACCAGCAAGCCCAATTCAAGACTAATACAATATTACTGTGTGTAGTGTATTCCTTTATTCCTCGGTGAAAAGAACACGCTGGGATGTGCGATGAGCGGTTTTGCTTTCACTTGGTGAGGAGGACAGTTCGCAGTTGAAGAATCCGGTCAAAAAAAGAAAAAAAGAACAGTTCTTTGATGAGGACAATAAAAATCTGTTCCAAAAGAAAACGGCTCTTCATTCTTCAACATTGCAGTGATTCGATGCATTGCGGCACTCCGCCCTCCCTATGTTACTGCGTGACGTCACAATGTATATTCTCCGTCACCGGCGATGCCCGCTCACGTGACTGTCGACAGCCCTGCAGACGAACGTTACTATAGGGATCTCTGAATCAGAGCAACAACCTGCGTGAGGGAGAAGTTTGTGGTCACTCGAAGAGTTTGGTAGTCCTGTTAATCTCGCCGCGATAATGAACTCTCACACGATAATGTAACGCCGCGGCCCCCAAGCCGCTTTTCCTGCCGTAGCTGTGGTCCATTTACTCTTCTTGGGCGACATAGTACGTGCCCCTTTGCCAGCATCGATTGTAAAATCCCCCCCCCCCCCCCTTTCATCCTCTTCTTTTTTCAGGTACCCTGTGAGGTGGTTTGCCCCGGCTGTTTGGATCGCCGACACCCTCTTTCGGTTCGAGGCCTAGATCGACTCAATAGATCGCCAAGGTTCTGTGACGAAATCTGTTTCTTTTTTCTGTAATAAAGTTTTAGTCAATGACCATAAAATGCGTTGTCAGGCCTCGATGTGGCATTCTGGTTCGTAGACTCGGCATAGTGCAAGCTATGCTTTTATTCTAATCTCGGCAAGATGACTCTTTTTCGCCAATGGAAAGGTAGGTTGCGCAGAAACGACAATCACTAGAGGGGACAGGCGAGCGACGCATGCAAAATGAAAGTTCCCTGCTAAGGTTTTCGACAATCAAATAAGCTTGAGCTAACGTCCAAATGACAGCTGATATGAAACCACGAAATATACAATAAATTGCATTTAGTCAAACCAACTATAATGCAAAAAGAACTGTTATAACAATCGTTTTTATGAAGCGATACCTTCATGATTACGAACTGGGCGCACACGCCTAACGCGCAGCTACTAGTGAAAAAATCCTATGAATCATAATAACCTCATACAAATTCTCATATAAACTCGTAGTAGACTCATACAATCTCATATAATATACTAAACTCCTTCATTATGTGAGAAATATATGAGAATGAGATTTGTATGAGTTTAGTATGAGAAATCTGTATGGGGTTACTGAGTCACACTGTTTTTTTTTTGTTTGTTTTCACTTGCTTGTAGGAACACTGCCATCACAATGCAAGCCTTGTAACTTAGAAATAACTTATGCCGCTGTCACACGGGCGTTTCGAAGGTCCTTGAACCGATAGACTATCGACTCAGTGGCATTTGAGCGCTGCTACATGGCTGGTTTCAATGGCCAATGAGAATTGAGTCAACGGAGCAGCCCAGCTACTTTATTGAAGTCCCGAAGGCCTTCGAGCGGCCGCAGCGTGCACTCTCAGACGCGGAGCGCTTGTAACATCACTCTAGGGATGCAAATCAGAATAACATAGCCCCTAAAAATAGTGAAATTCGTTGTGTCCAGCTTATTTTTCAGAAGAACATGTGTTCCGGCTTGGAAACCAGCAAAGAAAAAGCGCAATCTCATTGTTGCCAGCGACACAAAAATGACCAAAACCAGCGTTCTGAAAAGTGCATGAATGCCATTCAGCTAATAAAAAAAAAAAACAGTGTTTATTCCAAGAATCAATAACACTGTTAACGAATAAAACCTTAATGAAATTTGTGGGCATATCAGTGATATGATGGAATCTCCTCAACGGCGATCGAGTTTGCCATGTAGCCGCGGCACAACTCCTCCGAGTTCGATCGTGATTGAAAATGTCGAAGGTTCTCGACTAAATTCAATTCTGGGTCCTTTATTTTATATAATTTACTTTAATGAGATACGAAAGATGATACTCTACAGGGGCAGTTACTGGTATGCGGATCCCAATAAAAATAATGAATTAGGTATAGATGACCATAAAGAACGCAGGATGCCACGAATTTGCAAAACTTCTGGATTCGGTTTCTCGAACGCTTCCGTAAGAAGTGTGTGATTTGATTGGATTCAGGTTGCCTTGCATCAACACATAGATGTGTTTGTTATACTAGGCGCGCAGTCAGGAATGCGCCACAGAATGGAGAACAGTAACGGCGCAGTCTTCTCGGGTTTATCGAGGGTCTGAAGCGAGCAGAGACCCAGATCAATTTTCTTTGGCGTTTACAACAGCAAAAGGCCAGCACAACATTTAAACAGCAAAAAATATCGAGAACGAGGCAAATGGCATAAAACTGTACGCTGAGATTCGGTGTTTTTGCATAGTTGAGCACTTGAGCAGTTCCTTATTGTTTGGATGAGCATCTCGGGCACTGATATCACTGAAAGCGTGGTTACAGCCTCGAACGGAGTGGACGCGGCTGCCCGCAGTGAAAACGCGTGCTGCCATGATATGAGCGGTGCTTCGATAATGCTTTCGCAGGTTTGACGTGGTCAGAGATCATCAGATTATTCTGTGTTCCTCAAGCTTCCAAGTACTGCTCATGACATCTAAGGGAGGCTGCTGATCAGCCCCTAAAAATGTCCCTGGAAAAAGTTACAAAAGCTCGCGCTGCTCTCTCGGCCCGAAAGTGCTCGGACTTTGCAGGAAGCGGAATGATTGTCCATAGCGTGGCACTGCCGCGTTCTGTCAACAAGGAATTCACACCACAAGCCACCCACGAGGCGGGAACCAGTCGATCATGTCTTCTCGACTCAGGCGCGGCACAGGCACAGATCCGAAGATCCACTTGAACAGCCGGAAGATAGCATCGGTGATGGCAAGGGATGGGGTGAACAGCCGCAAGGGGAAACTGAAAAAAAAAAAAGGAGTGTACGATGAGAAAAGTGGTTCTATGTCTGAAGACAGTGGATAGAGTTAAGAGGGACACAGCACGCATGTTCAGAAAGACGCGGCACACGGGCCACCCCGCAACCAGCAATGATAGAGTATGTATAGAAATAGGGGGTGAAAGAGGAAATTTTACATTGAAGAAGAAGGTGAAAATTAACCATGCCCAATTGTTTGGGTCTCTTAGGTCGCAAGCCCAGCTGCTGCTGCGATTTCCCGCGCACGGCGCAAAAAGCTGGTGGCTGGGCTATAGTGAGGGACCCCCCCTCCTCTACCAGGTCTTTGAAAAGTTGTACGGGTCGTTGATTAAGAAGTGCGTGATTATTTTCACATCATATAACAGTTTCTCGGCGGGGGTACAGAAAAAAGATACATGTTAGAAAGATGTGGGCAGGGTAAAAGGCATATCGGTTTTCAGGTAGGGGGAAGACGCCAAGGCCTAAATGACAGCCTCCTCTTTCGAAGTCTTCATTAAATCACAGCGCTTGTGTGTGTGTGTGTGTGTGTGTGTGTGTGTGTGTGTGTGTGTGTGTGTGTGTGTGTGTGTGTGTGTGTGTGTGTGTGTGTGTGTGTGTGTGTGTGTGTGTGTGTGTGTGTGTGTGTGTGTGTGTGTGTGTGTGTGTGTGTGTGTGTGTGTGTGTGTGTGTGTGTGTGTGTGTGTGTGTGTGTGTGTGTGTGTGTGTGTGTGTGTGTGTGTGTGTGTGTGTGTGTGTGTGTGTGTGTGTGTGTGTGTGTGTGTGTGTGTGTGTGTGTGTGTGTGTGTGTGTGTGTGTGTGTGTGTGTGTGTGTGTGTGTGTGTGTGTGTGTGTGTGTGTGTGTGTGTGTGTGTGTGTGTGTGTGTGTGTGTGTGTGTGTGTGTGTGTGTGTGTGTGTGTGTGTGTGTGTGTGTGTGTGTGTGTGTGTGTGTGTGTGTGTGTGTGTGTGTGTGTGTGTGTGTGTGTGTGTGTGTGTGTGTGTGTGTGTGTGTGTGTGTGTGTGTGTGTGTGTGTGTGTGTGTGTGTGTGTGTGTGTGTGTGTGTGTGTGTGTGTGTGTGTGTGTGTGTGTGTGTGCGCGCGCGCGCGCGCGTGTGTGTGTGTTCAATAGACACATTTAGTTTAGCGCTACCGTCCGTTTACAGCTACCACCTTACGCTACCGCGCGAGCGTCAGCACGGGATTGTTGGACTGTTCGAGCGAATTCCCCGATTCCGTTGTCCGAAGAGAGGCGTCCTGCATGACTCAGATAAACGAAATGCCCGCGGTAGGTGGTAACAAATAAGATATAAATTGTCACTAAGAAAAAGGGGATAAGCGATCAATCTATGGTGACAGCGCATGTATAAAAATGTACGATGCGCGAAAAAATTATATGAAGAGGTATTTTAAACGGCTTACATAGATTTAGAGCAGCGCGAGAGAGCCACCAGCCATCGTTACAAAGAAGAAAAAAATTCTGAATTTTTGTCTGTATGTGTTCAATAATATGAAAAAATAATTATCATATTATGGCTTAACAATATTTGATTAGTAAGCAGAAAAATAAAACAACCCTACATCGCCATTTGGATCCAAGTCCATGGACTCTAAGTTTCGCGTTCAAAGGAAATTAACACTTCCTCAGCCTTCATTGGTTGTTACTTCGTATGCATGTCATAACGAGCTCCTCACTGCAAAAATTAGCGTTAAAGAGCGGTATAAGAACTTCTAAATAATGATATGTCCTGTGCATCATCGTGAAAGCAAATTCCTAATAATTTCAGATATACAGATATCCGAAAAACCGAGATAGAACGTTTATCATCGCGGAAACGCACTACCGTTGACGAATATCTGCGCAGTGCATGAGTGGGGCCGAGCGGGGGCCTTCTGCGCGCGTGTCGGAGGCGTTTGGTAAACAGTTGTGCGTCTGCGCTTGTACGTCCCCCCTATGCTAAAAGCATTTGTGCGCTCTCAAAAAAAAAAAAAAAAAACTACGGCAACCCGGAGCACAAGCGGACTGATCGCGAGGCATCTCAGCCGCCAGGGGTGCATCATGCAGAGAGAGCAGCAGCCTTGTCGAGCAGTTCAGACAGCCACGATTGTAGGGAGGATGCGAAGTTGAGCACTTTTTTTGCCTCCGCTCACCGTCAAGGGCATCTGGTCACTTGCATTATATAGGTGATGTATAGCCCACTAGTCATGTCTCCTTTTGCCAGTACCAAGGAAGGGTTGTGTACACTTTAGTGGCGGACACTAGCCGCCTTCTGCGCTCGCTTGTGGGCACTGTGAGCAAAGCCCAGATGTGGCCGTGGTCGAAATGAACACACGAGCGAAACGGCTTGCTCACCAGCCAGCATTCCGCGCATGCGCATTGTCGACCCGCAATTACCCTATTCCCTAACAAACAGGGTCTCCCTATTGTAAAATTCGCTGTCTCCGATGTGTAACTTATTTGCTTATTAGAGCAGTGCTGGTGGTAGACGGAGCTCGTCTAGGATGGGCCTTTTTATCTCTATGATTTAAGGCGTCTACACCCCTTCGAAATTCGCAGGTCTTCAGCGAAGCTTCATCGTCCCTGTACAAAGGAGCGGCCTGTCCCAAAGGCATTATCGTGGGAGGAGGCCTTTTTGAACGAAGGAGAAAACGCGCGTGACGCATTACAATATGTACAAGCGAACGATATATACTGGGAATTAAATCACACGTGAAGCTGTAATTTTAGTTACTTCCAATAGTTGTAGCTGAGACTAGCTCCAGCTCTGAGGTGCTATCGTGAATCGTCGGTTCAGGGGTCAGGACAAAACCTCGGTCCTTACTAAGATCCTCCCCCTACAGCGACTCTCGAGAACATGCCAATAGTCGCCAGTACTCAAGGCCTCGCACAAGCACACCGTAACCCTTCAGGATATACCATATACACTGTTTCAATACCATTCATAAAGGTCGCATTCCTGAAGAACTGCAGGGTGATCTACATAGAGCTACGTCCCCACAATCACAGTGAGGTGGATTCCTGGTCATGCTAGAATCCCAGGCAATGAGATAGTGCATCACCTAGCCCGCGAACTTCAGCACCGGGCGATTGGGATTCCCTGGCCTTATCCACCCCCGTGAGACCCCCACTCTTCACTACAGAAAAGTAACCAACATTCACCATGACAAAATTAGGGAAACTCTTCGTACAGTTCCTGTTCCTGATAAATCCCTCACTACCACGCAAATACACATTATTCGACGCATACACCTAAATACACTCCTTACTCCTACCCGATCGTTTCTATACCGAATCAGACAATCCCCTGCATGCCCAAATTGTTCTGAACACTATACAAACTTAGAGCAGTGCATGTTTTCTACGCTGTTGCGATTCCGTCACCTCATTTTCCGCACCCTCTTCCCCAACATGGCGGGCTTGGTTAGCCTCTGGCCAGCTGAAAGACCAGTTGGCCTTAATGACCCTGGTCCAGGACATTCCCGACGCTTAATCGTGCGTTGAATAAAGCTGTTTCCTCATCTTCCTCCTCCAAAAGCGTTGTATACATGAAGTCGACAGAGTGCGGGTCAATATAATTATTCAAGCGAAAGAGCGAGTGTTGAGAAAGACATGCGTAACTAGATGTCTACTTTATTTTGCTATGCTTTCTGCACTTTTCTTAGCGACGTCTTCCCCACGCCGTGCAAAGGCACACCCCAAGGATCCGTCATATCGCCCGTCCTCTTCAACGTGGCAATGATTGGACTTGCAAGACGGCTCAAGGAGATCCAGGGCATCCAACACGCAATGTACGCCGATGACATCACCATATGGGTCCCCCAAGGATCACTCGGGGAGAAGCAAGAACAGCTACAGGAAGCGGCAACTTGCGTAGAAACTTACACCAGAGAGAGGGGCCTAAGATGCTCGACGGAGAAGTCAGAACTCCTCAGGGTCGGCAAGCATCCCACCCAAGCGGCACTGGAGGTCGTTCTCGAGGGACAGAACATCCCGGAAAAGAACATGATAAAGATCCTGTGCATGTGGTTGCAAGGAAGCCGGAAATGCAGCCACACCATCAGCCTGCTGAATAAGGCGGCAGAGCAGGTGGGCCGTATGATCAACAGAGTCTCCCAAAAGAGATATGGAATGAGAGAAGAAGACACTCTCAAGCTAGTTAAGAGCCTAATTGTCAGCCGAGTCACGTACTCCCTGCCGTACCACGCGACGATCAAGGCGGAAAGAGAGCAAGCCGACATCATTCTCAGGAAGGCGTACAGGACTGCTCTGCACCTACCCAAGCACACGTCGAACGAAAAGTTGCTCCAGCTAGGCATCAGCAACACCTTCAGCGAGCTCGCCGAAGCTCTGCTGGGAACGCAAATCACGAGACTCAGAGGCACCCCCACGGGACGAGCGCTCCTAAAAAGGTTGGGTCGGGACACGAGCGGACTGGTAGACAGACACGCGGACGTACCGGACCACCTTAGGAAAACCATTAACGTGGGACCATTGCCGAAAAACATGGACCCCGATCTTCACGAAAACAGACGAAAAGCGAGGGCCGAGTACGTTGAGAGAACGCTAGCCCAGTTGGACAACACCGTATACACGGACGCTGCCGTATATCCGCGCGAGAGAGAACGCGTAGCCGCGACGGTAGTGGTAAACAAGGAAGTAAACATGATCACGTGTGCCACGGCAAAGGTCGCCGGCACAGCGGAGGCCGAAGAAATTGCCGTCGCGCTGGCGGCAGCAGAAGGCTACAGAACGGGCCGAACTCTCAACGTACTGACGGACTCGAAGGAGACGTGCAGGAACTACACGAGGGGCAGGATCAGCAGAACAGCCCTTAAAATACTCAGCGGGGCAACCTCCGCCGAGGAGAAACCCAGGCATAACCTAATCTGGATCCCGGGCCACACGGGCATAGGGGGGAACGAAAGGGCAGACAGCCTAGCTCGAGGTTACGCATTCCGAGCAGGGCAGTCAAATGCTCCGGAGCTCCGCCTACAGGCTTGCGAGGGGGGATACGCAGAGATCTTGCACTTGCATAGGGGAGCTATAATTAGATATCCACCACCACACAAAGCCCTAACAAAGGAGGAAGCGACCGGCTGGCGCAGATTACAGACCAACTCCTTTCCTAACCTACACATACTTAATAAAATGTTCCCGACACAATACAGAGCCACCTGCCCTTGGTGCGATGCCACACCTACACTTTATCATATCACGTGGGAATGCGAACGCAACAAAGCATTCCATCAACACGAAGACCCGAGTGCGGAGCAATGGGAGAGTCGGCTCACCAGCGGCGAGCTCCCGACCCAAAGGGCCTTAGTGCAGCACGCGACTGATGCAGCACGACTCAGTGGAGCCTTGGAATAGGGGCCCACCCTTGCTGACGATAAGCCTCAAGTCGCTAGCGCCAGAGAAGACGACGGAGACTTCACAACCGCGAAACCCTTGCAATATCCAATAAAGTTTTCACTCACTCACTCACTCACTCACTCACTCTAAAAGGCAACCCGACTAGACTTTTGTCGTCCACAAAGCGTAGCTAATGACAGCACTCCAGAAACATGATGTGTAATTTATCATACCTGACCTACAGCCTCTGCGCCGGTGGTTGAGTAGCGCGTGTATATGGTAAAACGCGAGCGCGGAGAGGAATTTCAGGCTTTTCCTTTTATTCTTTTTTTTTTATTCTACGCAAGCCCGTTCTTGAAAACGCGTCGCCGTTGCGAAAAACGTTGACGGAGAAAACACGTGCGTGATTTCATATCAAAACTGGAATAGAACTGTTCTCTGTGCAGCGTCCTGGGTGGTGTCATACCATTTCGTTTACCACCGTGTAAGTGTAGATGTCCAACGAAAAGTGAGACAGGCGCCACGCCCTCCTTTCCCAAGACGTCTAACGCTTCGCAAACTGTGTACCAATCTCTCAAGACGAAAAATTCGCAACGAAGAAAAGGCGGGTTTAAAGGCGCTACGCGTCTACTTGCACCTCGCAAAGGATGCGTAAGGCATTGCTGTACACGGATGACCACATGATAGTCGCCTACAATTCCGCTGAAGCATTTATAATCGAATTGCTTTTCTCACCTATTGCGGTTTCAACAGTCGAGTGACGGCTGTGACGTCAAAGTCAAGTCGAGGTCACGTGAGTTATGAAAAAAAAAACATTATCGTTCCTTTCTCGCTTGAATTCACTACAAAGCTAAAGCATGCCTCCCACATAAGTTAAGTTAAATTGGTTCACAGGAAGGGAAAGGCGCAGTAACTGTCACACTTGCTCTGTGGACACCCGAACCGCGCCGTAAGGGAAGGGAGGGAGGTGGGAATGAAAGTGGAAAGAGAGAAAGAGGAGCCGTAGTGGAGGGCTACGGAATAATTTCGACCACCTGGGGATCTTTAACGTGCGCTGACATCGCACAGCACACGGACGCCACTTCGTTTCGCCTCCATCGAAACGCAGCCGCCGCGGTCGGGTTCGAACCCGGGAACTCCGGCACAGTGGTCGGGCGTCTTACCACTGCACCACCCCGGCGGGGCCCTCCCACATGAACAGAAATCACAATAAGTCAAGAGTCTGCAATTATATCGTTAAATTTTCACGCCGCACATGGCCTAGAATTATGACGTCGCAGCCATCTCTCGGCTGCTGAAACTAAAACCGGCGAGAAAAGAAAATTCAATTATAAATTGTTTAGAAGTAGTAGGCGAAATCCATGCAGTGATCCATTAACAGGAATGTCTTACGCGCCCTTAACAAAAAGAAAACGCATCAAAATTTTGTGTCTCTACTTTAGGTCTGCTAAAGAGCGCAAATGGTGAAAGCCACTTTACAGGACCATCTTCACTACCTGCTTCGTCATTTTCATCCCTACAATTAACATCATCATCACTAGCGATTCTATTATAGTTAACTAAATGCACCGTCACTGTCATCGCTATTACCATCTTTATCCCTAACTGCAGCGTATTTACCATCGCTATCATCATCATGAACGTTATTTTTACTAACTACGTCATTTTCATCGATGTTATCATCACCCCGCTAGACAAGGAGAAATATGATCGGTTTCTTAGCAAATTTTGCTACCGCATATCGACGTTTGTGGGTGCATCCTAGAATTTTGACATTCGGGCTTGCATTATATACCTGGTTAATTTAAGACACGAGGAATTGTAGTTTCTCTTCGTCGTAAGCTTTCTTATGCAATAAAGAAAAGAAGCCCGGCGTGCAGCTCTCGAGAGAGGCTCCATTTCCGATGGAGGCAGACGTTTTTTATTTATAAGTTCATGCGACGGGCACTCCCGGCGAACGGGCACAAATGTCACCATGAGCCTAGAAAGGATTTCGCCTTAAAATTATTCCCTATATATATATTAATTGCTATTGGTACGCATCATGAAGAATACGATGAACGCGAAAAACCGAAAACGTCTTCCATTTGCCACCCTTGTGAGCCGGAGCAGAAAGTTAAAGGCCATCGCATACTAAGAGCCAAGAGCTGCGACAGAAAATTCACTTACCCATATGGCTGAACATACTGTGACATATCGGAGCTCCAGATGCATGTAAATAACGGGACAGTCACAGAGAAGATGGCGCAGCAGGCGTAACTCAAGGGCGGGAACGACGTCACCACGGCGAGCAGCAGCCCGAAGCTTATGAAACAGGGCCAACATTCCTCGACGAACCTTACTCTCCGTGACACGTTCCAGCCACGAATCCACCACTGGTATTCGAACGCGTGGAAAGCAAACAGCAAGCACAGGTGCACGAGGCGGAACGTCTCGGAGAGTATGGCGTGCGGAAGAACTCCAAGGTACACGTCTAAAGGCAGAATGCCGAGGATGTTTGCCTGGACCAGGAACAGAGTTTGCTGCAGAGTGGTGTAGATGAGGTCGGTAAATATAGGAGTCCGGATGGGAAGAGTATTGCGGTCCAAGCCCGGAGAATAGAATTTGAGGATGTCAAAGACATCGTCATATCGCAGAAAGTTGATACATTTGCTCAAGGTAAACAACGGTAGCACGCCGAGCGACTGAAAAGTGTTGCGGAACATCTGCCGTATCCAAAACCAAACTGTATGAGCTTCCCATTGATGATGGTCGTCGAGCAGGAAGGCGAAGTGAGGCTCCACGGCAGGTACCAAGGAGCAGTTTAAAATCGCGACGGCAACCCCGAACGCGGAACAAATCAAGAAAAGGGCAGGGGATATGACGTCCCACCAGCAAGGCTGCACTTCGGCGGAGTCTCTCCGATGAGACGACGGCGCTTTTGCAGAGGCCACATTGGCAGTCGCGGGTGAAGGCCTGTGATCGGATGAGCTGTGGGGTGATGATGTGCGAGATGATTTGTGCGATGAAGACTTGCGAGCTGATGACCGGTGAGGTAATGAGCTGATCTGCTTTGGGATCACGACCATGTACAATGCGGCAGCGCCGGCTGCGGTCGTGCCCGTGACTTGAGGTTTCCCTTCAGCGCCAGCCCTTTCCTCGGCGGCCATGCCCTTGGAGTCATCGGCGCTGTGTTGCAGAGCCGCCTCGCCGCATCCGGAATTGTCCATTTCCGACCTTTTCAACATTGGAAGCGAAACAAAATCTTTTTTACCGCAGCTGGCCTCCAATACCCTCGACGTGATGTAGATTGCGTAATAGGCCTGCCGTCGTCCGGTTCGTCTCAGTAAGACACTCGCCACGTCTCTACGCAGTCTGGGGAAAACTTCTGACCTGACTAGCACACGTATTACGAAGAGATCTAGACCCGTATTCGATGTGACACCTACACGCAAACATGCACGCGCCACTTATTCCAAGGAACAGGGAAAGGAAAGTGAGAAGGGATGCGATCGCCCCTTACCTTGCCACAAAGGAGCAGGACTTAATTCGTTCCACAAAACGCCTCCATACTCTCTTTCATTTCCCGCCTCCCCCTGTCTCTAGCCTCTTGCACTTAAACAAAAATCCTTCTGAGGGTATCCTCTTCTCCTTATAGTCTCTCCACAAATCCGCCGTTGCCCTCTCCCCCCCCTCCCTTCCCATTTTCGGTGGCTACAAAACTACAAAACCCCTCCACAGCGTCGACCAGGTCTACACATCCTAGCCTCTGCTGTAGAACCACGAAGGGCTGTCCGGAGTTCAGAAGAAAGTTCCTGTTCCCGTATCCCTCCCCCTCCTCCTGGAAAAACACCTGTGTTAAGTGTTTTAAGTGCGAACTTCATTTTTATTTTTATCCTTCCTGTCCCTCAAAAAAGAACGTCAAAACACAACAAACGGACAGCACAATACCTAATCCCAGGCCCTGCCCCCCAGTCTTCACCATGTGAAACTTGAAAATTCTCCAACCATCACTTTTTTATTTTCCAGAAACCGGACATTTCAGAGCCAGCTCGACTGCTTCTTCAAGGGTGCATGACACGGGGAACGAAGAGGCGAGGAGGGGGAGAAAAGAGGTGGGAAGGAGTGGGTGAGATTAAAGCCCCTGTATCTTCTGGTGAGATTGGTTTGAAATAAATGAGAAAGAAGGGGGGGGGGGGGGGCAAAACCTACGATGAGTCACGGTGCCGCAGGTGCAGGGGTGCCCGCTGGCGTCTTTTTTCTTTTCTTCTGTGAAGTGGCCAGGAAGGAGCAAAGACCTTGTAAGTACACAGCAGGGAAGTTGCCTATTGTCCGGTTGACGTTGTTTGCAGTTGTCTGTATATGCCAGGATTGGAGAAGAGATCTTTTCTGATAATTGGTCTCAGTCTCCAGGATGAACAGTCGGAATCCTCTGAATGTTCAGCTACGGGATTGCGTTCTCTTGAGAAGTTTCGTGCATTATTCTTATGTTGCCGAATTCTTTCTTTTAGGCTTTTTGTTTCGTCAGTGTAGCTAGCGTCACAGTCGGCGCAGGGAATTTTGCAAACAATTCATTAGGCTCTTTCTCATGGAGGTCGACCTTTGGGAAAAGGCAGCTCGTTCCCCAAAATGTTTGAGGCTTGTGGACCACTCGGATTCCTTCTTTTTCTAGCAAATGGGCGACGGTGTCGCTGGTGCAGTTGCTTGCAGTTGGTTATTGTCTGCTCGGGGCCTGTCGTTGTGTTTTTGGAGGCGAATGATTTTCCGGATAAAATTTTTAGTGTAGCCGTTCATGGCTAGTTCCTTGAATATCAAGTGTTTTTGTTTTGCTTTGTCGGGTTCTGTGCTGCAGTGTGTCTTGACTCTTCGTAGTAATGTGTTCCTATACTGAGGTCTTATGGCTTGTCGGGTGGTCCGAAGTTAAGTGCAAATATCGGCCTGTGCGGGTAGGTTTGTGGTAGACGGAGAATTGCAGACGGTTGATTTTCTCGAGCCACCAGAACGTCCAAAAACGGCAGGGCGCCTCGCTTCTCCACTTCTAGGGTGAACTGAATATCTGGTTCTATGTAATTTAGATGAGGAAAGGAAATTTTGGAGTTTGGATTTCTTAATGATTGAGAAACAGTCATCGACATATCACAGAAAACATTTCGGCAGTGGGTGGTAACAGATGAGAGCTAATTCTTCGACGTGTTCCATAGTTAGGTTCGCCATAGCGACAGAGATGGAGGCACGTGCCATTGGTGTTCCTTTAACTTGTCTGTAGAATTCTCCTTTTGACGAGAAGTATGTGTTTGACAAGCATAGTTCCAGAAGGCGACATACTTCATCCACACTAAGCGGGGTTTGTGCGCTGTGTGCATCGTCGCCTTGTAGGGCTTCTGGAGTGGTGGCCAACGCAAGCTTTACAGGGACACTTGTGAAAAGGGACGCCACGTCAAAGGAAACAAGGCACTCGTCGGCCTCAATGTTCACCTGGATACGATCGAGTTCGTTAGAATACCCGGCGTGTCGGATGTGGATCGCGATTTTCCCCGTGATTGGTGCTATGAGCTTATCCAGGTATTCCGACAACGAAATGAGGGGGGATAAACGGAACTCGACAATCGGGCGTAGAGGGGTCCCAGGTTTTTAATGTGAAAGCATTACTTCGCTAGGTTCACAGATTTCTGTCCGCAGACCGCGTCAGCAAAATCGTGTCCGCAGCAGTTGTGAGTTATTGAGAAGTGGTAGATTTTAATGAGTGGTGCCAATCCATAGAGAATGACGTAACGTGACCGAAAAATTTAGGTCAATAAGTTACTTACGTAATTAATTACAGGCAAAAAATGTAAAAGTTGTCCGCAACAGTTGTGAGTAATTGAGAAGTGGTAGAGGTTAATGAGTGGTGTCAATCGATAGAGGGTGACGTAATGTATCTGAAAAAATAATTAGGCCAATAAGTTAATTTGGTAATTATTAGAGGCAGACAATGCAAAAGTAAAGGCGAAAATGGTCTCATTAGCCAAGGCTTGGCGCCACATTTGAATCTATCAAATACTAAAATAGTTAATTAAATCAGTCAATTAAGGTGACTTCAAAGTGTGACGTCACGCAACCTGAAGTCGAGCCAATAAAGGGCATAAGAAGGGATTGGCGCGCAATTTGATAGTATCAAACACTAAAGAAGGTAATTAAAGCAGTCAATTGGGGTGACGTCAAGGATCTGACGTTACACAACCGGAAGTAGAGCCGATAAAGGGCATAGGAAGGGCGCGCGATTTGAAAGTACCAAAGACTAAAATGGGCAAGCAAGAAGTGAATTAAGCAACTAGAAGCAGCCAGAAACAGCCAACCGCCGCATCCATGCTTTCGCATTACTCCAATGCAGATTCTGCAGTGTTCTTTAATTTTTTACTTTAGGTAGAGTGTAGAAGGCTGGGGCCGATGCATTGGTGCATGATAACGGCAGATACAGATTTCAGTGGTTTGGGGGGCATTGGAAAGCTTGTTTCTATATTTTGTTCAACTCTGCCTGGGTACTTGTTTTTGGGGTCCTTCTTCAATTCTTCGCATTCTTGACTAGAAAGTAGACAAGAAATTTCCTCGTCATAGTCCTGTCTGTCCAGAAAGACTGTTGTGTTGCCCTTGTTCGCTGGGAGGATTGCGATGGTCGCGTCTCTCCGGAGGCCGTTTTTTTGGTCGTTCTTTTGACACGAGAAAGCAACCGTCTACAATTCTTCGTCTACCGCAAACCCACCCACGCAGTCCAATATTTGCACTGTGGCCCCGCTTTCACCTTGCTGCCTAGAAAAGCAAAATGCATATAGTCATGGCGCTGGAAAGTGGCAGTGATGGTCTAAAGGGTTCATTTCAGCCCATGCTAATTTCTTTTGGAGCAGCACTGTAGTCATCATCAGGTAATCAACACTATACCCATTCCAGTTAAAGGGCAACTCCGGGGGTTTTTTGACATTCGAATATTGTAGTGAAGCTTTTACCACAGGTTCTTCTCCCCGTCCTGACGCATTCTACAAAATTTGAGTGCCGTACGATAATCCGTTCACGCGCAATACGGCTTTAAAATATGCCGTTTTCATGCTTAAGTTGAGAGTATTTCTGCGGGCAACACTGAATTTCTGACGTCACAAACAGTATACAGGCATTAATGTCTACTTCCCGCGTGATTATGAAATTGTGAGGTTTATATTGAACTACCTCAGACATTTTACGCAGTGCGGCATGATTTCCATACTTTATTTTTACCATCCAACGCACGTACGAGTGTTTTTCTAATACTGAGTGTGACGTCACCATATCGTCAAATGTGACGTCGTTTCTGGCCGTGAAATCAGTTTCGGTTTCGATTTGCTGTTTTTCTTTTTTAAAAATACTTCTAATTGGAATTTTGGAACACGGTTTTTTGTGTTGGAGTCAGGACGTGCCGAGGAATGTAATTCAATTAAAAACACAAAATGATGAAAAAACCACCGGAGTTGCCCTTTAACCCGGTCCTGATTTAGCTGCGTCAGCTTGGTACCCGCAAGCTTTCTAACCTCATACACCCACCCAATTTTCTGCCGCCCTCTTCTACGCCTTCCTTCCCTTAGAATCTGATTGGTCACAAATGGGCATGGGCAGGACTTGTAGTGTGAAGAGAGGATAACCGATGGTCACACTTAGCGACCATCAGTTATCCTCTCTTCACACTACAAGTCCTGCCCATGCCCATTTCTTCTTCTTGATTTCGACTAGAATGCCATTAACTTGAGTTATTTCTCTGACCCACTCGGCACGCTTCCTATCTCTTAACGTGACACCTACCATTTTCCGTTCGATAGCTCTCTCCTTTGTCCTCAAATTAAGTACAACCCTTTTCATTAGCCTCCCGTTTAATCCCCATATGTGAGTACAGGTAAGATATGCAACAGTTGTGCACTTCCCTCTTGAGCGATACCGGTGCGCTGCAAGTCATGATCTGCGAGTACGTGCAAATGCGTTCCGTCACAATCTTATTCTCCTAGTTATTTCCATTTCGTGGTCCGGATCTGTGATAAGGAAACGTATTCACGTATGTACTACTTCCAGTGCTTCGCTACCTACTAAACCGTGACTCGTAACTCATTTAAACTATTCCAAGTACACCTGTGAAATCCGGTTGGAGCGGTGGGCTAGCTAAGTGTCCAAAGGAGCGTCCGGAGGAAATTTAAACACGTCACATTTTGTGTTATTAAGGGATAACTACGCCCCAACTATTTTATTTTTATTTATTTATTCAGATGCCCTAAAGGCCCGCTGAGGGCATTACATAGGCGGGGGGGGGGGGGGGGGGGACATAAGCCAGTATACAATTCATTGTTAAAGAAACAATCAATCAAACAAACAAACAACAAAAAAGAACAAACAGAGCAATGGAGATGGTGAAGTAGCACTCATAAACAACACACCCAGAGATAGCATAGCATTATATCCTAGAAACTGAGTTTAATGCAATCGCGGGCAAAATTCATGCAAAAGAAAGAAGACAGCTGTAGGAAAAGAGACTTCCTATCGCTTCAAGAGCACTTCAAGAGCAAGATACTTCAAGAGCATCCAAATATGCCTGCAGGGTGTGGTATAGGGCGTAAATATCCCTAGCCGAGGCGAAAGAAGCTATATCATCTCCGTGCACAAAAAGTGTCATATCCGGAGGAAGGGGGAAAGAAGCGGTGAAAGAACCGTACCTTGCGGCACACCCCTTGATGGATAATATATATTAGAACAGAGGATTTCGTGAGTATAGTAACAAAATCCATCTTTAACAAATTCACATATCCATGCATAAATGTGGGATGGAGGATGTAGCTGAGCCAATTTGTTAAGCAGGATAGTACGCTTCACGCTGTCGTAGCCCCTATAGCTACATGAAGCGTCAGCAAGGCTGAAATTGCCCTCCTGCGTAGCGAGATGATTCAGCTCTGTAGATCCACATGCGCAAACTATATTGAGCAAACACGACGAGAGCCAATCTATGCTAAGTTAA